>NC_085928.1:204817500-205440416 GCF_028885655.2 Pongo abelii | reverse complement strand
CAGGAGTGCAGTGGCATCATCTCGTCTCACTGCAACATCTACCTACAGGCTCAAGTGATCCAGCCTCCCAAGTAGCTGGGGCTATAGGCATGTACCACCATGCCCGGCTAATTTTTGTATTTTTTGTAGAGATGGGGTTTTGTCATGTTGCCAGGCTTGTCTCAAACTTCTGAGCTTAAGTGATCCGCTTGCCTTGGCTCTTCAAAGTGTTGGGACTACAGGTGTGAGCCACTGTGCCCAGTCCTTTCTTGTTTTTTAATGTGAGCATTTATAACTATATTTTTAAGGTATGTTTTCCTTTTTTTAATTTAAAAAATAACTCAAACTTTTTTTGTGAAGATGGAGGCTTGCTATGTTGCCCAGGCTGGTCTCAAACTCTTGGGCTCAGACAATCCTCCCACCTCAGTTTCCCAAAGTGCTGGGATCATAGACATGGAGCTACCACCCCTGGCTTGTTTTTTTTTTGTTTTTGTTTTTTTTTAACTAAAAATATTCTTTCTATAAGTTTAGTTTCAAAATTTTATTTCTATTCACTAATAATTATTTAACTGCATTTTTTTATGTTGCATGTACAGATATTTAAATTTTTATGAAGTGAAAATGTCTTTTTTTTGCCTGTCTGCCTTCCTTCCTCTCTCCCTCTCTCTCTCATAGGATCTTTATATAAGGTGGGTCATTAAAGACGTATTTAAATATGTTACATGACAAGATTTAAGCTATAGGACAGATAATATTTAAGCATTTAAGCCAATCTATCTGTCTGCAAAAATTTTAGTAGTTTACATTTCTTTCTCCTTGAATTCTGTTAAACACAACATATTTTGAACTTGTAGTGTGTCTTAGTTTATACTTCCTTGGAAGTGTATACTTATGAGTTTTACGAAGGTAAGTACATGACTAACTGTCAAAGCTGTCAGCAGACTTACTCAAATCCAATCAATGTAAAGTGGTAAAATCTAGGGCCAAGAATAAAGGCATATGAAATATTTACTCAAAATACAAACTATCTGGAACAAAAGGGGAACTGAGTGTTTGATGAAACCTGTAGCTTAGAAGAAAGAAAAGAAGGCTCACCTCTGTAAACTCAACTGTGGGAGGTCAGAGTGGGAGGATCACTTGAGGCCAGGATTTTTAGTTCTCTCAATCTGGTGTCTTGGGATGAATAGTTGTCTGTTATTTAGATGGTAATATTAGGTACCAGCAGGAATGTGCAACTATGATGCTGTAGAAATCAACAGGTGTTTTAATGAGTATCCACTGTATCTGTAGTCCTTTCCTAGCCATGGTAAATCAGTGATAAACTATGGAATATAAATAAATGCCCAGCCTGAGTACACATGACTGAAGTTTTACAATCTATCACTTAAATTACACAATCTCCTTTAGAATATGAGGATATTTAAATAAGAGGATGAGGACTTAACTGACAGAAAATAAATTTTGAAGTATAAAGATTCTTGACTCTTGATTCTCGATGTGATTGCATTAAGGTTAATGTAGCTAGATTGATTATTCAAGCAGAGGTAACCCAGTTTTCCAGTTATGTTTATTGCTGAAAGACAAGATTGCTAAATTTGTAGGACAGAATGTATAAGCCACCTGATATGGTTTGGATCTGTGTTCCCGCCCGAATCTTATGTTAAATTGTAATCGCCGTTGCTGGAGGTGGGGCCTGGTGTGGGGGTGATTGGATCATGGAGGCAGTTTCTCATGAATGGTTTACCATCGTGCTCTTGGTGCTGTTCTTGTGATAGAGTTCTCACAAGATCTGTTCGTTTAAAAGCGTGTAACTCCTCCCCCTGCCCCTGGCTCCTGCTCTGGCCATGTAAGACGCATTTGCTTCCCCTTTGCCGTCTGCCATGATTCGGTTTCCTGAGGCCTTCCTGAAGCCACTATCATGCTTCCTATACAGCCTGCAGAACCATGAGCCAATTAAACCTCTTTTCTTTGTAAATTACCCAGTCTCAGATACTTTTTTTTTTTTTTTTGAGATGGAGTCTTGCTCTGTCGCCTAGGCTGGAGTGCAGTGGTACAGTCTTGGCTCACTGCAACCTCCGCCTCCTGGGTTCAAGCAATTCTCCTGCCTCAGCCTCCTGAGTAGCTGGGATTACAGGCGCCCGCCACCACACCCAGCTAATTTTTGTATTTTTAATAGAGATGGGGTTTCACCACGTTGGTCAGGCTGGTTTCGAACTCCTGACCTTGTGATCTGCCCACCTCGGCCTCCCAAAGTGCTGGGATTACAGGCGTGAGCCACTGCACCAGGCCTCAGGTTTTTGTTTATAGCAATGAAAGAATAGACCAATACATCATCCTTAACAGTTAATGAAATTAATTGGAAGTGATTGGGCTTGTATATGTGTTCCTTTAATTTTGAGAGTTCATCAGCAAAGCGTAACAGTAACCATAGCCATACAAAATGAACCATAGAGTTGGATTGCAATCAGTCCTAATTTTATAGAAAGACAAGAAAGCACAGATCTTGATCTGTCTGTACCTTGTCTCATGGAGAGTGAGAGCTAGATTAGCAGTCTTTGTATTTGTAGGAGTTAGACTGTTTGTTTAAAATAAGTGGCAATAGGGTGGTTGCGGTGGCTCACGCCTGTAATCACAGCACTTTGGGAGGCTGGGGTAGGCAGATCATTTGAGATCAGGAGTTTGAGACCAGCCTGGACAACATGGTGAAACCCGTCTCTACTAAAAGTAGACAAAAAAGTAGCCGGGTGTGGTGGTGCTCATCTGTGATCCCAGCTACTCAGGAGGCTGAGGCAGGAGAATCACTTGAACCTGGGAAGCAGAGGTTGCAGTGAGCCGAGATTGCGCCACTGCACTCCAGCCTGGGTGACAGAGCAAGACTGTCTCCGAAAAAAAAAAGAAATTATATATTATAATTATATAAATTTATATAAATATATATGTGTGTATATATAAATAGATGTGTCTGTATGTATAAATATATATGTGTGTGTATATATATAAATATGTGTGTATATATATAAATATATATGTGTGTGTATATATATGGCAATAGAACTTTTGCCTCAGCCTTCTGAGAAAGAAAATGAAGATTTTTTTTTCATCCAATGAATTACCTTTAGCTTCGCGGAATGGGTTGAGAATGGAAAGGGGAGGCAGAGAATCTGGTTACTTACCTTTCTTCCTGAATGTTACTATGTGTTTTCAGGGTATCTAGTTGGGAACATTTTTATTCTCATGTGCTGCCTATAATTCAATAATTTTATATTTCTGGGATATTTAAAAATATTTGATCTCTTCCTTAGAAGCACGTTTTTGGTTCATCAAAAATATCAGGTCAGAAGTGTTTTTCAATGTTTCTAAAATTGTTTTTCAGCCATTTTAATTTGACTTAAACCTGATGTTAATTCTTAGTCCTCTTGTTTGACCTGTCAACAGCTTTTGACATACTTGATCACTCCTTCTTCCTTGATACACTTTTTTCACTTCTCTTCTCTATGACACCCTCTTGGTTTTCTTCTTATTTTATGTGTGTATGTATGTATGTTGTCTAGGCTGGTCTTGAACTCCTGGGCTCAAGTGATCCTTGCACCTCGGCCTTCCAAAGAGCCGGGATTATAGGAATGAGCCACCGCACGGGGCCTGGTTTTCTTCTTATGTCATCAGTTGCTGCTTCTCGGATTCTTTTCATTCTTCTGACCTTTAATGTCAAAATGCCCCAAAGCTTAAGTCATCTCTATCTTTACTTTTTATTTTGATAATGTCCAGTCTTATGGCTGCTGATACTATCTATGTGCTCTTGATTACTAAACTTATACCTGCAACTCAGACTTCTCTCCTAAACTCTAGACTCATGTGCATCTACCTATTTGAAGTCATCACTTGTATATCTAGTAAATATTTTGGAGTCAAATCCAAAACTGAACTCTAGATCTTCTTTCCCTAAATCTGTTCTGCCTGTAGTCTTCCCCATCTCAGTTGGTTGTAACTATTTTTCTTATTGCTCCAACCTGAAACTTTGAAATTATACTTGATTACACATTTACCTGTACCTCGTGTACGCATGCATATGCTTGCATGTCACATCTTATTCATCAAGAAATCTTCTTGGCTCTACATACAAAATATATCCAGAATCTTAGCATTTCTCACCACTGATTGGTGCTTACCTTGAGCCATCTTCATCTTCCATCTGGATGACTGCTGTAGCCTCCTTACTAGTCTCTTTGCTTCTTCCTCTTTTGTTTCTTTGCAGTCTTCTCCACATAGCAGCCAGAATGAGTCTTGACAAAATACTTTACAGCATGTTTCTTCTCTGGTGCAGACCTTTCAGTAGTTACCCAGGATAGCTGCTATTATCATTGCTATGGGCCTACAAGGTTCTGAATGTGATGGGGCTCTCCATTAGTATTCTGACTTCTTCTGCAGCTCTCTCCCTTTCTGGTTCTGTTTTGGCCATACAGGCTTCCTTGCTATTGAACGTTCCAGGAATGTTGCATTGGTGGCTTTTTCTGCCTGTGAACACCCTTGTCTGCATGGTTCACTGTGTTACTTCAGGTCTTTGCTCAAATGTCACTTTCTCAGTGAGGACTATTTTGATCAATTTTAAATAGTAAAATTGTAGCTGTCCCTCTCTCCCCTTATTTCGCTTTCCTTTTTTCCCATAGTACTTACCACCTTATCGCATACCATACGATTGACTTATTGATGATGTTTACTGTTTATAGCTTGTCTTCCCCTTCAGAATGTAAGCTCTGGGATGGCAAGGATCATTGTTTATTTTGTTCCTATATTCCAAACAATAGACATTTGCTGCCGTTTGTTGTTAGAGAAAAGGGAAATTTCTTCATTTGCCAGAATTTTTCTAGGAATGGTGTTTTCTAAAAAATAAATTATAAGTTGTTGCTTTTAAACTTTTCCCTGCTTCTGATTAGTATAACTTGTTCGATTCTTTTCTTCGAGCATCCAGGGATCCTGTCTGATCATAAATTGAATGCATTGAAGAAATCATGATAATGTAATTTTGTGCTTGTGGTGGAGTGAATACCTCCTTAGCTCCTGTCAAATTTCTGTCAAGGCCTGTTTTAGAAGTCCAAATCTGTATTATTCTAGAAGAGTATTATATTATAAAAATTTTCTTTTTCTGTCAACTTAAAAAATTATACCTATAATAATGGTTACATATAGGTAAATAGGTATGACCTTGTATGCCAAAATACTTTTTCCTTTTTTCATTATAACTTTAAAGTTTATGCAATTGTTTGTAGTTCTTTATTCTTTTATTTTTTTCTGGAGACTTTTATAGTAGCATTTATATAAGGCTGGAGAGGGCATAGCAGATTGGAATAACAACAAGGCTGGAGCAAGAGGGAATTGGAAAGTTACACATAAATACATGTATACTGAGATACAGGTATATAACCATTTTGAGTGACCCCAGGCCGCAAATAACATAGTTGTTTTAAATGCTCCATTCATCCACTCATTCAACAAATGTTTGCCTGGTAACTAGCTGAGCTAGAGATAGCTAAATGAATCATAGTGTCTGCTTTTGAGGCCCTCAGTCTAGACATAATGACCAATAATTTAATTATCTTTAGTAAATTGAATGTCGGGCGCTCTATTTGAAGTGCGCAGAGTGCTCTGTGGAAATGGTGGTGGTGGGGTGCTCATTCTGCTAAGGAGTAGAAGGTGCTTCAGTGTTAGAAGTTTACCATCCCAGGTGGTTTATGGTGTGAAGATTGTCTTTAAAACCCTGAGCCTGTTTATTAGGCTCTTAAATTTGTATTCAGCTTCCTCTTTACAGATCTTGTAAAATTTCTGGGGCTTAATGGAGATGAAATACTGTGTAAAATGGTTTTTTAAACACAGCTGCTTTACTTTCATCTAATAGTTCTGTCATTTAGCAGTTTACTAAGTTTTCTCCCAATTCAAGATTCTGTGATTCTGGGGTTGTCGCTCATGTACTCAATGCTTTTCTCTTTGTATTTCACGTTACTCTTCTGTAGTCTTCTCTCTTTGTTTTGGATACAGAGTTCACTCTGTCGCCCAGGCTGGAGCGCAGTGGCACAATCTCAACTCACTGCAACCTCCGCCTCCCGGGTTCAAGTGATCCTCCTGCCTCAGCCACCAGAGTAACTGGGATTACAGGCGTGCACCACCACGCCTGGCTAATTTTTTTGTATTTTTAGTACAGGTTTCACTGTACTAAAATGCAGGGTTTCACTGCATTGGCCAGACTGGTCTCAGACTCCTGACCTCAAGAGATCCACCCACGTCGGCCTCCCAAAATGCTGGGATTACAGGCGTGAGCCACTGCGCCCAGCCTAGTCTTCTCTTAATATACAAATGTGATATCATGCATGAAGGTGGCATGTAGATTATAAAACATAGGAAGATGTAATGCAGAATAACATTTATTATGTATTAATACAGATGCTTGGTTGTTTATGGAGGAGTCTGGGAAAGTTATAGGTGTGATTGTTGAGCAGCTCGTGGTAGGTCATGGAGAGAACCCTGCAAGGCTGAGTATTTGGTTCCCTACCTGCTGTGATTTGCAGGATATTCTGTGCCTCCAGTACCACTTCCAATTCCTGAAAAGGGTAATGGGGAACAGCCATAAAAGCAGGAATATGGCAGGTTTCTGATTATAATGTAGTTAATTAATTAGTTAATTCTAGAGACGGAGTCTTGCTATGATGCTTGGGCTGGTCTGAAACTCCTGGGCTCACGCTGTCCTCCTGCCTTGGCCTCCCAAACTATTGCCAGTATTACAGGCATGAGCCACCTCGCCTGGCCTCTGATTCTAATTTTTGACAGTTTTGTCTGGGCCTGTCCCTAAATATCCCTACCATCTTGCTTCCTTCTCTCATTGAGGGGCTGCTTATATCCCATCTTTGAAATACTTGGTTGTCTTTTCATTATTATCAGCTACAATGTTCTTTCTTCATGGAAATCTCCTCTGCCCCTTTTATGAATCATGAAGTTTACAATGCTGTCTTCTCCTTAGATGTATTGCCTGTGACACTCTACTAATAACAGCAAACTTTAACTGCTTTGCTTGAAAATTTGATTTTAACCCTTTAAGCAGTGATAACTTAATTTTCCTGTCATGTTGAAGCCTACTACAATGATAAGAATTCTTGGAAATGGAATGATTTTGTAGAAAGTCAACTTTAAAAAGTTTTTTTTTTTAAGAGAAAAAGAATAACTTCATCTTTGATCACACTTAAAACATTACTAGTATTTCCTTATGTTAGTATTCTGTCAATAATGAATATTTGCCACTACACATGTTAAAAATGACTGTATATAGCTACTATCTTTATGCAGAGCAAATTTGGAAGTGACTATTGAAATCATATACCTGTTAATATGAGAAGCTGAAGCCCCAGGAACAGAAGATTCTATAGGCCTCTCCTCCCACCTCAAATTCTCCATGTAGTATGATTATCTGGAATATATATATACGTATATATATACACACACATATATATACGTATATATATATACACGTATATATACACACACATATATACGTATATATACACACACATATATATACGTATATATATATACGTATATATATATATGTATGTGTAATTTTTGTTTGTTTTTTTGAGACGGAGTTTCATTCTTGTTGCCCAGGCTGGAGTGCAATGGTGTGATCTCGGCTTACCGCAACTTTTGGCTCCCCGGTTCAAGCGATTCTCCTGCCTCAGCCCCCCCGAGTAACTGGGATTACATGCATGCGCCACCACACCTGGCTAATTTTGTATTTTTAGTAGAGACAGGGTTTCATCATGTTGGTCAGGCTGGTCTCGAACTCCCAACCTCAGGTGATCCTCCCACCTCGGCCTCCCAAAGTGCTGGGATTACAGGTGTGAGCCACTGCACCCGGCCCTATTATCTGGATAATATTTTAAGTTCTTCCTTTTTTAAAATTTTTTATTTTTTATATCATGAGCTGGGATTTAAAGGGGTTGTTGATATCTGAGTTATGACTTAAGAGTATGATATTCATTCACCAGGGCCATACTATTTGCATCTCAACCTTGTGCTGTGATTTGGTTGCCTTTTCTTTTTCTTTTTCTTTTTCTTTCTTTCTTTTTTTTTTTTTTTTGAGACAGAGTCTTGCTCTGTCTCCCAGGCTGGAGTGCAGTGGCGTGATCTCTGCTCACTGCAAACTTCACCTCCCAGATTCCTGCCATTCTCCTACCTCAGCCTCCGGAGTAGCTGGGACTACAGGTGCCTGCCACCGTGCCCGGCTAATATTTTTGTATTTTTTAGTAGAGACGGGGTTTCACCGTGTTAGCCAGGATGGTCTTGATCTCCTGACCTCGTGATCCACCTGCCTCGGCCTCCCAAAGTGCTGGGATTACAGGCGTGAGCCACCGCGCCCGGTGCCTTTTCAATTAATACTCCTCCCTGGCCCCTGATGGTTTTATTTTGGATACTGTGTATTGACGGGAAAATGTGAGGGGAAAGGATTATAGATTTTTTTTTTTTTTAGCTGCTTTTTAAAAAAAATGTTTTTTTTTTTTCCACTGAGAAGTGGCAGAGTAATGTGTACAGTCTGTAAAACAGAAATATAATGGGGCTTGCTTAGAAAGATACACATGTGGATGGAAAACAAAATTTTTTTTTCTGGCCAAGTGTGATGGCTCACGCCTGTAATCCTAGTACTTTGGGAGGCTGGGATGGGAGGATTGCTTCAGGCCAGGAGTTCAAAACCAGACTGGTCAACATAATGAGATCCTGTCTCTAAAAAAATAAAATAAATCTGTTTTCCTCCAAAATATTAAGCCAAACAAAAAACTTTAAAAATCCCACTATTTTCATCTATATTCGTACTCCTTGTCTTTTAAGAACTATGCAGAGGAGACTTTTGAGAAGATAAATGAAACTGGTTAATATAAAATCTGGTGAGGTTTTTTTTATGGGTTAAACATTTTTTTCCTCCCTTAACTCTTTTGAAAGCACAAGCAAGGGCCTGGAGGAAATCTTACTTAAAAGAAAACAAATCCAGGTTCTATTAGATTGGTGCAAAAGTAATGGCAAAAACCGCAATTGCTTTTGCCCCAACCCAATAGCTTTCCTTTGAATGCTTAATCCCAAATAATGGAATGTTAGGTCTTGAAGTGATATTCAAGCTGTTCCAGAGTGAGAGAACTGAGGTCTGGTATGATTAAATGATTTTCTCAAGGGATCATATTAGTTGACAGACTAAAATGTTGGTTTCCATTTCTAGTTTGTTTTTCCACTACTCCCTTTCCTATTACAGGACTGAATTTCTCATGGATCTAGCTAGGTTTGCTTAGTAGACCAATTTGAGCACATAGGAGCAGTTACAACATCTCTAAGATAATAGAGAAGAAAGACCTTTTAATTTCATCCATTGAAACTTCTGAAAACAATGAAGGCAGAGACATTTTATTTATTTGTTTATTTGTTTATTTATTTAGAGTTGGAGTTTCACTCTTGTTGCCCAGGCTGGAGTGCAGTGGCACGATCTTGGCTCACCGCAACCTCTGCCTCCTGGGTTCAAGCAATTCTCCTGCCTCAGCCTCCCGAGTAGCTGGGATAACAGGCATGCGCCACCACGCCTGGCTAATTTTGTATTTTTATTAGAGACTGGGTTTCACCATGTTGATGAGGCTGGCCTCGAACTCCTGACCTCCCGTGATCTACCTGCCTTGGCCTTCCAAAGTGCTGGGATTACAGCCGTGAGCCACCATGCCTGGCCAGTGGAGACATTTATAAAAGGTTATTATTATGTAACAAATATACAGTTGCTTCTTGGCCTTTTGGCTAAGATTAAGTGTAAATATAAATTTAGAACTGTAACCTTCCTTCATACTGATTCTGCGTTGGTTCTCCTCTGTTTTTAGGCTCTTAGAGGAGTTGGATAGAACCTACCTTGATAACCTTAGAAACCAAGTGGATTTTTAAATAGTTCATCATCTTATATGTCATATGTATGTAGTCCTCTAGTCTAGATTGAAGTTAGGAAGTTAGGAGAGGACTCCAGTCTGTATTTGATGTGTGATCTTTGGAAAGGGACAGCAGTATTGTGTTTTTGTCTTTCTTCCAATAAGCCTTTTGCACTCCTAGAAGTGTTTCTCTTAAAGGAAATTAGATTTGCTGTTTTAATTGCTGATCGTAGGCCTGTTTTAACTGTATTTTGCCCCTTTTTCAGACTATTTCAAATTCATTTTGGAAGTATGTGATGATCTTGTTACTGCTTTCTTCTCATGTGGCCCCATAACATGAAAACAAAAAGAGATTGTGTGTTTTCTTTAACACTGTGTAAATAATCATAGCTGACATTCACTGACTTAGTGTTTTCACATGCATATTCACATTTGTCATACGTCTCTGTGGGAGAGACTTGTTTATCTGTGTTTTAGAGAAGAAATTGGAACACAACTTGTTCATCATTACACAGCTAATAAGTATAGTAGCGATTCAAACACAAGAAGTTTTCTTTTTTTTTTCAACTTTATTCTACTGCCTCTCAACATAAAGATGTTGTAGAGACCCAGCATAAAGGACCCAGAACTTAACCAAACTAATAAGGGGTGGCCATTCACATTATAAAAGTATTTAATGGGAGATTTCTATTAAAAACCAGGTTTCTAGAGTGTGTGCTGTGTTGTTTTCTGGTCAAAAACAGAGGGGACTAATCTCATCGGTATAGGGCCTTTTCGTCACTCTTTTTTAACCACTTAACAAATCCCAGGACTGCCCTTGGGTCAGTGGGCCATCCTTGATGCAGTTGTTGTCCTTTCCTTGCAAAGAATAGTCCAGCATTGCCCAAGGTACATAAGGCTGTTGAGCTGAAAGAGGAAGTTGACTTAGGATGATAGATACTATGATGGGCACATACATCTCCTGAGTCTCTAAATGGTTATTCAATTTACATGCAGCTTTTAGAAATACATGTATCATATAAAACAAAGGAATACAGCAGTTTCAAAATCTGCACATTTTGAGTATTTATTTCTATTTGATGATTTTTTATTAGGTAGTTATGACTTACAGCCTGAAATCCACCTTTAATGTTTGAGGATATTTATGTCCCTATTAATGATCTTGCATATCCTGCTATTGGCAATTTGGAGTGCATCACCATGTGACCTAATTTTAAATTATTAATTTCATTTTAAGGCTATTGCCAAGTTGGAGCGAAGATTTTTTTTTTTTGGTGGTTGTTGTTGGTTTTTAAGGATTTTAAATGGATGGGAAAAATAATTATTTAGCATACTTCTTTTTTTTTTTCTTTTTTGAGACACAGTCTCACTCTGTCTCCCAGGCTGGAGTGCAGTGACGCGATCTTGGCTCACTGCAACCTCTGCCTCCCGAGTTCAAACGATTCTCCTGCCTCAGCCTGCCAAGTAGTTGGGATTACAGGCATGTGCCACCATGCCTGGCTAATTTTTGTGTTTTTAGTAGAGATGGGTTTTCATCATGTTGGCCAGGCTGGTATTGAACTCCTGACCTCAAGTGATCCGCCCACCTCGGCCTCCCAAAGTGCTGGGATTACAGATGTGAGCCACCATGCCTGGCCCATACTTCTTTTTTCTTTCAAATAATTTTATAAGGAAAATGTAATGCTCGTGTTACACATTTAATGTATTTAGTTATTTTAGTGTATACTCTTTTACAAACAGTAGCTTAGAAAAGTTTATTGCTACAACAAGAATATGCAGTTATCTGAGTGGAGGGAGTTCTATTTTTGAGCCTCATTCATTTCATAGCCATGTCTTGGTGTTAAACTTGCTATTGGATTTTTTTCTCTTCTAGTTTTCTTATTTGTTTTTTTTTTTGAGATGGAGTTTTGCTCTTGTGTCCCAGGCTGGAGTGCAATGGCATGATCTCAGCTCACCGCAACCTCCGCCTCCTGGGTTCAAGCGATTCTCCTGCCTCAGCCTCCCTAGTAGCTGGGATTACAGGTGCCTGCCACCATGTCTGGCTAATGTTCATATTTTTATTAGAGAAGGGGTTTCACCATGTTGGCTGGGCTGGTCTTGAACTCCTGACTTTATGTGATCCACCCACTTCAGCCTCCCAAAGTGCTGGGATTACAGGCATGAGCCACCGCGCTCGTCTTCTCTTCTAGTTTGATGTTTTTAGGTAACTATTTTTCAATTGATAATAAAAAACTATGATGCATGAATAGATAAAAGAATGAAGGTATTGTTATTAAAAATAAAGTATCTGTTTTTCTGAATTCTGGGCTTATTCAGCTTCTTAGAGTACAGACAGCTAGAGCTAAGTCCAAATTTTATTTTCTTTTATGTATTTCATATATGAGAAAAGTTTTTCATTCATGTTCTTATATTTGACATTCTTAAGGGTCAGTAAACTTTTTCTGTAAAGGGCCAGATAGTAAATATTTTATGCTTTGTGGGCCATATGGTCTCTCTTGCAACTACTCAACTATGCCATTATGGCGTGAAAGCTGCTATAGAGAGTACTGAAGTGAATTAACTTGTCTCTGCTTCCGTAAAACTTTAGAGGAACAGAAATTTGAGTTTAATATAATTTTCATGCATCACAAAATATTATTTTTTGAAAATATTTTTCAGCCACTTAAAAATGTAAGAACCATTTTTAGCTTATATAGACTTTGTAAAAACAGGTTATGGGTCAAACTTGCCTTTTGGGTAATTGTTTGCTGACCCTTGTGACTGTGCTCATTGTCTTCTCTTTTCTTCCCTTTCTCTTAACGTCTATCCCCCTTATTACTTATTCTCTGTTTTGCTCATTTTGCTGCTCAATCATATATTTTATTTCATTGTTAATGTGTGTATAACTTGATTTTTTTAAATTAAATTTTAAGCTGTGGAGGGTAGGGGTCTATAATTTTGGCCTCTTTATTGCCTTGCATTTTCATAAAAGTTATATGCTTCATAAAAATCTGGGCGAATTGCAGAGAAATAACATCTATCATTTAATATTTCAAAGATTGTTGGGTAAATTCTTTTATTTCACTTACTGGTTTATTAAACATATGTCCCAGAGTGGTTCTGTCTCACTGATGAATAGAAGTCATCTCAGTGGTAAGCTAAAGGAGAGAAAGAATCTGCGAATTGATTTTGTTCTTTGTGTCATGTACTGTGATTGATGATATGAACAGTCCTCATTTAGTCTTTACTTCCCCCCTTTAAAAAAAAAAAAAAGAGAGATGGAGTCTTGCCCTGTGGCCCAGGCAAGGAGCGCAGTGGTGCAGTCATAGCTCATTGTAACTTGAAACTCCTGGGCTCAAGCAATCCTCCTGCCTCAGAATCCCCAGTAGCTGGGATTACAGCCACACACTACCGTGCCTAGCTAGCATTTTTTATTTTGAATTTTTTGAGAGACTGAGTCTTGCTTTGTTGTCCAGGCTGGTCTCAAACTCCTGGCCTGACGCTACTTTTTGTATTTTTAGTAGAGACTGGGTTTCGCTCTGTTGGCCAGGCTAGTCTAGGACTCCTGGCCTCAAGTGATCTGCCCAGCTCGGCCTCCCTAAGTGCTGGGATTACAGGCGTGAGCCACTGTGCCTTGCTGCTTACGTTTCTTTAAATGTGTTGTTTCACAAAAGTGAATTAGTAGAATTGCACAGTGAAATAAGATTGGAGAAGTTACAAGAAGTTTCTCCCAACCCATTTGTTAAGTAGAAACCAATGATTAAATCTCAAACTGGTCATTTCAACTAATTTGCTTGAAAGAAATGGAAGACTGAGTAAAGATAAATAAAGGTTAAAATGTAAATGAAGAGGGTATCTGACAATTAGCGTACTTAGTGAGTTTCTCCCTTGGCTCAACAAACATTTTGTTTGTGCGTCTGTGCTGCTATGGGGAACTGAGACTGGTGAGCGAGGTGCACAGTGATAGAATGTGTGTGAGGTGCTGGAGGGGCACAGGAGGGTATGCCATTCAGCTTGAGGGGTTGAGGGGTTCCAAGAGGACCATGTCTTGGGGAGGTGGTGTTTGGACTTCTTTTTCCCCTTTATTAGCTTTAAACATTACTTAAAAATGCATAGTTGTTGAAAATAGTTAATCCAGAATTTAGTAAAAAGTGCAAATCCTTATTTATACTTTCTGCTGTCAAATTCCCATTCTTCAGAGTTGTAGTTCGTTGACTGATAAATATGCTCCCAAATTGAGGTCATGCTCTGCATATAATTTTGTAGCTGGCTTTTTCCCCCCATATAATACTCTATCCTGTGCAGATTTCCATATCAGTAGATACAGATCAACCTCATTTAAAATCTTCTGCCTCACATAATGGTATGGATATATCGTAATTTATTTATATTATTTCCTATTGCTGCACATCCAGGTTTCTAACCCATTACAGTGAATATCCTTATACATTTGTTCTCTTGTGTAAATTAAGTTTTAAATGATGAGTAGGTGAAGGGACTGAGCGCTGATGTGAATGAAAAATGTTTTCTAGGTTAAGGAGACAATGCATAGTTTGGAAAACTTTGCTGAAGCAAATGAGAAACTTTTAGTCAGGAAGAAGTATTTCTGTTTCTGTGCTACAGAGTGCAGCACCTTCTATTTTCTCCAGTCATATGCTAGAGCATCTCATTTTATCATAGGCATTTCTTTACTGAATAATTCAAAGTTATTTTCTTATTTTAGAGATTTAAAAGCTTCCTAAAAATAAATGTTACCCAATGGAGAAGCAGAATCACAAGTCGATAAGGTGATTATTCAGAGGTCACACAGAGGTGAAGTGGGAGTTCTGGAAATACAGTTTTTTGTTTTATTTTGAGACAGGGGCACCTAGGCTGGAGTGCACTGAAGGAAGCCTCAACCTCCCAAGGCCCAAGTGATCCTCCCACCTCAGCCTCCTGAGTAGCTGGGACTACAGGTGTGAGCCACCACGCCTGGCTAATCCTTTTATTTTTTGTAGAGACAGGGTCTTCCTGTGTTTCCTAGGCTGGTCTTGAACTCCTGGGTCCAAGCAGTCCTTCCCCTCCGCCTCCCAAAGTGCTGGGATTACAGGTGTGAGCCACCATGCTTGTTCCGGAAATAGTTTTCATCCTAGCTCTGTCTCCTGAGAATATCTTACTCAGTGTAAATCCCCCATTACTATCCAACTTAAAAAAAATTTAGTTAAATCTTTAAATACCTATTTGAGAATTGCTAGTTTATCAAGTAGATATATGAAAATGGCATAAATGACTTAAAGTAGATGAATTACATTTTGTTATACATACTCTTGAGTGTAAAATGTTTTCATCCCAAAAACTTAGTTGCTTCTATTTTGTTTCAGACAAATTTCCAATTTTGAAATGTTGCCTTGTAGTGTGATATGAAGTGCTAACTGGTATTATAATTGTATTCTCTTTTGTCAATAAGACAATATTTGGCTTATTTAGTTTCTGCATTTTACGTAATCTAACCTTTGCTAATTTTTCTATATTAAAATTATATTGCTAGGAGAAGAAGAGAGACTAAAATTAGTGTTAGGTGCTGATTAAAAAAATACTTTGGAAACAAAACAAGGGTGATATTTTTCTAAGCTATTTCTGAAAGTAAAAGCTCCTCTTCTTGGTTGCCAACAGTGCCTTGCAGGTTGGTTGCATGTGTTTTGTTATCAAGAAATCCGATTCTTTGTACGCCTCAACTTTTAAAATGTCTCATGCATTTAAAAAGTGCATGCTAAATAGCTATATTTACTGTTATTAATTGGAATGATACTAATGCTTTGAGTATAAATTAGCGTAATGTGTTCTGTCATTGTCCTAAACAATAATTGTATTATCTGTTGTATTGCATGATTATGAAGTATTTGTACTAAATTCCAAGGTAATGATTACTTCATGTGAGGTGTAATTTTTAAGCATTCATATCTATCTTTTCATTTAGAGTTACTTTTCAAGAGTAAAGTATACATTTGAACAAATGAAATAACTCATTTTATGTTTAATTTTTCTAGGGCAGCTTTGGAAGAAGTAGAAGGTGATGTGGCAGAATTGGAACTAAAACTTGATAAGGTAAATTTTACATGTTTAGCTTTTTAAAACATTGATTCTCGTTTGCCGTAAATAATGATTAGTACCTACAATAGTAGGTCTGTTTTTTATTTTTTGGAGACAGAGTCTCACTCTGTCGCCCAGGCTGGAGTGCAGTGGCATGATCTCAGCTCACTGTAATCTCCGTCTCCTGGGTTCAAACGATCCTCCTGCCTCAGCCTCCCAACTAGCTGGGATTACAGGTGTGCACCACCATGCCCAGCTAATTTTTTGTGTTTTTAGTAGAGACAGGGTTTCCCATGTTGGCCAGGCTGGTCTCAAACTCCTGACCTCTGGTGATCCACCTGCCTCAGCTTCCCAAAGTGCTGGGATTATAGGAGTGAGCCATCGCACCTGGCCTGGTAGCTTTTTATCTCTATGAGGGTAAATGCTGTTATTATCCCAGTTTTACACATGAGGAAAGTAAGGCTAGAGACACTAAGTAGCTTGTGTAAAGTCTAATCTAAGTGCCAGAGCAGGAATTCGAATCTATGTCTGACTTCAAAGCTCACTAAACATCCTTTATGTTGTTAGAAGCTTTTTCTGGGGCCAGGTGTGATGGCTCATGCCTATAATCCCAGCACTTTGGGAGGCCGAGATGGGCGGATCACCTGAGGTCAGGAGTTTGAGACCAGTCTGACCACCATGGAGAAACCCCATCTCTACTAAAAAAATACAAAATTAGCCAGGTGTGGTGGTGCATGCCTGTAATCCTAGCTACTCGGGAGGCTGAGGCAGGAGAATCGCTTGAGCCGGGGAAGTGGAGGTTGCTATGAGCTGAGATCATGCCATTGCGCTCCAGCCTGGGCAACAAGAGTGAAACTCCATCTCAAAAAAAAGAGATGCTTTTTCTGTATTTTCTACCAAAAAGATTGCATCTTTCTTTTTTGTTGCTTAATGGATTTCATATATAACCTGACCATTGTATAAATTTGGGTCTGGCCACGTTCAAATATAAATACAATTTAAAATATTAATTCCATTTTTAAGCTAATACCAGAAATGCTTAATAGATACTTAGTAATCGGTATGGCCATATTTTATGGAAGGGTAAATGTACATTGATTCCCTCCATCTATATTATTGATGATTTTTTTGGTGTCTGTCCAAGAAACACTATTTGCTATATAGTAGGCAGAAGCAGTAGAATTGAGTAAGAGCTTCTGATCCATTTGTTTAGATACTTCTGAAACCACTGCTCATTTACATGTTTCTCTTTAAATTTCTGGAGATAAATCAGATGTATATATTTGAAATACCTTTTCTGAAAATAATTTTCTAGTTTAATAATTATTATTATAAATGGCATTGCTGTGTAACGTAGTGCTTCTCAGACCTTAACTTTGCTTAGGAATCCCTTGGGGATCTCATCTTGTGAAAAAACAGATTCCGATTCAGTAGCTGGAGATACCTGAGATTTTGTGTTTGTAACCGGATTCCAGGTGACGCCCATGCTGTTGGCCCATGGACCACACTTTTGAGTAGCAAGGATAGAAAATATATTAAGCTGAAGGTTTTCAAATGTTTTGAAACCATGAAACATACATCTTTATATAATATAGTCCAGAAACTATATAAAATAGCATTAGTTCTATATGTAAACAAATTACATCAGAATTTTAGAAGATGTTTAGAGATAAGTTATTTTTGTATAGTACTGTATAATTTTTAAAGCCCTGTAATATATAGTGTCCTTTTAATTTTTACAATAATCTGTAGGGTTAGATAGGACAAGTGTTATTATTCCCGTTTTATAGCTGAGGATACCAAAGCCCAAGGAAGTGATGGGGACTTGCTTCAAATCACAGAGTAGAAGAGGCACAACCAGGGTTAGAACCCCTTTTCTTTTTTTTTTAGACAGAGTCTTGCTCTGTCACTCAGGCTGGAGTGCAGTGGCGTGATCTCGGCTCACTGCAACCTCTGCCTCCCAGGTTCAAGCAATTCTTCTGCCTCAGCCTCCTGAGTAGCTGGGACCTCAGGCTCACACCACTATGCCTGGCTAAGTTTTTGTATTTTAGTAGAGATGGGATTTCACCGTGTTGGCCAGACTGGTCTCGAACTCCTGCGCTCAGGTAATCCGCCCGCCTCAGCCTCCCAAAGTGCCGGGATTACAGGCATGAGCCACCGCACCTGGCCCCTCTGTCTTTATGATCAGTTCAGTGCTCTTCTTGTGCATCACTGCACTTCAGGATCCGCGTTGGGGGAGCACCTGCCACTGGGAAATGTTCTGAGGAATGCTAGCTAGCTTCCAGCAAGTCTTTGTAAAAATTAATATTTTAATTTTGGATAAGGATATTATTTGAAAATGCCTTCCTTTGTTTTCTACTTAAAAATTACATGTCTGGCTTTTTATTACTATTTTATTTTATTTTATTTTTTACTCTGAGGCACTACATTTATTTTCAAGTACTCTTTGAAACAAAATTTTAAACTCTTAAGGTAGACAACAGAAAATATAGTTTTGATTTTATGGAAGATTTATGAGAGAGTATGTAGAGGGGCAAGGCCTTTTAAAGAATCACAGAGTGGTATAAGAAGGATATCTTATTACTTATATATACATAAATAATACATATATTATTACATATGTATTATATACATGAAATAAGAGTAAGGTAATAAGGTAGAACCACATGTAAATCATATGAAACACTGTGGTGGGACACCTCAGAGTTTAAAATACCTAAACAGATAGAATCCACTGACTGTTTTTGCTGATTATTTTGCTGTTACGAGTGGATTCTTTTTTCCTCTGTATTATTCACTTGGAGTAGGGCACACACACTGCTAGAATCTTCAGACCAAAAGTTTCAAATCTGAAACACGTTATTGAAGTATTGACATTGAGTGCTAAGAACTATAAGCCCGTTCTAGAGTCTATCTTACCCAAAGGGCTACGAAGGACACGTGGAAACCTGACAGCTTAAAAAGTATTACTATTTTCCGTCACACTAAATTTCCATAGTTACTTTTATATTTCATACCTCTCCCAAATTCTTTTTCTTTTTTTTAATTTTTAAATTTTTTTTAAGTAATGGATTCTTGCTCTGTCACCCAGGCTGGAGTGCAGTGGTGTGATCTCAGCTCATTGCAGCCTCCACCTTCCAGGCTGAAGCGATTCTCCTGCCTCAGCCTCCTGAGTAGCTGGGATTACAGGGGCACGATACCACACCTGACTAATTTTTTGGTATTTTTAGTAGAGACAGGGTTTCACCATATTGGCCAGGCTGGTCTCGAACTCCTAACCTCAGGTGATCTGCCCGCCTTGGCCTCCCAAAGTGCTGGGATTACAGGCGTAAGCCCCCATGCCCAGCTCAAATTGTTAATCTATTAACTATTATTTTTATTTTAGAAACTATGGGGAGTTAGCATAGAGAAGAGAGGCTGAGAGGAGGAAGTGGTTGTTATTGAAGGTAGTGGCAGTGAAGGACTAATGTGGGTGGTGGAGGGTTGCTCCAAGTCTAGGTTAATGATTTCATAGCTTTGTGCAGGGCAAGTTCCACCTATAGTATCATTGTAAATCATGCCAGGGACAGGTTAAACTAGCTTCTTGACTTTTCCTATAATGTATGCCACCAGTAGTTCGTTCATTCTGGTGAATAATGCTTTATGAGTGGCATTGCTCTACTGAGTTCAATTATTGATCCATTCCTGCCAGGTGTTCTGTCATTGACAGCATCATAGTGCATCATAGTTGCCATCTAGGCTTAATTTCTGCGTGTGTTGCATTGTCTCACTGGCATGCTTGTTCCCCATTGAGCAGATACTCTTTAAATCTCAGCCAAGTACTACCAAACGTTGGCTCTTTTTCTTCTGTTGCATTGTTTCTTGCATGTACTGTGATTTAAGCTGTTATAATATTGTAATTTTGGGTAGGGAGCATAGCCTAGTAGTTAAGAACACAAACATTGGCTCTTTTTCTTCTGTTGCATTGTTTCTTGCATGTACTCTGATTTAAGCTGTTATAATATAGTTTTGGGTGGTAGCATAACCTGGTAGTTAAGAACACAAAGCCTGGAGCTGCTGCTGGGTTTGAGTCTGGCTCTATCATTTACTAGCAATATGGCCTTGGACAAGCTCTTCAACCTTTCTGTGCCTCAGTTTCTTCTCTCCAAAATGGGGAAAATAAGAGTGCCTATTTCATAGGATTATTATGAAACTAAAATGAGATAATACATGTAAAGTACTTAGCACAGTTCTTGGCACGTGGTAAATTCTAAATAAACAATGATGCTGTCTCTTCAACAGAGTGTTAGCTCCTTGAAGAGAGACTGTCCTTAAAAAGGGAAAAAACGGACTGGGAGTGGTGGCTCATGCCTGTAATCCCAGCACTTTGGGAGGCCGAGGCAGGCGAATCACTTGAGGTCAGGAGTTCGAGACCAGCCTGGCTAACATGGTGAAATCCTGTCTCTACTAAAAATACAAAAATTAGTTGGGTATGGTGCCCCTGGCGTGGTGGCGTGCGTGCGCACGCCACTGCACTCCAGCCTGGGTGACAGAGCAAGACCCCGTTTCCAAAGAAAAAGAAAAAACCCTCATTTGTTTTATATACTTGGTGTATACAAAGTCCTATGTTTTACTTATATTATTTGTTATCATTATAACAGTATTGCAAAGTTGATATCCCTAATTTGCGCATGAAAAAACAAGAATTGGAGAGTATGTTACTCAAGGATAGTCAGCAGATAAGTTGTTTGTATTCCTATCATCTGGCAGAGTGTCTATGACATAGTAATTGCTTAGTAAAAAGTTGTTGAATGAATTAGGGATATTAGTTTGATAATTTAGATGGACTTGACATTTAATCTTGTTGTAGGTAAAAATCTTCCCTCTTTGTAGGTTTATATTATTCAGTTAGAATCTCATTTATCAGTGTCATCTAACAAGTATTTTGACAGCTGGCAAAATCTCAGTCTTCTGTCTTTCTGCCCCCCTCCCTCTTCATTGCCAAGTCCGTCCTTCGTCCTGGATAGCTGCAGTGTATGTGTGGTTCTGCTGTATGACAATTTCATTTTCTCTGTAACTCCTGTGATAGTGACCTCTGTTCTACTTCTGATGCCTATGTCATGGCTGTGTTCTGTGCCTCATCACCCAGGGTTCTAATCTTTGAAATCTGGAATGCTGATATCCTACTTTCTGACTTGAGTCTCCAGTCCTTCCAGTTCTCAGCCTCATTACTGCTTCTGTTCTTCAGCCCTACCTCTGGTCTTTCACTATCCACTTGTGATATTCCAGATCACTTTTTTTTTTAAATTTTACTTTAAGTTCTGGGATCCATGTACAGAATGTGCAGGTTTGTAACACAGGTATACATGTGCCATGGTGGTTTGCTGCACCCATCAACCCATCATCTAGGTTTTAAGTCCCACATGCATTTGTCCTAATGCTCTCCCTCCCCTTGCTCCGCACCTGACAGGCCCCGCTGTGTGCTGTTCCCCTCCCTGTGTCCATGTGTTCTCATTGTTCAGCTCCTACTTATGAGTGAGAACATGCGGTGTTTGGTTTTCTGTTCCTGTGTTTGTTTGCTGAGAATGACGGCTTCCAGCTTCATCCATGTCTCTGCAAAGGACATGAACCCATTCTTTTTTATGGCTGCTCAGATAATTTTTAAATGCACTTCAATGTATTCCTCTTTTTTGTAATTAAAAAAAAAGTTGAGATAAAATTAACCTAACATAAAATCCACTATTTCAAAGTGTGTAATTCATGGTTTTTAGTATAGTCCCAGTGTTGTACAACCATCACCGCTATCTAATTCCAAAATATTTTTCACCCCAAAAAGAAACCCCGTATCTATTAGCAGTCACTCCCAATTCTCCTCTCCCTCTATCTTCTGGCAACCTAATCTACTTTCTGTCCCTGGATTTGCCTATTCTGAACATTTCAAATAAATGGAATAATACAATATTCGGTCTTATGTGACTAGCTCCTTTCTCTTAGCATAATGTTTTTAAGATTCATCCATGTTGTAGCATGTATCAGTCCTTTGTTTTTATAGCTGGATAATGCATCATTGCATGGATGTACCTCATTTTGTTTATCCATTCATCAGTTGATGGACATTTGACTTGTTCCCCTTTTTTGGCTGTTGTAAATAATGCTGCTATGATCCCTTTCAGAGTACTCTTAATTTTATTGCATCATTATTTCTCTTCAGAGACTTTCATGTCCCTTCCATAATACCTACTCTGCAGAATTCTCCACTGTTTTAAGTCTAACCATCTATATTATTTGTCCCATATCTGGCCTGTAAAACCCTGCAGGGGAAGTTACACAACTGTTTGGTGAAACCAACTGATGGTGCTACACATTCCTGGAATTCTTGATATAAAGCAGTTTCCCCCAAACCCAGTCAGGTGCCTTTCTTGTTACCGTTAGTGGCTCTTCAAGACCTCAAGATTTGCCACATTGTTCTTCATTCTCAGCAGATGACCTTGTCTCTTCTTCTGCTTGGTGGGAATGCCTTTATTTCTTGCTGCTAATCTAGAAGTTTAACAGAATCTGTTCTTACCATTTTAGTTTTTCTGCTTCTTTGAATGATAAAAGTATCCCTTTTTCTATGCAGTTCCAAGCCGCCTATCTCCTCAGGACTTTGCTTTAGCATCTCTCTCCTTTCCCTTCTCTGCCACCTCTATCTTAAGTAGATAAAGATTTTTTTTTTTTTAAACTAAGTTTGTTTCTTAGTAAAACAAAACAAAAGCAAACGACAATAAGAAAACCTCCCCCTCTGACAAGGAAGCTCAAATCTCTACTGAATAATTACCATGTGTCAGTAAGTTTGTGCTAAGAATCTTCTTTTTTTGAAGACAGAGATAGGGTTGTTGACCAGGCTGGTCTCAAATGCCTGGCCTCAAAAATTCCTCCCATCTTGGCCTCCCAAAGTGTTGGGCTTACAGGCATGAGCCACTGGCCTGTGCTAAGAATCTTTATGTGCATTCTCTTAGTCTTTTTTTTTAGTAACCATATATGGTTTGGTACCGTTGTTATGTGTGATACAGAAGAAGAAATGGAAGTTTGTTGAGGTTAAGGTCACTCAGTCTCACTTAGATGTTTAAGTATGACAGTAGGTTGAACCTAAGCAGACTTAGCTGAGAACCCTATATTTTTTGCCATAATGTTTTACTATTAACCTGTCTCTCTTTGTTTTTATGGAAACTTTTAATTATTTTTGAATTTAATTTGTTGCATAATACCACCTATGTAGTACACAATTTGAAGGTAGAAAACTGTGTACCCAGTGAAAATCAGTCATTTTCTAATCTTTCCTAGAGGAATGCACTGAACTAGTTTCTCTTGTGCCTTTGCACAATTTTCTTTTTTTTTGAGACAGGCTCGCTCTGTCACTGAGGCTGGAGTACAGTGGCATGATCTCAGCTCACTGCAACCTCTGTTTCCCGGGTTCAGGCAATTCTCCTGCCTCAGCCTCCTGACTAGCTGGGTCTACAGGTGTGCGCCACCATGCCTGGCTAATTTTTGTATTTTTAGTAGAGATGGGGTTTTGCCATGTTGGCCAGGCTGGTCTTGAACTCCTGACCTCAAGTGATCTGCCCACCTCGGCCTCCCAAAGTTTTGGGATTACAGGCGTCAGCCACCGTGCCTGGCCTTTTCATAAAATTTTCTAAGCATATAAAAGTATTTATACTCTTCAGTACAAATGACTCTCCCCATTTCAACAAAAATATTAGCATTGTTCTACATTTTGATTTTTCTCTTAATATATCATGGATGTTATTTGTTATTATAGAGCTGTCTCATTTTAAAAAATGGTTGAATTGTATTACCTTGCATAGATACATCATAATTTATTGATCTAGCTGTCTACTGACGGACGCTTAGCTCGCTACCAATATTTTACTGTGACTGCAGTGAGTATCTTTACATGTGTCATGTGGCCTATCTGTAAAATATAGTTGTAGAATACATTTTAAAAAGTGAAATTGCGAAGTTAGAAGGTATGTATGTTTTAAATTTTCATAGCTCTTGCTAAACTGCCTTCCGTAGATATTGTACCAATTTACATTCCTATCAACAATGCATGAGAGTGACTATTTCCCCATACTTGCCCTCTTTAAAACAGCATGTTATCAAACTTTTTGATCTTTGCTGTTAGTTAAAAAAAAAAAAAATAGTAATTTCCATTTCTTTTATTATAGTGAGAATGAATATCTTTTCATGGGTTTAAGACACATGTATTTCTTTTTTGGGGGGGTAATTATCTCTGCATGTATGTTACCCATTTTTTCTAGCGAATAGTTGGATTTTCAAAATGATTTATATACCTTTTTTTATGGTAGGGAAACTTGTCCTTTGTGATTTATCTTAATATTGTTTTCCTATGTTGTTTCTTTTGACTGTGTTTGTTTTTTCCTTATAGAAATGTCTTATTATGTAATTGGATCGATCAGTTTTTTTTGCATAGTATTTGAACTTTGCATCCTTCTCAGACTTCTCACTTGAGATTATTGAAAAAAAAACTTCTGTTTTCTCTTTGATTTCTGATTCTGTTTTTATGTTTAAATCTTTATCTGTAATTAACTTGGGAGTCTGTAATACAATTTAGTTTCTCTTTTTATCCCCTTCAGATGACTATCCAGTGTCCCTAATATCATTTATCAGATAACTTTTCCCCTACTGGCTGGAGTATTACTTTAATCAAATATGGCATATTTGTATCTGTTTTTTTGACTGTGCATTCTCTTACATTGATCAGTTTGTCTATTTGCATTTACTACCAGACTTTTATTTACTATCTTTTTATAATATATTTTAACATCGTATAGTACTAATGTTCCTACCTTATTACTCTTCAAATATTTTTTTTGCTCTTCTTGCATAGTGGTTACTCCATATGAACTTTAGAATCAGTTTTTCTGGCAAGACATTTTATTTTATATTGTAAATAGCAAACAATTTAAAAGACATCTGTGCCAGCATTTCTCACAGTGGGTTTTGTGGAATGTTGGTCATATAATAATGCTTCGTCTAACAAGAATTCCATGGTCAAATATTTTTGGGAAATGCTACATATTATATACCTCCCCTCCTGGATGCACATTGAGAAATCAAAAGCTCTTAACAGTACAGCAGTATCTTCTGTTGCCTTTTCTAGGAATCCTTCCCTGGTCCCCATAGCCCTGGTTAGATGGTCTTCCTTTTTTTTTTTTTCCATGCATAGTTTTGTCATAGTAGTTGTGTTTTTGTGCTCTATAGAATTTATCTACTTGTTAGAATTATAGAATTAGACTTTTTGAGAGCAGAGATGGTGTTTTCATTTTCTGTTCCCCTAGGTCTTAGGGCAGCAGTTTTAATTTATACTCTTGAGATCCTTCAGGAGTTTCTAAAGTTTTTCTTGGCTCTTTATCCTCTTCTTGGTGACCCCCCTTTCCATCCCCTCAGTACTTTTCTCTCCTTTGTCTAGAACAGTTTCACTTTTATCTGTTTTTTAATATTTGACATTTACCCAAGATTTTGGTGAAAGAAAATGTTCTGTGTCTGAAAGAAAGGAGAGAAGGAAGGAAGGAATGGAAGAACAGGGAGATGGAGGGATAAAGGGAATGAAAAGAAGGAAGGGAGAGAGAGAAAGAGAAAGATGAAAGAGAGAAGAGCCCGGTACTAAGGCTTAGACAATGCCTGGAACAGTAGGTATTAGAGACATTTTTTTTTTGAGTACATGGTTGATTAATCACTTTAGCCATCTGCATTGATAGACTAATATTGAAATGATCACTAAGCTGTCATACCAGTTTACTTACCTTTCCTCCAAAATACTTTTGTTGTTGTTATCACACAGCCTCTGGATCCTAAATGGTCAAGTTTTTTGGTACAACTCTGCTATGAATTTACTTTATAAGCCGAAGGAAAAAAGAATACTTTTCAATTAGTCTGTTTCGAGTTTATTGATGAAACAAATTGAACTTTACTAGGTTACCTCATATAGTTACTGCCAACACTTGTGCAACTAAGCAATTTGTAAAACTGTCTTCAACCTGCTGAATTTTTTTTTTTTCTTTTTCAGCTTGTGAAACTTTGTATTGCAATGATTGATACTGGAAAAGCCTTTTGTGTTGCAAATAAACAGTTCATGAATGGGATTCGAGACCTGGCTCAGTATTCTAGTAATGATGCTGTCGTTGAGGTTAGTATTACTAAAATTACAGTTAAAAATGAAAAAAAAGCAATAAGACATTAAAGAATTGTGCATTCATCTACCTTATAGTTATGGTGATATTAAAATTAGAAGTAGAAAAGTGATCACCCCTTGGTGCTCTCTTGTATAATTCTGTTTTGTAAGAGAAGTTGATGGTTGATTTGCATTGCGCATTACCTAACCTAGCATGGCTCTTCTCACCTAGTTTCTCATTGTTTTGGTTAGTTTACTAAGTTTACTTGCTGCTAGGTGAGCTGAAGCACCTGTCAGAGGGCCTGAGCAGGAAGATCAAGGTCATGCCTACTAGTAGCTGCTTATAGGGGCATGCAGAGAGCATTAACCTAAGTAAAGCGTCTTAACTCTATGTATGGGGGGCTGTATAGGTTCTGATTGCCAGCTTATGCTGGGTTAGCTTAGATCCTGGTATACTATGTGGTATTATATTTCTTTCATGAGAAATAATAACTGGTGAAGAAATGGGTATAGTTTGATGATGATTTGATTCTAGATGCCTACATGGGCCATCTTGATACACGCAAAACAATTTTACCTTAGGTTTATATTTGCCATTTCTATTGTTAGCATAATACCATTGAAGGGGCAATATTAATTCTTTCACATTTTTAGGGTTTTATTTGTTACCAAGTGTAGACGTGACCTCTGCATAGTGTACCCATGAGGTAGTGAGATTGTCCTTGGAAATAAATGTTACTGTTTACAGTGTAACTTGATCTTCTGTCAGAAATTCTGAGGTCACATTTTTGTGACCTATTTAAGTGGCTCATAAATGATTTGGTTTTCTTTTGCTTTTTTTCTCATAGACAAGTTTGACCAAGTTTTCTGACAGTCTTCAAGAAATGATAAATTTTCACACAGTAAGTGTCAGTAAGTAGGTGTTACTATGACCATATTAACATTTAGTATTTTTCTTGAGTCGCAATATTTTATGAAATGACTAAAAGGGAATTACATGGCTTTGATTGGTCATCATCTTTTTAGTTGGGTGAATCTAAAATGTATGCTGTGTGTGTATTTGTGTGTGAGTGTGTGTGCGCACACATGCGTGTGGAAGAAGAGAATAAGAGTATTATTTTCCATTCTAATATAGTGAACTTAATATCATTGAAGGACATACACCCAAAAGTTAAATTTTTTCCCTTTAAGTTGTGGCTTTGTAAAATTTTTAAGCATGTATTTAAGAATAAAGAAGTAAAAGTCATTTTAAATGTAGCTATTTCTTTTTAGATACTTACCAATATATCCCCTTTATCTAAACAATTACCAATATTAAAGAGTGCTATATTCTTTGAGCTATTTATATGTGTGTTTAAGATTTGTGGGCATTTATCCTTCAAGAATGAGGGATATATATTACTTTGGGAATGTCACAAAATTCCTTAACAAAGTTTGCAAAAGTTTACTGCAAATATGGCAGCTTGTAAGCTGTATGCTTCTTATATTTTTTAAAATGCTTAACTGATATGGCTGTTGTATAATTATTTAATCAATGCTTTAAAATTTATTAGCTGCTGTCTGTAATAAGAATATCAATACTTATAATCCTCATAAAATCTGCTTGTTTTTGGTTAATTTGATTTTAATTTTTTTTTGTTGGTTAGCATATTTAGGATGAAGTAATATGACAATGTTTATTTTAATTATAGTTCAAATTTTAGCTATGCTAATATTGACATGTACAAGTATCTGCTTGAGTGCCTGTTTTCAGTTCTTTTGGGCATGTACCTAGGTGTAGAATTACTGGGTCATATGGTAATTCTATGTTTAACTTTTTGAGGAACTGCCAAACTGTTTTCTACAGAGACTGTACCATTTTACATTTCCACCAGCAGTGTTTGAGTGTTCCAAGTTCTCCACATCGTTATCAACACTTGTTATTGTCAATTTTTTAAAAAAAATTATAACCATCCTAGTAGGTGTGAAGTGGTATCTCATTGTAGTTTTGATTTGCATTTCCCTAATGACTCATGCAGTTGAGCATCTTTTATGTGCTTACTGGTTTTTTGTGTATCTTCTATCATTGTTACCATTGTTGTCTGTTGAAGTCCTTTATTTATTTAGAGATAGGGTCTCACTCTGTCACCCAGGCTGGAGTGCAGTGGCATAGTCATACCTCACTACAGCCTGGAACTCCTAGGCTTAAGTGATCCTCTTTGTAGCCTCCCAATTGGCTAGGACTACAGGTATGTGCCACCATGCCAGGCTAATGTTTTTTTTGTTTGTTTGTTTGGCTTTTTTTTTTTTTTTTTTTTTTTTTTGGTAGAGATGAGGTCTTGTTCTTTTGCCCAGGCTAGTCTTGAACTCCTGGGCTCAAGCCGTCCTCCCACCTCAGCCTCCAAAGCACTGAGATTACAGGTGTGAGCCACTGCACCCAGTCCCTTTGTCAGTTATTTAATTGGGCTTTTGTTGTTGTTGTTGACTTACACTTGTTTTACATAGTTTGGATATTAAACCCTTATCAGTATATGTTATACAAATATTTTCTCTCATTTTGTAGGTTTTCTTTTTTACTTTCTTGAAAATATCCTTTGACACACAAAAGTTTTTAGTTTTGATGAAGTCTGAAGTTCAGTTTATCTATTTTGTCTTTTGTTGTTTGTGCTTTTGGTGTTATGTGTAAGGGAATCCATTGCCAAATTCAAGGTCATAAAGATTTACCCTTACGTTTTCTTCTAAGAGTTTTATGATTTTAGCTCTAGTATTTGACACCAATTTGACCACATAATAGTTTTCTTTTTGCCTTCTGTTGAATTTAAATGGCAGTGTTTGATATATTTGATTTCTCTTTAAGCCAAATGTAATTTAGTAAGAAAGGTTTTTTTTTGATATAAGTGATTGACTTTAAATTGACATAATAGACTAAATGTTTTCTCTATAATTTATTATCCTTTGAAATATTCCTCTCCTTTTCTTTAAAGCAGTAAATCTTATGCTATTTCTTTATATAATAATACCTTGCTCTTTGTTATGGTTTTAAATGTGAAAAGTTATGATTAAGATAAACTTTTGGCAAATAATTTTTTTTTTTTTTTTTTGAGACAGAGTCTGGCTCTGTGTCCCAGGCTGGAGTGCAGTGGTGCGATCTTGGCTCACTGCAGCCTCCGCCTCCTGGGTTCAGGTGATTCTCGTGCCTCAGCCTCCCAAGTTGCTGGGGCTACAGGCATGCACCACCATGCCCAGCTAATTTTTGTATTTTTAGTAGAGATGGGATTTTGGCATGTTGGCTAGGCTGGTCTCAAACTCCTGGCCTAAAGTGATCCACCCGCCTTGGCCTTCCATAGTGTAGGGATTACAGGCGTGAGCCACTGCACCTGGCCTTGAAGCAAGGTGTATATGTATTATTTCCTTTGGAGGAATAGAGATTGTTTTTTTGTTTTGTTTTGTTTTTTGTTTTGAGAGGGAGTCTCGCTCTGTTGCCAGGCTGGAGTGCAGCGGCGCAATCTTGGCTCACCGCAACCTCTGCCTCCTGGGTTCAAGGGATTCTCCTGCTTCAGCCTCTGGAGTAGCTGGGACTACAAGCACGTGCCACCAAGCCCAGCTAATTTTTTGTATTTTTAGTAGAGACAGGGTTTCAACATGTTGGCCGGGATAGTCTCGATCTCTTGACCTCGTGATCCGCCTGCCTTGGCCTCCCAAAGTGCTGGGATTGCAGGCATCAGCCACTGCACCCAGCTGAGATTGGTCTTTTTAATACTAGTGCTCTTAATCTTAATGTGCACCTACATTCCTGAAACCTAAGCAGATTCCACTTTTCTCACTTTTCTTTCTCTCTCCTTCTTTCCTCCCTTCCTCCCCCTCCCTTCCTCCCTTCCTCCCTCCCGCCCTCTTTTTTTGTTTACTATTCCTTATACTTGAGAAACCTCATACTCTCTGTTGACTGTAAAACTCATGTTGCTTTAAAAAGGTAATTTGTATACTAAGAAAAAAAACACTCTTTGTCCATCTGCCTGGAGGTCTGAAGGCTATATGTTGGTCAGCTTGTTTGTGTTTACATACATGTTTCTATACATGAAGAACTTTTTGTCTGACACTATACCCAGAAGTCCAGTGTGTATTTTGTTCCCTTATTATTTTTGACAGCATCTCAGAAATTTTCCTTTTAATAGATAAAAAAATGAAATTGTGAGTCCTTGGTTTACTTTCTTTTAATTTTCTTTTTTTTATAGTTAATATACCATCTATTCTATCTGGCCTTTTTGTTGTTCTGTAACCAATACTTTAAATTTGTTTCAGTAGGAATGACTTGTGTCACTTGAACTAGAATTCCTATATTTGTGGCAAAAGTTCTTCCCTCATCATAGCCCTGTTATACTTCACTTTAATTAGACAATGGCTAGGGATAACACTTATCTTGTTTACTGTTATACTCCCGGTAGTTACATAATTCTCATTTTAGGGAAATCATTTAATTTTTCTGAGATTTACATTCCTCCTCTGTAGGCTGGGCGTGGTGTCTCATACCTGTAATCTCAGCACTTTGGGAGGCTGAGGTGGTTTGATTGCTTGAGCCCTGGAATTAGAGACCAGCCTGGGCAACATGGCGAAACTCGGTCTCTACAAGAAATAGAAAAATTAGCTGGGTGTGGTGGCTCATGCCTGTAGTCCCAGCTACTCAGGAGGCTGAGGTGTGAGGATCACTTGAGCCTGGGAAGTTGGGGCCACAGTGAGCTGTGATTGCATTACTGCACTCCAGCCTGAGTGACACAGTGAGACCTTGTCTCCAAAAAAAAAAAAAAAAAAAAAAAGATTTACATTCCTCCTCTGTAAAATGAAGGGGATTTACTAGATGACTTTCCATTATTAAAAATTTACAAAATCATGAGGCATTTATTATAAGATTTAAATTTGGTCTCAGAGCCATTTGTTAAAATGTAGGAAAAGCCTAGTTATATAAAATGCTTTATTTTTGTAGCATTCTCTGGAATTCTAATTACATAGCATCCCAATATAAAGGATGATTAGGAAAAACTGCTTTCTAAAAGATAATAAATATTGTAACCTCTATTAGATTCTGTAGCAGAGCTCATAACAGTTGGGCTTTGGTATATCAGTTTGTGTAAAGATAAAAGTCTGGATATTCTAGAGGTGTCATTTACCAACTTTGTGGGCTTAAATAAATGTTTGAAAATAATAAAACTATTTGTGTTATTAGCCACGTAAAGATTAAACATATGTTGGAGTCAGATTGTCCAGTCATTTAATAAAATAAATCATTTAGATTATGATGTAATTTATTTATTTATCTGTAAAAATGGATAGAACTCTTCTAATTCCTTTTAGAATGAGAATATCCTAGGTTTCTCTTTAACTCATATGTTTTTGTTGTTGTTGTTTTTGTGAAATGGAGTCTCGCTCTCTCTCCCAGGCTGGAGTGCAGTGGTGCTATCTTGGCTCACTGCAACCTCCACCTTCCAGGTTCAAGTGATTCTCTTTCCTCAGGAGTATTATGTTTAAAATTCTTTTGTTTTATCACAATATATAAAACAATATATCTTTTTTGAGACAGAGTCTTGCTCTGTTGCCCAGGCTGGAGTGCATGATCTTGGCTCACTGCAACCTCCACCTTCCAGGTTCAAGTGATTCTCTTTCCTCAGGAGTATTATGTTTAAAATTCTTTTGTTTTATCACAATATACATATATCTTTTTTGAGACGGAGTCTTGCTCTGTTGCCCAGGCTGGAGTGCGTGATCTTGGCTCACTGCAGCCTCTGCCTCCCAGCTTCAAGCGATTCTTGTGCGTTCGCCTCTTGAGTTGCTGGGATTACAGGCGCCCACCACCACACCCAGCTAGCGTTTATATTTTCAGTAGAGATGGGGTTTCACCATGTTGGCCAGGCTAGTGTCGAACTCCTGACCTCAAGTGATCGGCCCACCTTGGCCTCCCAAAGTGCTAGGATTACAGGTGTGAGCCTTAATGCATATGTTTTTATAAGATGTGAACACACATGACTTTCAGAGCAGGTCATGTATGCTACATTCTACTAGATATTAGAATTGGTTTGAAGAGTGGCTTATTTTCCTAGAATTTAAGAGATTTTGGTGACTCCATTGATGACACTTTTGGATTCTAATTTGCTGTTGGTATAAGGAACTTGGAATATTTATTTGATTATTATCTTTGCTGAAAGCAGCTTTAAAGTTGATTTGCTACATAAATTCTATGAACATGTATGACTCTTTTTGCTATCTGTCTGTCTGTCTGTCAGTCATTTTTGAGACAGGGTCTTGCTCTGTTGCCTAGGCAGTAGCGTGATCATAACTCACTGCAGCCTCGAATTCCTGGGCTTAAGTGATTCTCCTAGGAGCCTCATCCTTCTGAGTAGCTGGGACCACAGGCATGCACCACCGTGCTCAGCTAATTTTTTATTTTTTTGTTGAGATGGGGTCTTGCTGTGTTGTCCAGGCTGGTCTCAAACTCCTGGGCTAAAGTGATCATCCTGCCTTGGCTTCCCAAAGTGCTGGGATTACAGGTGTGAGCCACTGTGCCTGGCCAGTATTTTTTTTTTTTTTGTACATTTGATTTTTCAATTTAGAGCTTTATACTTAGTCACTCAACAAATGGTTTTAGTCAGTGAGAACAGGGTAGTTTCAGTGTTTCCCAACTCATCTCATCTCATGGCATAGATTGAAAATGATAGTCATGTTTGTATGGAATACTGGAGAAAACTTCATGGGGAGATAAGGGCACCTCTCTGGGTGAAAAAATTTTAAGGTTCTTTTTAATGGAATTATATTTTTAGAAAACACAGTATTAGGGAAGATATGTATTGAATGTGTATAACATGTCCAGATATTTTATTTTTATTTATTTATTTTTTATTTTTTGAGACAGTCTTACTCTGTCACCCAGGCTGGAGTGCAGTGGTGCGATCTTAGCTCACTGCAACGTCTGCCTCCCGGGTTCAAGCGATTCTCCTGCCTCAGCTTCCCAAGTAGCTGGGATTACAGGTGCCTGCTTCCAGGCCCAGCTAATTTTTGTATTTTTAGTAGAGATGGGGTTTTACCATGCTGGCCAAGCTGGTCTCTAACCCCTGACCTCAGGTGATCTGCCCACCTTGGCCTCCCAAAGTGCTGGGATTACACGAGTGAGCCACCACGCCTGGTCCAGATGTTTTGAAAAATAAGGTTGAGCTTGCTTCAATAAACTTAACTTTAAAAAAAAAAGGTCTTCTATGGGAGGCTGAGACAGGAGAATGGTATGAACCCGGGAGGCAGAGCTTGTAGTGAGCCGAGATGGCATCACTGCACTCCAGCCTGGGCGACAGAGCATGACTCCGTCTCAAAAAAGAAAAGAAAAAAAAAAAGATCTTCTGCATGAAATATTTTCAAGCAATTCCTGGTCAAGATTTAAAATTGATGATCCTTTCAAATTATTGGTCATTGTTAATGACGAGAAACTGCCTATATAGGCATATTAGCAAAAGGCAGAGGAATATTTGTTGCCCTTTCCCCTGACTCTCAGGAGCTCCTCTCTCACATGTAATTAGAACTTAAATAATTTCATCTTCTTAAGTTGTATTTCAAAGAGGCAATCATTCATAAAATGGAAGTGCTCTTCTTTTTCTCTGATTGACACAAGTAATGCTTATATTTTCTGGGATAAATTGGATTTTTTGTTTTTTAGATGGAGTCTTGCTTAGCCCCCAGGCTGGAGTGCAGTGGTGTGTTCTCGGCTCACTGCAACCTCCGTCTTCTGGGTTCAAGTGATTCTTGTGCCTCAGCCTCCCTAGTAGGTGAGACTACAGGTGCTTGCCACCACGCCTGGCTAATTTTATTTTTTTATTTTTTATTTTTAGTAGAGACGGGGTTTCACCAAGTTGGCCAGGCTGGTCTTGAACTCTGGACCTCAAGTGATCCACCCATCTTGGCCTCCCAAAGTGCCGGGATGACAGTGCCTGACCTGGATGGATTTTGAGTAAAATAATGAAGCCTTTCTGCAAGTTTACACAGAAGTTGCTCTACCTTTTCCCCCTTCTGCCTACTTTTAATAATTCTCTTTTTGAATTCAGACGATAGCACTGACTCACTTAGTGACTCATTTTCAGCCTCATGTTTCCACATTCTGAATCCATAAAGTTTGTCAGTATATGTTTTTTTGAGACAGAGTCTTGCTCTGTCACCCTGTAGTGTAATGGTGTTATCTCTGTTCACTGCAACCTCCGCCTCTTGGGCTCAAGCAGTTCTCCTGCCTCAGCCTCCTGAGTAGCTGGGATTATAGGTGTCCACCACCTGGCTAATTTTTGTACTTTTAGTAGAGATGGGTTTTCACCATGTTGACCAGGCTGGTTTCCAACTCCTGACCTCAAATGATCCACCCGCCTCGGCCTCCCAAAGTGTTGGGATTACAGGCGTGAGCCACTGCCCCTGGCAGTATATGTGAATTGTCAAAAATTTTAAGGACTGCTTCATATAAGTTAATCACATAGCAGGGTGCCAGTTAGTAAAGCCGTTTTTTAAAGTCAATAACTAGTGTTAAACAAATCTGCAAGTTGAGAATTATTCCTCACAAGCTGTTTGAATTCTACTTTTAATTCATAAATTTTAGCAAAATTTGTTCTCTGGAAGTCAGTGCACTTTTGTGTGAAATAGAAGGTAATGATATTCTCATAGTATTTCTTTGATGATACTAAATGTTTAAATAGTCTTAGATTTATTTATCATTTTGATAACATTTAATTTGGGATTAATATGTATCATATCTACATGCATACTTTTATATACGAAAGATCCTCTGTAAAATGTTTTACTAGATCATCAGAGTTTTCCAAATAAATTTTTTATTTTTATTTTTAAATGAACTTTTGGGCTCAAGCAATCCTCTCACATCACCAAGTGCTGGGATTACAGATGTGAGCCACTGCACCTGGCTCCAAATAAATTCTTAATGTAAGTTTACATCTTCTAGTCATTGTTAGCTACACTATCAGTATGCAAAATTACAGTGTTTCCATAATATCTTTTTCATTTCACAGTTTTTCTTTAGCATTTTTATTTTTATCATTAGGCTTTTTTTTTTTTTTGAGATGGAGTCTCGCTCTGTCGCCCAGGCTGGAGTGCAGTGGTGCCATCTCGGCTCACTGCAAGCTCCGCCTCTCGGGTTCATGCCATTTATCATTAGGCATTTCTTTAGGTAGTTTGCGAAACAGTCAGTGCTCTTTCAAGATACTATATTCAGAGTTTATTTATTTTGTTTTGAGACAGAGTTTTGCTCTGTCACTAAGGCTGGAGTACAGTGGTATGATCATAGCTCACTGCAGCCTCGATCTCCTAGGCTCAAATGATCCTTCTGCCTCAGCCTTCCAAGTAGTGGGACTACAGGTGTACCACCATGCCTGGCTAATTTTTTGTAGAGCGGGGGTCTTGGTGTGTTGCCTAGGCTGGTCTTGAACTCCTGAGCTCAAGTGATGTTCTTGCCTCAGCCTCCCAGAGTACTGGGATTACAAGGTGTGAGCTATTTATTGTGTCTGGCTTTTTTTTTTTTTTTGTAGAGACAGGGTCTCACTATGTTGCCCAGGTCGATGTTGAGCTCTTTTCCTAAAGTGATCCTTTCTGGGACTCCCAAGTGCTGAGATCAGAGGCATGAATCACTGTGTCCAACCTCAGATATTTTTTTCTGCTATTAGCTTGAGCACAGTTACTAATGTGCAGAAGCATCACTCAGCAATGAAGAAGTTTTGATAGAGTAGGATTAGTCATTATGCATGTGTTTATCTGGCATGCCATAAAATATTATTTTCTTATTGAAATGTGGCACCTTTTCTGTTTCTTGTGCTGCTTTGGAAATTAACAAAGTTCTTGACATTTTTTTCCTGTAGGCTGGTACATTGTACAATTCTGCAATTGTATGCAGCATTCTGGCTGTAGCTCTTAACTGAGTAACCTTTTAATTAGCTTCTTGATCTGATATTATTGTAACTAATCTCGTAAAATAACTTTGTGTCTTATTTTGTGTTTGCAGAGGTTTAGCGTGCAAATCTTTCTGTACGAATGTAATTCTGCGTTCTTAAAATGTTTCAATGTAAATTTTATTGAAAGATTATAAAATTAAGAATTTTGGGCTGGGCATACTGGCTCATGCCTGTAATCTCAGCAGTTTGGGAGGCTGAGGCAGGTGGATCACTTGGGGCCAGGAGTTTGAGACCAGCCTGGCCATGGCAAAACCCCATCCCTACTAAAAATATAAAAATTAGCTGGGCTTGGTGGTGTGTGCCTGTATTACCTATATAACCAGCTACTTGGGAGGCTGAGACATGAGAATTGCTTGAGCCCGAGAGGTGGAGGTTTCAGTGAGCCAAGATCACGCCACTGCAGTCCAGCTTGGGCGACAGAGGAAGACTGTCTCAAAAATAAAAAGAATTTTGGGACCATTCGCCTTGAAAACCAGCATACGACAAGGATGCCCTCTCCCACCACTCCTATTCAACATAGTATTGGAAGTCCTGGCCAGAGCAATCAGACAAGAGAAGGAAATAAAGGTCATCCAAATAGGAAGAGAGGAAGTCAAACCATCACTGTTTGCAGACGACGTGATGCTATATCTAGAAAACCCTATAGTCTCAGCCCCAGAACTCCTTCAGCTGATAAACAACTTCAGCAAAGTTTCAGGATACATAATCAACATGTAAAAATTAGTAGCATTTCTGTATACTGACAACATCCAATGCGAGAGCCAATTCAGGAACACAATCCTGATCACAGTTGCCACAAAAAGAGTAAAATACCTAGGAATACAGCTAACCAAGGAGGTGAAAGATCTCTATAATGAGGATTACAAAACATTGCTCAAAGAAATCAGTGATGGCACAAATGGAAAAAAACGTTAAATGCTCATGGATAGATAGAATCAATATTGTTAAAATGGCCATACAGCCCAAAGGAATTTACAGATTCAGTGATATTCCCATCAAACTATCAATGATAGTCTTCACAGAACTAGAAAAAAACTTTTAAAAAATTCATATGGAACCAAAAAAGTGTTTGAATAGCCAAAGTAATCCTAAGCAAAAAGAATAAATAGAGCTGGAGGCATCACACTCCAGACTTCAAACAATTTTTTTTTTTTTTTTTTGAGACAGAGTTTCACTCTAGCTGCCCAGACTGGAGTGCAATGGCACAATCTTGGCTCACTGCAACCTCCACCTCCCGGGTTCAAGTGATTCTCCTGCCTCAGCCTCCCAGGTAGCTGGGATTACAGGTGCCCACCACCATACCTGGCTAATTTTTTGTATTTTTAGTAGAGACGGGGTTTTGCCATGTTGCCCAGGTTGGTCTTGAACTCCTGACCTCAAGTGATCCCCCGCCTTGGCCTCCCAAAGTGTTGGGATTACAGGTGTGAGTCACCACACCTGGCCCAGACTTCAAACTATGCTACAGGGCCACAGTAACCAAAACAGCATGGTACTGGAACAGAAATAGACACATAGACCAGTAGAACAGAGAAGAGAGTCCAGAAGTAAAACTGCACACCTACAACCATCTGATCTTCAACAAAGCTGACAGAAACAAGTAATGAGGGAAAGGACTTCCCTATTCAGTAAATGGTGCTGAGATAACTGGCTAGCCATGTGCAGAAGATTGAAAGTGGACCCCTTCCTTATACTGTATACAAAAATCAACTCAAGATGGATTAAAGACTCGGGTGTAAAACCCAAAACTGTAAAAACCCTGGAAGAAAATCTAGGAAATACCATTCACGACATAGGCCCTGGCAAAGATTTCATGACAAAGATGCCAAAAGCAATTGCAACAAAAGCAAAAATTGACAATTGGGACCTTAAAGAGCTTTTGCACAGCAAAAGAAACTGTCAACAGAGTAAACAGACAACCTACAGTGGGAGAAAATATTTGCAAACTACTCATCTGACAATGCTCTGATATCCAGAATCTGTAAGGAACTTAAACAAATTAACAAGCAAAAAACAACCCAATTAAAAAGTGGGCAAAGGACATGAACAGACACTTCAAAAGAAGACATACACAGCCAAGAAGCATATGGAGAAATGATGAGTATCACTAATAATTAGAGAAATGCAACTCAAAACCACGATGAGATTCCATCTCACACCAGCCAGAATAGGTATTAATAAAAAGCAAAAAACAGATGCTGCCAAGGTTGTGGAGAAAAGGGAATGCTTGCTTATACACTGCTGGTGGAAGTGTAAATTGGTTCAACCATTGTGGAAAGCAGTGTGGCGATTTCTCAAAGAGCGAAAAGCAGAACTACCATTCGACCCAGCAATCCCATTACCAGGTATATACCCAGAGGAATAAAATCATTCTACCATAGAGACACATGCACATGAATGTTCATTGCAGCACTGTTCACAAAAGCAAAACCAGACTCAACCTAAATGCCCATTAATGACAGATTGGATAAAGAAAATGTGATACATATATACTGTGGAGTACTGTGCAGCCATAAAAATGAGTTCATGTCCTGTAGGATCATGGATGGAGCTGGAAGCCATTATCCAAACTAACATAGGAACAGAAAACCAAATACCACATGTTCTCACTTGTAAGTGAGAACTAAATAATGAGAACATGTGGACACAAAGAGGGGAATAACTGTCCCTGAAGCCCTTCAGGGTGGAGGGTGGGAGGAGGGAGAGGATCAGAAAAAAATCACTTATCAAGTACTAGGCTTGTTACCTGGGTGATGAAATAATCTGTACATCAAACCCCCATGATAAGAGTTTACCTATATAACCTGCACATGTACCCCTGAACCTAAAATAAAAGCTAAATAAAAAATTAAGCATTTAGTAAACAAAACAATAATTCATTTTAGTCAATGCCATAAATATTACGTGTGACCAGAAAATCAGATTTTAAAAAATGTTTTTGAATCTTTAAAGGCCTACAATTTATTTAAAATGTTTTAATTATGTACACTCAATTTCTTCCTTTTTTTTTTTTTTTTTGTTTGTTTTTGAGACGTAGTTCCGCTCTTGTTGCCCAGGCTGGAGTGCAGTGGCGCGATCTCAGCTCACTGCAACCTCTGCCTCCCAGGTTCAAGTGATTCTCCGGCCTCAGCCTCCTGAGTAGCTGGGACTACAGGCGCCCACTGCCATGCCCAGCTAATTTTTGTATTTTTAGTAGAGACGGGGTTTCGCCATGTTGACCAGGCTGGTCTTGAACTCCTGACCTCAGGTGATCCACCCACCTTGGCCTCTCAAAGTGCTGGGATTACAGGCGTGAGCCACCGTGCTCGGCCGATTTCTTCTTTAGAAATGTTTTTTATGGTTAGGAGTTACTATAAATGAAATTTCATCAAGTCACACTTTAGCTAATTAACACCAAAAGCCAATGATAAATAAGAATGAAGAAGTAACAGCTGAAAAATAACAAAAACAATTATATTCTAATAAGAATCTGTAATACTAAATGATGATGCTATGGAAACAACTGTGTATAATTTCATGATTTATAGGAAAAATGTGAAAAATAAGATGAAATGATAACACATAAATTGTGATAAAAATGTAGTTTTGGATGATTCAAATGGGAATGCAGGAGGAAGAATTAATATAGCTTCGGCAAAGTAGTAATTACTGCATTCAGAAATTTAACAGACAGTGGCTGGGATAACGCCTGTAATCTCAGCACCATGGGAGGCAGAGATGGGTGGATCATTTGAGGTCAGAAGTCTGAGACCAGTCTGGCCAACATGGTGAAACCCCGTCACTATTAAAAATACAAAAATTAGCCAGGCATAGTGGTGCATGCCTGTAATCCCAGCTACTTGGGAGGCTGAGGCAGAAGAATCGCTTGAACCCGGGAGGCGAAGATTGCAGTGAGCTGAGATCGAGCCACTGCACTCCAGCCTGGGTGACAGAGCGAGACTTGGTCTCAGAAACAGAAACAAACAAAAAGCCAGAGTGTTAACAGACAGGCATACAAATAGTACCAAAATGTAATTTTAGCAGTTGTAGATTTCTGAATTATACCAAGTAGTTTGCACCTTTAAAAATCACTATAAAAACTATAAACATCAATATCTTAAATACAGCTACCAGCATCTTGTCAGTAACTTTGACTGTTTAACAACCGCCCCAAAACTTTGTGACTTAAAACAACCACCAAGCGGGGCTTGGAGGGACCAGCTTACTTCTGCTCTAGTTGTTGCTGGCTGGGTGGCTTGACTGTGGCTGAAAGATTCAGCATGTCTGCTACCTTAGCTAGAGTGGCTGGAATGACTGGTGTTGGCTGAACTTCTTTCACCCTTTGGAGTCTCTCATCTTCTAGGACTTCTCTCTCTCTCCATTTGGCCTCTCTCCCCAGCAGGCTAGTCAGACTTCTTAATGTGATAGTTGGCCTTCACGAATGTGAAATCAGTGGGTACATGATCCCTTAAAGCCTGGGCCTACAAGTCACATCGCATCACTTCTGCATTCTTTTGATCAAAGCAAGACTCAGAGCCACCCCAGATTTAGGGTAAGGAAAAACGACTCTACTGTGTGAGTGGGAGAGTGGCATGCACCTGCAGGGATGGGAGGAATTGATGGTGGTCATATATATAGGTTGCCTTTCAATACCTGATCTGTGTGCTAGGACTCAGTGTTAGGAAGCTTGACAATAGTCAGCTAATCCCCATTCCCCCAGAGTTTTATTTATGTCATTTGAAGTGTAGCTTATAATTGAAAAAATCTCCCCAGGTGATCCTGACATGCAGTAAAGTTTGAGAACCACTAGTAAAGTTTGAGATCCACTAGTAAAGTTTGAGATAACTGATTCTTAATGAGTGGTCCCTGGACCAGCAGCATCAGCACCATCTGGGAACTTGTTAGAACTGTAGATTCTCAGAGCCCACCCCAGATCTGCTGAATTAGAAACTGTAAGTCTGGGAGCTGGCAATCTGTGTTTGAACAAGCCTTCCAGGTGTTTCTGATGTATTCTAACATTTGAGAACCACTGAGAGCAGAGTTTGGCAAACCATGCGTTGCAGGCCATATCCAGCCCATTGCCTTTTTTTTTTTTTTTTTTTTTGCGGGGGTTGGGGGTGCATATAAGTTTTTATTGGAACACAGCTATGCTCTTTTGTTTCTGTATTGTCTATGGCTACTTTTACACCAGAGCAGCAGAGTTGAGTAGTTGTGATAGAGGCCTCATGGCCCACAAGCTTTAATGCTTATTATATCTAGCCCTTGACAGAAAAAGTGTCCTGGTGACTGTTGAAAAGGACTCCTTTATTTTTCCCATTTACGGGAACTGCATCTGCCATGACACACACTGAAGAGTGGTCCTTTTAATGTTAGTGAATGTGACTTAGTGGTTTAACTGCCTTTGATGAATTCTCCTCAGTAAAGTGGTGGATGAACCAGGCTGCAACACGGGCTAATTAAAACCAGATTGTTTGCGAATAAGAAGCAGGCGTTAGTAATTTTTAAAGCTCCCCAGGTTATTCCAGTCTGCAGCCGAGTTTAAGAAACAGTGGATTGTTTCCTGTAAACAAACCACCTGGAGATCTTGGTAAATGCAGATTCAGATTCTCCATTTCTAACAAGACTGGGGTGGTTCTAGAGATTCTGTAGTTCTGACCAGCTCCCAGGTGATGTGGGTAATGTTCTGCCACTCCTGGCAAGCTTTTAAAATACTGATTCTGGAGTCACCAGTGTCTCTAATTATTGCAACATCTGTGTATTTAAAAGTTGCCCAAGTTATTTCAGTGTGCAACCAATTTGACAACCCCTGGGTAGAGCAGTTTGGTACCAATGTTTGTGTAACAGAATCATCTAGCAAACTTCCTAAAAATATAGAAGCAGCCTATGTTTCTTCAACAAGATTGCATCTTTGTATTTTCTCTTAGTTTTCCCTGTGATTGTGATACAGCCCTAAGCCAGTGGAGAACCACTGCCTTACAGGAAGAAAGAAAAGGTTTGGAGAAACAGATTAGTACAGGTAGAGGGGCCAGACATGGTAGCTCACGCCTGTAATCCCAGCACTTTGGGAAGCCGAGGTGGTGGGCAGATCACTTGAGGTCAGGAATTGGAGACCAGCCTGGCCAACGTGGTGAAACCCCATCTCTACTAAAAATACAAAAGTTAGCCGGGTGTGGTGGCACGTGCCTGTAATCCCAGCTACTCAGGAGGCTGAGGTAGGAGAATTGCTTGAACCCTGGAAGTGGAGGTTGCAGTGAGCTAAGATTGCGCCACTACACTCCAGCTTAGGCGACAAAGGGAGACACTGTCTCAAAAAAAAAAAAAAAAAAAAAGATTACCACAGGCAGAGGAAGTAGAGAGGAATAAATAATATTCATTTACATGTTGGGACCAGTTCCTGTTGATTGCAAAGAAGAGTTCTCTTTCTCTTCATTGATTTTAGGCCTATCTATTATAGGCCTAATGAGATTAACCAAAAGATCCAATGAATCTATAGTGGCACAAGCCATAGCCTTGCCCTTTTCTATAGATTCCGGAAAGGACAGGAATGATTATGTCATGGAGAATCATCAGAAGAGAGTGCTGTGCTAGCTGAGTAATACTTAATGTGTTTTTTTTTTAGAGACAAGGTCTCCTTTTGTCACTGAGGCTGGAGTGTAGGGGCATGATCATAGCACTGCAGCCTCGAACTCCTGGGCTCTGGGAATCCTCCCGCCTCAGGATGGTAGGTGTATGCCACAATGCCCTGATAATTTTGTTCGTTAAAACAATATTAAAAACATTTTTTAATTTAAAATTTTTGTGGGTACATAGTAGGTGTGTATTTAGGGGATATATGATATGGGATATTTTGATAATGTGTAATAATCAGAGTAAATGGGGTATCCAACACCTCAAGCATTTATCCTTTGTGTTACAGACAATCCAGTTATACACCTTGTTATTTTAAAATGTACAATTAAATTATTTTTGACTATAGTCACCTTGTTGTGCTAGCAAATACTAGGTTTTATTCATTCTTTCTAACTATATTTTGTACCCATTAACCACCTCCATGTCCCCCTACCCTCCACCTTCCCAGCCTTCCCAGCCTCTGGTAACCATCATTCTACTCTCTATGAGTTCAATTGTTTTAATTTTTACCTCCCACAAATAAGTGAGAACATACGAGGTTTATCTTTCTATGCCTGGCTTATTTCACTTAACATAATGACCTCTAGTTTCGTCCATGTTGTTGCAAATGACAGGGTCTCATTCTTCTTTATGGCTGAATAGTACTGCATTGTGTATATGTATCACATTTTCTGCAACCATTCATCTGTTGATGTACACTTAAGTTGCTTCCAAATCTTGGCTACTGTGAATATGCTACAGTAAACATGAGAATGCATATATCTCTTTGATACACAGATTTCTTTTGTTTTGGATGTACATCTGAGAGTAGGATTGCTGGATGGTGTGGTAGCTCCATTTCTAGTTTTCTCAGGAATCTCCAAACTGTTCTCCTTAGTGGTTGTACTAATTTACATTCCCACCAACAGTGTACAAAGGTACCCTTTTCTCCACATCCTCACTAACATTTGTTATTGCTTGTTTTTTGGATAAAAACCCTTATTTTATTTATTTATTTATTTATTTATTTGAGACAGAGTCTTGCTCTGTCACCCAGGCTGGAGTAGAGTGGCAGGGTGTCAGTTTACTGCAACCTCCATCGCCGGTGTTGAAGTTATTCTCCTGCCTTGGCCTCCCGAAGTGCTGGGATTACAGGCATGAGCCACTGCACCCAGCCTTGGATAAAAGCCATTTTAACTGGCGTGAAATAATCTCATTGTAGTTTTGATTTGCGTTTCGCTGATGATCATTGATGTTGGGTGCCTTTTCATATGCCTGTTGGCCATTTGTATGTCTTTTTTGAGAAATGTCTATTCAGATCTTTTGCCCATTTTTAATTAGATTATTAGATTTTTTCCTAGTTATTTGAGCCCTTTATAATATTCTTGTTATAAATTCCTTGTTAGAGGGATAGATTGCAAATATTTTCTCCTGTTCTGTGGATTGTCTCTTCAGTTTATTGATTGTTTCCTTTGCTGTGCAGGTTTTTAACTTGATGTGATTCCATTTGTCTACTTTTGCCTTGGTTGCCTGTGCTTTTGTAGGGTATTAAGAAATTTTTACCTAGTCCAGTGTCCTGGAGAATTTCCCCAATGTTTTCTTCTAGTAGTTTCATAATTTGAGGTCTTAAAGTCTTTAATCCACTTTGATTTGATATTTATATATGGCAAGAGATAGGGCTCTAGTTTCGTTCTTCTGCATTGGAGTTATCTGAGCTTTATTTACTGAACAGACTGCCCTTTCCCTGTTGTATGTTCTTGGCACCTTTGTCAAAAATGAGTTCACTTTAGATGTATGGATTTGTTTCTGGGTTCTCTATTCTGTTCCTTTGGTCTATGTCTGTTTCTATGCCAGTGCCATGCTGCTTTGGTTACTATTGCTCTGTAGTATAACTTGAGGTAATGTGATTTCTTCAGTTTTCTTCTTTTTGCTTAGGATAATTTTGGCTATTCTGTTTGTTTGTGTGTGTGTGTGTGTGTGTGTGGTTTCATGTAAATTTTAGGATTTTTTTTTCTATATTTGTGAAGAATGTCATTGGTATTTTTCTTTTACTTTTTTCTTTTCTTTTTTTTTTTTTTTTTTGAGACAGAGTTTCACTCTTGTTGCCCAGGCTGGAGTGCAATGGCATGATCTCGGCTCACTGCAACCTCTACCTCCTGGGTTCAAGCGATTCTTCTGCTTCAGCGTCCTGAGCAGCTGGGACCACAGGTGCACACCACCACGCCCGGTTAATTTTGTGTTTTTAGTAGAGACGGAGTTTCTCCATGTTGGTCAGGCTGGTCTCGAACTCCCTACCTCAGGTGATCCACCCGCCTCGGCCTCTCAAAGTGCTGGGATTACCGGCGTGAAGCCACTGTGCCCGGCTGTCATTGGTATTTTGATTAGTATTGCATTGAGTCTGTAGATTCCTTTGCATAGTACGGACTTTTTTTTTTTTTTTTTTTTTTTTTTTTTTGAGGCAGAGTCTCGCTCTGTCGTCCAGGCTGGAGTGCAGTGGCATGATCTCGGCTCACTGCAAGCTCCACCTCCCAGGTCCACGCCATTCTCCTGGCTCAGCCTCCCGAGTAGCTGGGACTACAGGCGCCTGCCACCACACCCGGCTAATTTTTTTTTGTATTTTTAGTGGAGACGGGGTTTCACTGTGTTAGCCAGGCTGGTCTCGAGCTCCTGACCTCGTGATCCGCCCGTCTCAGCCTCCCAAAGTGCTGGGATTACAGGCATGAGCCACCGCGCCTGGCCTGGACATTTTAACAATGTTAGTTCTTCCAATTCATGAACATAGACTGTCTCTCTATTTCTTTGTGTCCTCTTCAACATTTTGCGTCAATGTTTTATAGTTTTAATTGTGGAGATCTTTCACTTCTTTGGTTAATTGCTAAGTATTTAATTTTATTTGTAGCAATTATAAATGGGATTACTTCCTTGATTTCTTTTTCAGATTCTTCACCTTTGGCCTATGGAAATGCTACTGATTTTTGTATGTTGATTTTGTATCCTGCAGCTTTACTGAATTTATCAGTTGTAATAGTTTTTTTGGTGGAGTCTTTAGTCCAAATATCTGCAAACAAGGACAATTTGACTTTATTCTTGCCAATTTGGATGTTTTTTATTTTATTCTCTTGTCTTATTGCTCTAGCTTAGGACTTCCATAATATGTTGATTAACAGTGATGACAGTGGGCATCCTTGTCTTCTTCTAGATCTTAGAGAAAAGGCTTTCTGTTTTTCCCCATTCACTATTATAGAAGCTCTGGATCTGTTGTATATGGACTTTATTATATTGAGGTACGTTTCTTCTATACCCAGTTTTTTGAGAGTTTTCATTATGTTGAATTGTGTCAAATGCTTTTTCAGCATCAGTTGAAGTCATCATATGGTTTTTGTCTTTAATTCTATGTATCAAATTGATTTGCATATGTTGAATCATCCTTACATTCCTGGATTAAATCCCAGTTGGTAATCCTTTTAATGTGTTGTTTAATTGAGTTTGCTTATATTTTGTTGAGGATTTTTTTCATCAGTGTTCATCAGAGATATTGGCCTATAGTTTTGTGTGTGTGTGGTTATTTTTTATGCACCTCTGTCTGATTTTGGTATCAAGGTAATAACTGGCCTCATAGAATGAGTTTGTAAGTATTCCCTCCTTTGCTATTTTTCAGAATAGTTTGAGTAGGATTGGTATTAGATGTTCTTTAAATGTTTGGTAGAATTTTGAAGTAAAGCCATCTGGTCTCAGGTTTTTCTTTGCTGGAAGATTTTTTTTTTTTTTTTGAGATGGGAGTTTTCACTCTGTGCCCAGGCTGGAGTGCAATGGTGCAATCTCGGCTCACTGCAACCTCTGTCTCCGAGGTTCAATGGATTCTCCTGCCTCAGCCTCCTGAGTAGCTGGGATTACAGGCAAGTGCCACCACGCGTGGCTAATTTTTTTGTATTTTTAGTAGAGACGGGGTTTCGCCATGTTGGCCAGACTGGTCTCAAACTCCTGACCTCAGGTGATCCACCCACCTTGGCCTCCCAAAGTGCTAGGATACAGGAGTGAGCCACTGGGCACAGCCTGGAAGACTTTTTATTTGAGCTTTGGTCTCGTTACTGGTCTGTTCAGGTTTTGGATTTCTTCGTGGTTCAGTCTTGGTAGGTTGTATGTGTCTAGGAATTTATCCATTTATTCTAGGTTTTCTAATTCCCAAGGCAGAAGAACTTCTCCTAGTCAGAACAAAATGGAGTCTCCTATGCCCACTTCTTTCTACACAGACACAGCAACAATCTGCTCTCTCCTTCCTTTCCCCACACTTCCCCCCCTTCTCTTCAACAAAACCGCCATCGTCCTCATGGCCCGCTCCCGATGGTCGCTGTCTCTTCGGAGCTGTTGGGTAAACCTCCCAGACAGGGCGGCCGGGCAGAGGCGCTCCTCACTTCCCAGACGTTGGGCGGCCGGGCAGAGGCGCTCCTCACTTCCCAGACGGGGCGGCCGGGCAGAGGCGCTCCTCACCTCCCAGACGGGGCTGCCGGGCAGAGGCGCTCCTCACCTCCCAGACAGGGCGGCCAGGCAGAGGCACTCCTCACTTCCCAGACGGGGCGGCCGGGCAGAGGCGCTCCTCACTTCCAAGGCGGGGCAGCCAGCAGAGGCGCTCCTCACCTCCCAGACAGGGCGGCCAGGCAGAGGCGCTCCTCACTTCCCAGACGTTGGGCGGCCGGGCAGAGGCGCTCCTCACCTCCCAGACGGGGCTGCCGGGCAGAGGCGCTCCTCACCTCCCAGACAGGGCGGCCAGGCAGAGGCACTCCTCACTTCCCAGACGGGGCGGCCGGGCAGAGGCGCTCCTCACTTCCAAGGCGGGGCAGCCAGCAGAGGCGCTCCTCACCTCCCAGACAGGGCGGCCAGGCAGAGGCGCTCCTCACTTCCCAGACGTTGGGCGGCCGGGCAGAGGCGCTCCTCACTTCCCAGACGGGGCGGCCGGGCAGAGGCGCTCCTCACTTCCAAGGCGGGGCAGCCAGCAGAGGCGCTCCTCACCTCCCAGACAGGGCGGCCAGGCAGAGGCGCTCCTCACTTCCCAGACGTTGGGCGGCCGGGCAGAGGCGCTCCTCACTTCCCAGACGGGGCGGCCGGGCAGAGGCGCTCCTCACTTCCAAGGCGGGGCAGCCAGCAGAGGCGCTCCTCACCTCCCAGACAGGGCGGCCAGGCAGAGGCGCTCCTCACTTCCCAGACGTTGGGCGGCCGGGCAGAGGCGCTCCTCACTTCCCAGACGGGGCGGCCGGGCAGAGGCGCTCCTCACTTCCAAGGCGGGGCAGCCAGCAGAGGCGCTCCTCACCTCCCAGACAGGGCGGCCAGGCAGAGGCGCTCCTCACTTCCCAGACGTTGGGCGGCCGGGCAGAGGCGCTCCTCACTTCCCAGACGGGGCGGCCGGGCAGAGGCGCTCCTCACTTCCCAGACGGGGCGGCCGGGCAGAGGGGCTCCTCACATCCCAGACGATGGGCGGCCAGGCAGAGACGCTCCTCACTTCCTAGAGGGGGTGGCGGCAGGGCAGAGGCTGTAATCTTAGCACTTTGGGAGGCCAAGGCAGGCGGCTGGGAGGTGGAGGTTGCAGCGAGCCGAGATCACGCCACTGCACTCCAGCCTGGGCAACATTGAGCATTGAGTTAGCGAGACTCCGTCTGCAATCCCAGCACCTCGGGAGGCCGAGGCGGGCAGATCACTCGAGGCCAGGAGCTGGAGACCAGCGCGGTCAACATGGCGAAACCCCGTCTCCACCAAAAATACAAAAACCAGTCAGGTGTGGCGGCGCGCGCCTGCAATCCCAGGCACTCCCAGGCAGGCCGAGGCAGGAGAATCACAGGAGCCCAAGGCAGGGAGGTTGCAGCGAGCCGAGATCACAGCAGTACAGTCCAGCTTCAGCAACAGAGGAAGACTGAAGAAAGGAGAGGGAGAGGGGAGAGGGGAGAGGGATTTTTGTATTTTCTTTTTAATTTCATTTACTTCTGCTCTGGTCTTTATTTTCTTCTGCTAACTTTAGGTTTAGGTTCTTTTAAGATGCGTCATTAGGTTGTTTATTTGAAGGTTTTTTGTTTTTGATGTAGGCACTCTTAGCTATAAACTTTTCTCTTAATACTGCTTTTACTGTATCCCATACATAGTCTTCGGTTTGTTGTGTTTCCATTATCATTTGCTTCAATAAATTTTTTAGTTTCTTTTTTTTTTTTTTTTTGAGGCGGAGTCTTGCTCTGTCACCCAGGCTGGATTGCAGTGGTACAATCTCTGCTCACTGCAACCTCTGCCTCCTGGGTTCAAGTGATTTTCATGTCTCAGCCTCCTGAGTAGCTGAGATTACAGGTGCGCGCCACTACACCTGGCTAATTTTTGTATTGTTTAGTAGAGGTGGGGTTTCACCATGTTGTCCAGGCTGGTCTCAAACTCCTGGCCTCAAGTGATCTGCCTGTCTTGGCCTTTCAAAATGTGGGGATTACAGGCCTGAGCCACTGCGCCCAGCCTAGTTTCTTCCCTAATCTCTTCACCCACTGGTCATTCAGGAGCATATTGTTTAATTTCCATGTGTTTATATAGTTTCCAAAATTCCTCATTATTTCTAGTTTTATTCCATTGTGGACAGAGAAGATCTTTGATATTATTTGTTTTTTTTTTTTTTTGAGTTTCTTACCACTTGTTTTGTGACCTAGCAATATGGTCTGTCCTTAAGAATGATTCATGAGCTGAGAAGAAAAATGTGTTTTCTATACCCCTTCCGTGAAATGTTCTTAAATATTCATTAGGCCTGTTTGGTCTATAGTACAGATTTTTTTTTCTTTTCTTTTTTTTTGAGTGAGTGCAGTGGCACGATCCCGACTCACTGCAACCTCTGCCTCCTGGGTTCAAGTGATTCTCCTGCCTTGGCTTCCCAAACTGCAGGAATTACAGGCATGTGCCACCACACCCAGCTAGCTTTGTATTTTTAGTAGAGATGGGGTTTCACCATGTTGGCCAGGCTGGTCTCGAACTCCTGACCTCAGGTGATCACCCGCCTTGGCCTCCCAAAGTACTGGGATTACAGGCATGAGCCATTGCACCTGACCTATAGTGCAAATTAAGTCTGATGTTTCCTTGTGGATTTTCTGTCTGGATGATCTGTCCAGTGCCGAAAGTGGGGTTTTGAAGTCTCCAGCTGTTATTATATTGGGGTCGGTCTCTCCCTTTAGCTTTAATGATATTTGCTTTATATATCTTGGTGCTCCAGTGTTTGGTACATATCTAATTATACTTGTTATGTTCTTTTGCTGCATTGAACCCTTTATCATTATAATGACCTTCTTTGTGTCTTAAAAATTTTTTTTTCTTGAGGTCTGTTTTGTGTGATAAAAATATAGCTACTTCTGTTCCTTTTGGTTTCCATTTGCATGTAGTATCTTTTTCCATTCCTTTATTTTCAGGTGAGATGTGTCTCTTTTATAGGTGAGATGTGTCTCTTCGTAGGTGAGATGTGTCTTTATAGGTGAGATGTGTCTCTTTTATAGGTGAGATGTGTCTCTTTTAAGCAACAGATTATTGCATCTTGTTTCTTTATCCATTCAGCCACTCTTTGTCTTTTGATTGGAGAGTGTAATCCATTTACATTCAATGTTACTGATGAGTAAGGATTTACACCTGCCCTATTGTTATTTGTTTTCTGGTTGTTTTGTGGTCTTCTCTTCCTTAGTGTCTTCCTTTTAATGAAGGTGATTTTCTCTGGTGTTATGTTTTATTTTCTTGCTTTTTATTTTTTGTTTATTATATGTTTGTAGATTGGAGGTTACCAGGAAGCTTGCAAATGGTATCTTATGGTAACAAATCAACACTGATTGCATAAACCAACAAAAAGAAAACTAATAAAAACTCAATACTTTAGGCCGGGCACGGTGGCTCACGCCTGTAATCCCAGCACTTTGGGAGGCTGAGGCGGGCGGATCACGAGGTCAGGAGATCGAGACCAGCCTGGGTAACACGGTGAAGCCCCGTCTCTACTAAAAATACAAAAATTTAGCCGGGCGTGGTGGCACCTGTAGTCCCGGCTACTTGGGAGTCTGAGGCAGGAGAATGGCGTGAACCCAGGAGGCAGAGCTTGCAGTGAGCAGAGATAGGGCCACTGCACTCCAGCCTGGGCAACAGAGCGAGACTCTGTCTCAAAACAAACAAACAAAAACTCAATACTTTAACACTGTGTCCTCACTTTGTAACTTTTTACTATTTCCATGTGTATATTATTGTATTGTCTCTGTTGAAAAGGTATACTCATTATTTTTGGTTTATCTTTTCATCTTTCTATTAACACTTAGGAGTCGTTTACACAGCACAATTACAGTGTTACAGTATTCCGTGTTTGTCTCTGTACTTACTGTCACCAGTGAGCCTTGCACCTGCAGATGATTTCTTCTTGCTCATTAATCTCCTTTTCTTTCCGAGTGAAGAACCTCCCTGTAGCATTTCTTGTAGGACAGGTCTGGTGTTGATGAAATTCATCAACTTTTGTTTGTCTGGGAAAATCTTTAATTATCCTTCATGTTTGAAGGATATTTTTACTTCATATGCTATTCTAGAGTAAAAAAATTTTTTGCCAGCACTTTAAATATGTCATGCTACTCTCTCCTGGCCTGTAAGGTTTCCATTGAAAAGTCTACTGCTAGATGTTTTGGAGCTCCATTGTGTTATTTGTTTCTTTTCTTGTGCTGCTTTTAGAATCCTTTCTTTATCCTTGATCTTTGGGAATTTGATTAGTAAACTAATAATGGGTTAAATCTACTTGGTATTCTATAACCTTCTTTTACTTGAAGTTTTGTATCTTTCTCTCAGTTTCAGAAATTTTCTGTTACTATCCTTTCAAATAAACTTTCTATTTTTCTCTTTCTACCTTACTCTTAGATTTGCTATTGAGGCTATTTTCTAGATCTTATAGGGCTGCTTCATTCTTTTCTATTCTTTTTTCTTCTCTGTTTTCAAACAGGGCTCATAAGTCTCAGGAATTCTTTCTTCTGCTTGATCAGTTCTGCTGTTAAGAGACTCTGATACATTCTTTAAATGTCAAGTGCGTTTTTCAACTCTAGAATTTCTGCTTGGTTTTTAAAAATTATTTTAATTTCTTTGTTAAATTCATCTGATAGGATTCTGAATTTCTTCTCTGTTATCTCGTATTTCTTTGAGTTTCCTCAGAGCAGCTATTTTGAATTCTCTCTCTGAAAGGTCACATATCTCCATTTCTCCCATTTGCCCCTGGTGCCTTATTTAGTTCTTTGGATGAGGTTATGTTTTCTTCAATGGTCTTGATGCTAGTAGATATTTGTTATTATCTAGGCATTGAAGAATGAGATATTTATTATAGGCTTTACGTCTGGGCTTGTTTGTACTCATCCTTCTTGAGAAGGCTATCCAAGTATTCAAATCTACTTAGTTGTTATGATCTAGGTTTTTGGTCCCTACAGCTGTATCTGCATTAGAGGGCACCCCAAGACTAGTAATGCTGTAGTTCTTGGACACTTACAGAGATACCAGCTTGGTGGTTGATATGGTTGGGCTTTGTGTCCCCACCCAAATCTCATCTGGAATTGTAATCCCCATAATCTCCACATGTCAAGGGAGAGAGCAGGTGGAGGTGCATGGATCATGGGAGTGGTTTCCCCCATGCTGTTCTGGTGATAGTGAGTGCATTACATGAGATCTGATGGGTTTGTAAGTGTTTGATAATTCCTCCTGTGTTCATTCTCCTTCCCGCTGCCTCGTGAAGAAAGTGCCTTGCTTTCCCTTCACCTTCCACCATGATTGTAAGTTTCCTGAGGCCTCCCCAGCCATGTAGAACTGTGAGTCAATTCAACCTCTTCCCTTTCTAGATTACCCAGTCTCAGGCAGTTCTTTATAGCAGTGTGAGAATGGACTAATACTGTGGTCTTGGATAACATCTGGAAGAATTCTCTGGATTACCAGGTAGAGACTCTTGTTTTCTTCCCTTACTTTCTCCAAAATGAGTGCAGTCTCTCTCTCTCTCTCTCTCTGGCTAAGCTGCCTGCAGCTTGGAGAGGGGTGATACAAGCACTCCTGTCGCCACCATCGTTGGGACTGTACTTCGTCAGATCTGAAGCCAGCCAAGCACCGTGTCTTGCCCATGTCCTGCTGTAACTATTACCTGGCCGCAACATGTGTCCTCTCAAGGCGCTCAGGCTATAGTCATTACTTCAAGAGTGGCTGAAGCTAGTCATTCTTGTGTATTTCCCTTCGGGGTGGTGAATTCCCCTGGGTTCTGGGCTCCGGACAGGTTCAGAGATAGTGCCTGGAAGCCAGGGCCTGAAATCGGAAACCTTAGAAGTTTCCCTGGTGCTGTATTTAGCTATGTTTAAGCTGGTACTGAAATCACAAGACACAGTCCTTCCCACCCTTCCCTTTCCTCTCCCCAGGCAGTGGAGTCACCCCGTGTCCACCTCCACACAGGCCCACAGCCTCAATGTTGTCACTGTTCACTTAAGGCCCAAGGGCTCAGCTTTTCATGAATGTCGCCATTCCTGGGACCCACCCTTCAGGGCAGTGAGTTCCATTCTGGCTTAGGGTAGTTCCAGAGGTGCTGTCCAGTGTTCTCTGGAATCAGGGACCCTACAAACCCACTTGGTGCTCCTCCCAACTATGTTTGAGGTGGTACCTAATCTGCAAGACAAAATCCCCTTTATTTTTCCCTCCCCTTTTCTCAAGCAGAAGGAGTCTCTCCTCGTAGCCACCACAGCTGTGAATATGCCGGGTCACACCTGAAGCCTGCATGTCTCAGAGTCTTAGCTGAGGCCCACAGTGTGTATTTCTTGGTTACTGCTGGTGATTATTCAGGGTCTAAGGGCTCTTTAGTCAGCAAGTGATGAATTCTTCCGGGACTTGATCCTTCCCTTCAGGTTCCTTCTGGCCCAGGGTGTGTCTAAAAATATCATCCGGGAGTTAGAGCCTAGAATGGGGACCTCACGACTCTGCCTGATGCTTTATTCAACTGTGGCTGAGGTGGTATTTATGTTGCAAAACAAAGTCCTGTTTATTCTTTCCTCTCCTCTTCTCAAGGAGAAGGAAGGAATCTCTTTTGGAGCTGGGAGCCTTCCTGCCTTTGATTGGGGGATGTGTGACACAAGCACTCCCTTAGCCACACTGGCTGGTGTCTCACTAGGTCATGTACCTCCAAGTCCACTGGCTCTGAGCCCATCCCAGCACTACAACTTGCCTAGGAGTTACAGTCCTTGTGACCTAGCCTGCCTTTTACTGTTATTTAGGACCCCAGAGCACTTTAGCCTGTGGTGGCGAGGCTTGCGGAAACTCCAGTTCCAACCTCCAGGCTGTGTGATTGTCCTCTCCCTGGGGCTGGTCTAAATGCTCCATTCATTGGCATTGGCGGAGTTCTGCCGGGGTTGGCAGCACTGCGTTCCAGCATATAGTCCCACAGTTGCTGTGCTCTTTCTCCATGTGCAGCGCAGATTCTTCCTCTGTGCCATGTGGTTGCTACGAGCGCAGGGGGAGGGCTGGGGTCAGCAATTCAAGACTGTCTTTTCTATCCTCTTCGCTGCCTCTTTCAGCGATACGAAGGTACTGTGATTGCTCACATGATTTTTGGTTCTTATGAAGGTGCTTTTTGTGTAGGTGCTTGTCAAATTTGGTGTTCCTGCAGGGAGGACAATCGGTGGAGGCTTCTGTTTGGCCATATTGCTCTGCCTCCCATTCCAGCTTGTTTTTATTTTTGATTTTTGTTGCAATGGAGTCTTGTTATGTTCCCTAGGCTGTCCTCAAACTCTTTGCCTCGAGTGATCCTCCCATGTTGGCTTCCCAAAGTGTTAGGATTGCAGGCATGAGCCACTTTGCCTAGCCCTGAATAATATTTAAATAAATCACAAGGACTTTCAACTACAAAATGTATACGTAGAGCCAAAGGCACCTTACTTGTAAGAACTGGAAATGGGGATAATGCTATCTATGGATATGCAGCCTGTTCTTTTACTAACGTTTCTGGACTAGATCTTTGAAGTGCATCTTAGCTTTCCTCCTTTCCTGAAGAGAGCAGAGATAGTGCTGCTTTAACTGTGTTCATACATGTATGAGGAATAACTTTAGTGTGAGCTGTTGGTTTTAAAGAGTCATATATTATTCTATGCACTTTTGTAAGTTCATTTTATAATGAGCAGATTGGTCAACTGACATATTTTTGATTATTTGTAATACATGTGTTGCTTGGAATAATACTGTTAATTTCCAGAAATATAAGTGAACCTTAGCTTTTCTGTTGGTGGCTTTTAAACTTTTTATGATGGGAAAATGTGTGAATTTTCTCCTGGGAAAGTATAGAGACTTAGATACCAGTAGATGAATTGAGAAATTTCTGTGTAGCAGTTTAATGTAGAAAAGAGTTAGCTGTCCATGAGGAAGGGCTTTAAGAACAACAATAACTACCAAAAAAAAAAAAAAAAAAAAAGAAGAAGAAGAAAAAGAAAAGAATTAGCTGTTAGATAGCTGTGGCTTGAGAATTGGCAAGTTGGAGACAGAAATGTTGCTCTATTGACAACATACTTTTCACACTAATGGAAGTATTAAAAGTATATAGCCTACATTATTGTGGCTGGGTGCAGTGGCTCACGCCTGTAATCCCAGCACTTTGGGAGACTGAGGTCAGGAGTTCGAGATCAGGCTGTCCAACATGGTGAAACCCCATCTCTGCTAAAAATACAAAAATCAACTGAGCATGGTGGCACCCGCCTGTAGTCCCAGCTACTCAGAGGGCTAAGGCGCAAGAATTGCTTGAACCTGGGAAGTAGAGGTTGCAGTGAGCTGAGATCATGCCATTGCATTCCAGCCTGCGTTGATGGAGTGAGACTCTTGTCTCCAAAACAAAACCAGTAAATAGCCTAGATTATTGACATGTAATTTCATGAAATACTTGACATTCTATTCAAGTGTATAGAAAATTCAATTTTGGTAATGTTACATTTTAAAGGCAGTAGTATCCAGGATATAGGTATGGGCCAAGGGTTCATGATGAAGTTGCTAAGAGCAACTGCAACAAAAGCAAAAATTGACAAATGGGATCTAATTAGTTTCTGCACAATCAAAGAAACTGTCAGCAGAGTAAACAGACAACCTATAGAACGGGAGAAAATATTTGCAAACTATTCATCTGCTAATGCTCTTATATCCAGAATTTATAAGGAACTTAAATTGTAAAGAAAAACACAACCCCATTAAAAAGCGGGCAAAGGACATGAACAGACATTTCTCAAAAGAAGACATACATGTGGCTAACAATCATATAAAAAAAGCTCAACATCACTGATCATTAGAGAAGTGCAAATCAAAACCACAATGAGATACCATCTCACATCAGCTGGGGGAGATACCATTGCTGGGTATATAACCATAGGAATATAGTTCTGTTATAAAGACATATGTGTGTGTATGTTCATTGCAGCACTATTCACAACAGCAAAGACATGGAATCAGCCTAAATGCCCATCAGTGGTAGACTGGATAAAGAAAATGCGTACGTACATATACACTGTGGAATACTATGCAGCCATAAAAAAGAATGAGATCATGTCCTTTGCAGGAACATGGATGGAGCTGGAGGCCATTATCCTTAGCAGATTAACACAGGAACGGAAAACCAAATACCACATGTTCTCGCTTATAAGTGGGGGAGCTAAATGATGAGAACACGTGGACACACACAGGGGAACAACACATACTGTGTCTTGTTGGAGTGTGGAGGGTAGGAGGAGGGAGAGGATCAGGAATAATAACTAACGGATAGTAGGTGTAATACCTGGATGATGAAATAATCTGTACAAGTCCCTGTGACACACGTTTACCTATGTAACAAACCTCCACATCCTGCACATGTACCCCGAACCTAGAAGTTAAAAAAAAAAAAGTTGAAAAGCAAAAAAGAGAAAAATGTTCAGCTTTTCTCTTTGGAATATAATGATTTTTTTAAAACAACTTTATTAAGGAATAATTGACATAAACTGCATAGTTACAGCATACAATTTGATAACTTTTGAGATCCATATATCTCCATGAAATCGCTACAGATAATTTAGTGAATATAACAATCATGCTTTAAAAGTTTTTCTTTGCCACTTTGTAATTTCTATTTCTCTCCCTTCTTCCCTCATTCCTAGTCTGTCGTGAATCTGCTTTCTATCATTATTCATTTGTTTGCATTTTCTAGAATTGTATGTAAATGGACTTTTGTGGTCTAGTTTCTTCAGTGTTATTTTGAGGTCCAATTAGATTGCATGTTTCAGTCCTTCATTCCCTTTTCATTGCTCAATACGATTGCATTGTATGGATTTATCACAAGTTTTAAAATCCATCTACCTGTGGATGGTTATATTAGCTATCTACTGCTGTATAACAGATTATTTGAAAACCTAGTGGCATGAAACAACATGCATGTATTATCTTACAGTTTCTGGGCCAGGAATTTGGGAGTGGCTTAGTTGGGTGACTCTGACTCAGGAATTTCATGAGATTGCCTCAGTCTCTGGTCCTCTGACCAAGGATCCTCTTTGCAGGGATGCTTGAGTGTCCTTATGACATGGAATCTGGTTACTGCTAAAACAAGTGATCCAAGAGCAGCATGGGCAAACAGGAAGCTTCAATGCCTTTTTTTTTTTTTTAAGATAGTCTCACTCTGTCATCCAGGCTGGAGTGAATGGCATGACCTTGGCTCACTGCAACTTCCGCCTCCCAGGTTGAAGCAATTCTTGTGCCTCAGCCTCCTGAGTAGCTAGGATTACAGACGTGCGCTACCACACCCAGCTAATTTTTGTATTTTTAGTGGAGTTGGGGGTTTCACCATGTTGGCCAGGGTGGTCTCGAACTCCTGACCTCAAGTGATCTGCCCGCCTCAGCCTCCCAAAGTGCTGAGACACCTCTGGCTGGAAGCTTCAATGCCTTTTATAACCTGGTTTCAGCAGTCACACATTGTTACTTTCTTCATGATACTGTTTGCTAGAAGTAAGTCACTCCATCTAGCCCACACTCAAAGAGCAAAGAATTGGGGCTGCTTTTGAAGAAAGCAGTGTTAAATAATTTGTTGTCATATTTTAAAGCTACTGCAATGGACTTTGGGATTGTTTTTAGGTTTTGGCTATTACAAATAAAAATGCTTATTAAAATACATGTAAAAATCTGTGTAGACATATAGTTTTATTTCTTTATATGAATAGCCAGGCGTAAAACGGCTAGTTTGTAAGATAGTGTTATGCTTAAATTTTTACTATTTTTAAAGTGAAGACTGTAAGCCATTGCTAAGAGAAAATAAGGAAATGTTTTCTTTTATTTATTAATGTTTATATTAATTTTTAATACAGTCACGCATCATTTTAACGACAGTGATACATTCTGAGAAATGTGTTAGGTGATTTCTTCATTGTGTGAGTTTCATAGAATGTACTTAACACAAACCTAGACAGTGTAGCCTCCTACACACCTAGGCTACGTGGTGTAGTCTATTGCTTTTATGCTGCAAACCTATACAGCATGTTTCTGTAATGAATACGTTAGGCATTTGTAACATAATGGTAGATATTTGGGTATTTAAACATAGAAAAAGTACAGTACAGATACAGTACTATAATTTTATGGTACCACCGTTATATGTGCGGCCTGTCTTTGACCAAAATGTCATTATGCGGCACATGACTGTTTTACTTTTCTTAAAAATGTTAATATCTGTAAAGAAATTAAAACCTACACAAATGTTGTTTTGCAAAGTGGATTGTGCCATTTTCCATCAGCAGTGTACGACAGTGCAGGGATTCCACATGCTCAGCAGCACTTGGCATAGTCACTTTCTAAAATTGTTTATGGTTTTAATTTGCATTTCCTTATTAATAAGTAATGATGTTGAGCATTTTGTTTCTTTGCCATCTATGGATCTTCTTTGGTGAAGTGTCATCTTTTGTTCATTAAAAAAATGGATTTAGGCTGGGCACGGTGGCTCACGCCTGTAATCCCAGCACTTTGGGAGGCCGATGTGGGCGATCACGGGTCAGGAGATCCAGACCATCCTGCCTAACACGGTGAAACCCTGTGTCTACCAAAAATACAAAAAATTAGCTGGGCGTGGTGGTGGCGGGCGCCTGTGGTCCCAGCTACTCGGGAGGCTGAAGCAGGAGAATGGTGTGATCCTGGGAGGCGGAGCTTGCAGTGAGCTGACATCGCGCCACTGCACTCCAGCCTGGGTGACAGAGCAAGACTCCCACACACACACACACACACACACACACACACACACACACACACACACACACACACACACACACACACACACACACACACACACACACACACACACACACACACACACACACACACACACACACACACACACACACACACCCTTTGGAAGGCCACACACACACACACACACACCCCTCCCTTTGGAAGGCCGAGGCGGGCGGATCAGTTGAGGTCAGGAGTTCATGACCATCCTGGGCAACATGGTGAAACTCTGTCTCTACTAAAAGTACAAAACTTAGCTGGCGTGGTGGCACGCGCCTGTAATCCCAGCTGCTTGGGAGGCTGAGGCAGGAGAATCACTTGAACCTGGGAGGCGGAGGTTGCAGTGAGCCGAGATCACACCACTGCACTCCAGCCTGGGCGACAGAGCAAGACCCTGTCTCAAAAAAAAAAAAAAAAAAAAAAAAAAAGGATTTATCTTCATATTTACTGAGTTGTTATATGTTTTGCAGATATTTTCTTCCATGCTTCGGCTTGCCTTTTTCATTTTTGTAGCAGTGTTTTTTAAAGATCAAACTTTTTTTTAATGAAGTCAGTTATTGATTTTGTTCTTTTATAGTTTTCTTTTGTGTTCTGTTAGGAAATGTTTGCTTAACCCTATTCAGTAAGATTTTTTTCAGTGTTTTCTTGTAGAAGTTTAGGTCTATGATCTATTTCAAGTTACATTTTATAAGTGTTCTGTGGTAAGGGTTGAAGTTCTTCTTTTTCCTATTATTATTAAATTCTTTGCATATGGCTCTCCAGCTTGTTTTATACATTTTCCCATCTTTATTGGCACCTTTTGTAAAAAAAAATAAATGAATAAAAGCTGACCATATGCATGGGTAATTTCTGCCTTATTGATCTTTTTGCTTGTCTTTTTTCTTTTTTTTTTTTTTTCCTGAGACAGTCTTGCTTTGTTTTCTGGGCTAGAGTGCAGTGAAATGAAAATGACTCACTGCAGCCTCCACCTCCTGGGCTCAAGTAATCTTCCTGCCTTAGCCGCCCGAGTAGCTGGGACCACAGGCACATGCTACACGCCTGGCTAATTTTTTGAATTTTTGTCGAGATGGGGGGGTCTCACTTTGTTGCCAAGGCTGATCTCCAACTCCTGGGCTCAAGTGATCCTCTCAAACTGTAGGGATTACAGACGTGAGCCACTGTACCCAGCCTTTGCCTGTCTTTATATAGTACCATACTCCATTGATTACTGTAGCTTTCATAGTAAGTCTTGAAATCAGGTAGTATGAGTATTCTAACTCTTTTCCTCTTTTTCAAAGTTATTTTGGCTATTCTAGGTCCTTTATGTTTTCATATAACTTTTAGAATCAACTTTTCAGTTTCTACTGAGATTTGGAGTGGAATTGCATTGAATGTATAGATCAATTTGAGGTGAATCAACATTTTGCTAATAATAAGTCTTCTAATCCAAATAATATATGTGTTACTCAAAGTAGAGGGCCATGAGTCTGTCTATTTGTGTGTGTATGATTTGCTCACTTTATTTGACAATCAGTGGTTCTTGTCCACATTGACTTTCGACAGATTTTTGAAAGTGGTGACAGGCACATAGGTAATCAATGTATAGAGCTTGTTTGGTGAATGTTCAGCCTCATCATGTTTTCTGGAAAACCACATATGGATACCTATGAGATATTGCTTGTTCCTTTGTTCCAGACAGCTTTGTTTTGCCTGGTGTCAATGCGCACATCTAGAATTCCCATCTCCTTCATGGCAAATTTCTGGATCTCTTTGAGTGCCTGAGGGCCACGCTTCTTGAAGCCCACTCCAGGGATGTGCTTCTGAATGTTGATGGTGTATCCTCAGGTCACCTTACTGATGGCAGAATGATTCTTGAAGCCCACTCCATGGATGTGCTTCTGAACGTTGCTGGTGTACCCTCGGGTCACCTTATCGATGGCAGGATGATTCTGAACGTTGCTGGTGTACCCTCGGGTCACCTTATCGATGGCAGGATGATTCTGAACGTTGCTGGTGTACCCTCGGGTCACCTTATCGATGGCAGGATGATTCTGAACGTTGCTGGTGTACCCTCGGGTCACCTTATCGATGGCAGGAAGATTCTGAATGTTGCTGGTGTACCCTCGGGTCACCTTATCGATGGCAGGATGATTCTGAACGTTGCTGGTGTACCCTCGGGTCACCTTATCGATGGCAGGATGATTCTGAACGTTGCTGGTGTACCCTCGGGTCACCTTATCGATGGCAGGAAGATTCTGAACGTTGCTGGTGTACCCTCGGGTCACCTTATCGATGGCAGGATGATTCTGAACGTTGCTGGTGTACCCTCGGGTCACCTTATCGATGGCAGGATGATTCTGAACGTTGCTGGTGTACCCTCGGGTCACCTTATCGATGGCAGGAAGATTCTGAATGTTGCTGGTGTACCCTCGGGTCACCTTATCGATGGCAGGATGATTCTTCTTTTTGCTGCCCGTCTTTGTGAAGCCATTCTGCTGGACCCAAATTAGAAAAGAAGAGCATGAAAGATTGTCTCCATTTGTTTTTTTTTTTAATTTCTCTGAGCATGTTTTGTAGTCATCACTGTGCAAGTCTTGCATATTTTTGTCAAATTCATCCTTAAGCATTTCCTATTTGTTATTATAAATGGATTTTTTTTTAGTTTTTTTTTTCAGATGGAGTTTCACTCCTGTTGCTCAGGCTGGAGGGGCAATGGCGTGATGTTGGTTCACTGCAAGCTCTGCCTCCTGGCTTCAAGCGATTCTCCTGCCTCAGCCTCCCAAGTAGCTGGGATTACAGGGATGTGCCACCATGCCCGGCTGATTTTGTATTTTTAGTAGAGACGGAGTTTCTCCATGTTGGTCAGGCTGGTCTCAAACTCCCGACCTCAGGTGATCTGCCCGCTTTGGCCTCCCAAAGTGCTGGGATTATAGGCATGAGCCACAGCACCTGGCCAGTATTTTTTTTTTTAATGTTCAGTTTCTATTTGGTCATTGCTGGTCTTAGAAATAAAACTGATTTTTGTATTTTGACTTTGTTTCTACAAACTTCTTCTTCTTTTTTTTTTCTTGTTACCTTTTTCTTTAATTTTTTTTTTTTTTTAATTTATGAAGTATTTATTGATCATTCTTGGGTGTTTCTCGGAGAGGGGGATATGGGAGGGTCATAGGATAATAGTGGAGAGAAGGTCAGGAGATAAACACATGAACAAAGGTCTCTCGTTTTCCTAGGCAGAGGACTCTGCGGCCTTCTGCAGTGTTTGTGCCTGTGGGTACTTGAGATTAGGGAGTGGTGATGACTCTTAAAGAGCATGCTGCCTTCAAGCATCTGTTTAACAAAGCACATCTTGCACCGCCCTTAATCCATTTAACCCTGAGTTGACACAGCATATGTTTCAGACAGCACGGGGCTGGGGGAAAGGCCATAGATCAACAGCATCCCAAGGCAGAAGAATTTCTCCTAGTCAGAACAAAATGGAGTCTCCTATGCCCACTTCTTTCTACACAGACACAGCAACAATCTGATCTCTCCTTCCTTTCCTCACACTTCCCCCCCGCCGCTTCCTTTCAACAAAACCGCCATCGTCCTCATGGCCCGCTCCCAATGGTCGCTGTCTCTTCGGAGCTGTTGGGTACACCTCCCAGACAGGGCAGCCGGGCAGAGGCGCTCCTCGCTTCCCAGACGGGGCTGCCCGGGCAGAGGCGCTCCTCACTTCCCAGACGGGGCCGCCCAGGCAGAGGCGCTCCTCACTTCCTCCCAGACCGGGTGGCAGCCGGGCAGAGGCGCTCCTAACCTCCCAGACAGGGCGGCCGGGCAGAGGCGCTCCTCGCTTCCCAGACGGGGCTGCCCGGGCAGAGGCGCTCCTCGCTTCCCAGACGGGGCCGCCCAGGCAGAGGCGCTCCTCACTTCCTCCCAGACCGGGTGGCAGCCGGGCAGAGGCGCTCCTCACCTCCCAGACGGGGCGGCCGGGCAGAGGCGCTCCTCACTTCCTCCCAGACGGGGCGGCCGGGCAGAGGCGCTCCTCACTTCCCAGACGGGGCGGCCGAGCAGAGGCGCTCCTCACTTCCCAGAGGGGGCGGCCGGGCAGAGGCGCTCCTCACTTCCTCCCAGACGGGGTGGCGGCTGGGCAGAGGCACTCCTCACCTCCCAGACGGGGCGGCCGGGCAGAGGCGCTCCTCACCTCCCAGACGGAGTGGCCGGGCAGAGGCGCTCCTCACTTCCCATATGGGGTGGCAGCCGGGCAGAGGCGCTCCTCACTTCCCAGATGGGGCAGCCGGGCAGAGGCGCTCCTCACTTCCTCCCAGACGGGGTGGCGGCCAGGCAGAGGCGCTCCTCACCTCCCAGACAGGGCGGCCGGGCAGAGGTGCTCCTCATCTCCCAGATGGGGCAGCCGGGCATAGGTGCTCTTCACTTCCTCCCAGACAGGGTGGCAGCCGGGCAGAGGCACTCCTCACCTCCCAGACGGGGCGGCCGGGCAGAGGCGCTCCTCACTTCCTCCCAGACGGGGTGACGGCCAGGCAGAGGCGCTCCTCACTTCCCAGACGGGGTGGCCAGGCAGAGGCACTCCTCACCTCCCAGACGGGGCGGCCGGGCAGAGGCGCTCCTCACCTCCCAGACGGAGTGGCCGGGCAGAGGCGCTCCTCACTTCCCATATGGGGTGGCAGCCGGGCAGAGGCGCTCCTCACTTCCCAGATGGGGCAGCCGGGCAGAGGCGCTCCTCACTTCCTCCCAGACGGGGTGGCGGCCAGGCAGAGGCGCTCCTCACCTCCCAGACAGGGCGGCCGGGCAGAGGTGCTCCTCATCTCCCAGATGGGGCAGCCGGGCATAGGTGCTCTTCACTTCCTCCCAGACAGGGTGGCAGCCGGGCAGAGGCACTCCTCACCTCCCAGACGGGGCGGCCGGGCAGAGGCGCTCCTCACTTCCTCCCAGACGGGGTGACGGCCAGGCAGAGGCGCTCCTCACTTCCCAGACGGGGTGGCCAGGCAGAGGCACTCCTCACCTCCCAGACGGGGCGGCCGGGCAGAGGCGCTCCTCACTTCCCATACGGGGTGGCAGCCGGGCAGAGGCGCTTCTCACTTCCCAGATGGGGCAGCCGGGCAGAGGCGCTCCTCACTTCCTCCCAGACGGGGTGGCGGCCGGGCAGAGGCGCTCCTCACTTCCCAGACGGGGCGGCCGGGCAGAGGTGCTCCTCACTTCCTCCCAGACGGGGTGGCGGCCGGGCAGAGGCGCTCCTCACCTCCCAGACGGGGTGGCCGGGCAGAGGCTCTCCTCCCTTCCCAGACGGAGTGGCCAGGCAGAGGCGCTCCTCACCTCCCAGAGTGGGCGGCCAGGCAGAGGCGCTCCTCACTTCCCAGAGTGGGCGGCCGGGCAGAGGCGCTCCTCACTTCCCATAGGGGGTGGCAGCCGGGTAGAGGCGCTCCTCATTTCCCAGATGGGGCAGCTGGGCAGAGGTGCTCCTCACTTCCTCCCAGACGGGGTGGCGGCCAGGCAGAGGCGCTCCTCACCTCCCAGACGGGGCGGCCGGGCAGAGGCACTCCTCACCTCCCAGACGGGGCGGCTGGGCAGAGGCGCTCCTCACCTCCCAGAAGGGGCGGCTGGGCAGAGGCGCTCCTCACTTCCCATATGGGGTGGCAGCCGGGCAGAGGCGCTCCTCACTTCCCAGAAGGGGTGGCGGCCAGGCAGAGGCGCTCCTCACTTCCCAGATGGGGCAACCGGGCAGAGGCGCTCCTCACTTCCTCCCAGACGGGGTGGCGGCCAGGCAGAGGCGCTCCTCACCTCCCAGATGGGGCGGCCGGGCAGAGGTGCTCCTCATCTCCCAGACGGGGCAGCCGGGCAGAGGCGCTCCTCACTTCCTCCCAGACGGGGTGGCAGCCGGGCAGAGGCGCTCCTCACATCCCAGACGATGGGCGGCCAGGCAGAGATGCTCCTCACTTCCTAGACGGGGTGGCGGCGGGGCAGAGGCTGTAATCTTAGCACTTTAAGAGGCCAAGGCAGGAGGCTGGTAGGTGGAGGTTGCAGCGAGCCGAGATCACACCACTGCACTCCAGCCTGAGCACCATTGAGCATTGAGTTAGCGAGACTCCGTCTGCAATCCCAGCACCTCGGGAGGCCGAGGCAGGCAGATCACTCGAGGCCAGGAGCTGGAGACCAGCGCGGTCAACAGGGTGAAACCCCGTCTCCACCAAAAATACAAAAACCATTCAGGCGTGGCGGCGCGCGCCTGCAATCCCAGGCACTCGGCAGGCCGAGGCAGGAGAGTCACAGGAGCCCGAGGCAGGGAGGTTGCAGCGAGCCGAGATCATGGCAGTACAGTCCAGCTTCGAGAACAGCGGGAGACCGAAAAAAGAAGGAGAGGGAGACCAAAGAAAGGGGAGAGAGGGGGAGAGGGGAGAGGGGAGAGGGGAGAGGGAGATGTTTCTACAAACTTCTTAAACTCACTTATTAATTTTAGCAGTTTTTTTTTTTTTTGCAGGTTCCATAGTGTTATCTATAGAGCTGATCATATCATCTATGGATAAAGACAATTTTATATTCTTCCTTTCTAATCTGTATGCTTTTTATTTCTTGTATGATTGCATTGCTAGAATTTCTAGTGTAATGTTGAATAGAAGTGATGAGTAGGCATTCCTGGCCTTGGTCCTGATCTGAGGGTGAAAGAAGCCTTTTGCCACTAGCCAGGATGTTAGATACAGATTTTTCATATGTCCCCTTTATTACGCCAAGGAAGGTACCTTATATGTCTATATTCCTGAGAGTTTTTAAAAATCAGGAATGGAAGATTTTTGTTCCAATGCTTTTTTGTGTCTGTCATGCAGTTTGTTTTTTAAGTCTGTTAACATGGTGAATTATGTTGATTTTTTTGAATGTTAAATCCATCTTTCATTCCTGGAATATATCCCAATCGGTCATGATGTATTTTCCTTCCTATGTATTATTATGTCATTATTATATATTGCTAAGAATTTTGGCATCTATATTCATGAGGGATATTGCTTCGTAGCTTTCTTTTCTTACAGCGTCTTTGGTTTTGTTCTTCTGTTTTCTCAGAGAATAGATTTTCTGATAGATTTTTTTTTTTGAAGAGTTTGTGTAGAAGTACTGTTCTTTCTACCTTAAATGTTTGGTAGAATTCAGCAATGAAGATGTGAAGACATCTTTGTGGAGTTTTTCACATTTTTTCTTTTTATTTATTTTTAATTTTTAATGTATTTTCCTTGTAGGATGTGTTTTCCTTTTCATTTGTTTTTTAAGGTATGTGTGCCATTTCTTTCTGATATTTTATAATTAGAAGTTGAAACAGCTTTACAGTTGACATCCATATACTCACCCCAAAGGTATATTGTGCTGCATTTGCTTTATCACATATCTATTCATTTATCCTTCCCTCTATCCATGCCTCAATATTATTAATGCATTTTAAAATAATTTATAGACAAAAGAACATTTCTTTCTCAAATACATTCCCAGGTTTAGGTTTTTTTTTTTTTACAGGTTTTTTTTTCCTTTTCTTTTCTTTCGAGATAGGATCTTACTCTGTTGCTCGGGCTAGAGTGCAGTGCAGTGGCGTGATCATAGCTCACTGCAACCTTGAACTCCTGGGCTCAAGTGATTCTCTTGCCTTAGCCTCTTGAATAGCTAGGACTACAAGTGTGTGCCACCATGCTTGGCTCATTAAAAAATGTATATATATAGAGAGATGGGTCTTGCCATGTTGCCCAGGCTAATCTTGAACTCCTGGCCTCATGGGATCCTCCAACCTTGGGCTCCCAAAGTAATGGGATTATAGGGATGAGCCACCATGCCTGACCCTGATTTTATTTCTTGAGGTCAAGTTTAAATACAGTTAAATGCAAAAATCCTATTTGTATCTTTAAGTTAATTTTGGCAAGCCCATCCACTTATGTAAGTCAAATCCTTTTTAAGATATGGATCATTACCGTTATCCAGAAAGTTCTCCCATACTACTTCTCAGACAGTCCCAACCCACACCTCCAAAGGCAAGTCCTGTTGTGATTTTCTTCCATAAAGTAGTTATGCTTTTTCTATAACTTCATATAAATGTAATCATATGTATGTATGTGTGTGTGTGTATGTGTGACTTCTTTTGCTTGGAATAACATTTTTGAGATCGGTATTGTTCCCTGTTTCAGTAGTTCTTTCTTTTTAATACTTTGTAGTGTAACTTAATATAATGTCATATTATTGCTTGATGCCCTACTATATGGTCAGTTTTCTTAAATGTTGTTAGTGTTCCTAAGAAGATTGGATGTTCTCTTTTCGTTGGTTTTATGTTTCTCTGTCCTTTCAATCAACCTAGTTAATATGCTATTTGTTTCTTCTTAATTCATTAAAAAATCTATTGTTTAATATTTACACTGTCATTCTTCATATTTTAAAGTTATTTTTAAATTTAAATATAACAAAATTGATTTTTTATATGGCATATAACTTCATGGGTTTTGACAGATGCATACAGTTGGGTCTCCACACCAAAATCAAGATGCGTAACAGTTCCATCAACTCCCCAGAAGCCCTTATGTTGCCCCATTATTAACCCTTCCATCCTCCTCCTATCAGTGGAAATCGCTGATTTTTCATCCCCTCAGTCTTGCCCTTTCCTGAATGCCCTACAAATTTTGTTTCACTTAGCAAAATGCATTGAGATTCACCTATGTTGTTGCATGTATTAATAATCATTCTTTTTTATTGCTGTTTGAATTTATCATAGTTTGTTTCTGTATTCACTGGTTGAAAGACATTTGGGTATTTTCTATATTTTGGCAATTAGGAATGAAACTGCTATAAACATTTGAGTAGAGGTTTTTGTGTGAATATAAGTTTGAATTTCATTTGGCCAAATACCTAGGATTGGGATTGTTATATTTCATGTTCATGTAATTTTAACTTTATATGATATGGAAGGTTTTAAACTATAGACTCTGTCTTTTGAGCTCTGTTCAGGGTATTAGTTTCTTCTTGATTGAGCCTTGATAGTTTTTGTCTTTCACAAAATATGTCCATTTCATCTGTTGAATTTGCAGGCCTACAGTTGTTTCTTAGCTTCACAGATTACCTTTTTAATGTAAATACAATCAATGATAAAGACGCGTCTCTCCTTCTTAATGTTTGAAATTTGCGTCTTCTTTCTGATCACTGTGGTTAGAGGTTTATTGATTTTATAATATTCTCTAGGAACCAAATTTTTTGATTCTTTGATTTTTCTCTATTAACTTTCTATTTTCTGTTTAGTTGACTTCTACTCTGATCTTTATTATTTTCTTTCTTCTGCCTACTTTGGGTTTAGTACTTTGAGTTTAACATAATACAGACAAAATTTAATTTCTCTCTGGAAGTAAATTGACAGATTTTGAGAAGTCCAGATTCGTGGGGAATGTGTGTATGTAGTATTCAGGAGAAAACAGAAGACAGAGCTTCAGAGATAATGAAATTGTGGTATTGTTTTCAATTAGTCGAAGAATGGAGGATTTTCTTTTGGATATTGATCTTTCTGCTTGTTCATCTAACTTTATTTCAAACTGAATGAAGTATATCTGTAAGTTATTAAAGGTGGAATCCCCACGATAAGCATTTTGATATTTATCATACACAGAGCCATCTGTGTTAAATATGTGGCATCATTTAAGTTGGGCAAAATACTATCTGGAGGAATAAAATTTTACTCTTGTGTCTACTGTTAGCAGTTATTTAACCTAAAGGACGATATAATGTTTACTTGAATTCAGAATATTCATTTCAGTCCCCAAGTCTTCTCCAATGAGTAACCTCTACCTCAACTAAGGTATATGGGATTTCTAGAGCTGTTTTCATTTGGTATGCTGTGATATATCGAAGTAAATAATTTCTGTAATGTATGGAGTGGAATTTGTATTACTGTTTTAGGTTGTCTTCCAATGCTTGAATTAGAATTAAGGAACTACGTTGCTCCACTGTTTGAGCATTCTATTTCAATATTAAAGCAGATTTGTTTTCCTCTGTAAATAGAAGTAATTTTATTTCTGAGAGATGAAATTGGCTTAATCTTTTTTGGGTTCTATTTTTAAATGGTTATTTCTTTTGTAGTCTTCAGGAAGAGATATAGATGGTATTAGAATTGGAGAATTGATGAAGGGAAGTGGTATTTATAGCATGATAAGAAAATTATTTTGTTTACTTTTCTAATCACTTAATATTACATTTTATTTTTTAGATCCTGTTTGACCAAACTCAGAGATCAATTAAGGCACAGCTTCAGAACTTTGTTAAAGAGTAAGTCAATTGCAGTGAAGAGGAAAGAAAATTAACTAGTTAATGATCAATCTGAGAATTGGTGTCTTTTGGAAGAAGTTATATACCATGAATTATCAAAAATATTGGCGTTTTGTTTGCTTTGTGAAATGTATGCTGTATTTCTTCCTAAATTACTCTATAAGTAAATCAGACTTGATGTCTTTCAGTGAATCACTTATTCCACAAATACGTGTTCTGGAAGATACTTGGCTAGGACACGTAGCTATAGGTTTAAAAAATATTTTTAGTGTAAATAATCTAATTGTTCTTTCACAATCAAAGCAAACTCCAAAAGTGGTTGAAAGACTATTAGTTATTGTAGTTGAAACTGTGTTTTCCATTATTTCAATGTGGTATTTTCTTTGAAGAGAAGACAATGGAATGTATGAGAATGCGCCATGAAAGTACATGATTTTTGGGCCGGGCGCAGTGGCTCACGCCTGTGATCCCAGCACTTTAGGAAGCCGAGGCGGCTGGATCACTGGAGGTCGGGAGGCGAGACCAGCCTGGCCAACATGGAGAAACCCTGTCTCTACTAAAAATACAAAATTAGCTGGGTGTGGTGGTGCACGCCTGTAGTCCCAGCTACTTGGGAGGCTGACGCAGGAGAATCAATCGCTTGAACCCGGGAGGTGGAGGTTGCAGTGAGCTGAGATCGCACCATTGCACTCCACCCTGGGCAACAGGAGTGAAACTCCGTCTCAAAAAAAAAAAAAAGTACATGATTTTTGTTACTTATGAGTATTTTGTGTCACATTCGTCACATTTTCTTTGTGAAATAAAATAGAACTAGAAATTTTAAAAATCAGAAATTTCTATATTAGGAAAGTTTTTCTTTTTCACATTAATAATACAGTTTTTTCTCTTTTGATTCCTGACTGGGAATATATAAAATTAAAGGTAAAGTTTATTATAATAGAGCTGTACAGTGGTGTTAGATCTCATTAAGATAGTACACTGTTTTGATAGGTTAGAATTTGTTGTTCTGGAGGCTATGTATTATAGTTTCTTTTCCTTTGTTTTTTTCTTTTTTAAATATAGAGACAGGGTCTGACTCTGTTACCCAGGCTGGAGTACAGTGGCTTGATCATAACTCACTGTAACCTCGAATTCCTGGGCTGAAGTGATCGTCCCGCCTCAGCCTCCTGAGTAGTTAGGACTACAGGTGTGGACCACCACTTCTGGCTGATTTATCTTTTATTTTTTATTATTTGTAGTGGCAGGTCTCACTATGTTGCTGAGGCTAGTCTCAAACTCCTGGCCTCAAAGCAGTTTTCTTACCTTAACCTCCCAAAGCACTGGGATTACAGGCATGAGCCAGTGCACCCAACCAGATTCTTTATAAATTACTTTTTGATAGATTAACACTCAGAATGTTTTCATAAAATGCACACATAACAGTTTATGGCATCTTTCAAAGAGTTGAATGTCTTTCTTACATATACTTCCTTATGATTTTTATAAAATCATTTGTCTTCAAGTTATTTTACCTAGCTCCCTAGTAGAAAAATAAAAGCAAAGGGATGTTATGTGACTGAGATCATTAATGAACCAAGTGTTTCAGATTTTCAGACTATTAAAAGGGATACGGTTATTCTTTGCTGATGTAATGATTCTTTCAGAAATTGATGTGTTCCAGCCTGGGCAATAATGTGAGACCACAGAAATAAAAATAAAAATTAGCCTTGTGTGGTGGCATGTGCCTATAGTCCCAGCTGCTTGAAAGGCATGAGGTGTGAGGATCACTTGAGCCCAGGACTTTAAGGCTGTAGTGAGCTATGATCATGCCACAGCATGAGAAATGAATGTTGTTTCTTAGAGTGTGGTCTGTAGACCACCCATAGTAGTAAAATCAAGGGTGTGTCTTAAAAATAAACTCCTCAGATTTCTAGGATTTTTCCCGAAGGCTAAAGAATTATAATCTCTCGGAAAGGGCTCTGGAATTTGCATTTTTAACAAGTGCCCTATAGTGATTCTTATGTATACTACCGTTTAAAAATCATTTGGTTAAATAATGGTACATGTCCCTGAATTTGTCTTTAGAAAAACAATTAACTTTTCCTTTATGTTTCTGTAATGTTAATTTGGTAATTTATTGTCATCTCAAGTTATGTAGATTTAAATAATGAAATTTTAGCTGACTTTATCAGGATTTATACAAAATTGAGAAACAATACATATTTTAGTTTGAAGAGTGAATGTGTTTCAATGTGAGGTGAAACAAAAAATGGAGGAACATAGGAATTCAATTCTAAATGTTATTTTGCTAAAGTTTTTTTTTTTTTTTTTTTTTTTTTTTGAGACGGAGTCTTGCTCTGTCACCAGGCTGGAGTGTAGTGGCGTGATCTCAACTCACTGCAACCTCTGCCATGTTCAAGTGATTGTCCTGCCTCAGCCTCCTGAGTAATTGGGACTACAGGCATGTGGCACCATGCCCAGCTAATTTTTTTTGTATTTTTAGTAGAGACGGGGTTTCACTGTGTTGGCCAGGATGGTCTCGATCTCTTGACCTCATGATCCACCCACCTCGGCCTCCCAAAGTGCTGGGATTACAGGTGTGAGCCACCGTGCCCAGCCTGCTAAAGTTTTTTAATGAAGCAAGTTATAAAAGTTTCACTAAGTTTTTCTTTTTTTAGAGATCTTAGAAAATTCAAAGATGCCAAGAAGCAATTTGAAAAAGTCAGTGAAGAAAAGGAAAATGCATTAGTAAAAAATGCCCAAGTACAAAGAAACAAACAACATGAAGTTGAAGAAGCCACCAACATTCTGACAGCAACAAGAAAATGTTTTCGACACATAGCCCTCGATTATGTGCTTCAGGTATATAGTTTCTTACTGTGTATGTTTTCAGACAGTGCTTACTAAACAGGTTGTTACTTTTGAGTGATTGCCCTAAGAAGAATAAATACTTCTACTCTGAGCTTAAAGTTAAAACATAATCTTAGGTGGAAAATTTCCATCTGTGTTGCTATTAGTGTACCTATGTGTGTATGGAGACATATTTCTTTGGTTCTGAGTTCTGCCTCTTTTCTCTTAACATTATATTCCCCATTTTAAAATGTTAAAAAGCATTTTTAGTTGCTATATTTTATTCTCTGGAGTTGTTATGTCAATTTAATTATCTTTTATTATACCATTTTATTATTTCAATAAATTTAGGGGTACAAGTGGGTTTTTGGTCACATGATGAATTGCATAGTGGTGAAGTGTGGGCTTTTATTGTATCTGTCACTCCAGTAGTATACATTGTACCCAGTAGGAAATTTTTCATCCCTCACCTCCCTCCCACCTTCCCCGCTTTCCGAGTCTCCAGTGTACATTACACCACTCTGTATGCCCCTGAGAACCTATAACTTAGCTCCTACTTACACGTGACAACACACGGCATTTGGTTTTCCGTTCCTGTGTTGCTTCCTTTAGGATAAGGGCCCCTAGTTCCTTCTAAGTTGCTATAAAAGACATTTGTGGTATTTAAGTTTTTACTGGCAATAGGGAAAATATAATTTTCAATAATTGTGAGTGATATTAACATCTTTACACTTCTTATTTCTTTAGATTAGATTCTTAGAGGTACTAAGGTTCACCATATTGCCAAATGAAAAATCTTTCTAGAAGTAGTGTTATCATATTTTTGCTTTAGGTGCTGCTTTTAAAAACTAGAAATCTGGGCCGGGCGTGGTGGCTCACGCCTGTAATCCCAGCACTTTGGGAGGCCGAGACGGGCGGATCACAAGTCAGGAGATCGAGACCATCCTGGCTAACACGGTGAAACCCCATCTCTACTAAAAATATAAAAAATTAGCCAGGCGTAGTGGCGGGTGCCTGTAGTCCCAGCTACTCGGGAGGCTGAGGCAGGAGAATGGTGTGAACCCAGGAGGCGGAGCTTGCAGTAAGCCGAGATCGCACCACTGTACTCCAGCCTGGGGGACAGAGTGAGACTCCATCTCAAAAAAAAAAAAAAAAAACAAAACACAAAAAACAAACAAAAAAACCCAAAAACTAGAAATCTGTATTTGGTAAGTTGCTTGGTGTTGGTGATCTTCCAGTCTAATTTATAGTTGAAAGTGATAGGTCTCCAAAGGTATTTGAGACATGAGAAATGAAGGCATATTATATTGCATGTTTCTATATATCATGGAATTTAAAGCCTAAAAAAACTTTAATGCTTAGGGAATTACCTTATATAAATCTCCTTTTACAAAACAATAGTGGTTGTCCTCAGAGATTGTTTACTTCACAATGATCACAGAATATTTCTTAAGAAAAAATACAAGTAACCATGCAGAAATTAGTGATTAAAAATTACTTAGGTAACTTGGCAAAACAATAGAAAATTAAGTTTTTTTTCTATTAAGTTCCTGTTCAGTAAGTGGGAAGTTAAATTTTTAAAATGAATAGACTGTACTTTTGGAGGAAAGGATACTAGACTGGAGTAGTCTATTTCCTGGGTCCTGTTACCTACCTCACATTATGCCATCTTCTGCTGTAGTGTGAGTACTCACCCTGCCTAACCCACTGAAATGGCTCGTGCAGAGGTTTTATTCACTAGACGTATTTCAGTTTTTAACCAACTTGACTATTCTGTTTTACTGCAGTGGTGGACCACACTCTCCTTCTTGAAACATTCTTTTATCTTGATTTATCTGAAACTGCTTTTAGGTCGTCCTCCCAACTTCTATTTCTTTTCCAGTTCTGTCTTGGGCTTCACTCCTTTGTCTGCCTGAAAAGGACACTCTCCTTTTTAGGGTTCCATCTTTGGTTTTATTCTTTTCTTTTCTCACTTTATTGTTTTCTGTCAGTCTCATCATGCCCCTTGCTTGAATCACTACCTGTTATTATAGGTAGATGACCAAATGTTTTTTTCCCAGAGGTACTTTGTTCTCATTGTGCTCAAAACTGAAATCTCTTATCTTCCAAAATGGCTTCTCTTTCCCTTTTGCCCTTATCTAATTGAATGGTGTCACTTTTTTACTCTCATAGAAATTCAAAATGAGAGAATTATATCAGATATTCTCCTCATTGTAAGCCAGTATATCTAGTTGCCAAAATGTCTTGAAAATTCCTTCTGTGTACCTCTTAAATTGGTTCTTTCTTCACCTTTGCCGCAGCCCTAAGTCTTACTGTTTCTTGTCTGGAGTATTAAGGTCTTCTCATGAAATTGGTCTGCCTTGCATTGCTTTTACCTTTCCTGTCACTAATTCACTCTGTTTTGTGATCCGGGTTACTCAGACTTCTCCAGGCCAGAAGGAATAATTTTTGCCTCTGCCTTCTCTGTGTTGCCGTGTTTTCGTACACATTGCAGTTAGACTACTTACACATTTATTGTAAATATTTATTTATGTTTTTTCTATTTCTAGATTGTATCCCTAGCCTCTAGTCCAGTGGTTAGAAAACAGATATGTAGTAAATGTTTTTGGAGAGAGTGAACGGCTTAATGTTACAAATTTTATACTGGGAGGATTAGCTAAAATTTTCATTATTTTTAAACTTACACATTATTTTCTTGGGTGTCCATTTGTAAGTTAGGAATCCTCACACTGCCTCCTCACGCCCACCACCTCCAACAAATAACTAGTAGTTTGTTTGATTTTTCTGATGGGAATTATTGTATCATTTTATGGTCTTTATTTCATTTATGTCTACTTTAGAGAATAGTAAGTAATAGATATCTAAATGTATAAAGTTTGTCTTGCTTAACTACTCTAAATATTTGAGTTTACTTTTTTCCTCCAATAATTTAAATGCTATATAATTTAAATATTATATAATATAAAAATCCTATTTTATATAGCATTTATTTTTATATATAACATTTAAATTTAAAAATTTTATATAGCACTTAATTTTTTCAAATAGAAAAAAGGACATATAAAACAGGCGTTTTAACATTATTCAATGTTTGAGTAGTAGGCTATTTGCAGCTTCTTTACTTAGAGCATTTGAAAATGAATATTGTAGTTCTCTAAACTGAATAGGCTTTGAAATACATGCAGAAGAAACTAGTCTTTTGTTTCTGTTTTTGTTTTTGTTTTTTTTGAGAAGGAGTCTTGCTCTGTTGCCTAGGCTGGAGTGCAGTGGTGCGATCCCAGCTCACTGCAACCTCCACCTCCAGGGTTTAAGTGATTCTCCTGCCTCAGCCTCCCGAGTAGCTGGGATTACAGGCGCCCGCCACCACGCCTGGCTAATTTTTGTATTTTCAGTAGAGACGGGGTTTCACCATGCTGGCCAGGCTGATCTCAGGCTCCTGATCTCAAGCGATCTGCCCACCTCAGCCTCCCAAAGTGCAAGGATTACAGGCATGAGCCACCTCACCCAGCCAGAAACTAGTCTTATGGTTAAGTAAAGTTACTTAGATTTTTCTTGTTCTGTTTTTTGTATTTAGTGCTTTAAAATTATTTGATAAAATACAGAATTCAGTGGGAAGGACATATTAAAAAGAGATTATATAATCTTTTGACAGTATTGGCAAATGAGTGATTCTTTATTAAACATTTCATTAAGCTGATAGATAATAACAGACAAAAATAAAATGTTTGCTGTGAATTTCTAGAATTGGGAGAGATCCCCTAAAAGGCAAATCTTTTAATTTATTGATCTTTCAGTAAATTTAGTCTAATTAAAACATTTACTTAAAATCTGGCCGGGTGCAGGGGCTCATTCCTGTCATCCCAGCGCTTTGGGAGGCCAAGGCAGGACTGCTTGAAGCGAGGAGTTTGAGACCAGACTGTGCAACACAGTGAGAACCTATCTCTACAAAAAGTAAAAAAAATTAGCCAGGTCTGGTGGTGTGCGCCTGTAGTTCCAGCTACTTGGGAAGCTGAGATGGGAGAATTGCTGGGGCTAAGGCAGGAGGATTGCGTGCCCTGGAGTTTGCGGCTGCAGTGAGATTTGATCATGCCACTGCACTCCGGCCAGAGTGGGCAACAGAGTGAGACTCTGTCTCTAGAAACAAAACCTGTTAATTTATTTAAGAAATATTTATTGAGTGCTTAGTGTGTGCCACTACAGCTGGGAATAAGGCAAAGACCCTGGTCTCACTAGAATTTACACTTTGGTTAGGGAGAAGACACAAATCAGAAAATATAAGGTAGTTATAAATGTTCTGAGTAAAATAAATAGGGTTGATGTACTAGACAGTGCATAAGAAGCTACCATAGACCTTTGTGAGGAGGTGATATTTAAGTAGAGACCTGATTGGTATGAGATAGCCTGATACCCATCTGGGCAGAACATCATAACATGTAGACAGAACAGCCAATACAAAGGCATTGAGGTGGGAGTGGTCCCGGGCTGAGGTTGGAGTACAGAAAGGGGGAAAGTAATAGAAAACTAGGTTGAAGAGGTAAGGTGGGTAGGGGCCACGTCACAGTGGGCCTTGCCAGCCATGGTAGGAAGTTGGAGGGTGTTAAGGTAGAGGTAACATGATCTTATTTATAATTTTTTAAGATGGGCCCAGCGCGGTGGCTCACGCCTGCAGTTCCAGCACTTTGGGAGGCCAAGGCGGGTGGATCACCTGAGGTCAGGAGTTAAGACCAGCCCGACCAACATGCAGAAACCCCGTCTCTACTAAACAGAAAAAATTAACCGAGCGTGGTGGCGCATGCCGGTAATCCCAGCTACTCGGGAGGCTGAGGCAAGAGAATTGCTTGAACCCAGAAGGCAGAGGTTGCAGTGAGCTGAGATTGTGCCATTGCACTCCAGCCTGGGCCATAAGAGCAAAACTCCGTCTCAAAAAAAAAAAAAAAAAAAAAGATGACTGGTTGCTGTGTGTATAATGGATTATAAGGAGTCAAGAATGGAAGCAGATGGAAGCAGAGAAGAGACTAATTCATAGCCTATTGCAGCAGTCTGGAAAAGACATGATGGCAGTAGTGGTAAAGTGATGAGAATTTGCATTTAGGTTGTATGTGAAACTTTGATGAGCAGTTAGGTAAAGAGGGTGGGAAAAAGATGGAATTCCCAGAGCTTCAGATGTCAAAATAGTTCCATCACTCTAATATCGTTTAAATAACCAGTTTTTCTCTTAGCTCAGAAATGTATGAGAATTTCACTGGAATGTTTGTCTTAATTGTGTTTTGCAAAAGGATAGTTGAAGGATGAAAATGCTTAAGCTTTCTTTTATTTGCTTTTTGGAAAAGTATTAAACCATTAAAATAAGTTTTACAATATTGCATTATGGATTAGCTTTAAAATAATGCATGGGTGATTAACCATGTGTGTTTTCCCTCAGATTAATGTTCTTCAATCAAAAAGGAGATCAGAAATCCTAAAATCAGTAAGATATTAATTGAAATGATGTTTTAAATATTTTAATATGAAACTAAATCTACGTATTTAGGTATTGAAAGAGCATCTGCTGTATACATGATAAGGTTTATAATTGCTCTTCTCTTTGATCTTTATTTGTGTTTCTTATGTGGCACTGGACTGACTTCTTTTTGTCTCCTTCATGTTATAGTTGTTTGTGTGTCTCGTCTGTTGATACACTGTGAGGTCCATAAAGGTAGACTCTGTACTGTTACATTTTTGTTTTCTTTTATCCTCATATGTTGCTTTACATGCACTAGATGCCCAGTACCATTTGGTGAATAACTAAAAATGTTTGGTGTAAAAACCTGTGAGAATATTTCAGAATTTGTTTTGAAAGTTATGAACATAAAAAACTATTACACTTAGGTTTTTAATTTTTTCTCAATTGTTTTGCTTTAAAACTTTTTTGCCCAACCTCTTTCAACATATTTACATTTTTCTCTATAATTTTTGGCATTATTTGGACTTTAAAAATATTTGAGATTGAGGATTTATATGAATAGTATCATTTGGAGAATTTTTCCCTTAAAGTTGATGGTGGGTCAGTCTTTTGGTTTGTTCTTTGGTATGCAGTTACAAAACCAGTGGGATGAAATTTGGGGATCACTTTTTTCCTTGAGCCTCTTCACCCATGTGACAATGATTTTTTTTTTTTTTTTTTGTGGTGGGGAGCCCTATTTTTGGTCTTAAAGCTAACGAAGGCCGGGTGTGGTGGCTCACGCCTGTAATCCCAGCACTTTGGGAGGCTGAGGTGGCTGGATCACCTGAGGTCAGGAGTTCAAGACCAGCCTGACCAACATGATGAAACCCCATCTCAACTAAAAATACAAAAAAATTAGCTGGGTGTGGTGGCGGGCGCCTGTAATCCCAGCTACTTCGGGAGGCTGAGGCAGGGGAATTGCTTGAACCCAGGAGGCAGAGGTTGCAGTGAGCCGAAATCGCGCCATTGCACTCCAGCCCAGGTGACAAGAGTGAAACTCTGTCTCAAAAAAAAAAAGCTAATGAAGAGGTGGGCAGGGCATGATGTGGTATGGCATAGCACTCTTTATATTTTGGTAACCTTAGTAATAATCTCTCAACTCTGAATTACTTACTGACTTACTTTTTCCCCAAAAGGCTATACTTAAGTTGCCTTAGATTCTTGTCACCACCTAGCTTTTTTCTAAATTTTATGTATATATTTGTGTTATATCTTGACAGTAAACACATTGTACTTCCTGTTTTCTAAAAGATAATATTTATACCCCATTTGTTTTTGAGATTGACAGTAATGTATATTAATTGTAGAAAATTAGAATGTGTATGAAGAAAAATAAAAACTGCTTGGAAATTCTGCTACCAAGGGGAAGCCACTGCTAATATCTTGGCATACATCTTCGTTTTTTCTCTCTTTCTGTGTGTGTGCATGTGTGTGTGTACATGAACTTGAATATATGCCTTTTAAAATCACATTTAATTTTTTAATGGGAATCATTCCTACATACTGTTTTATAACTTTCTTTTTTCACGAATACACTGCAAAGTTATATGTCATTAAATATCCTTTATTTAGTGATGGCTTTTGTGGCCAGGTAGAATTCCACCACCTGAATATCCTAGGGGTTGGCACATGTTTTTTGTAAAAGTCCAGGTAGTAAATATGGTAGGTTTTACAGGCCTCATGGTCTCTGTTGGAATTACTCAACTGTGCTATTATAATGAGAAAGACAGTATGTAAATGAATGGCCATGGCTGTGTTCCAGTAGAACTTTATTTATAAACACAGAAATTTGAATTTCATATAATTTTCACATATCATAAATTTCATATATTTTCATTGTCTTTAAATCATTTAAAGATGTAAAAACCATTCGTAGCTCATGGACTATCAAAAAACAAGTGGTGAGCCCTAATAGTTTGCAGGTCATAGTTCACTGACCTTGAAGGAATATACCATAAATTAATTGCACCTATTAATGAATATTCAAATAATTTCCTTGTTTTTGACCTTAAAACATAGCATTGTCCTGATCATTCTAATGAATAATCTTATTATTTTCTTAGGATAGATTTATAAACAAGAGATAACATAGTCAAAGGATTAAGGCTTTAGAAAAATATTGTCAAATTTCAAAGGTTATACAATATTTCCCCTAATATTGTGTGAAAATGGATATTTCTCCACATTTTACCAACACTGAGCGTTCCAGTTTTTCCCCCATGCTGCCCCTAGTTTGTTGGATAGAAAGCATGATCTCATTATTCAGTTTTGCATTTTGTTAATGCAAATGAGTTTGAACATTTTTCTGTGTTTTTTGGCCACCTATGTGCCTCATATGTCCTTTGTCTCTTTTTCTGTTGGAGTGTTCATCTTTTTCATGTTGATTTGTAACATCTCTTACTTACATCTTAAGACTGTTAACTCTTTGTCATGGGTTTTTCCTTAGTTTGTTATTTGTTTTTTAATATGCTCATTTTGCATTTTGATGTACAGGCATATTTTACATTTTTATGTAGTCCTAGCTGTTAATCCCATCCCTCTTTTTAAATTTTTAATTAATTTTTAAAAATAATTTATGGTTTTTATTCACAAATTTGTGCCATGATCACTGTTATCTAATTCCAGAATAATTTTCCTCTTCTGAGTTTTATCTTTTCGCCTCTGTGTTTTAATGGTTTTTGTTTTTGAAAATAGTTTTTTTTGGAGGATTTTTGACTATTAAGGACTTTATGACCTATTTTAGACTTCAGAAAATTGAACAGATGCCACTTGTTAAAAATAACATGAATGTTTAGAATATTTTTTCAGTATTATTCATTTAATTATATAATTCCTTCCATGTAAAAACTTAATTAAAATGAGGGTGATTTTTTTCTCTTTAAAATAGGTAAAATATAGGAAAACTTGGACAAATCTCTGCCCATTAATGTCAGCTTTTTAGGTTTGTGGAATGAATGTAAAGAAACTTCCATATTGGCAAATTCAGTTGACTCATTTTATTTTGGTACCTTGAGAGAGAAACCAGCGTTCTCCTACTTTAGGTTGTGCTTGGTGCTCTAGTAGATTGTAAAGTGTTTGTGTTTTATTTTGAGCACTTTATATTTCTCTTATCTTTTTGTCTTTTTTGCAATTTAAGGTTTGTCAGTGAGCTTGATTGAAGGAGCACATAAATACTTTATAATGGACCTAGGAAGATAGTAGAGTTATTGAAAATTGGATTATTTGAATCTGCTGTATACATTTTGATCACCTAAATATAGTCTAAACAACTAAAATTTTGAGCATTTAAAAAATTTTAAACCACTGGGAAATTTCTTTTAAATAAAATTTATTTTCATTGTATTTGAAAATATTTTTGAAATACTCTTTTAAAACAGATGACTCAGTTTAATTTTTCAAATAGGTTTGATGAGCTGGGCACGGTGGCTCACGCCTCTAATCCCAGCACTTTTGGAGGCGGAAGTGGGAGGATTGCTTGAACCCAGGAGTTCGAGATCAGCCTGGGTAACATGGCAAGACTTTGTCTCTACAAAAATAAAAAAATTAGCTGAGCATAGTGGCAGATGCCTGTGGTCCCAGCTACTTAGGAGGCTGAAGTGGGAGAATCACCTGAGCCTGGGAGGTCCAGGTTGCAATGAACTGGGTTCATGCCACTGCATGCCAGGCCTGGGCGACAGAGCAAGACCCTGTCTTTTATATATATATCTCTATAAAATATTTCAGAATGTCTAGGAATAGATTTTAAAATGGTCATCTTTTTTTCCCTATTAGATGTTGTCATTTATGTATGCCCATTTGGCCTTCTTTCATCAAGGATATGATCTGTTTAGTGAACTTGGACCCTACATGAAGGATCTTGGTGCACAGGTAATGTTGCAGTATATTTCTTGATTCTGTTTTATACACTGGTATTTGTATTTTTAAAGAAATTTAGCATATTGGAGGTGTATTAGTCTGTTCTCACACTGCTATAAAGAGCTGCCTCAGACTGGGTGATCTAGAAAGGAAAGAGGTTTAATTGACTCACAGTTCTGCATGGCTGGGGAAGCCTCAGGAAACTTACGATGATGGCAGAAGGCAAAGGGAAAGCAAGGCATCTTCTTCACAAGTCAGCAGAGGGGAGAATGAACGCAGGAGAAACTACCAAACACTTATAAAACCGTCAGATCTCGTGAGAGCTCACTCACGATCACGAGTACCAGCATGGGGGAAACCGCCCCCATGACTCAGTTACCTCCACCTGGTGTCTCTCGATGCTTGAGGATTATGGGGATTATAATTCAAGATGAGATTTTGGGTGGGGACACAGCCAAACCATATCAAGGAGGACTTGATGTTTTATTTACTTAATGAAGAATGAAGTTGGATGCTATAGCAGATTTATATATGGGTTAAATACCCAAATGTTTGCGTTTTGGGTATACCCAAAAAATGAAATCAAAAGTAAAAAGAACCTTATGTTAGTTTGTATGTGAAGGTATTGAAAAGGAGAATTTAAAAACAAAGTGTTTGCTTTGCAGTCTACATAACTGGACTTATATTTAAATTTTGTACATTTGAATAATTGAGTTATTGTTCCAATTTGCTTTTCAGTTGAGTTATAGCTCTTTTTTTATTTCCTGAAAACTTGTATCTTGTTATCTGAATAAAAAAATTTTAGAATCTTAAAATTGTAGAGCTCTTGGGAACTTTTTCATTTCATGCAGTCACATGTGGCATTCTATGGCTATGTGTAATAGTTCTTTTTTTTTTTGGAGATGGAGTCTCGCTCTGTCGCCCAGGCTGGAGTGCAGTGGCGGGATCTCAGCTCACTGCAAGCTCTGCCTCCCAGGTTCACGCCATTTTCCTGCCTCAGCCTCCTGAGTAGCTGGGACTACAGGCGCCCGCCACCATGCCTGGCTAATTTTTTGTATTTTTAGTAGAGACGAGGTTTCACCGTGTTAGCCAGGATGGTCTCGGTCTCCTGACCTCGTGATCTGCCCGCCTCAGCCTCCCAAAGTGCTGAGATTACAGGCGTGAGCCACCGTGCCTGGCGGTTATGTGTAATAGTTCTATACATATACATACAAATTTTATATGTATAAAAATGTCATTATGTTCAAATTATTTTTTCATATCTGATCATAACATATTAGATCTGTTTGGGGGACATTGTTTTTTATAGACAAACATTCTTTATTTAACACTGTCCATTTTTAGGTGATTTTCTTTCTCAAGATGTCTCAGTTTAGTTTCCAAGAGGAGGGGATTGATGATGAAAAATAGAGTTTAGGTCAGGCATGGTGGCTCATGCCTGTAATCCCAGCACTTTGGGAGGCTGAGGCATGCAGATTACATGAGGCCAGGAGTTTGAGACCAGCCTGGCCAACATGGTGAAACCCCGTTTCTACTAAAAATACAAAAATTAGCCAGGCATGGTGGCATACGCCTGTAATCCCAGCTACTTGGGAGGCTGAGGCATGAGGTGGAGTTCTCAGTGAGCCAAGATCGGGCCATTGTACTCCAGCCTGGGTGACAGGGAAACTCTGTCTCAAAAAAAAAGGAAAAGAAAAATTGAGTTTAAGGAAAAAGGTAAGAGTGGAATGGGAATTGCATTTACTGACCAGAGTATATGTGAGTTGTGGTTTGTGTGTGTGTGTGTTGAGACGGGGGAAAGACATGTAGGGTGTATGCCGTGGATTACATGTATTCTGTTTTCTGCCTCTACAGAACTTAGTCTCTTGGGAGAAGCCAACAAGTGACCACACTCTTAATCTCTGTGCTAAATACCGTGTGTGTGTGTGTAACAGTTGGGATGAGGTTTGTTTGCAAGTAATAGAAAACCAAGAATACTAGTAATTTAAAAAAGAGTTTTATTTCTCTTATGTAAAGTCAAAGACATGGTATGGTGGCCACTTGGTTAGCAGGAGTGCAGGCTTATGTTTTTTGATTCTACCTCATGGTTGAAAGTGGCTAATCAAGCTTTAGCTATCATACCCAAATTTCAGCTAATAGGAGGAAGGAAAGGAGGATGAAAGATACGTTTTCTCTCTTTAAGCACATTTCCTAGAAATTGTACATATCACTTCTACATATATCCCAATGCCAAGTCCTTAGTCATAGGGTCACAATAGCTGCAAGGGAAATTAACCTTAATGCCAGGTAGCCATGTGACCTGCTAGAATTTAGGGGGTCCATTGTTAAGGAAGAAGGAGAAAATAGATATTGAGGGACAGCTGGCCTTTTCCACCATATAGGGAAGGGTCAAAGTGTTGCAGGAACATATAGACAGGACATGTAAGCCAGACTTGGGGGTAAGGAGAGACCTTCCTAGGTTTTAGACATCCCTCACATACTATCAAATATTAGATTGCGCTCTCATCTTATGTTCAGTATAATTTATAAAAGCAGTATGAGTTGAATTGCAGTTGACTAGCTGAAAAAATTATGTGTTTTTAAAACATTCAGTCATTTTAGTTTTATAGGTTTACCCCCTCTCTAGATCTCAAATAAGTCTGCAGGTCCTTGAAAAACATCTAAGCCCCAGAGCCTATAGTGCCTAGTGGATAAGATGGCCGGGTTAGAGGTGGCCAATTACAATATTCTTTTCATAATTAGTAGATAATGGCATCTGAAACTAAAGTCATGGCAGTAGAGATAGAAATGGTTAGATTTGAGGGTTAATAGACAGCCAATTCGAGGGTGGAAGGGCGTGATAAGTTCATGCTTAAATATATTGATTTGTGAGGATAAGATGTCTAAGTGGATATATGTGGAGTGCAAAAGAGGGAGATAGACTAAATGAATCAGTAGCATATAGTTGCTGATTGCAACCACAAGAGTGGGTGAGTTGATGGGGGGTGAGTTAGATATCTCTGAATCATAGAGCTATTTAAAAAAAAATCTAGTTGCCTAGACACCATACATGAAGATTTTTATTTGTAAGTTAAGGCTAAGGTCCACTGGTATGGAGTAGAAAGAGAAGCTGACTTGGGGCAGGGACCTAAGAAAGACTAAATTTTGAGATGGCTAGGTAAGAGAAGCTGTGTTAGGACATAGATGAGTGAGGAAGTAGAAAAACAGGAGACTGCCATCGTAGGCCAGGAAAAGTGTTTCAAAGGGAAGGAGTGGTTATCAGCTTCAATTATTAGAAAGTTAAGTAAACCTAGGACTGAGAAATACCTGTTGGATTTAGCAGCAAAAAGTTGTTACCTCTGTGAGAGATGCTGTTTCCATGGAGCTGGGGACCCAGGCAGTAGAAGCTGAATTACAGTGGGTAGATGAATATGAAATGGGCAAATACAGAAGGTGGTAATATTTTAAAGAAGTTGTGTTATGAAGGAAAGAGGGAAAGAATGTGGTAGCTGGAAAAAGAGTGTGGGTTAGCGGTTTTATTAAGGTAGAATGGTTTGCACCAACTTAAAAGCAGATGGTGGTTCAAGAGGGAGAAGTTGAAAAGGAGAAAGAGAAGCAATGGTATCTGAGGTTGGTGGGAGTGGAAGGGGTTTAAAACACAGAAGGACCAGGGATACCTGCTTAGTTATAGGAACCTATTAACATTGATAATGTCCAGTACTAATACAAACACGGGACCCTTTTTACTCTGCTCCAAGTTATCTTCCTGATACATTTCCCAATGTCTAGAAGATAAGACTCTGCCAGTCTTCACACTTCCCCAACTCATGCCTTCCCCCAAACCCCCATCATCATGAAAGATATTTTTTCTTTATTCTTTTTCCCCATCAGAGAGGGAGAATTGTCCCCACTTTCCTGTTATAATAGCAGTGGGGTTAGAGATGCAAGAGACATTTCCTTTTTTTTTTGAGACAGAGTCTCGCTCTGTTGCCCAGGCTGGAGTACAGTGGCGCGATCTTGGCTCACTACAAGCTCCGCCTCCCGGATTCATGCCATTCTCCTGCCTTAGCTTCCCGAGTAGCTGGGACCACAGGCGCCTGCCACCACGCCTGGCTAATTTTTTTGTATTTTTAGTAGAGGCAGGGTTTCACCGTGTTAGCCAGGATGGTCTTGATCTACTGACCTCGTGATTCGCCCATCTCAGCCTCCCAAAGTGCTGGGATTACAGGCGTGAGCCACCACACCCAGCCGCAAGAGACATTTCTTACCAATTAGGCAGAAGACCATCACCTGTATTGCAGAATTCATATGTAAAGTATATGTGTGCATATTTGTAAATATTTTGAATTTGGGGGCTACCTTGTACTGCATTTCAGTCTGAATGAATGAATAATATTTATATGCCACTCAGAGCCATAAAACCCATAGGATGGTTAGTCCACTCATTCCGCATAAGAAACTTGTGTGAGAATATATTTTTCTAGCGTACCATGTACAGCATTACCCACTAAATCAATGCTACATGTCACTAAGGTATGTGTGTATTAGATCCTAGAGTAGCATAGTTGCCACCTATATCATGTACTTTATAATACTGATAGATCTGTTTCATTGTGGGTATTTTTTTTTGGTTAATCTTTATTACTATTCAGTAATATTATCTGTGACTAGAATTCTTCTTCTGTAGAAAAAACATCATTTGTGATAAGGGATCAAATAGTTTTTTTGAAAAAGACTTTTTAAAAATTTAGTTTTTAAAAGATATAACTTAAAATATTTAGACATTTAATGCTTATCTTTCTCCATATTCCTGCTGATCTGATATGTATGTTTTAATTTATTCACTTATCGAACATGTATTAATCATTTAGAGGTGATGGAGGTTCAGAATTGGAAAGGCATCATCATAGTCTAGACAATGAAACCCACATAATTAATAATGTATAACCCAATTATTGTTAGTTTAACAAATAGAATTTCAAGAAGCCAGTGCATTTCTCTTGACATATTACTGGAAATCAAATACTTCCCTCATGATGGATATCCTTTCTATGCCAAGGAACAAGAAAAAAATGAGTTATGTATATATATATATGTGTATATATATACACACATATATAATATATACACATATATACACATATATATGTGTATATATAATGGGTTATATATATAAAATGGGTTATATATGTTATATATACACATATATAACATATACACACATATATTATATATATATACACACACACACATATATATATATAATATATTTTTTTTTGGTGTGGGGGAGGGGGGCGATGGAATCTTGCACTGTCACCCTGGCTAGTGTGCAGTGGTGTGATCTTGGCCTGCTGCAACCTCTGCCTCGTGGGTTCAAGTGATTCTGCTGCCTCAGCTTCCCGAGTAGGTAGGATTACAGGCACCTGCCACCATGCCCAGCTAATTTTTTGTATTTTTAGGAGAGACGGGGTTTCTCTATGTTGGCCAGGCTGTTCTTGAACTCCTGACCTCGTGATCTGCCCACCTTGTCCTCCCAAAGTGCTGGGATTACAGGCGTGAGCCACTGCGCCCGGCCGGGTTTTATAGTTTTATTAAGTTTTTTGAGCTTTTAAAAATGAGCCTTAAGAATTGCTGATTTCCTACCTTGGTCTTATGAATGATGACTATTCTTTTTTTATTATTATTTTTAGCTTTCTTTTTATCTTGTGAATTATTTTTTCTTCTTTTTATATTTGAGTATGACATTAGGGAGCCAACCTGAAAACATGAAGAAGCATCTTGAATGATTGGAAGTAGCTGTTAGGGTGAATTTGTGAGAGCTAGGTTAGCTGGTTAATAATAGTTTAGCTGCACTACTTTTTGCTATTTGGGAAAGAAGTCACTAGTGTCTTCTTCGTATCTTTGATTTTTTTATTTTTTTATTTTTTTTTATTTTTTATTTTTTATTTTTTTCTTTATTATTATTATTATTATTATTATTATACTTTAGGTTGTATGGTACATGTGCGCAATGTGCAGGTAAGTTACATATGTATACATGTGCCATGCTGGTGCGCTGCACCCACCAACTCGTCATCTAGCATACAAACAACCCCATCAAAAAGTGGGTATCTTTGATTTTAACTACCAGAATTTGCTTAGTGGGTCAGCAGGAACTTAAGCTAGAGTCATTTTCGTTATTCAAGGATTGAACATGTATCACTGGGGTACCTGTGACAAGGCCTCCAATCATATATGTATGGCACCATGACTATTCTTGGAAATTTTTTTTTTCTGGTGGAGATATGGATCTTCTCAAAGAGAACTTGATAGCAGAAAAAAACATGAACTTCTACTTCAAAGTTTAGCCAAAATCTTTTTAGATAAGCTTAAATTGAGTGATTTTTTATTTGTGAAATGATTTGGAATATGGTTTGAAAAAATAATCCATACTTTTTTTAAGTCTGCAGTTTTCTCTTTCCCTTTTTACAGTTGGATCGACTGGTTGTGGATGCAGCAAAGGAGAAAAGAGAAATGGAACAAAAACATTCCACCATTCAACAAAAGGTACTTCAGGGGAAAAATTAAAAATTAATTCCACTTTATACAATGGCTTGGTTGTTGGTTTATGCAAGGTATCATTGTATCGGGACAAATCTTTTGAGTTGTTCTAATAATTGTGCAGATAAACTCCTCTTCTGTTTTTGAAGAGCAAAATGTTCTTCAGATTTTAAGGTATGTATTTTGTTATTTTTTCAGATCTTTGAAAGCTATGCTTCTTGAACCAGTTGATAAAAATTTGAATCTCTTAGGGCCTTAACTAAGCTAAAAGTGGCCTTTAGTTAATTCAAAACACTATTCATAATTACATTTAGGATACCACCAACTCCCTGTAAAAGTGTGTGTCTGTGTGTGTGTTGCGGGGCAGGGGGTGTGGATGCACCTTAGTGTCAACATGCATGTTTGGTCTTACAGACTTTCCAACTGCAGTCACTGCAAGGCAGCCTTTCCTCTCTGTCACGAGATGCTAAAACTTCACTTGCATTGCCTGTTAAATTGTCTAAGCCTGGCTAAGCTTACTTTGAAAATATTTTTAAAAATGAAAACTCAAATATTAAACCAGTTTTTATTTCTTCATGCTAAAAGAGTTGAGTGTGACATTCCTGCAACTCAACTTTCTTATAAAGTCAGCGGTACTTTTTGTGTAGTTATCTGAAAATAAAAGGAGACTGTTGAAGTTGAATATAGAAATATAAGTACGCACAGGATGCCTTCTGGCATTGCTTTAAGAAATCTGTTTTCTTGGTATTGAGCAGTAAAATCAACTTTTTAATGGTTTATTTAGAATTTAAAATACCAGTAAACTAGATCTGATATAGAAGATGTCAATGGAAAAAAATGAAAACACAATCAATAATAAAAGTAAGAAAAATTTAATTGATGATGGATTATTAATGCTCAAAGAAAAATAATTAAAGGAAAGATTTCTACAAGACCATCTTTAAGTTAGTTATTTTCTAGTTAGTGTCAGGTGAGACAAACTCCACGTTTTATTTTGTTTCGTTTACAGTTAGATTAACTTTTGTTTGGGTAACTTTTTATTTTAAGTCGACAGATAAAAATGTTACATAATTAGAGTGTACAGTATGATGTGTTGATGGGTAACGAGTTTTAATGACATGATCATGAAGAGATCGCTAAAAATTGGGACCAATTGTTTTTAATTAAAATGAGATATCATGGTATTTGTAGAAATATTCGAATATTTCCTTAAATTGAATTACTTAATGAACATTATACATCTTTTAATATCTTTTCCTATTGTGAACACAGTTCAGTGTTGTACTGAAGCTTCAAAAATGGTAAATTATTAACTCTAAGAATAACTTATTTGATTTTAAATAATATTCAACTGTTTTCCTTTAAAGAAAATAATGCTATTTTTTGCTCATTGTGAATACTGACCTCTTTTCTGCCCTTAAATGCTGACACAAGGCTGCGTTACAGGTAAAAAAAAAAAAAAAAAAAAAAAAATCGACTAAAAACTAAGGGAAAGTATGTCTCATGTAGTTATGTAGATTTTTTCAAAAATGTAAATTGATCAGTTGGAGAAACAGTTATGCTTTGAACATTCATGTGTGGATACGTGCACGCATTTTACGTTTCTCATGTATTTATACCTAGGAGTAAAACTGCTGAGTTAGAAGGTGTATTAGCGTTAGCAGGTCATTTAGCATAAGTAGATAATGTTACATTGTTTTTCAAAATATTATACTATCTTAGCAGATAGCACTATATGAGAGTTCCTGTTTGCCAGCTCATTATATTTTGAGACTTTTAGATTTTGGTCAATTTGATTAGTAGATATAGGCATCTTCTTGTAGTTTTAACTTCTTCAGTGACCAATGAGCTTCAGCACCTTGTATCTATTGGTCTTTTGCATATCTTACTTGTAAAACATCTATTAATCTTTCTCTCATTTTTCCACCAGGCTGCCTGACGTTTGATCAAATTCATAATATATTTGAGGCATATGTGTTTTTAATTTTCATATAGCTTATTTTTATCAGTCTTACGGTTGATGCTTTTTGTGTCTTGTTCAGTAAATCCTTTCCATTTCAAGATCATGAAGAGATATCTCTTGTATTATAGATTTGCTTTTTAGGTCTTTATTTTTTATTTTATTTAATTTTATTTTGGTCCTGTCGCCCAGGCTGGAGTGCAGTGGCATGATCTCCGCTCACTGCAACCTCCGCCTCCTGGGTTTAAGTGATTCTCCTGCCTCAGCCTCCCAAGTAGCTGGGATTACTGCCGCACGCCACCATGCTCAGCTAATTTTTGTACTTTTAGTAGAGATGGGGTTTCGTCATGTTGGTCAGGATGATCTTGATCTCCTGACCTCAGGTGATCCATCCACCTCGGCCTCCCAGTGTGCTTGGATTACAGGTGTGAGCCACTGTGCCGCTTTTTAGATCTTTAATTGGGTTTTTGTGTGTGGTGTGAGGTAGAGATCTAGTTTCCTTTAATTCTCCCACTGGTAGTCAGTTGATCCAGACTAGTTATTAAAAAGTTTGCTGTTTCCCAAATGCTCTGTGGTATATCCTGTGTTATATATCACATTTCCATATATGTGAGGCCCATTTCAGTTTCTGTATTCTGTTTCACTGTCTTTTTGTCTAAACTGTCAATACTATGCTGTCTTAATTATTTTTGGCTTTAGAGTGACTTCTTTATTGACTAATGGGCATCTTATATTTATTGGTCATTTGGATATCCTATTTGTGAACTATTAGTCTTTATCTTATTTTCCCACCAGGTTGCCCAATTGTTGATCAAATGCTTTTTAAAATTTTTTTATTTCATTTTTATTTTTCATTTTTAATTTTTGTGCGTACATAGTAGGTGGTATTATTTATGGGGTACATGAAATATTTTGATACAGGCATACAATGTATAATAATCACATCATGGAAAATGGGGTATCCATCCCCTCAAGCATTTATCCTTTATGTTACAAACAATCCTATTATATTCTTTTAATTATTTTTAAATGTACAATTAAATTATTTTGACTGTAGTCACCCAGTTGTGCTATCAAATACTAGGTCTCATTCATTCTGTTTTTTTTTTGTATCCATTAACCATCCCCACTCACTGACACCCCCAGTTCCCACCACCACTCCCAGCCTCTGGTAACCATCCTACTCTCCAGCTCCTTGAGTCCAGTTGTTTTATTTTTTAGATCCCACAAATAAGTGAGAACACGAATGTTTGTCATTCTGTTCCTGGCAAGCAAATTCTTGATATCTAATAGCAAAGCTTCCTACCTTCCCTCCTTCAATTTTGTATGAATCAAAATTAATATCTTTACTTTATTATATCTTCAAATCTATGCACTTGGTATATTCTCCATTTATTTAAGTTTTCTTTAAGGGCTTTCATAAAGTTTTATGATTTTTCTTGTACATCTTTTGTTAGATTTATTCCTAGACACTTGTATTCTGAATGTTGTCTTTATTTATTTTACCACTGTTCTGTCTGCGATAAAATTGATTTTTCTGTATTGATTTTGTAACTAGTAATCTCTTTTAACATTGATTTATCTCAATTCTTTTGGATGTTCTGTGTATGAAGTGTTATCATCTGCCAATAATGATAGTTTTTTCCTTTCTTTCCAATCTTGTACTTTTTTTTTTGTTATTTTGCTGGCTAGGAGTTTCATCATGATCTTGTGTGAGAGTGGTAATAATGGTTTTTCTTGTCTTGTTTGCTATTTCAAAGGGAAAGTTTCTATTAGATTCCCCTTTGACCAGCCTTGGTTTTGCATTCTGTTCCCTGGACCTCACACCAAAACTCAAGTTCTCCTGATAGGCAGATGCCCTTGCCCTCCTTACCTCTTTGAATTCCAGTTTTCACTCAATCTCTTGCCTTTGAGTATTCCTTCCTAGGTTGTCAGGTCATCAGTGTATTTAAGGAGATTCTAACACTATGTCTTTCATCCAACATATTTCATTGCTGTTATGAAATCTGTCACATTTTAAGTACTACAAAATATTAGTTGATATTAATAGTAATTAAATTGAAGACAGTTTATCTCAAGAAGTATAGTTGAAAATTAGAGAAACACTTGTAATGCCCTGCACTTTCAAGGAAGTCTTTTAAGTTGACCAAGGTTATGAAAAACTACAGATGTTACAAATGAAACCTTTAGAATGTTAACAAAGTCAATTATATTTATATTTATTGCTTACTTAATTCTCTCTGTATAATTAAATGAATTATAGCCTCAAATAAATTTTAAATGAGGGCATTAAAGTTTCCCTGATTTTTTTTTTCTCCCCAAAGAAGAAGTAGGAAGCAATGTAGCAATTCGTTTACAGATTCTGCTTCATTTGATTATTTTGGATTATCAGGTCTTTTCGTGGTTAGTTTCAAAGGTGTCAGGAGAGGTTATTTTTTTTTCCTCTTTTGAAATTCTGAATTTAGTCTGTTTCCTGTTCCTGACTTAGTATACTCTTAAATTTGGAGGGCCCTTAGATGATTGTCACTCTGCCTTCCCTCTGGTGCAGGGCCCCAGCATCTCAGTAGATGCTGCCAAAATGTTTCCCAAGACAGGATGTTTACTATTCCTTAATAGGGTAGAATTCTCATTTTAATTATTGGTCCAGGAGGAATTTTAAAAGTTATGGGACTGGCTTTAGAGTTTTAGATTTGCTGAAAACAGCAGTCTTAAGAGTTTTGTTCAAAATGCTTTGAAGTTTGTTAGGCAATATTTTAAATATTGAATTTCTGATTTCCAAACTTCATGAATGTTTGGAAGAAAATTGAAAGTTTAAATTGCATTCAGGTGAAGATTTAGATAATTAGAACGCTAGAAGAAGACTATGAGTGATTTCATAGTACTCATAAAAAAGTGAGTTCAACTTGCCCACTTCAAACTGTAGACTAAGATCCGTTTCCTTTGAAAACTAAATTTTATTTTAGGAAAAAATGCCATAGACACTGTCAGATTCAAGAACTACCATGCCCGGGCTCAATGGCTCACACCTGTAATTCCTGCACTTTGGGAGGCCGAGGCAGGTGAATCACTTGAAGTCAGGAGTTTGAGACCAGCCTGGGTAACATGGTGAAATCCTGTCTGTACTAAAAATACAAAAATTAGCTGGGCATGGTGGCAAACGTCTGTAGTCCCAGCTACTCAGGCGGCTGAGGCAGGAGTATTACTTGAACCGGGAGGCAGAGGTTGCAGTGAGCCGAGATTGCGCCACTGCACTCCAGCCTGGGTGACAGAGTGAGATTCTGTCTCAAAAAAAAAAAAAAAAAAAAAAAAAAAAGAACTACCATGGTAGTAATATATTTAGAAAATAGTGGTAACTTTAAATAATCCCAATTAAATATAACCATATACTTTAAAAAATTGTTAACACATATCACCATAAAATATTGTGATAGGCTGGGCACAGTGGCCCATGCCTGTAGTCCCAGCACTTTGGGAGGCTGAGGAAGACAGATCACCTGAGGTCAGGAATTCAAGACCAGCCTGGCCAACATGGTGAAACTCTGTCTCTACAAAAATACAAAAATTAGCTGGGCATGATGGCGTATGTCCGTAATTCCAGCTACATGGGAGACTGAGACGGGAGAATCACTTGAACCCAGGAGGCAGAGGTTGCAGTGAGCTGAGATCACTTCATTGCACTCCAGGCTGGGCGGCAGAGCAAGACTCTGTCTCAAAAAAAAAAAAAAAAAAAAAAAAGTTGTGATAAAACAAAAGAACTTTCAACGTCATACCCTGTGTAGTATTTAGTTGTTTCCCTTGTTTATTTGTATACATATTATTTTGTGCTTTTAATCACCATGTATATACAGTTTATATTTATTTATTTTCTGTTTTGCACTATATTCTATATAATTATATGTCCTTAGGTCATCACAATAAGTATTGCATAAAATAACCTACTAAAGTCAAATACTTTAATGTATTGAAACATTTCTTTATTATTGATTGAGTCCCCCTTCATTTTTCTTATTAATATTGTTGTAACTGTCTTAATATAACTGCCTTTTCTTCCTTTTGAACTCTTAGGATCCATTTCTTGTCTAGGAAACTTAGTCAAGTCATATGAACTTCTTTATGTGTTATTTTGTCTAGGATTTCTCCAGTGATGATTCTAAGTTAGAATATAACGTAGATGCTGCAAATGGCATAGTTATGGAAGGATATCTGTTCAAACGAGCCAGCAATGCCTTCAAAACTTGGAACAGGTAATATATTTCAAATACTAGTCTTGATCTGTATGTGGTTTTGATTTTCTGACTTTCTCTGTGATTTGACAACTCTCTCCTTCATAATTCTTTAACTTCTGTAAATTCCATAGAAACTTTACTGAACCCAGTCTATTGAAGATAGATGCCCTTTAGAAGCAGGTGAAGAATAAAATCATTAATTCTAAATTCTAAAAATAAGAAAGGATTAAATAAGGGAGCAAGGAGAATTTTTATAATGCTTGGTCTGTAGTGCTAGCTCATTATGGTAAATAAATTTTGAATATGGTCTACCTCCTATATTTGTCATAAAATAGATTTGAGTACAAATTATGAATAGGACAAGTGAGCTTTCTTTTTTCTTTTGGTTTCTCCTCTATATGATGTTTATGTACATTTTTACTTAGTGTTTGCTTATTGTATTAGTCCATTTTCTCACTGTTATAAAGATACTACCTGAGACTGGGTAATTTATAAAGAAAGGAGTTTTAATTGACTCACAGTTCTCCATGGCTGGGGAGGCCTCAGGAAACTTACAGTCATGGCGGAAGGTGAAGGGGAAGCAGGCACCTTCTTTGCAAGGGAACAGAGAGAGAGTGCTCAGGGGAAATTGCCACTTTTAAACCATTGTATCTTGTGAGAACTCCCTCACTATCATGAGAACAGCATGGGGGACTCTGCTCCCATGATCCAATCACCTCCCGCCAGGTCCCTTTTTCAACATGTGGGGATTACAATTTAAGATGAGATTTGGGTGGGGATACAGAGCCAAACCGTATTTCACCCCTGGCCTTTCTCAAATCTCATGTCCTTTTCACATTTCAAAATCAATCAGGACTTCCCAACAGTTCCCCAAAGTCTTATCTCATTCCAGCGTTAACTCAAAGTCCAAGTCCACAGTCTCATCTGAGACAAGGGTCCCTTCTGTCTATGAGCCTGTAAAATAAAAAACAAGTTAGTTACTTCCAAGATACAAGGGAGGTACAGGCATTGGGTAAATGTTCCCATTCCAGATGGGAAAATATGACCAAAACAAAGGGGTCACAGGCCCCACACAAGTTCGAAACCCAGCCAGGCAGTCATTAAATCTCAAAGCTCTAAAATCTCCTTTGACTCCATGTCTCACATTCCAGGGCAGGCTATGCAGCGAGTGGGTTCCCATGGCCTTAGGCAACTCCACCTCTGTGGCTCTGCAGGGTATAGCCCCTGCGCTGCTTTTATGGGCTAGCATTGAGTGCCTGCAGTGTTTCCAGGTGCATGGTGCAAGCTGTTGGTGGATCTACCTTTCTGGGGTCTGGAGGATGGTGGCCCTCTTCTCAAAGCTCCACTAGGCAGTGCCACAGTGGGGACTGTATGTGGGAGATCCAATCCCACATTCCCTTCTGCACTGCCTTAGGAGAGGGTCTCCATGAGGGCTCCTCCCCTGCTGCAGACTTCTGCCTGGACCTTCAAGCATTTCTATACATCCTCTGGAATCTAGGTGGAGGTTCCCAAACCTAAATTCTCATCTTCCATGCATCTATAGGCCTAATACCACGTGGAAGCCACCAGTGCTTGGGGCTTGCCCAGTCTGAAGCAGTGGCCCGAGCTGTACCTTGGCCTCTTTTAGCCATGGCTGAAATTGGAGTGGCTGGGATGCAGGGCACCAAGTTCCAAGGCTGCACAGAGCAGCAGGGTCCTGGGCCCTGGCCCACAATACTATTTTTCCCTCCTAGGTCTCTGGGCCTGTCATGGGAGGGGCTGCCTCAAAGATTTCTTACATGCCCTGGAGACATTTTTCCCATTGTCTTGGATGTAAACATTCAGCTCCTCATTATTTATGCAAATTTTTGCAGCTGGCTTGAATTTCTCCTCAGAAAATGGATTTTTCTTTTGTACCTCATGGTCAGGCTGCAAATTTTCCAAACTGTTATACTCTGCTTCCCTTTTAAACTAAGTTCCAATTTCGTATCTTTTCTTTGTGAACACATATAATGGTACGCTTTCAGGAAAAGTCAAGTCACCTCTTGAATGTTTTCCTGCTTAGAAATTTATTCTGCCAGATATCCTAAATCCTCTCTCTCAAGTTTAAGGTTCCACAGATCTCTAGGGCGGGGGCAAAAAATGCTGCCAGTCTCTTTGCTAAAGTATAGCGAGAGTGACATTTGTTCCAGTTCCCAATAAGTTCTTCATCTCCATCTGAGACCACCTCATCCTGGACTTCATTGTCCATATCAGTATCAGCATTTTGGTCAAAAGCATTCAACAAGTCTCTTGGAAGTTCCAAACTTTCCCTCATCTTCCTGCCTTCTGAGCCCTCCAAACTGTTCCAACCTCTGCCTGTTACTCATTTCCAAAGTGGCTTCCACATTTTCAGATTAACTTTATAGCAGTACCCCACTCTGCTGGTACCAGTTCTCTGTATTAGTCCATGTTCACACTGCTGTAAAGATACTACCTGACACTGGGTAATTTATAAAGAAAGGAGTTTTAATTGACTCACAGTTCTCCGTGGCTGGGGAAGCCTCAGGAAACTTAGAATTGTGGCGGAAGGGGAAGCAGGCATCTTCCTCACAAACGTGGCAGGAGAGAGAGAGCGCTCAGGGGAAACTGCCACGTTTAAACTATCAGGTCTCCTAAGAACTCGTTCACCATCACAAGAGCAGCATGGGGAAAACCGCCCCCATGACCTAGTCACCTGCCACCATATCCCTCCCACGGCACGTGGGGATTACAGTTCAAGGTGAGATTTGGGTAGTGACACAGAGCCAGTCCATATCACGTATGAATCTTTTTTTTTCCTGCCCTTTGTGAACAAAATGCTTATGAATCTTTAAGCTAGGTGATCCTGATCTTTTGATCTTTGCAATAACTTCAATAAAACAGGAGTTTCAGGAAATAGGAATTTTTTCATATATGAAGTTGTGGCAGTTGATGCTCCTTTATTCTAAACTTGATGGCTACCAAAAACTTGGAAGGTGTTGCTAAACAAATTTTTATAAAATGTAAATCTGTTAAATTCTGTTAAAAGAATGTATAAAATATTTCATTGTATTCTCTCATGTAGTAATATACTAAAATGAAATAACTTCAGACATTAAAGCTTCAACCAAAAGATTGGTTGTCGCAGGATCATTCTTCTGGGTATCAGTGATTATCTTTTATTCAAGGATGCCTCTATTTTTGCCAAAAATAAAAAAGTAGTCAAAAAAATTCTGTAATATGAGTAGTAGTTGGATTCTGGTTGATTTACTGTTATATTATTGGTTATAATGTGTTTATTACTTGAGAATATGAATTTAATGATGAAGGTTGTTTTTATTTTTAAAAAATGGACATTAGTAAAGTAAATATAATTTCCTAGTAAGTTTAACTTTGTGTACATTTTTGTTAAATGGAAAAATTTAATGTTTTATTAAAATGGGTTTCTAGTATAATTATTTTTATGTCTTGGTGTCAAGGTTATACAGAAAAAACATTCACTGGGTGGGCATGGTGGCTCACACCTGTAATCCCGCACTTTGGGAGGCTGGGGCAGGTGAATCACTTGAGGTCAGGAGTTTGAGACCAGCCTGGCCAACATGGTGAAACCTCATCTCTACTAAAAGTACAAAAGTTAGCCTGGCGTGGTGGTGTATGCCTGTAATCCCAGCTATTCGGCAGGCTGAGGCAGGAGAATTGCTTGAACCCAGGAGGCAGAGGCTGCAGTGAGCCGAGATTGCACCACTGCATTCCAGCCTGGGTGAGACTCTGTCTCAAAAAAAAGAAAAAAAATTCACTGACATTTCCGAATGTCAGTGATTTATTGGGCATTGCCCCTAGCATTTGATATTGCCAGATGTTTACATGGTAGATGGTTTATTTTATTCAAAATAATTTTTCTGAACCTGAGAGTGAATCTAAAATGGAAAGAATAGTGATTATATTTGATGTTAAACCTGAGTTTAGAGAGCTTTAAAAATAATACATGGGCTGGACATGGTGGTTCATGCTTGTAATCCTAGCACTTTGGGAGGCTGAGGTGAGTGTATCACTTGAGGCCAGGAGTTTGAGAGCAGCCTGGCCAACACAGTGTGAAACCCTGTACTAAAAATAGAAAAAATTAGCTGGATGTGGTGGTGCATGCCTGTAATCCCAGCTACTTGGGAGGCTGAGGTAGAAGAATCGCTTGAACCTAGGAGACAGAAGTTGTAGTGAGTCAAGATTGTGCCACTGCACTTCCAGTCTGGGCGACACAGTGAGACTCTGTCTCTTAAATAAATAAATAAATAAATAAATAAATAAAAATAAGAATAGTACATGAATATAGAAGGACCAACTCAAGTGGTGTGGTTAGAAATAATGTTTCTAGCTAAAGTGAAAATGAAAACTTAAAATTACATTTTCTAAGCTCTAAAAAGTAAGACAGTAGCCTTTTAAGCCTTTCCTGACAAAGTTCTGTAGCCAGAGTAGAAGTTGGAAAAAAAAAAAAAAACAGCTTGACTGGTGAGTGTTTATAATAAAGATTACTCACCAGTATGTTTTCATGATATAATGGCAGAATTGAATTTTAGCCTTCAGGTTTCAAAACAACCTACTTAAAGTTTAACAAAGTGAAAGTACAGTAAATCCATAGAAACATACCATTACGTTAAGAAGAAAAGAAATGAACTTCCATGGACTACTCCAATGAGAGATGGTCTCAGACTTCAAAATGAAGCATAGCAAGTGTTAGTGGAATATTGCACTGCCATTTAGGACAATAGAAGGAAATCAATTTTGATTCATACATGAACCTTTTCATTATTATTTGTTTTCTGAATTACATTGGCATGGATATTAAAACGCAGCTAAAATCCAGTGAGGAATGATGGCTAAATTTTCAGTTGTAGACATTACCTCCTATTTACAGAGTGAAAAAACAATGCCTTTGGAAATTAGGCTGTTTTAAAGGCGATGCCATCTATACGTAGTGAAATGGCAGTTATTGATTAGAATCATAGATTGTAGAGCACCCTTATTTTCAATAAAGAAATGGAGCTGCAGAGAGATAGTGGTCACACAGCTGGTTTGTGAACAAATTGCGGTGCAAAAGCTGGAGCTCTGAACTCTTCCTCAAGTATCCTGTGGCATTTTTCTTACTTGCTGTGAAAATTCCAAACCATCTTTATTTTGATAGAACAAAATACAACTTCAACTATGAACAAATACTTCATCTTAAAAGAACTTCCTGAAACACTTACATTATTAGGAAAAATTGTGGATAGCAAATTAATATCGTTTTCACATGCTGTTGAAGAACGTTTTGCCGAAAACACTAGTAAAATTCTCACTTGTAAAAGAATATAGCATATAAGGCCAGTCATTGTGGCTCATGCCTCTAATTCCAGCAGTTTGGGAGGCCAAGGCAGGCAGATTGCTTGAGCCCAGGAATTGGAGACCAGCTTGGGCAACATGGTGAAACCCCATCTCTACAAAAAACAAATATAAAAATTAGTCAGGTGTGGTGGTGTGGTGCCTGTAGCCCCAGCTACTCAGGTGGCTGAGGCGGGAAGACTGCTTGAGGCCAAGAGATTGAGGCTGCAGTGAGCCTCTGCATTGTGCCTCTGCACTCCAGCCTGGGTGACGGAGACCCTGTCTCAATCAGCCAATCAATGAAAGTCCAAACCTTGTGACTAAAGTCTTTAAGTATTTTCTAGGTGATAGATAAGGAACTAGACAGAAGGGAGAGGAAAGAAGAGTAATCTTTTAAATGTTATTTAGAATTCTCTTCTGCTTTTTAATATTAAAAATTTGGAATTTAAATTTCTTAGAAGTTCTCAAAATCCAATTCTCTGCCCAGCTTAATTTATTTTACTGGACTTTGAGTAAAAGACTGTATTTATGATATTGGTGAGTTAATTTTAAAAATTCAGGAATCCAGTGATTCAAATATGAAGATTTTTCTGCCTGCTATTGAAATATTTTTTTGGGATTGTTTATGGATTACTTTTAGGGTACCTTTTTTGTTTTAGTCACCATAGGGTACCACACATTTGCTATTACCTATACTTCTATGGAATTATTGCATACAGTCTTATCAAAATCAACTACTTAAAAAGACCTTCTGGCTGGGCATGGTAGCTCATGCCTGTAATCCCAGCACTTTGGGAGGCTGAGGTGGGCAGATCACTTGAGGTCAAGCGTTCAAGACCAGCCTGGCCAACATGGTGAGAACCCTGTCTCTACTAAAAATATAAAAATTAGCCGGTCATGGTGGCACGCATCTGTAATCCCAGCTCCTTGGGAAACTGAGGCAGGAAAATCACTTGAACCCAGGGAGGCAGAGGTTGCAGTGAGCCGAGATTGTACCACTGCACTCCAGCCTGGACGATCAGAGTGAGACTTCGTCTCAAAAAAAGAAAAAAAAAAATCTTCTTTCTCCCATAAATAAGATACACTTACTATGTACCCACAAAAATTAAAAAAAAAAAAAAAATACTTTCTTCCTCAGAGAAATGTGAGTGTGACTAGGAATTTCCAGATAGTTTTAATAAAACCTCACTTTGTGCTTCATAAATTACAAGTGTATTTCATGTCATTCCAAAATCTGGAATTTAATTGAATAGATAATATTTTGTATGATGCGATTGAAATAGCATAAGGAGTGAAAAGTTTTGTGTCTTATGTGGACTGTTGTAGTTGGTAATATCTCAAAAATTCTATAAATCTATAAAATATATTTTTCTGAAGATATAAGTGAGGTCACCACCATAATCTTTCTTTGTTGGGTCATTTTCTCAGTGTGGCAGCTTCCTTTCAGGCTCAAATTGGTGGATTATTAGAACTTATATTCTCTTTTGCTTTTTATGATTAAATTCAGAAAAGATGAAGAAGGAAAATAAATAGATACTAACATAATTTATTTAGTGATAACTTGGAAAAACTAATAACAAAACTGAATAATTACTTGCTATGCTCAGTCTTCGTTGAAATAGAAAATACAGCTAAAAGCGTAGAATGTACTACATGGTATTTTAAAGCAAAATGTTCTGTATGCTGCTGGTATAGATGTAAATGTTTTATTTCTATTGGCCTTTTGTATTATAAGAAATATATACATAGATTAAAGATTAATACTACGTATGTGTGGCCTTCAAGTCACTGATATCAGTTCATGAAAATGGGATGGGCAATTGGGAGAAATGTTTATTTGGCTAATATTTTATAATCTTTGACATTCTCTATTTAGTGAACCTACTTTCTTTATGGAAACTTTTCATTTATCTCAGGTTTGTATAGGCAATTCCTACGGTGATTATTTTCCTTAATTTTTAGGAGCAGCTTATTAAGATGAGGCGCGAGGTGCAATCTGTATTTTATAGCCGTGACCATTGAGGCAGAAAATAATAGTATATCCAAGTATGCTAAGTCCTACCAGAACTTCCTGTAACATAGTATTTGAAGAACTTTTTGAATATTCCTGAAATTTTCAAAGTCTTAAGAGTTGGAATTAATTGTACAAATGCATATGTGTGTAAAAAGTAAATAAAACGCAACAGATACTTTTGATTATTTTGTTAGGTTCAGAGCTTAAGCTTGTTTCTTAATTCTCGCTTTATTTTCGTATCATGCTAGTCCTTTGCTTATTTTGCACATTTTTCGTTTTCATTCTTTTACCACCTTTCCCTTATGTTTTAATCCTGCCCCGTTTTTTCACATGACAGGAAAAAGCCCGATCATATCAGGTACCAAATGGCTTCCTTCCCTTTACCCTCATCTTACTCCAGTTTCCTTTTTGGCACGAGAAAGCTCATAATTAACTTGCATTCCAGTTGGATTACTTGCAATGGATAAAAAGTCTCTTTATGTTTTAAATTGGGAAGAAAATATAAATATTTTATTTGAGAAATGGAATTATACGTTTTAATTGCACATCTCCTCAATTTGTTTTAATCTGTAAAGGAATATTTGATTTATTTGTAATTACCCAAAGAAGATACAGATTGAGTAATTTACTTTTTTTTTTTAAACATATCTAATTTTTTTAAAAAGAGAAATAAAGGCTGGATGTGGTGGCATGCCTCTGTGGTCCCAGCTACTTCAGAGGCTGAGGTGGGAGGATCACTTGAGCCCAGGAATTGGAGACCAGTCCTGGCAACATAGCAAGACCCCGTCTCTGCCAAAATAAATAAATAAATAAATAAATAAATAAATAAGAAGTTAGCTGGATGTGGTGGCATGCCTCTGTGGTCCCAGCTACTCCAGAGGCTGAGGTGGGAGGATCACTTGAGCCCAGGATTTCCAGACTGCAGTGAGCTATGATTGCACCACAACACTCCAGGCTGAGTGACAGTGAGGCCCTGTCTCTAAAAAAATTACATATATGTCTAAACAAATAAAAATACAGAGGGAAATAAGCTAGTAAACTCTTTTTAAAAATTTGAGCAGTAACTAGGATTAGTCCTTTTGGTAAAACCATATTGATTATGTTGAAAGAATACATTGTCAGTTCGTTACCTTTTTTTGTTTTGCCATTTATTTTCTCTGTATAAAAATAAATTGAAGTAAAGGAGCATTCATGTTCAGGCTTTTAATTTTTACCAGTTATTTACCTGTTTGGCACATACATGAATGTGTAAATAAACCCATCATCCATATAGTTCTAGTGATAAAGCTTCTACAGATTTAGAAGTTTGACTTTTACTCATGTTCTTGATTTCAAGAGCAGTCTGGGACTAGTGATCAAACATGGTAAAAGATAACTCGATTTTTTTAATGTATTTTTTTCTTTTCCTGCCCAAATTTTGTCATTTGGAAGCTCTAATTGGTGTGTTAATAATATTTAATAATTTATAAATTTAATATTTACAACAAATATATTTGAAAGTATAATATTTAGAATTTAATAAAATATGTATTATATTGAGTTATTTCAATTTGAGATACAAAGTGGTACCTTATTTTTCTTAATGAAGCAAGAAATTTTTCTATTTTAAAAACTGTCTTGGCTGGGCACGGTGGCTCATGCCTGTAATCCCAGCACTTTGGGAGGCTGAGGCGGGTGGATCACTTGAGGTCAGGAGTTCAAGACCAGCTTGGCCAACATGGCAAAACCCCGTCTCTACTAAAAATACAGAAATTAGCTGGGCGTGGTGGTGCATGCCTGTAATCCCAGCTACTCAGGAGACTGAGGCAGGAGAATCGCTTGAACTCAGGAGGCAGAGGTTGCAGTGAGCCGTGATCATGCCATTGTACTCCAGCCTGGGCAACAGAGTGAGACTCCATCTCAAAAACAAAAACAGAAAACTGTCTTGTATTTTGGCTTTGTGGTCAGTTTCTGAATCCAAAGTTAAGTATTTTTTCTATATTTCCCAGTCCATGAGCTGTTTTTAAGTCCTACTTTTCCTTTTCTTAGAAATGTTAATAACAACTAGGGCTGGGCGTGGTGGCTCACGCCTGTAGTCCCAGCACTTTGGGAGGCCAAGGTGGGTGGATCGCTTGAGACCAGGAGTTAGAGACCAGCCTGGCCAACATGGTAAAACCTCGTCTCTACTAAAAATACAAAAATTAGCAGGGTGTGGTGGCGTGTGTCTGTAACCCCAGCTACTCGGGAGGCTAAGGTACCAGAATCGCTTGAACCCAGAAAGTGGAAGTTTCAGTGAGCCAAGATCGCACTTCTGCACTCCAGCTTGGGCGACAGAGTGAGACTCTGCTTCAAAAAAAACAAAAAAACAACACACAATGAAATGTTAATAATAACTAGGATTATTCTATAGAAATAATTAAAAATTATATTCCCTTTTACTTACCTGATTAAAGTTTTGGTCAATGGTACTAGTTTTTTTTAATTTATAATAGCAATGGAGGAGTGAGTGTCGTGAGACACACAAATCTTAGTATAATAATTGAAAAAATGTTTTCTACGTAGGATATATGACGTTTTTCCTTAAGAGATGTAAAATTAAGAGTTTATATTTTCTTTCCTCAGTTTATAAAAACTGATGTTATGAAAACGTCATCAGAAGCAGATGGCAGAGGAACTGGGTTTCAGAAATACATATGATCCTTAGGCTAATAATCAGAGGGATAGGTCTTTGACAACAACATAAGTTTTAATGCTATTTTTAGAAGATATTGTCCTAAGATGCAGCTGGTCAACAGAAGTTAATTTTTTGAAGACCTCAGAAGCGTGAAAAATTTACATAAGTGTGTTTTTTTTGTTGTTGTTCAGTAAAACTCTTGGTAGCTTTCATCAAATTACAGAATTTACTGTGATATAAAACAAATGATTTTGTAGTACTACAGTTCATCCTACTTCAAATGATTTTTACATAAACGCTTTCATCAGTATGAGATTGTTTCCATTGCATGTCATCCCATGTGGCAGGGTTGCACCATTTTGTTTGTTTGTAGGTATTTCCTTAACATTTCTAACCAACTATCTGTCCCAAAGTAAAGAAACCCAGAAGTTCTTCCTTTTCTAGCCTACCTCTTGATGATTTGCATTTAGAGGCAACCCAGCTCATTTTATCTAGATGCTTATTTAACAAATGTCGTTTTTAATGGTAAAGGTGATTCCTCTTTAAGTGGCAAGAAAACCTAACAGTCTGTCTAGTAAATGGCTTAAAAGTGGAAAAGCATCTTCTAGTCATGAGATGAGAACAGCTTTGGATAATTAGTTTTTAAAAACAGAAATTCTAAATGTCTAAATACAATTTCTAATGCTTCATATTAGTATCAATGAAAAGGTAGAATATCTGCTAATTGATTAATAACTAATGTTACAATAGAAATCATCTCACATGAAACTAATTTTAAAATAATGATTCAAATACTGTTTTACCTTTCATGCTTGATAAGAAGTTTTGCTTTCTTTTCTGAATGGCTTTTGGCTGTGAATTTTTTTTATGCCTTTAGGTCTTTTATTGTTTTAATAAATTAGAATTAGTAAATATGTAATACATAGCTTAGATTTTTCTTCTAAAAAAGATCGTAAGTAAATTGTTTGCCTAATAATTTACAGTAATGAGCAGAACCATATAAATAGTTGAATCATTTGTAGTAATAACTTTGATTATTTTACTTAGGAGTATTTTATATGAAAGTAAGGCCAAGCTAATTTGTGATTATCTCTTGTTAGATGTCGGTTCTGACATGATTAGTTTTCTGTTTTGCTTATCAAATCAAACTCTTACTGGATTATCTGCTGAAAAGTTGAAAATAAAGCACAATTTATTTCAATGTTTTTCTGTATACAAGTGGATACTTTTTTTTTTTTTTGGGACGGAGTCTTGCTCGGTCGCCCAGGCTGGAGTGCAATGGCATGATCTCGGCTCACTGCAACCTCTGCCTCCCGGGTTCAAGCGATTTTCCTGCCTCAGCCTCCTGAGTAGCTGGGATTACAGGCGCCTGCCTCCATGCCCAGCTAATTTTTGTATTTTTTATTAGAGGCTAGGTTTGACCATGTTGGTCAGGCTGATCTCAAACTCCTGACCTCAGGTGATCCACTTGCTTTGGCCTCCCAAAGTGTTGGGATTATAGGCGTGACCCACCGTGCCTGGCCACAAGTGGATACTTTTATTCACAATATACATTTATGCCAACTTTATGAGAAAAGCAATTATTTCTGGGGAAAGAGTTCAGTTATTTTTGAGGAACCTCAAAAACTGTAAATTTATACTTTAAAACAGTTATTATTTGGTGATAGCATAAAGGATAACTGCTTTTGTTAGGATGTAAATTTATGACATGAAATTAATCAAAATGTAGTACTTTAATTTTCCTAACCTGTGGTTTTAAAACATTTGTTCTTTACTTTCAATAGTTTTCCCATATTAGAATCAGTTTATATAAAGCAAAATAATACAGTGGACTTCTCAAAACATAATTACCACAATGTGATTTCCAGTGCTTTCTCAAATATTTCATTTCTAACAACAATGGAAATAAATTATGTTTATGAAAACTTAATCTATTTTGTGTTTCTGTAGGCGCTGGTTTTCAATACAGAATAATCAGTTGGTTTACCAGAAAAAATTTAAGGTAGGTGTTAATAAATGAAACCCCAGTGAGTTACCAATTTCAGTTATTTATCTCTTTGTTTTGGTAAACATTGAAGTCTATACATACTCATTTGTGTAAAATTAATGTAATTATTTATTAGTTTTATGTTTGAGCAGGTATAAGAGGACTCTAGGGTGGAAAATATCAACATTTAGTTCTTAAAAGCAAAGTGATTTGAATCCTGAGTTCTTAATTCCTTGCTTTGAGATGGATTTTTCTGGGTCACAGGATTTTTAAAAATGTTTTGGTAGCTTTTAAATGGTATATATTAGTTGTACATACTTTTGTGGTACATATGCTGTGTTGATACTTGTATACAATGTGTGACGATCAAATCAGGGTAACTGGGGTATCCATCACCTCAAACATTTTTGTCTTAGGAACATTACAAATCTCCTCTCCTAGCCGTTTTGAAATATACAACATACTTTTATTTCCTTATATGTATCTGCCTAGTCCATGACAGAAATAACACTGCCATTCCATATCACTATTTTGAAGATGAAAGAGAGGGTGCCTTTTAAATAATGTCACAATAGGGCCAAAGGTGATAGGACAGAATGGTTAAAAATTACATTAATTAAAATGTAAGCTGAAAGTAATTTAAATAGAACCCCTTAAATTTGTTAATATCGTTTTATATGTTTGCTTTCCTGAACCTTATTTTAAGGATGAGGAAGTTTTATTTATGGGAAAGACATATTGGGATTACATGTGAGTTGAGAATATTAAAATAACTAGAAACAAAAGAATGAATCATTAGTTAATGGATAACTTGCTTTTCACCTAGTTACTTTTTATGAATGATATTCTGTAAACTGCAGATTTCAAATCTCTCCTCTTGAGATGACACAATATGAAATTTTACTTGCTTGGTTCTATGGTAGCAGGTTTGTATGACAGAAGCCCTTTAATCAGCTAATTATTAGTTCATGGTTTCTTCTATTCTGATAAACTTGGTTTTGAATTTATATTTTTATTAAATAGTAGAAAGTGATAAAATCTTTCTGATTCTTCTGGGTATTTTAAGAAGTTATAGCTTTCTTTGAGGTATTTGAAACTTGACTGAATAAAAGCTTCTCTTTTGGAGGAAAGTAGCTTTTATTATATGTGAGTGGGGACCAGGAGAGTGGATATAAAAGAAAATGGAAGAAAAGCCACAGAACAGTAACATTTATTGAGCATCTACTAAGTATCAAGTGTTGGACCAGGCTCTTTATATGTAAACAATTTCATTTAATCTCCATATAATTTATGAGGTAGATACAATTATTAACAGGACAAAATTACTTTTATGTCTATATTCATAACCCCTGTTTCTAAAATAAAATATACATCTTGAAAATTAGACCAGTTATGCCAAGTAATATTTTTAAGTATTTCGTTATTGGTAGTATTAAAACCTAAGTGGAAAAATATGGAAATTTGGTTTCCTCACTATAGGATAATCCGACTGTAGTAGTTGAAGACCTCAGGCTTTGCACAGTGAAACATTGTGAAGACATAGAGCGACGATTCTGCTTTGAGGTGGTCTCGCCAACAAAGTAAGTGGTTCTAAAGGATCTGTGATTTGCTTTTATGTTTTTATAGTTTGTCTTAAAGAACTTTCCAGAGTAATTTGCATTTGTCTGTCATTATCTGTGCTAAAGAGAAAAAAAAGTTTTAAAAATAAATTTCAATAATTAATGGTTACAGATATTACAGTCAGGTATTTATGTAACTTCTACCATTTATCCTATTCTTTAAATTCCATAAAGGTGATTTATGTGTTCATATGAAAGTTTTAGCTATTATGATGAATTGAAATCATATGAGTTTCTTTGATAACTATCATTTTATGTATGTACCCAGTAGAAAAAAATGAGTTTCTATATTTATATGGTAAATTTAAGAGGTTTTTTTTTTTTAAAAATATTCAGTGATGGTTTATTTGTTTTTAAGAGATAATTTGTTTCATTGGCACCTTAATTTCTTCGTTAACATACTTTGCCCTAAAGATACATGAAATAAAGCCTTCTTTCAACAAATTATATATATTTTTGGCTAGAAAATTATTAAATAGCAAAGTGGAAAAAATATAAAGCTTATAGGGTGTTTTTGGCATTAACTTAGTGTCTGAGAAAACAATATGTTATTTCCTTTTAGAAGCTGTATGCTCCAGGCAGATTCCGAAAAGCTGCGCCAGGCATGGATTAAGGCTGTTCAGACCAGTATTGCTACTGCTTATAGAGAGAAGGGTGATGAATCAGAGGTTAGTAGAGGTATTAGCAATACCAAATAATATATTACCAAAATTCTTGATTTTAGTTGCAACGTTATATGACTGTATGTAGCATGGTTTTTTATGGAAGATGATTTTATGTAATTGAGTTTTATTTTTAAAATCTGGATTTAATTTCTTTTTTGTTTATTTCTCTTTATTTCACTTACCATTTTATTTCAGTATTTGTGAATCTATGTTTATTTCAATATTTGAATATATGAACCAGATTGGAATAAGGTATTTCCCTTAGTGTTTTTCCCCAAAAGTATTGTGCCATTTTAGTTAATTATAAAATAAAATAATGATCATGAAAGGTATTTAAAACTGAATGAAAGCAAAAAAGGGAAGCATAATATTGTCTCTTAGGTGAAGGCCCCTTCAAAAGATAAGGTCAATGTGGGAACTTAGGTCATAGTCTGACCTCGGTTTCTCAAAGAGCTTACCAAGAAAGTCTTTTGGGCAACACAGTGAGTGAGTAAATAAGTCCTGAGAAATGGAACTCAGCACTTTTGGGTCATCTGGCAAGACTGTGGCATAGGCTTAGTGATAGATGATTGTCGGGAGTATGGTTAGGGGAATCGACTGCTCTCTAAATTGTATTCCAAAACTTATCGTGGCCAACTTCCAGCTCCCAAATATAGATCAAAGCAGAACCTTTTCAGGCATGGGATTGTCGGAGGATGACTAACTTGATCCAAGCCGAAAGGCATAGAGATGAAAGTAGGAATTTGATCAGTAGCCAAGTTTACGTGAACTTGTCTCGGTACAAATGATGGGAACATTGACGAAGGGCATGTTGGCAAAGATAGCCCTCAATACGTCTGTCTCTAGAATCACACTTCTCCAGTCTGGACCAGTTGCTCCCTAATCCTGCAGCATGGCTGTCTGGGATTTCCTTACAAAATCATTTCTGGAGTTTCTTCTCTTTCCCGTATCCCATATCTTTCTCCTTCTTGGCTTAAGAAAAACTTAAGTACTTTCTCTAGTAGCTTCCTGAAAATGAGGCATTTGTGATTCCATGCATGTCTGAAAATGTCTTGATTCTGTCCTCGTATTTGATTGGTAGTTTGGCTGGATATTTTAAGATTGGAAATAATCTTGAATTTTAACAGCATTGTTTGTTTTTTTTAGTTTCCAGTGTCGATGTTGAAGCTTTTCTTATTAATGATCTGTTGTATTTCTCCTCTCCAGTTTCTCTGTATTTTCTGGATTGGTATTATGATTTTCTTATTTTTGTGTCCGTGTGTGTTGTTTTGCTCTACTTTCTGGGAAATCTTCTCAGTTAATCTTCCGAGTCTTCTATTGAATATTTCAGTTCTGCTAGCACATATTTAATTTCCAAGAGCTGCGTTTGTTCACTAAATGTTTATAAATATAGACCTGTTCTTTTTTCATGGAATCAGTGTTAGAGCTGTGGATCTTAACCATCATTGCATACTATGATGTCACCACACAGGGACCTTAAAAAACCCCCATTGCTTAGGTACCACTCCAGAACACTTGAACGGAGTTGGGCATCAGTACTTTCACAAGCTTCCTGGGTTAGTTCCATGAACAACCAATGTTGAGAGCTATTGCGTTAGAGGCTTCCTTTGGCTATCTCATCATAAGTGTTAGTCACTAAAAACTTCTTTGGAAGCTCTGAGCACAAAATTAGGACTTTGTTGACTGTGGCCTTTGTCTAAGTCTGGACCATTTGTCGAGGAACAACCATCGTCAGGGTCTTTTTGAGTCTTTTCGGCTGATGTGATTTCCCAGAGAAGACTCATTGATCTCCTGCATAGGTGTGAGGGATTGGTGGGGAGCTAAGTGCTGGGTATCTTAGCATATTGTATGTATATGTTAATTTAATCCTCTGGCTTCCACCTTTCAGGTGAAGTCGATCCAGAGACTCTCTGTTTTAATCCTCCAGAGAATAACTTCCAGTCATTGTGTTTGTGTAGAGAGCAGTCATCCCCTAGTGGCATGGAGATGGGGGGCAGCGACAATAGGATTGAACTGTCCTGCTTAAACTATCATTCCTCCTATTAATACTTTCGTGAATTGGTGTCATATTCAGTGCTGTGTTCCTTGAAGTGGCTGACCCAAGTTATGCTGTGTTTGTGTAGTTAGTTCTCTAATTTGGTGCAAAAACATTAGCATATAGAGAAAACTTAGAAATGAACCAACATGATTTCTGTAATATAGTATTGATATTCTTTCCTTATGTAATTGCTCATTAGCTAATTCCCATTATCGAACATGTTCTGGTAAAACAAATATTTCTTTCTTAAAATTTTGGAATAATGCTAAACTTACAGGGAAGTTTTTTTGTTTGTTTTTGTTTTTGTTTTTTGTTTTTGAAATGGAGTCTTACTCCATTGCCCAGGCTGGTGTGCAGGGGCATGATCTTGGCTCACTGCAACTTCCACCTCCCAGGTTCAAGCGATTCTCCTGCCTCAGCCTCCCCAGTAGCTAGGATTACAGGCGTGTGCCACCATGCCCGGCTAATTTTTTTTTTGTATTTTTAGTAGAGACAGGGTTTCACCATATTGGCCAGGCTGCTCTCGAACTCCTGACCTCGTGATCCACCCCCCTCGGCTTCCCAAAGTGCTGAGATTACAGGCATGAGCTACTGTGCCTGACCTGAAATGTTTTGAAACCAGAAGACTGTTTATAGACCATATCTGTCATTGTTTAGGATCTAAGTACCACATCTTTGTATTTGGTCATTATGGCCATGTAGTGGGATGGCAGGGAGACAGAGTCTTGCCCTGTTTCCCAGGCTGGAATGCAGTGGTGTGATCGTAGTTCACTGCAGCCTTGACCTCCTGGGCTCAAGCAATCCTCCTACCTCAGTCTCCCGAGTAGCTGGGACCACAGGTGTATACCACCATGTCTAGCTCATTTGTTTGTTTGTATGTATGTATGTATGTATGTATATACATATGATGGAGTCTCACTCTGTCACCCAGGCTGGAGTGCAGTGTCATGATCTTGGCTCACTGCAATCTCTGCCTCCTGGGTTTAAGTGATTCTCATGCCTCAGCCTCCTGAGTAGCTGGGACCACAGGTGTGCACCACCATGCGTAGCTAATTTGTATGTATGTATGTATTTATGTACATATGATGGAGTCTCACTCTGTCACCCAGGCTGGAGTGCAGTGGCATGATCTTGGCTTCCTACAACAGCCCCCTCCCGGGTTTAAGCAATTCTCATGCCTCACTCAACCTTCAGAGTAGCTGGGACCACAGGTGTGCGCCACCATGCCTAGCTAATTTGTATGTTTGTATGTATGTATATATGTATTTATGCTCGTGTGACGGAGTCTCATTTTGTCACCCAGGTTGGAGTCTCACTCTGTCAGCATGATCTTGGCTTACTGCAACCTCCGTCTCCTGGGTTTAAGCGATTCTCATGCCTCAGCCCCCTGAGTAGCTGGGATCACAGGCGTATATCACCACGCCCAGCTAATTTTTTTGTATTTTTAGTACAGACAGGGTTTCACTGTGTTGGCCAGGCTGGTCTTGAACTCCTGGCCTAAAGTGATCCACCCGCCTCAGCTTCCCAAAGTGTTGGGATTACAGACATGAGCCATTGTGCCCAGACATATTATTTTTTAGAGACAGGCTCTTGCTCTGTTGCCCAGGCTGATCTTGAACACCTGGACCCAAGAGATCCTCCTGCTTCAGCTTCCTAAAGTGCTGGGATTACAGGTGTGAGACACCGCTCTCGGCCAAAAAATTAACTTTTTGTTAATAAGCCATCTTTTGCTTTTCTTCTCTTTTACCTAATATCCCTTGAAGTTTTAAACATTGTATGTTCTATATTTGATTCACTCTGTAGTTATAATTATGTAGTTGATCTCTTCTTTACTATTTATGTAAGCTTATACCTTTTCTAGTTACTCACTGCAGTAATTAACTTGCTTTATCCCTGGGAGGTCTGAAAAAAAAAACAATGACTAGCTTAAAGTTTATTGAACGCCTTGGAAAAGGTGGTATAAAACAATAATCTTTATTTCATTCTTGAGTTTGAATAATCCCTTACTTATTTCCTCTGTCTCCACCCTGCGTGTTAGACTAGTGTTCCCTTCCTCTCCGTCTTCATCTTTTGTACATATGTTCATTGTGTCATTCATTATATATAATTTTAAATGTTTACACGTTTCTCCCCACTGGAATAAAAGCTCACTGATGGAAGAACCTACATCTTTTTATCCTTGAATTTCTAGCTAGAATATTGCCTGGCTTATGCCTGTAACAGGCCTTTAATGTATTGATTAGAAGCTTTCGTTTGGAGCATGTAGTGTGCAACAAAGTATTTCAGTCTTTTTTTAAAAAAAAACAAGTAATTCTTAATTCTTTTAGAAGCTGGATAAGAAATCATCTCCATCCACAGGAAGCCTAGATTCTGGAAATGAGTCAAAAGAGAAATTATTGAAAGGAGAAAGTGCGCTTCAGCGGGTCCAGTGTATCCCTGGCAATGCCAGCTGTTGTGACTGTGGCCTGGCAGATCCACGGTGGGCCAGCATCAACCTGGGCATCACGTTGTGTATCGAGTGCTCTGGAATTCACCGGTGGGTAGGCCTGCCCACGATGAGAATTTCTTCTTTTGGATAAACACAGATTGAAATGGTTATGTTTCACTTGTTAGCTGCCCTTTTCCACTTCCCTAATTTAATCACCAGTTTGTATCTTTGTACCTTTTAAGAAGTAGTTAAAATCCTGGTTTGTAAAAGCTTTTGAGGACTTTGGTTCATCATTCATTATTAAACAGAAGATCTGTGCCTATATGTGTATGTTGAGGGCTTTATTAGAGCCTATGTCACGTTAAAAAAGAATTTGCGCAAATATGCAAACAGAGACTTGATAGTAATGCCGTCATCTTTTTTCCACTTAGGAGCCTTGGAGTTCATTTTTCAAAAGTACGATCTTTAACTTTAGACACCTGGGAGCCAGAACTTTTAAAGGTAAAAAAAATTTTTGCTTTAAAATATTTCATATTTTCACATGAAAGTGAAGATTTCAGAATCTTGGTTTACAAATGTATGAGTTCTTCATGCTAACAATGTGTGCTAGCTAAGTTGTATTGAAACACATCTGAGGCTATTTTGGCAAATCTGGTGTTTTCATTACAAGTTTTAAAAATGGCTACACTTGGCTGGGCGCGGTGGCTCACGCCTGTAATCCCAGCACTTCAGGAAGCTGAGGCGGGTGGATCATAAGGTCAGGAGATCGAGACCATCCTGGCTAACACGGTGAAACCCCGTCTCTACTAAAAATTACAAAAAATTAGCCAGGCGTGGTGTTGGGTGCCTGTAGTCCCGGCTACTCAGGAGGCTGAGGCAGGAGAATGGCGTGAACCCGGGAGGCAGAGCTTGCAGTGAGCCGAGATCGCGCCATTGCACTCCAGCCTGGGCGACAGCGAGACTCCGTCTCAAAAAAGAAAAAGAAAGAAAAAAAAAAAAAAGCTATATTTATATATAGCACCCTTAACTCCAGGTTAGTTCACTGCTCTTGTTTTCCTTGAGACAAGGTCTTCGCTCCCTTGTGCAGGCTGTGTAGTGGCGCCATCACAGCTTACTGCAGCCTGGACTTTATTGGCTCAAAGAATCCTTGTGCCGCAGACCTCCCGAGCGATTGACACTATAGATGCATGCCACCATGCCTGGCTAATTTTTGTATTTTTTGTAGAGACAGGGTTTCACCATGTTGCCCAGACTGGCCTTGTACTCCTAGGCTCAAGCAATCCATCTATCTCAGCCTCCCAAAGTGCTGGGACTACAGGTATAAGCCACTACCCTTGGCCCAGTTCAGATTCTATGCCTTAATTTTAATCTTTTCTGATTAGATTCTTATTAAATATATAAGAGGTCTATTGCTATACTAAACTTCATAATGGATTGGTAAAGCTTTTGACACCATTGGGTTGTTTTAGCATAGGATGATTTGCAAATTTACATTTGTCAGGTTCGGAGTCATCATACTAAGTCTTCCTTTTTTCCCTGTGTCTAAGAATTTATATCTATGAAAATGTTATAAATAATTTTAGACCACTACTGGTTTCTGATAAGATTTACAAAATTCGAAATAGTAGTATAATCCTTTTAATTCCTGCCATCTAGTTTACCATATTGTAGAAAATAGATGAGTTTAAGGGTTGGAATATATACTCATTTGTTTCTGTCTGAAACTTGTGGCCCGGTGCAGTGCCTCATGCCTGTAATCCCAGCACTTTGAGAGGCCAAGGTGGGCGGATCACTTGAGGTCAGGAGTTTGAAACCAGCCTTGCCAACGTGGTGAAACTCTGTCTCTATTAAAAGTACAAAAATTAGCCGGGCATGGTGGCACGCGCCTGTATTCCCAGCTACTCGAGAGGCTGAGGCAGGAGAATCACCTGAATCCAGGAGGCAGAGGTTGCAGTGAGCTGAGATCGCACCACTGCACTCCGGCCTGGGCGACAGAGGAAGACTGTGTCTCAAAAAAAAAAAAAAAGAAAGAAAGAAAGTAGATACTAATTCCCATTCTTTTTAAAATAGAATGTTTTTTATTTTTTTTGAAATTCACTCATTTTTATAAGAATATTTTTCAAATTTTAATCGTAGTATATCATGAATTTATTTAGTGTAGAGTAGAAAATGTGTGCCTTGATATTTTTTCCAAATTATCTTTTTTTTTTTTTTTTGAGGGAGTCTTGCTGTGTCGCCCAAGCTGGAGTGCAGTGGCACGATCTTGACTCACTGCAAGCTCCACCTCCTGGGTTCATGCCATTCTCCTTCCTCAGCATCCCTAGTAGCTGAGACTACAGGTGCCCACCACCATGCCCAGCTAATTTTTTGTATTTTTAGTAGAGACGGAGTTTCACCGTCTTAGCCAGGATGGTCTCGATCTCCTGACCTTGTGATCCGTCCGCCTTGGCCTCCCAAAGTGCTGGGATTACAGGTGTAAGCCACCGCGCCTGGCCTTTTTTTTTTTTTTTTTTTTTGAGATGGAGTCTCACTTTGTCACCTAGGCTGGAGTGCAGTGGTGCAATCTCGGCTCACTGCAACCTCCGTCTCCTGGGTTGGAGCAATTCTTGTGCCTCAGCCTCCCAAGTAATTTTTTTTTTTTTTTTGTATTTTTCGTAGAGACGGGGTTTCGCCATGTTGCCAAGGCTGGTCTTGAACTCCTGGCCTCAAGTAATCTGCCTGCCTTGGCCTCCCAAAGTGCTGGGATTACAGGCATGAGCCACAACACCCAGCCAATTTTTCCAAATCCGTAACCAACTTTCTTAGCATCAGTAATTGAAAAATCCTTTCCTTTCCCATCATTTTCTTATTTTTCCTTTGCCTTACATTAAATTTCTTGTTTACATTTCCTTTGCCTTACATTAATTTCTTGTTTAATGTAAGGTTGATTTCTGTGCTACTAGTCTTACGCAATGATGTCTCACAGTACCAGTGCAGATTTTAAGGAAGACTTTATATATAATAATTAGTATCTTTACTTTAAAAATGAAAAATATGCTGTATAAAACTAGAAGTAATAATTGCTCAAAGAAGGAATTAGCACATTTAAGATTTTTAAGAGATAGCTGGGCTATGGGACGAGGGGAAAGAAAGTGACAGGGAGAGATAATGGAAACAATAAATGGAAGGCCGGGCGTGGTGGCTGACACCTATAATCCCAGCACTTTGGGAGGCAGAGGCGGGTGGATCACCTGAGGTCCGAAGTTCAAGACCAGCCTGACCAACATGGAGAAACCCCATCTCTACTAACAATACAAAATTTAGCCGGGCATGGTGGCGCATGCTTGTAACCCCAGCTACTTGGGAGGCTGAGGCAGGAGAATTGCTTGAACCTGGGAGGCTGAGGTTGCAGTGAGCCGAGATTGTGCCATTGCACTCCAGCCTGAGCAACAAGAGGGAAACTCCATCTCCAAAAAAAAAAAAAAAAAAAAAAAAAAGGAATAAATGGAAATGACAGAAGAGGGACGTCATAGAAATAATGGGACCTCAAAAGGACTCATGATTAAGGAAAAGGAGAGAGGCTGGTGTGGTAGCTCATGCCTGTAATCCTAGCACTTTGAGAGGTTGAGGTGGGCAGATCATCCTTGATGTCAGGAGTTCGAGACCAGCCTGGCCAACATAGCGAAACCCTGTCTCTACTACAAATAGAAAAACTAGCTGGGTGTGGTGGTGGCCATCTGTAATCCCAGCTATTCGGGAGGTTGAGGCAGGAAAATCACTTGAACCCAGGACGTGGAAGTTGCAGTGGGCCAAGGTCATGCCACTGCACTGCAGCCTGGGTGATGGAGTGAGACTCTGTCTCAAAAAAAAAAAAAAAAGAAAAAGGAGAGAAAGGGAAACCATTCTCTTGCCTATGAGAGTGCTCTTCCCAGACTTCACTCCTGTTGTTGGGTCCAGAGAGCATTGTAATCCTCTTGTTATCTCATCCCAGGCCTTGCCTGCTCCCACATCTCACCTGTCCCAACACTTTAACCTCTATTCTCTACATAGTGGTAATGTCATCTTAATGTGTATTAGTGTCCCCTTTACCTACATATGATTTTTCAGGGAAGTGGTTTGGGTGATCTGCTCTTGGTAAAAATGTTTGTTTTTGTGGTCAAGCCTGGAATTGGGCATAACTAGAAGCAATAAGATTAGCCAAGAAGGTACAGATATAATTTATTAGTGAGGCAAGGAGAGCTGGAACAGAATTAAAGAGGTGAGTAACAGATGGAAAGGAAAATCTAAAAGAATTTGGAACATATAACTAGGCGTTGTTTGTTATCTGAAGACAGAACCCAACCCAAAAAGAGGTAAAAGTTCAAAAATACTTACCAGAAAATTGTAAATTTGATAGATTTCCATATTTCTAGGAACTAGATGTGAAAACTGAAAAGAATAGATACTTAATGTTTAACTTACTGTCCTAAGACTGGCTAGTACTTACTGCACCTTACTGTATAGATAATGCTTTGTTGTCATACTTCTTGCCTTTCTATGGACATAGAGATAGATACAATAGCTGTGATATGTGGCTAGATAGATACGTAGATAAACTTGTAGAGAGAGAGAATGACTCTGGTAGGGGTGATAATCTTCTAGTGGAGGTAATTTGGTGAAGAACAGCAAAGTGATAATATTACTCTCAGTTCTCGTCTCATTTTGTTTTAACATAAAACTTCTTTGTAGAATAAGCAACTGCAGAATATGTAAGGGAATTAGTTAACTGTACTTGCTTAAAGGATTTTTAAATTTTAGCTTATTTTAAGGTCTTTAATGCATAGCTTATTTTTCTATTTTTTTGCCAAACAGCTTATGTGTGAGTTGGGGAATGATGTTATAAATCGAGTTTATGAAGCTAATGTGGAAAAAATGGGAATAAAGAAACCACAACCAGGACAAAGGTACTATTTCAGTTGTTTTTTTTCCCCCTAATTAGGAATACAGCTACGATTTTATTTCACTGTAGTAACTGATATATAACATTGAGACAAAGTGTTTAGAAGCAGTCATTACCACTTCTTTTCAAATGTTGGCTGTCTCTTTCTTCGGCATGTTAATTAGATAATTATATTGTATTGAACAGATAATCAATTATAGTCTCTAGAGTAGAGAGATCTCAAAAATTAGGGCTCTGCGTAGGAATGTAGAAACCCTTAACAGTAGTTAAAGTAGACCAAAGTTCTGTCCATGGTAGCATTAAAAATGGATAATCTATTCATTACAGTCTCTAAGGATCAAGTTTCTGTTAACCTACAGTGAATAGTTTTACATTGTTCATATGTAATTTAGCAAAGATTTGTTAATCACATAGTTTATGCATGGCATTATAATATTGAAGAACTAAAGATGCAAAGTGTGCCTCTGAAAGGGGGAGAGTACTTGATTGCTGTGTTTGAAATTATTCTTCCAATTCTGTATAAGGAGGGCTCATTGAATGAAGTGGCTAAGAGTTTGGTACCTTCAAAGCACATGATTTTTGTTGTTGATACTGATTTCTGTCTAAGTCTTCATGTATGACCAATTGTATTTGAAAGTTATTGCTGTCTAAACCAATACCATTTAAATCAGAATCTTAATTATTTGCTAAAACAAGACTGAGTTATTTCAGACCTTGAAATAACCTTCTATTTTAACCAAAGACCTAAACTTTTTAAGAGGATATAAGTAAAAAATATAGAACAGATATGGTATTTTATGATGGTATCATAAATTAGAACTTTATTTTATTTCTTCTTAATAATGCTATGTGTTGTTTTAAAGTAGTCTTATGAAAAATTATGGTCATCAGTAGTGCTCGTCCAGTATGTGAAATTATTTATTTAAGTAAAAATGAAAATAAAGTTACTTTGTATAAATTTTTAAGTTTTTTTTTTGCGGCGATGTTTTCTACTCTGCAAAAAGCATGAGGGAAGTATAGAAATGAATAGCACAGAAATTAAGAGAAGGGAAGAGTAGCATGTTAATACTTGTGATTTTTCAGTTAGGTTATTGTTTGTATTTCACTTGAGTGTGAAATCATAGTTCATTAGGTATTTGGAAGGAAAACATTATATATATATATATAATGTCACAGATTCAGTTTTAACCAGTATTACATTCAGTGACTTTGTTTGAATATATTCAGTATATAATGGCTTGTTTTGGTATTAGCCATGCTAAGAGATTAAGCAAAACATCATGACATTTTTATGTCTATCAGACAGGAGAAGGAGGCATATATCAGAGCAAAGTATGTGGAGAGGAAATTTGTGGATAAATATTCTATATCATTATCACCTCCTGAGCAGCAAAAAAAGTTTGTCTCTAAAAGTTCTGAAGAAAAGAGGCTGAGCATTTCTAAATTTGGGCCAGGGGACCAAGTCAGAGCATCTGCCCAAAGTTCAGGTATTGCAAACTTTCTTACTGTGTCTATAGCTATTTTCTTAAGCTCATATCACTTTTATAATCCCTGAACTAATAGCCATTGTCATTTTTTTAATGTTGAAAACCTGTTCCCTTCTACATATTCTAAGAAAAACTGAATTTCTGTGTCTTTAAAATAGTTAACTTTAAACAATGCCATACTATTTCACCTTTCTAGGTAATGTGTATATTTTAAGGAATAAAACTGCTTAAAATGCAAGGGGAGATGGGAATTATAAACCTGACACTTCAAAAGCCCTACGTATCTGATTAACTACCTGATTTCCTTCCTATTTTTTCCTCCTAAATTTTTTCCCAGTAACGTTTTCTCCTGCCCTTTCCCTTCTTACGGCCTGCTTTGTGCTTTGGTAACTTGCATGTCCCCAGTGGCTGCTGTAAATAGCGACGAGGCCAGGCGGGAGTCTCTGTTTTGTCCTGATGAGCTAGATTCACTCTTCTCCTACTTTGATACTTCTTCAAAACTGCGTAGTAGTAAGTACGACTCTTGTGGAGCATTCCAAATCTGTGCCAGTGGTCATTGTGCGGTGTGGCCATTTCTCTAGATGTTACCCATTGTCTCAGAATTACACGTTACTTACAGTCATACGATAAATTAAGCTCTTTACTACCCCTGACATATTATGGAGTAATGAGATGTGTTACAACTCTGAAAATAAGTTTATTTTCAGGTTTTGTGATTGATTTATATCTCGATAAGCTAAGTGTTCAAAAGGGTTAAAATTATTAAATGCATTCTCCTTGTGGTGCCTGAGTTCATGTTGATGTGTAAGAGCTCATTTTAAAACCTTGTTTGTGGGAGATTGTTTTCTAAATGGCATGAACTTTAATCACTAGTTAATTTTTCTTTAAAACAGTCAAAAGTAATGACAGTGGAATTCAGCAGAGCTCTGATGATGGAAGAGAATCTTTACCCTCCACAGTGTCAGCCAATAGTTTATATGAGCCTGGTGAGTTCTAATGAAACTCAATGTTAATTGGTTTTGTTTGCTGGAAAATGCATGTGGTAAATGTCTACTTTTGATTAAAAAAAAATACATACATACATATATATATATGTATGTATTTTTTTTTTTTTGAGATGGAGTTTCACTCTTACTGCTCAGGCTGGAGTGCAGCAGTACGATCTTGGCTCACTGCAACCTCCACCTTCCAGTTTCAAGTGATTCTCCTGCCTCAGCCTCCCGAGTAGCTGGGATTACAGGTGCCCACCACCACGCCCAGCAAATTTTTGTGTTTTTAGTAGGGACGGGGTTTCACCACATTGGCCAGGCTGGTCTCGAACTCCTGACCTTGTGATCCACCCGCCTTGGCCTCTCAAAGTGCTGGGATTTGAGCCACCGCGCCCGGCCCTACTCTTGATTAAATATTTTAAATGAAGGGGTTAGTCTTTTAGAAGGCAACTAGGGGAGGAGTAATACTCTTAAATGAGAAAGCAGCGATTTCTTCATATTTGGAAATTCTGTCCTAGTTATATATTGTTTATACTTTTTAAATTTTTTATTTATTTATTTATTTTGAGATGGAGTCTTGCTCTGTCACCCAGGATGGAGTACAGTGGTGCGATCTTCGCTTACTGCAAGGCCCGCCTTCCGGTTTCACGCCATTCTCCTGCCTCAGCCTCCCGAGTAGCTGGGACTACAGATGCCCACCACCATGCGTGGCTAATTTTTTTTTTTTTTGTATTTTTAGTAGAGACGGGGTTTCACCGTGTTAGCCAGGATGGTCTTGATCTCCTGACCTCGTGATCTGCCTGCCTTGGCCTCCCAAAGTGCTGGGATTACAGGCGTGAGCCACTGAGCCTGGCCTACATTTTATTTTTTATTTTGAGTCTCGCTCTGTTGTCCAGGCTGGAGTGCAATGGCAAGATCTTGGCTCACTGCAGCCTCCACCTTCTGGGTTCATGCAGTTCTCCCACTCAGCCTCCCAAGTAGCTGGGTTACAGGTGTATGTCACCATGCCCAGCTAATTTTTGTATTTTTAGTAGAGATAGGGTTTCACCATGTTGGCCAGGCTGGTCTTGAACTCCTGACCTCAAGTGATCCCCCTGCCTCAGCCTCCAAAAGTGCTGGGATTATAGGCGTCAGCCAGCACACCTGATCCTTAGTTGTACATTCTTCCAAGCCTAATGGTATGTGCTAAAAGTGCCGTACCAATTGCCAAGGATAATTTTTAATCCACATGAACTGTGTGTCTTATTATCCTTTATCTTTCCTTGTGGCTGTCCTGTCAGGAGAAAGAGATCAGCAACTCCCTCCCCATTAGATTTTTCTTTTGACTTGTGCTTTATACCCTTGTCCCTTCCTGCACGATTTCAGTGATTTTGGTCCTGCAGAGTACTCAGGGGAGTCAGCACTCTTCAAATTATTTGAAGTGCTTGTAGTGCAAATTGGGATGGTATTGGACCATCCTAGGAATGAAGTGAGGTTTGGTCTAGTAGTAAAAGTTTTTATGGATTCTTGCTGCTTCTTAAGTCCCAACATTTAGGAATATTCTCAATTTTAATCTAGTACAGAGTAATTAACCTATCCCTTGGATACTGGCAAGAACAAAGGCCTGGCATGTCAGTGATTGTCTTTATAGGAGAAGGTTGAATGTTGGGGAATATCTATGTGAAAATCTCCCATAAGCTCATTATGATAGATTAATGGTTTCTTATGTCATAGCTTGATTTTTTAAAAATTGCGATAAAATGCACATAAAATTTATCATCTTAACTTTTTTTTTTTTTGAGGCTGAGTCTCGCTCTATTGCCCAGGCTGGAGTGCAGTGGTGCAATCTCAGCTCACTGCATCCTCTGCCTCCTGGGTTCAAGCGATTCTCCTGCCACAGTCTCCCAGGTAGATGGGATTACAGATGCCTGCTACCACGCCTGGCTAATTTTTATATTTTTAGTAAAGACGAGGTTTCACCATGTTGGCCAGGCTAGTTTGGAACTCCTGACCTCAAGTGATCCACCCGCCTTGGCCTCCCAAAGTGCTGGGATTGCAGGCGTGAGCCACCGTGCCTGGCCCATCTTAACCATTTTTAAGTGTACAGTTTAGTGGCATTAAGTATATTCCCATTAGTGTGCTACCATTACTGCCATTCATCCACAGAACTCTTTTTATCTTGCAAAACTGAAACTCTACCTATTAAATAATTTTTTCTTTTTCTGCCAAGAGCTCATTTTTATTGATGTGTATGTGTTTGCTTTTCAGAAGGAGAAAGGCAAGATTCTTCTATGTTTCTTGACTCGAAACATCTTAATCCAGGACTTCAGCTTTATAGGGCGTCATATGAAAAAAACCTTCCTAAAATGGCTGAGGCTTTGGCTCATGGCGCAGACGTGAACTGGGCCAATTCAGAGGAAAACAAAGCGACACCACTTATTCAGGCTGTGTTAGGGGTATGCGTTTATACAATGACATTTTCAGTAGCAATCAAATATTTAAACAAATCATAATAAGTTCTGAACTGGCTTTAGTATTATCTTTGCTTCAAGAGATGGGTTAGAAAATAGAAGGAACCTCTGTTCTATTAATAGTAGTGGTTTCTGAGCACCACTTCAATTGTTTGAAGTTTTTTTGCAGTGGAAGAGAATTCTGATAATGAAAGTATATAGTGTGTTTTGCTAGTTTCACAAACTGCAAATGAATCTCTATTAGAATTAGTTCTTGGGAAGAAAATAATATAATTTATAATTTCTCTGCCTTGGCTGAGCGATATTTTTTCTTTGGAGAGAAGGAAATGGAAATGCTATTTGAGTAAAGAAAACCAATTGTTTTTAAAAAGAAATGTATTGTAGTTTCTTGTTATTTGCTTTTGTCTATAGTTATCCTCTTTTTTCCTTTAAGGGCTCTTTGGTGACGTGTGAGTTCCTCCTACAGAATGGTGCTAATGTCAACCAAAGAGATGTGCAAGGGCGGGGACCATTGCACCATGCCACCGTCTTAGGGCACACAGGGTAACTGCAGTGCTTTAATATTTAAGGAGACTTTATTTGAAAAATTATTTTGAATTAATGTTTTAGTTTTTCTCAGGTTAAAGTTTTCAGGTAGTGTTTGTAAACAGATGTGTTCCATGACTTATTTTGTCATGATGGAATTTGAAAGTTAAAAAAATCTCTTTCAGAAAAAGCTACTATTGGTTTTCAGATACGAAAATTTCAAGGCTTACTTTGACCTTAACTTGTCATTAAATAGATCAGTTTTAGTACTTAACTTTCTCTGTTATTAAAATTGTGGTGATTTTGTCAGACAACTTAAGCCTATATTTGTGTTTATGTATGTATGTACATATACATTATTTCCATAGCATGCATACACATAACCTATTTAAAGATAATTTGATGACTTTATAATTTTTAGTTTTTCCACAGGGTAGCTAAAGTCAAATTCTAAACTAAATTCTTACTTTGGGTTATTGATATTGTGTCTTCTGGAGTGATAGTAAGATTCACAGAACAGTAAAGCCTTGAAAATTGACTTTCTATTATTAGGAAGTATAAATGAAAGAAAATGTTGGCTTTATGTGAAAAATTTGTGTCTTAAACGCTTGTTTCTTAATAAGACATCTCAGGGTATCCGATTATTATGTGGCAGATAAGCAAGAAGCTCTTATTTTAAAATATTTTTAAAATAGCATCTTCATTTATTTAAAGACAGGGCCTCGCCCCGTTGCCCAGGCAGGAGTGCAGTGGTGCAATCATAGCTCACTACAGCCTTGAACTCCTAGGCTCAAGCGATCCTCCCCTAGTAGCTTGGGTTATAGGCATGAGCCACTGTGTCTGGCTATTTTTATTTATTTATTTATTTATTTTGAGATAAAGTCTTGCTCTGTCACCCGGGCTGGAGTGCAGTAGCACGATCTCAGCTCACTGCAACCTCCGCCTCCTGGATTCAAGCGATTCTCCTGCCTTAGCCCCCTGAGTAGCTGGGATTATAGGTGTGCACCACCACGCCTGGCTAATTTTTTTGTATTTTTAGTAGAGATGAGGTTTCATCATGTTGGCCAGGCTGGTCTTGAACTCCTGACCTCAGGTGATCCATCTGCCTTGGCCTCCCAAAATGCTGGGATTAACAGGCATGAGCCACCGCGCCTGGCCATGTCTGGCTATTTTTATCATGGCTTGTTTTCTTCTATCAGCAAAGAGATTCAGTCAGATAACTTCATTGTTTAAACTTTCCACACTTAAAAAAGGTAGTATTTAAGGTAGTACTTAACTCATCCTTTGTATTTTCTTCTTTTTTTTTAAGAGATGAGAGTCTCACTATGTTGCTCAGGTTGGAGTGTGGTGACTGTTCATAGGCACATTCATAGCTCACTACAGCCTTGAATTCTGGGGCTCAGGATCTTCATGCCTCAGCTCCCAAGTGGCTGGGACTACAGGCATGCCCTGCCACTCCTGGCTAATTTTTAAATTTTTTTTAGAGACATTTTGCTATGTTGCTCAGGCTGGTCTTGAACTTCTGACCTCAAGTGATTTCCCCTGCCTCTGCCTTCTGAGTAGCTGAGATTACAGGTGCTTATCTTGCCCAGCCATTATTTTCTTCTTAAACTGTCAAAATTCTTTCCATTTTATTTCATAGACCCCATTTAGTCATTCTTTCATATTTTAAATTGTTTTTCAGTTTATTCAAGTAATGAATATTTGCAAGTACAGCAAGCAGATTACTTCCCATTCTTTGCTGTTGTATTATCATTATTATGAAGTTTACATTGCCTTGGCTTTCTTCATTTTCAAATAATGACCTTGAGTGATCTTTTTTTCATTTAGGTTTATAGATACCTGTGCACATGTTTTTATGATATTCTTTTTTTTTTTTTTTTTTTTTGAAACGGAGTCTCACTTTCGCCCAGGCTGGAGTGCAGTGGTGCGATCTCGACTCACTGCAAGCTCCGCCTCCCGGGTTCACGCCATTCTCCCGCCTCAGCCTCCTGTGTAGCTGGGACTACAGGCGTCCACCACCACACCCGGCTATGTTTTTTTTTTTGTATTTTTAGTAGAGATGGGGTTTCACCTTGTTAGCCAGGATGATCTCGATCTCCTGACCTCGTGATCCGCCCGCCTTGGCCTCCCAAAGTGCTGGGATTACAGGCGTGAGCCACCACGCCTGGCCTTTTTATGATATTCTTTGAGGGTAGGGACCACAACTTATATATCCACCATGTTATCTATATAGCACCAGATTAAATAAGATAATGTATGCAAAAATACCTCGAGACTTGTGAAATGTTGATCTTGGTAAGTTTTTATTAGTAGAGTTAGTGTTCAATTAATATTTGTAGAATGAATCAAGAATTTCCTAATGAAAATGTTACTTAAGTAGTGCTTTTTTTTTTTTTTAAGATGAATACTGATTCTTTTTTTCTTATCGACAATATCTCAAAAATGCTGTTTTCTTAAACAGGCAGGTATGTTTATTCCTAAAACGAGGTGCCAATCAACATGCCACTGATGAAGAAGGGAAAGATCCTTTGAGCATAGCTGTGGAAGCAGCCAATGCTGATATAGTCACCTTGTAAGTACTTCCTTTTTACTTGACTATTTCCATACAGTGAATTACAGTTGTCCCTCGGTTATCCACAGTGAATTGGTTCCAGGACTCTGTGGATACCAACATCCACATATGCTCATGTCCCTTATATAAAATGGTATGTATTTACATATAACTTACGTACCTCCTCCCATATACTTTAAATCATCTCTACTTATTATACCTAATACAATGGACGTGCTGTCTATGTAGTTGTTGTACTATAGTGTTTTGTATTTGTATTTATTTATTTATTTTTGAGACCGACTCTCACTCTGTTGCCCAGACTGGAGTGCACTGGCTCCCTGCAACCTCCACCTCCCAGATTCAAGCGATTCTCCTGCCTCAGCCTCCCTAGTAGCTGGGATTACAGGCGTGATCCACCACAACCTGCTAATTTTTGTATTTTTAGTAGAGATGGGGTTTCACCATGTTGGCCAGGCTGGTCTTGAACTCCTGACCTCAGGTGATCCACCCGCCTTGGCCTCCCAAAGTGCTGGGATTACAGGTGTGAGCCACCGCACCTGGCCGATTATTTGTATTTTAAAATTGTTGTATGGTTATTTTTTATTGCCTTTTTTCCCCTGAATATTTTCCATTGGTGATTGGTTGAACCCACAGAGAAGGACAGCCAACTGTACTTGCACAAAGTGTTAACACAGCGTCGTGCATTGTGTGAACTTTGAAGTTGGTTGGTATTTACTTTGTGCCATGTACTTCTCTAAGCACATTAAATGTATTAAACACTTTAAATGCATGAACTTATTTGGTTCTCACAACAACTCTATGAGGAAGATATTGTTAATATTGTCTTCATTTTATAGAAAAAGAAGCCAAGCCATAGATAATTTGAGATGTTAGTAAGTGATGGAGCTGGGATTTGAAACCAGGAATTGTGGCCCTAAAACCCATGTTCTTAGCCATTTATGCTGTACTGCCTGATGCAGAAACAGAAAACCAGTGACTTCTTTAAAATGCTTTGTTTTGTTTTTTTTTTTTTTTTTTTTTTTTTGGAGACAGAGTTTTGCTCTTGTTGCCCAGGCTGGAGTGCAAGGGCACGATCTCAGCTCAGCAACCTCTGCCTCCCGGGTTCAAGCGATTCTCCCTCCTCAGCCTCCTGACTAGCTGGGATTGCAGGCATGCGCCACCATGCCTGGCTAATTTTGTATTTTTAGTAGATGGGGTTTCTCCATATTGGTCAGGCTGGTCTTAAACTCCTGACCTCAGGTGATCCACCTGCCTCACCCTCCCAAAGTGCTGGGATTACAGGCATGAGTCACTGCGCCCGGCTAAAATGGTTTATCTCTTCGTATAGTACTAGGGCAGAGGCTGGGATTGTTAGAGTAACAGATAATTATTCTACTACCTCGAGAATTAGAGGATTCTCTAATTCTGTAGGCAGGATAGTTGCATTGATATTAGTAATTTGTGAAGTTCCATTACCTTTGGGCAGTGGTAGGAATTGGTGCTTGTTTTTAAAAATAATTATTCACATAAAGCTAGGTGCTCCCACCCATAATCCAAGCTACTCAGGAGATTGAGGTGGGAGGGCTGCTTGAGCCCAGAGGCTGGAGAAAAGCCTGGGCAACATAGTGAGACCCTGTCTCTACAAAAAATTAAAAATTAGCTGGGTATGGTGGCACATGCTTGTAGTCGTAGCTACTTGGGAGGACGAATGAGACCCTGTCGCAAAACAAAACAAAAAAAAATTATTTATGTGAATACTTGATTAATTTTAAGATTAAAATGCATGCTTTTGAATGTTTGAATAAAATTTAATGTGATCTTTTAAATAATTTTGAGGTCTTGATTTACATCTCAGATCAAAGTAGTTTATTACACATGGAATTCAGAAAATTAATCGTCACCTATACCTTATTATGTAGGAAATCTCAAGCGTATTTTGTATTGTCACTTATTCTTTTTATCCTGGGCTAAATGAAGCCCATAATTGCTTATCCCCCATCATTGGAGAAGAAATAGATCCATCCACACTCCTGAGCTCCTACTGAGAATTCTTGACTTCTCATATGTCACCCCTCTGCCAAATAAAATAACAAAACAGCAAAACATACTTTCTTAGACCTTTTCCCCATAGGAGGGGTTACTGTTATTATGGAGGCTATTGCAGGAAAGTGTAGAACTCTTAAATCATTACAGATTTACAGTAGGAGAAAGATAAGTTATTAAAAGATAGGAATGATATAGAGAAACAAACTCTGCAGGCAGCTTCCCAGGCAATACCTATATAGCAGTGGACCCTTCCCTTAAAAATAATCTGTTCTCAAATCGTCTTAATTTTCTTGTTTTACTTTGTGTGAGTGCTTCAGTTTCACTTAAGAAATTTTGTAAGTAAGCATCCTCTGTGAAAACGCAAATGCCAAAGGAAGATTTGTGGAACTGTTGTTAATACAGTGGTTGAGAGAGAAGATAAAGGGAATTGTGGAACTTTGAAGATAGGAAAAGTTCATGTCACACGCTGCAGTTGCCAGAGAGAACATTTCAGAAGAGGGTGATGGAGGTCTGAGAAGGCAGTGGAAATTTGGTGGCCCAGAAGGACAGACGAGAGGTACAGAGTAGGAGAGGGGTACCAAACACAATATTTGCCTATTTTAAAATGTTGCTTAAAGGAAATACTTAGCTTCTTAATCTAGCGCTACATGTCATCTGCTGCCAAGATGAATAACCTAAAAAGAATGTATAAGCAATATGGTAATGTTGGGAAATTCTTGGTAACCTATAGTCATTTATTATAATGTTTATATATCAAAATATATTCCCAGTATTTAGAGGCGACACATGCTGTTTATATGTCTGAAACTACCTCACTTCAGAGTGAGCCAGAGTGAACTTATGACAGGTTCTGACTTCTGCACTACAGAAGCAATAATTTCAACAGTTGGCAGTTAAAATTTGACAGGTTGCTGTTAGAGCCAGGAATTGTCAGGCATCTGGAGGAAGCAAGCCACTAGAGGTATTGCAGGGATGCTGCTGCAGTACAGCTAAAATGCAGTTGTCGGAAGATTTTTATTGTCCTTTTTCATGAAAATTGTATGAAGGTGAGATAGTTATCTTTGTACCTCAGATTGCTGGGTTTGATAAACTAAAAGCCAGATTATTTTAATGGCAAATAAAACACAATTACATTAGTACATGTATTACCTGTTTATAGGCTTTATTTGTGACATTTATATTGTATAATGTCATCTAAAACACTATTTTATTTATTTTTAGGCTACGTTTAGCAAGAATGAATGAAGAGATGCGGGAATCAGAAGGACTTTATGGACAGCCAGGTCAATATTCTACTAATAACCATACTGAAATGCAGTATAAGAAATGCATTCAGGAATTTATCAGTTTACAACTGGAAGATTCATAGTTCTTTAGCAAACTAATGTGATACTATAGAGTTTTTATAACCTACTTGTAAATTGTGAGTTGTTAGCTTTGTACTGTACTTAACTGAATCCTTGGGTGGCTAATCCCGGGCCTTTAAAAATTCGTAACTCTTCCTATGACAGTACACATTGACTTGCTCTATTTCACTCTGGCTGCTGACTTCTTTATTTGCTGTACGGATGTCTTCCATATACATTCCAGTGAAGTGAATGGAATGGTAAAAATATTCTTTATATACTTACAGCAGCAAAATAGTTGTTTTCTTTTTGGAATTCTTTTTAGCTGTCAAGTGAATATAACAAAATTGTTTTCTTTTTGTTATTCAGGGAATTTCTATTAAATTACGTTCAGGGAAAAAAAAAAAAATCACCATGTGTCTGGCATATAAAAAGCCAGTATGGAAAATACCAAGAAAAAGTTTACTGATGAGTTTTGTACTACAATCTAAAAATGAGTTGAAGATTTAAAATGAAAATTCACCAGGTGGAGAAGTCCATGATATGAGTGGAGCTAGTTTGAAAGGCTGAGGGCAAAGGTCTCATTTTATCTAAAGCTAAAGCTTTGCCTCCAGGCAGTTGTGCATTATCTCTTAGATAAGCGGAAGTATTTAGAAAAATACTTTTTGCACCTGATGGCAAAGTAGATTTATTCTACTTGAGAAATTTCAATTCATGATCACCTCAAGTTTCATTTTGAGTAATTTTCACCTTTGAATCAAGATGTCAAGGAAGAAATATCAGATTCTTCTCTTTGAAGAACACGTTGATTAGATGTTCTTCACAAAGAAGAGAGTAATTATTGGTTCTCTTGTTTCATGAATTTGAGTATATGAATTACTCATCTGTCTGTTTTAAATTTATATACACATTAGTAAAAAATTTCATGAATTCATGACTAAAATACTTGAGAATATTCAGTTTGCAATGAGTAGGTTTGGTTTTTTAAAAATGAATATTGATACATTATTTTTAAAGTGACCTGGTAATATCATCTCTTCTTCCTGTTTAAATACATTTTGAAATTTCTGTACTTCAGCCATTTATTTTAACGAGATTAATATATAGTTAATGTGAGGCCATTCTTTCCTCAGAGGACCGTATTTACTACTGCTTATTTTTGGCCTAATTTAATATGGAACAAGTAAGAATGTTAAGAATAGAGGCACTTCAGCTAGATATTTCTAATCTAGGGTGTCCCACTTTAATCCTATGGATCATACAATACTAGGCGGCTCATGATGTTCCAAGATGTAAGAGTGCTGATTAAGGGTGAAGCTCTAGCATTAATTCTGGATTTCACCCATTTGTTTTAAACTTGAATGTTAGATTTTAAATAAGTTATAATTTTATAACAGATATTCTTAACTGATAGTATTACTAGGCCATTTTTGAGGCCTTTGTGTTTAAGCACTTTAAAATAGAAATTGTTTAAAGAATATGACCTGATATTTGTGAGAGAAGAGTGAACCTCAAGATTTTAAGTTAAACAATTATTTTCCCCCTGAAATTTTTAACTTCATTGTTTGGTTAGCTGCTCTTTCCTTACGGTGTCTGCTGATGAAGTTCACCCAGCTGATTAGCCAGGTGGTCAGTGGTCGACTCTTCTCTGGAGTTGGGAAGCTTGAAAGGAGAGGGCCTCTAAGTTCTTGCCACTTCTAGTTCCACCCAAATTGCTTGGGTTTCTGCCGCCATCATTTAGGAGCATTCAAATGTCTTTCACTGTCATTTTTTAGTTTATATATACATAAACTTAAAATGTATAGAAAAGATTTTTCCGATTTATTTTAATGAAAACTTGAAAAAAAAAAGCCTCATTTTAAAACAAGCTCTCTTACCATTCTCACATTTTAGTTTAGAGGTTAAAAAATAGACCGGAATTCTGGAAATAGTATATCAGAATAAAATTGAGATTTTTCTGATTTATTTGAGGATCATCTTGAGAAGGGTTAGATTTTTAACTCATTCAGAGGGCCTAATATTTAAAGCAGGATGATTTTATGCTTAGACAGGGGACATGGTGAAATGGCATATAGCAATTGCTCTTCGGTTTCTGTTCTTTTCCTTTATGAGACAGGTATGTTTGGCTCAGGCAGCAGCTGTTTGTTTTTCCTCTGCTTAGCACTGTACATTTTTCTATCAAATGCTTTGGTTGCTTGTTTTATTGGGATCCTTTTTTGGTTTTCTTAGCAATAGAATGAAAACCTCAGAACTCTGGGTAACTTAAATGCAGGTATTTTTAATCTTTTGATAATGAAGAGCTCTTATCCTTTAAAAGATTCAAATGTAATCTTTGGCAATCACTGATTTATTTCTAGGAAACCCCACTTGTGAACTTCCTATCTGTACAACCCTAGGGACCTGGGACTCCCTGTTTCTTGCGTGGGGTGATGTGAGAGCACACGTTTTTTTCAAAAGAAGGTGTGTCTCTCTTTGGCAGTCCCTGTAGCCCTTAGGAGACATGGGTGGGTGAGGGAAACAGCACACTCTTCTCTCAGTTATTGGAAACCGGTTTGGTGGTTCCCACAGTCTCTGGCTCTGTGACTCTTCTTGATCGTTGGCAGGTTCTCAGCCAGTTGAGAATCATCACTGCTTTAGGGACCCACTACTGGTTATGTGAGTATGTAGCAAGCACAAGTTGGGAATCGCTGATCTAAGTAATTATGAAAGGAAGCTGTTACCCACCCAGAAGGGGTAAGGTCGTGCATATGATGAGCTGGGGGTGGGTCTCACGTGCTGCTGTCCCTGTGAGGGGAGAACATTTCAAGAGCAAAATTAGCAAACTCTTCAATCATCGTAACTGCAGTTGTGGTAGATATTCCGAATACCAAAAATTAAAAATGAATTTAAACTGTCAGTGGAAACACAGCAGTCTGCATTTTAAAAACTCAGAGCTGTCCAGGCACATAGAAAAGTTAACTGTCTGAAGGCAAATAGAATGTGCTTAAGTTTCAAGAATATGCTTAGTATTATAAATGTTGAGTGATGAGTTGTTTACCATTTATAATAAACTGTTAAGTGTATTTCTGGGAACATTCCATGGCAGCATATTCTGGGTTGTTGTTTAGGTGTTCCAATGTAGACAAATTATATTTGCCTTGGGAAAAATTCTAAGTAATCAAAATTATATTTAAGTATTAAAAAATCACATTGAAGTTCAATTTGTGTTAGCTGTATTAAATATCTTGGTCACTATTGTTCTTGTAACATTTGCTTTTGACAACACATTTTGAGATCTAAGAAAGGTAGTACATTAACAGTGCATTAATTAATGTTTTGTTAGAAACTAAATGTTAACAAAAAGTTTTGTGTGTGTATGTGAAGGTGGCAACTTCCTTTTGTATTATATTTACGCTTTTTAAATGTATTCAGTCAGTGAAGCCAATGATTATTATAGCACCAACACTTTCATTCAAGGAAGCATTTAATTGAGTCTTATAATTTGTTTTGCATGGTACAATGGTTCTACTAAAATATACTTGTGTAATAGGTACTAGATGATTTAAAAACAAAAACGGAGAAACCATTTAAAAAATTCCATAGCTTGTTATACAAAATATGCATTGCTAATAGTAGAAGCCATATATTGCCATTGTACTGTTGTAATACTTAAAAGTGCTCATCTGGTGCTACCTGTAGACTATTTGGTATTAACGTCTGCTAGACCCTTCTTCCTATTTCTTCTTGAATGTATAATGTGTGCCTTTTAAGTTACTTCTAGTGTTGAATGGTAAAATCTTTGTGGTATTTTTGTATTATAATCTGCACTTTACACTTTCTTGGAAAGGAAAATTTCAGACTATCCAGTTTAAATAGTCTTTTAAAAATATTTATAATGTTTACAATAAATATTTTACATATTTTAATTCAACATCTAAAAATTAGAAAAAATATTTTATATGGTTTGTTGCTATTTAATGTTGCTCTCTTTATTTATTTTCTATCTTTTAGAATGGTTAAAATGAGAATAGCAATGTTTGTCTTTTGATGTGGAAGTAAACTTTTACGAAATCATGAGTATAATTGGATTGTCTTACCAGCCAGCTGTTCCAACGTATCAACCTTTTATTTTAGTCATGTCAATATGAGTTAGATGTTACTCTCAGCCACCTGTTAATAATCTCTTCTTACTGTTTTTTTCTTTTTAAAGTAGACTGATTAGGTTTAATCGATTGATTCAGGTCGGGAATAAATTTCCAGGGCTAAATGAAAACTATGTAGAGATGTTAATAAGTTGCTTTTTACCTAGACTAAATACAAAAAGTGACTAAAAAGTATTAGATTTATTTTCTTTTTTTTCTTTTTTGGAGGCGGAGTCTCGCTCTGTTGCCCAGGCTGGAGTGCAGTGGCGCGATCTCGGCTCACTGCAAGCTCTGCCTCCTGGGTTCACGCCATTCTCCTGCCTCAGCCTCCCGAGTAGCTGGGACTACAGGCGCCCGCCACCACGCCCGGCTAATTTTTTGTATTTTTAATAGAGATGGGGTTTCACCGTTTTAGCCAGGATGGTCTCAATCTCCTCACCTCGTGATCCGCCGGTCTCAGCCTCTCAAACTGCTGGGATTACCGGCGTGAGCCACCCGGCCGGGCCAAAAGTATTAAAATTTTTTAATTCAAAATCTTGGCTTATGCTGTTAGACCTTTTTACTAGATCTTTATTCCTATCCTCAACTTTTTTCTAATTCTCTAGCTTTTGGTATGACATCTCTTGCCTCAAAAATCTCACTTTTTAAAAACTGACAAAACTTACTGCACTATTAACAACATCTGTAGCAATGAGTGTGTTATAAGATGGATGCAAGGTATCTTATAGGAGATAATTTTAAAATGTTACAACAATAATAATCAAAAACAGTATTTTATGGTTGAAATCTTGAGAACAGAATTTTATGCCAAGCATTGTATAAGGCTAATGTTTAGCAGAAAGCATTCATGATCAATGATTTATCTTGAAAATAAGATTCCTTTGTCTGAGGGATTGATCTGTATGTGTGTGTATATTTAGTTTCTCATGACAAGAAAAATGGTATTCAGTCAGCTATAATATCAGTATCTATTTCTCGACAAACATATTTGTACATACACACATTTATTTTTCTAATTTAACAGATGTCCTTGGTATTTGCATTTAGTCATAGCATTCTTGCTCATATGATGTGCAGTAAAACAAAAACAAACCCAACTTTTAAATGCAAAACTGATTTTAAAGCCATTTTCTTTTCTTTTTTTAAATTTTTTTTAATTTTTTACTGAAACAGAGTCTTGCTCTGTTGCCCAGGCTGGAGTGCAGTGGCGCGATCTCAGCTCACTGCAACCTCCACCTCCCGGGTTCAAGCAGTTCTCCTGCCTCAGCCTCCCGAGTAGCTGGGATTACAGGTGCTCACCACCATGCCTGGCTAGTTTTTGTATTTTTAGTAGAGACGGGGTTTCATCATGTTGGCCGGGCTGGTCTCAAACTCCTGACCTCAGGTGATCTGCCCGCCTCAGCCTCCCAAAGTGCTGGGATTCCAGGCATGAGCCACCACGCCTGGCCTTAAAGCCATTTTCTAGGATTTTGTTGTTAATTTTTACAGAGATGTAGTCTCGCTATGTTGCCCAGACTGGTCTTGAACTCCTGGTCTCAACCAATTCTCCCTTCCCCCAGCCCAGCCTCCCAGTGTTGGGGTTATAGGCGTGAGGCACTGCACCCGGCTAGATTCTCATTTTATGAGTTGAGTAAGCAGTGGATTAGGTGCATTAGTTTTAATTACGCATTAAAGTTTAAGTAAAAAATTACTTTTTAAAATTGCTTTTAATTAAAAGATAGTATTATTTTTCCCTATCTGATTATCAGTTTGTCTTGTTAATAACTTGCATCCATCCAAAACATTAGTATTTGGTTTTAGTCATTCCGTTTGGCCTTTATTAAGGGAAATATTTATTTAAAGAAGGTCTCATTTACTACACCTCATTTAGAATGACTTTTCTTCCCCTTCATGTGTTAATAAACGTATTTCTTTACATTGCTTTAAAACACTTGCATCTTTGCTCTTTTCTAACTCTGAGCTTTCTTCTGTGGCTGCATCTGAGGTGCTTTTTTCAGGTATAGTGTTTTTTTTTCTTTCATTACATAATTTTTCAGCATTTATTTTTAGTTGCTCCTTTTTTTCCAAAAATGCTCATGTGAACAAAATTTTAATGTAATGAATTATAAAATAGTACTAGTAATAAATGTGAATGTTGTTTGATTAATACTTGTGTAAATGTTTAAAGTGTCTTTATTTTATTTCACGCAGGTGATGAAACTTACCAGGACATATTTCGTGATTTTTCCCAAATGGCATCCAATAATCCAGAGAAACTAAATCGTTTCCAGCAAGATTCACAGAAATTCTGAATTTTTTTAAAAATGGGAAAATATGAAATCTGGTGACCCCCTAATGTATACAGCTAAAAATTCACAATTTTTTACTGCTTTAATTCTACTTAATTTTGGTAGATATTGAATGGCTTGTAAAAAAAGGTACCCATTCATTTATTTATAAATTAAAATATAGTTATCTAGTAATTGGAGAGGAACCTAGTTTAGGACCTCTTTTATTAAAAAAGCCTATTTAAAGGGCTCTGTAGATAAAAGTTCAGTCTAGATTTAGGCCATCTCTAGGTTAGAAGATGATAGGAGGTTAGACAAAAGTGATTCTTTTGCCAATGGGTGGTAGCATTGATTTTTTTCCTCCGTGCATCTTGCCCAGGATCATTCAGTCAAGCATGTGTTCATCAAGTGGGAGCCAACTGTCCTGCCTGCCTCAAGAATATGTTTTTTCTTTAGCTTCCCTGATGATTTTTGGTGGTTCAGAAATAGGTGTGTGTGTTTATGTGTTTTTGGTAACCTAGCTTTCATACACATAATATATGATTTATTAGAACTAGAGAATGTGTTTTCCCCATTTGTTCATAAATGCGGTTATACTTCTTAGATGACAGGTTATTGTCCAGTACTTTAATGTATGTATGTGTAATGGCTGTACAGGTAGACCATAATTCAGTCCTTTAGATTTATTTTATGCAGCAAAAAGAAGCTCTTTTTTTTTTTTTAATCACAGAAAAAAAACCCAGTTCAAAATGTGTAGTTCTTCATTGTTGGGTTGATTCCCTAAAACCTTGACAGATGTATCGATGGAATAAAACTGCGTCTTACAGGTTACTTGAATGTCGCAAAATTATGCTTTCATCAAAACTTTAAAGGAAAAATCAATTTATAAAATCATGTAGGCCATTTTTATATTTGAAATTTGTCCTTTTAAAGATACAGTTTTGCTGTTGCTCCTAGTGAAAGAAAAATCTCTGTACAAAGGAGAAAAAGAACCCCACTTATTCTTAGTTAATACTAAAATATATAGCAATAAATTTCTGTTTATTTTTTTCTACATCTATTTTGTGTACTTGTACACAGTGTACATTCTTTTAAATTATATCGTGTATATAGCTGATTCACAGACCCCTGAATTCCAAAATATTATGAATAAACATATTAACATTTATATGCTACAGATTAGTCTGATTCCATCTTTGAAATGTCTTACAAGTATAAAATAATTAATTTGCTTTTTTTTTTTTTTTTTTTTTTTTTGAGATGGTGTCTTGCTCTGTCACCCAGGCTGGAGTGCAGTGGCACGATCTCAGCTCACTGCAGCCTCCTCCTCCTGGATTCAGGCAATTCTCCTGCCTCAGCCTCCCGAGTAGCTGGGACTACAGGCACCTGCCACCATGCCCAGCTAATTTTTGTATTTTTAGTAAAGACAGGTTTCACCATTTTGGCCAGGTTGGTCTCAAACTCGTGACCTCAGGTGATCAGCCTGCTTCAGCCTCCCAGAGTGTTGGGATTACAGGCGTGAGCCACCCTAATTTGCCTTTTGATTCCTTTCCATTGTTGTCAACAGTTAAGTTTATTCTTCTTTTAGAAGTTATATGTAAATGATATTATTGGTACTCTTTCTAAATAAGAGGTTTTAAAATATATAAAAATTTTGTGATCCAATTATAGATAAATTTTCTAACATTTCCCAGTCACTAGAGTTTTATAAGTTGATTAAACATCATATCAGAATCTAGCCAAGCAGGAATTATATTGAAATGAGTTCACATTACAGAAAAGGTTCCATAATTTGGCCAAATTGCATGCATGTAACGCTTATTTAGTAATAGTCACTATATGTTAGATAAGGATAAAAATATATTTGTGAATTATTTCTGAGGAAATGCTAACTTCCACAGCATTGTATTTAATTAATAACAGGAACATTAAATCTTTATCTTTGCTGTTTCACCTCAAAGTCATAGATCATCTGGCTTTTTAGGCACCTTCACTAAAGGCAAAAATCTGATTTGTAGTTTTTATTAGCGTGTACCTTGAAATTATTTGACCAAGAAGCTCAAAAAAAAGAAGTATGTTCAAGAAAAAGAGAAAACCTCACTTTTCCTTTATAGTGTCCCTTCCTGTTTTAATTCCTAAAGATCCTGACCTTTATCTGAGGAAGTCTAGGTAGTTTTCCTTTTAGATCTGGCCATTGGCGCGTGCTTCTTTCAGATCACCTCTGGAATCTCTGTGGTTGTGAAGGCAATTCCTTATGAGACTCTTGCCTCCTGTGGCTTCGGTGATGAATTGTTAATGTGGCAGTGATTAGTATCTGCTTAAATTTAGTGGCCAGAAATGTATTTGAAGTGCCTTAAAGATGATCATGGTTCAGAATATCTTCAGAGAAAGCAAAATCTTTAATATTGCAGGGAGGCTAGCAATACAAATACACATTTCTGTGGCCTGATTTCTTGAATATGCTGAGACCCAATTTGGACTGCAATTGGCAGAAATGATGGAGTAAACAGCAAGGCTTTAAACTAAATTAATAGTTACAAGGTAGGTTGGCTCTTAGGTGAATTTAGCCATGTCAACTAATAGCTTTTATATGGTGTGTAACAAATCTGAATTATGTTATGCTGTGAATTATTCAGTGCATTATAAGAAATCATAGTTTAAGCAATGTTAATCATGCTTTTGGGCTTCATTAGTCAACGTGATTGGCCTTTTATTTTCTTTCCATAACTTATCTGCTATTATTAGTTTCTTATTCCTTATTATTAATCTGTTAGCTCATTATCATTAGCTTACTAACTTGAAAGTTAGATTAATATGAAAATAAGAATAGCAGCACTATGAAGAGTTAGTAAAATGCAATTTCATGTTAGAGCTAGAATAAAAGTAATTGAGCAGTTATTTGCAAATGCTTCATGATAACATTTATGTGCTTAAGATTTCTAATGTTTTAAAAAGTTATCTTTAATACAATCCTTAGAAACTCAGAAATTTCCTGATATTCATTAGATTATGGTGTTTGCCTAATTTATACCGATTTTCACTGTATATTTTAATGAACTCTGATTGGTTACTTTTCCAGACGTACAGATTTAATTTGGAATATGAACTTTGGTTCTTCATGAGTGTATTTTGAAAAAGAAAAAAATACACATTCAGAATCTGGCCAATTTAAGTTTGTATTTTAAAAATAGTTTATGCATGTTAAGTATGGTCACAGTAAATGAAATTGTGTTTAAGACTAAATTTACTACCGTTTTGAACAATCAGACATTCCCAGATCATTGTTATATTGTCAGATAACACTTGTATATAATATCACTTTGGACCACAGACATGAGCTGGAAAAATGATGTATTTTTGTAGATTGTATGTCCAGAATGACTTTAGAACTGCATGATACAGTGGAAGGAGCACTGGACTAGTCGTCACTACCCTTTTTGGATTCAGGGCTCCTCACAATTAAAATGAGTGTAATGAAACAAGGTGAAAATATAGAAACATCCCTTTGTATACTGTTTTGCTACTTACAGTGTACTTGGCATTACTTTATCTCACTGGATTCTCATGGTAGGATTTCTGAGATCTTAATCTAAGAGTTCCAAAGTTGTCTACTTTTTTGATCCTAGGGTGCTCCTTTTGTTTTACAGAGCGGGGTCACTTGATTTGCTAGCTGGTGGCAGAGTTGGCACCATTACCCAGGTCTGACTGACCACCAGTCAGAGGCACTTTATTTATATCAATGAAATGATGTGAAATCATTGTAAAGCAGCGAAGTCTGATAATGAATGCCAGCTTTCCTTGTGCTTTGATAACAAAGACTCCGAATATTCAGGAGAACCTGGATAAAAGTTTGAAGGGCTAGATTGGGATTTGAAGACAAAATTGTAGAAAATCTTACATTTTTGCAATAACAAACGTTAATGAAAGCAAAACGTTATAAAAGTAATTTTAATTCACCACATACTTATCAAATTTGTTGATGCTTCCAAATGACATCTACAGATATGGTTTTGTGGACATCTTTTTCTGTTTACATAAATTTATCCACTTAAAATGTGATAATGTGGAGACAAAGCAAGATTTGAATACATAAACTTTTCTCTGCATTGGTCTTTTCACTATCTTATTTGCTAACTTTTCTTATTTTTCTTCAACCTCCCCACCCTCCATTTTTTGGATATTAAACAGGGAAAGCTTGCTACATTATAAAGATTGTTGGCACCATTTATTTTACACAAAGGCTAAAGGTTAACTTTTGGAAATGATGAGCTAGTTTTATATATATGTTTACTCATGCTTTGTGATATTTCTGGATCATTCCAGTCATAAAGACTTATTACATGTACTATTTCTTGCTACCTGTGAAAAGGTATATTTTAAAGAATGTATAACCAACAGTCCATTTACTTTATATTAGTATGTAGAGGATTTGTATATCTAATTCATGAATGTAGTTTTACAATAGTTTGTCATTGTAAATGGAGCAAAGTACATTATCTTTATTCTAAAATGTACATTATGTAAGAATTGTAAATATACTTGATTAAGTACTTTGTATGCCAAAAATTACAATAAGTCAATAAAAATCTCACCTCTGGCTTAGTTCTTTCATGGTGATTTACATTTTCTTGTGAAATACACTGTGAACATATCTGTCAACAGCAGTTATTTTTAAGGTATTTCTTCCCAGCCCTTTCAAATCCACATTCATCCTATTTGCTAATTACTTCAATCAAGAAATCCATTTGGATCTTTTAAGTATATAATTCTCTTTGTTCACAGAGCTGTTATGGCCCCTAATTCATTGGCAAAAAGATAAAGGGCTTTTTTTTGGGGGGTTGGGGGAGGGGCTTGCTCTAAGTTTTTTCCATTATGATTGACATTAATGTTCCTAATCTATGCAACACATTCACATTTTATCCTTTTAGTAAACAGACACACACACGTTTGTCTGTGAATTGGGACTGAAGGAATGGAAGGTTGAAAAAACCAAACTGGAAGTGAATCACCTGCATTTGCTTTTTAAAAAAAAAAAGCTAATTGAAAGCAGACACATAAACTTTTCAATATAACTTGCTTTATTCAGCTTCATTTCATTTTCAGAATAGTTCTGTGGAGAACCCACATCAATAGTCTGTAAATATTTTTAGTGAAAACAGTTTAATTTTTCAATTATTGCAAAAACAAAGCTTTTTGCTTGTGGAGAAAAGCAGCAAGAGAATCATCCACAATTCCATTATCTTACTTGCCTGTCTAAAATGGAACTCACTAGCTACATGTGGCTACTTAATTGGAATTAGACAAAGAGTTCATTTCCTCAGTTGTACTGCTACATTTTAAGAACTTTATAGCCCCGTGTGGCTAGTGACTATTGTTTTTAACAGGGGAGATTGTAGAATATATACATTGTCACAGGAAGTTCTACTGGATAGCACTGAGGGAGATACTGTTACTTTTTTGGTGTATACCCTTTTAGACCTTTGGGTGTGTGTATTCATACATTTATATAATGGGATCATACTGTTACCCACTTCTTTCACTTAATAGATGGGGAGAACTTACAATTTATGGGAAATTTCAAGCATGTACAGGTAGAGAAAATAAATAGCTATAAGCTCATGGCTTATATTTATTCTCCTACCCATTTTTCCCCTTTCCTGGACTTTTTTTGGAACCAGATCCTAGACCTTTCACCAGCAAATCATTCCATGTATACATCTAAAAGTTAAGGACTGTTTAAAAAATCGTAACACTTCTTAAACTGTAAAACTACATAATCAGTATTCAAATTGGTTGTCTCAAATATGATTTTTAAAATAGATCGTGCAAATCAGAATTCACATAAGTTCCATATATTGCAGTTGGTGAATATGTTTCTTAGTCTCTATAGGTTTTTTTTTCCATTTATTACCATTACTGTTTTCTTTTTTTGGAAATGGGGTCTCGCACTGTCGCCCAGGCTGGAGTCCTGTGGCGATCATAGCTCACTGCAGCCTTGAACCCCTGAGCTCAAGTGATCCTCCCACCTCAGTCTCCCACATAGCTTGGAGTACAGATATGAGCCACCTCACCCATTTGTTAGTTTTTAAAATTTCCACCTGCAGTTTGTTGAAAACATCACTTTTAATGACTGCATTATTTTAGCTTTAACCACTTCATTGATGACCATTTGATTCTGATTTTTTGCCATCATGAACCTAGCTTTGCTTTATTTTTATGTTTGTATTTTGAGACAGGGTCTCGCTCTCTTTCCCCGGGCTGGAGTACAGAGGCACAATCTCGGCTCACTGCATCCTCTGCCTCCTGGGTTCAAGCGATTCTCTTGCCTCAGCCTCTCAAGTAGCTGGAATTACAGGTGTCCGCCACCACACCGGCTAATTATTATTATTATTTTTTGAGACAGTTTTGCTCTTGTCGCCCAGGCTGGAGTGCAGCGGTGTGATCTCGGCTCACTGCAACCTCCACCTCCCAGGTTCAAGCGATTCTCCTGGCTCAGCCTCCTGAGTAGCTGGGATTACAGGCGCCCGCCACCATGTCCGGCTAATTTTTTGTATTTTTAGTAGAGACGGGGTTTCGCCAAGTTGGGCAGGCTGGTCTCGAACTCCTGACCTCAGGTGATCTGCCCGCCTCGGCCTCCCAAAGTGCTAGGATTACAGGCGTGAGCCACCATTCCCGGCCTAAGCCACCATGCTTGGCCTTGCTTTATTCTTATGGTTAAATATTTTGAACATTCTTAAATTATTAGGAAGAATTTCTAGAAATAAAAATGCTGTTTCAATGGATGAGTATATTTTTGAGACTCATCCAATGTGGTAGGCACCGTGTTAGGTACTGGGTATATTGTGGTTAATAAAAAACAAATGTATATTCTGTTCTCTTTAAGTCACGTGTCCTTGCAATGAAGAAAGATGAGACTAGGGTGATATATATACATAGGTGGCCCTCACTGAATTATTGAGGGTGGCACTTAGCCCAGACACTGGATAGGAGGTATTTAGAGATCATTTGTGTAGGTAGTGACATGTAAGCCAAGGTCTGAAGCAGAGAGGTTGGATAATCTATGCAACCTTACAATGTGGAAATGACTCAACAGGAAAAACCGTTTACCTAATCTCTGGTCAGAAATCAGAGAACTTGGCCAAAGTTAGAACTGAAGGGTTATTGTGTTTACTCAAGTTCTTTGTCTATTTAGACATGTCATGATACACCATCTATAAGCTGAGAAAATAGCGCATATTACCAACTGTCATATTGCATACTTTTTAATTGTGCTACTACTATGCTTCGTATGTTGTAGGCACTCAGTATCTATTGGATAAATAGCTGGCTACTTTGAACCTACTGTTTTTGCTTTCTGTCAGCAATACACTTCAGGAAGCTGCAGCAAAAAATAATTTTTGTTTATGGGCAAATAACTGGGAATGATAAGCTACAATAATATTGGTAAGTCAGAATGATACATTATCATTGATAAGTCAGAACAATATATTTTTCTGATTTCCTGTGTAAAATTTTTTTTTGTTACAGTGACCTGATTGTGCTACCACTGCACTTTATTTTATTTGTATTTTTGATTTTTTAAAAATTTTATTTAGTTTTTTGAGACGGAGTCTCACCGTGTCACGCAGGCTAGAGTGCAGTGGCACTATCTCAGCTCACTGCCACCTCTGCCTCCCAGGTTCAAACGATTCTCCTGCCTCAGCCTCCCGAGTAGCTGGGATTACAGGCGCTGGCCACCATGCCCAGCTAATTTTTGTAGTTTTAGTGGGGACGGGGGTTTCACCATGTTGGCCAGGCTGGCCTCGAACTCCTGACCTCGTGATCTGCCTGCCTCAGCCTCCCAAAGTGCTGGAATTACAGGCATAAGCCATCACATCCGGCCACACCCTATGTAAAATTTAAATGATCATTGTGTCTTAGCCATAAATTTCCGGGAGTAGTGATCTTACAAAGGTTTGAAAAAACATTTGTTGAATAAATTAAATATAAAATAACAGAGGGAAAAAACCCCCCACCTTATTGATGGTGTAGGTAGGGGACGAAAAGGCACAATTCTGGGATTACTTCTCCTTTATTAGTGAACAGTAATTAGAATGTAATAATACAGCTCTCGCATGCTTCTTGGAGAGACTGGAACATATAATAAAGCTTTAACAGAGATTTGGGGTTTATTTATAAATACCCCAGAAAAGCTTATGGTTGCCGAATTGTGTTTTTGCACATGTTGGATATTTAGGCTTTAAAAAAGGAGTTTGGTGTCTTTAGCAGAGTTTATTGGTAGGCACTGTTCTAACTGCTTTTTTTTTTTTTTGAGACGGAGTCTCGCTCAGTCGCCCAGGTTGGAGTACAGTGGCGCGATCTTGGCTCACTGCAAGCTCTGCCTCCCAGGTTCACGCCATTCTCCTGTCTCAGCCTCCCGAGTAGCTGGGACTACAGGCGCCCGCCACCACTCCCGGCTAATTTTTTGTATTTTTAGTAGAGACGGGGTTTCACTGTGTTAGCCAGGATGGTCTCGATCTCCTGACCTCGTGATCCGCCCGCCTCGGCCTCCCAAAGTGCTGGGATTACAGGCGTGAGCCACGGCGCCCGGCCTAACTGCTTTTTAAATATTGTCTCTGATAAGCCAATGAGGCATAGATACTAGTATTAGCCCCATTTTCTATATGGTGTAATTGTAGTTCGGCGTGATTAAGTAACGTGTGTAAAGTCCAGCAACCTGTAGCGGAAGAGCTTGAATTCCAGCCTGGATCATCCACCCCAGGACTTGCTCTCTTCATCAGCTGTTAACCATATGCTAACAGTTGTGGTAAAATACACACCACTGAGAGCTTGAGTGACTGCTTTTGGAGCTAATCTTGACTAGACGCTTGGACTTGGAAACAGTAAGACTTGGGTTAGGATTCCAGCTCCATTATTTACTAGCCTACTAGATTTGGGTAATTCTCTAAATCTCAATTTGCTCCATTGCAAAATGCTTCTACCTCATAGAGTTGTAAGGATCAAATGAACTGCTCGAGTGTGGTAATTCTACTATTTGGGTTTTTTCCCCAAGGTGAGTAGTATGTGTGAACTTGTTGCAGGCCTGTTTCAGAGGTCCAATGTTTTCCAGAAAAGTGCTGCTCCAATAGAAAAGAACAAGAGTTAAAAATGGGATGGACCGGAAATCTGGGAAAGGTGGGCTCTACCTACACTTTGAGAAATGATGGCATAGCCCAATAAACTCTGAGAGACCAATCTATATGTGCGTTTGTCCATTATTTTCACCTCCTCCTCTCAAGCATGATCAGCACTTGCACGTTGTTTACTTAAAAACTACTGGTATAGCCTCAATTCTTAGAAGACTGAAGTTAGTACGTTTTTATCTAGTTAGCAGTGTGCAACTGCCTAGGGTCAAAATTGCTACTGGCTAGCTGTGCGACCTTGGGCAGGTGACCTCGGTGTGCAAAACTCCCTGGTACTCCCAAGGAGGCTGTTGATAAAGTGTTAAAAGTCTGTTTATAAAACAAAAGTGGATGAATGTCGCCCTCCAGGGCTTTGCGGCGCTGGGGCTCGGGGAGCAGCCTCGCAGGTTCGTGCGGGCGGCGGGGGCCCCCTGCTGGCCACATCCTCCAGCCTCCCTCCGCTCGGCCTCCAGCGCGACGTGCGGCCCGGGCCATTTCCTCCCAGGGCAGCGGGAAAAGGGAGGAGCTGCCGGTTTAAATTGCCTAGCTCCAGCTCGTGTGCACGGAGAGGCCGAGACGGCTTAAAGCCTCCAAGAAATTGAGGGAAAAAAGGTGCAGAGATTAAACTCTTGGTGCTTCCAGCTTCGCTTTTGGCTAACCTAAGTTCCTCTGTTAGGGCGCCTCCATTCCCTTCAAGACTCAGCTTGGATATCCTCTGGGGCTCGCCGCGTAGGGCGCCATTTCTCCGACGGGACAGCGGGCTAGCCCTCAGCACGCTGTGGTCCTCAGTCCGCCCCTCCTAACGCCGGGCGCCGGATCCCACCCTAACCCCGCCTCTTACACCCTTGGAACCTAGGACCCAGCGGTTTCGGCATGCCCGGCCCCGCCCCTCCGGGCACCGGCGCCCGCGATTGGCTCCAGGCGGCGCGGCCCCGCCCCCGCCATGGCCGCCGCCTGCCGCCTGGGCTAAGTGGCCGCCGGCGTCCGGGTACCCGAGGGCTCTCCCGCGTTGCTGGCACCGCTGGCGCCGCGGTCTCGTAGCGCATGGGCCTCCTCCGAGGCGGGCTCCCATGCGCTCGGGCCATGGCGCGCCTGGGCGCTGTGCGCTCCCACTACTGCGCCCTGCTGCTGGCCGCGGCGCTGGCCGTCTGCGCCTTCTACTACCTCGGCTCAGGCCGGGAGACCTTCTCCAGCGCCACCAAGAGGCTGAAGGAGGCCCGCGCCGGGGCTCCCGCCGCGCCCTCGCCGCCCGCGCTGGAGCTGGCGCGGGGCTCCGTGGCGCCAGCCCCCGGCGCGAAGGCCAAGAGCTTGGAGGGCGGCGGGGCCGGGCCGGTGGACTACCACCTGCTGATGATGTTCACCAAGGCGGAGCACAATGCCGCGCTGCAGGCCAAGGCCCGCGTCGCGCTGCGCTCACTGCTGCGCCTCGCCAAGTTCGAGGCGCACGAGGTGCTTAACCTTCACTTCGTGAGCGAGGAGGCCAGCCGCGAGGTGGCCAAGGGCCTGCTGCGGGAGCTCCTGCCGCCCGCCGCTGGCTTCAAGTGCAAGGTGAGCGGGCCGCAGCTGGGGGCTCCTGGTGGGTGGCCCACCCCATCCTAGGCGAGGTCAGCGCGCGCTCCCGGAGGGGATCCGTGGAACTAGGGGGTAGGATCTTCCCTGCGCTGCCCGCTTGCAATGTAGTGTTCACAGCCTGCGGGAGGTCTCGTTCGGGGGCGTGTCCGGGAGCCAGACGCCCTCAGCTGGTGCTGAGGAGTGGAGTTGCGTTTTTAATGACCGCCTCGTTTTCCTCTCCCCCAATTAAGTGCAGCCCCCAGGAGAGTCCGCGTGCCCCCATTTTGCTAACGTTGCAGGGTTCAGCACTGCCTTCAGAGTCTGCACCTCTGTTTGTGTTCCTCAGTTTTTGACTTATGAGGATGGGACTGGTCACCAGTAGTCATCCTGAGCAACTGGAGAGGGCCTTGGTGAGGCCTCTGGAAGTGTTGAAGTTGCAGTGACATTTCTCGTTGCTCTTAAGGTATTTCAGTCGGATCTGGTCAAACTCATTGTGAACCATCTTATCTCCTCTCTGTGTCCCTTTTTCCCCTTCCTCCAAGGGCCATGAACCCATTTAGAGAAGCCTGGAGTTCCTCCGAATGAGGAAGAGAAAGCTCAAGAGGAACAGATATGATCTGGGGAGAGCACAGCTGGCCGCCTTGTCCCAGGCTGGACCAATCTGCCTCCGTGACAGCTTCCATCTCTGTTTATAAGCCTGGCTCTCCTTGTCTGAGATGTGTTCCTGACATAGTGTGAATTGCCTAGGTCAAATTGCTTATTTGATTTTGACCTAATAGTTGTACAGAGGGGATCCGAGGCCAGATTTTAAGGAGTAGTAGGTAATATTAAAGGGTGGAGACTGATGTTGGTTGGGGAAGCATGCTGAGGCAGGAGTTATGTTATGTGAGTGACTAGGGGAGCTGCTGCCAGGATCCTACAGGCTTCGGGGGTCTGTGATGGCTCCTTGTTGCCTGCGGAGTCAAGTCCCAGTTTATTGGTAGGGCTGTTGTGTTGTGAGCCTGGTCCACTTCTCTGGCTTCACCTCTCCTCCTTTCTCTACATGCACCTCATACCTTAGCTATGTATAGAGTGGGCCTTATACATGCTGTACTCTCTGCCCACAGTGTCCTCTTGGGCCCTTGGCCATTCTTTACTCAGCTTTCACTTCTCCTGAGAAAGTCCCTAGACCCTGGGACCTCTGAAGGTCCTCTCTGGAGGAGGAGCCTGGCAACCTGTCCCAGGTGATTCTAATGACCCTAATATTTGAGAAACATTGCACTAGTTCAGGGTAGAAAACTGAAGGCCCTTGGCCATAGGGTCAGTCTGGGCAGATCTTGGGATTTGACCAGGTCTCCGAACACCGCCTTGAAGATCAGCATTGTCATCTCTTCTGGGCCTACTCTGCACCGTTGCCAGATCTCTATCCCCTTGTCCCGAGCTCCCACTGCAGCTCTGGCTGCACACCCAGTGCCTTCCAGCCTACTTGCATTTGCTTTTGTCATTCCCACTGTTGGGGTGCTCCTTCTCTCCATTTCCAAGTCTTGCCCATCTTCAGATACCATGCCCTCCTTGGAGCCAAGGAACCGCCCCTTCTTTCCTCTTCTACTTCCCTGGTGCTGTGACTGTATCATGTCTTACCATCCATCACTATGTACATTGCCTGGCAATCTTAGTTGGCACCAGAACTATTGGCCCAGGGGTAGATCCAGCCTCAGGGCTGAGCTCCTCCTGTCTTGGAGTAAGTGTTTCATGCTCAGACTACCTCACTTTACTGGGCCCAGTTCCGGCAGCCTCACTCAAGACCTGGAGGCAGCTGCAAATGACCGGAGGGAACTGATACCTCCTCTGTTGAGGTGTGAGGGGTGAAGGTTTAATGTCTGGGGACTTCTAGCCAGATGTCAGTGAGCGGATAAGGGTTTATCAGTCCTGGCATAAAATTGCTCTCGTTACATTTTTTTTTTTTTTTTTTTTTTGAGATGGCGTTTCCCTCTTGTTGCCTAGGCTGGAGTGCAGTGGCATGATCTTGGCTCACTGCAACCTCTGCCTCCTGGGTTCAAGCGATTCTCCTGCCTCAGCCTCTCGAGTAGCTGGAATTACAGGTACCCACCACCACGCTGGCTAATTTTTTTTTTTTTTTTTTTGAGACAGAGTTTCGCTCTTGTCTCCCAGGCTGGAGTGCAGCAGTGTGATCTTGGCTCACTGCAACCTCCACCTCCCAGGTTCAAGTGATTCTCCTGCCTCAGCCTCCTGAGTAGCTGGGATTACAGGTGCCTGCCACCATGTCTGGCTAATTTTTTGTATTTTTAGTAGAGACAGGGTTTCATCATGTTGGCCAGGCTGGTCTCAAATTCCTGACCTCAGGTGATCCACCCACCTTGGCCTCTCAAAGTGCTGGAATTACAGGCGTGAACCACCGCGCCTGGCCTCCATTACTTTGTTTTGTTTTGTTTTTGATAAGAATTCTTGCTGTGTTGACCAGGCTGGTCTTGAACTCTTGCGCTTAAGCGATTCTCTTGCCTTAGCCTCCCGCATAGCTGGGATTACGTAGGCACACGCCACTGCACCTGGCATTCCCATGATTTTTGAGTTCATGTTTCATAAATTTTTCTGTTTGTGATGAAAAGGGTTCTTTTTTCCTTTTAAATGTGTGATTCTAAAAGGTTTGCTTCATTTTATTTGTGATTTAATTCTTCCTCAGGTTTGGAATATTCCTTAAAAGAACATATCACACATGCCTTTCCTCTGTCTGGAGTACTCCCTGCCTCCATCCTTGGTACTCAGCTTTCAGGTCTCGGCTTTGGTGTTCTTTCCTTGGTAAACCTTTCCTGAGCCCCCATTACACACTTTCAAACTCCAAGCACTTTCCTTAGTAACATTTATCACAGTTGTGTTTATATAATCGTTGGAGTAATTATTTGTCTTCCTTGCTAGACTCTAAGCTCGTTAAGGGAATTGACATTGACATGTCTTCAATGCTGCCTCCCTAGCACCTGACAGATGAGGGAATTTTATACTGGAATTGTTTTTTCAGTATTGACTCGGAAGAAGGAAACTAGAATTTCTCACTCTGGCTGTGCCAGAGCTGGAAGGGATTTGGAGTATATAGCATGACAGGTGAGGAAACTTGCCCAAGGCTTTCTGGAGAGTTACTCAGTTGTGGCTGGATCTACATCCTAGGTCAGTGCTGTTCCCTTTGTGCCATATTTCCCCTTTAAGGAGCACCTCTGTCTTGTAAGGTAAAGTGCAGGGGGCAGTTTATTCCCAGGGAGAATTGATTTGAGTTGTGTTAGAACTGTCTGAAGATAGCCTGGGGGCTCCTCTTCCCTTTGGATGGCTCTGGGACCTCAGCATGGCTGCAAGATGCAGAGCAGGGCCGCAGTGAACTGGCACGGGGCTGGTGCCCACACACCGAGGTCTCAGGCCATTTTCAAGTGGCATGGAAACACCTTTTAGCTGAAATGGTTGCAGAAATAGATCACAGAGCATTATTAGTGACCTTAGATTTTATTTTGGCTGATTGGATATTAGCTAAAAAGGATTCATGTATCTTGTTTTAAATATGTTTGAAAGTTTTAATTAATCTGTTTGTTATCTGTGAACAGGGAAGCATATTATTTGTTCATCAGTAAACTCCGGAACTTGAGATGTTCCAGGGACCAGTATAGGAGCTGCTTCTAGCCTATACAGTAAGTCCATTTTCTAAATGCATCAGAATCACCTCGGGACACTTTTAAAAATACAGAATCCTGGCCCCCACCCCAGCCTGTGGGCTCAGAATCTCCTGGGTAGGGCCTGGAGATCTGTATTTGGATGGAGCTACATAGGCAGGCTTGGGATTCACTGCTGTAAGAAATCCAGGAGTGCTCTCCTGCTGGTCTGTCAGACCCAGTTCAGGCATCCTGTCCTCTGGGTAACCTGCCGTGGGGAGCGCGACGCCTGGCTCATAGTGGGCGTTCAGGAACTGTTTGACTATGACTCTCCATCCAGGCTGTTCTGGCTGTGCTGATCTGGAAAAGACTGCCACATTCACCTTGCTCAAATGCTGCCTTTTTTTTTTTTCCTTTTTCTTTTTTTTTTTTTGAGATAGAGTTTTGCTCTGTCACCAGGCTGGAGTGCGGTGTTGTGGTCTCGGCTCACTGCAACCTCTGCCTCCCGGGTTCAAGCGATTCTCCTGTCTCAGCTTCCTGAGTAGCTGGACTACAGGCACCCACCACCACACCCAGCTAATTTTTGTATTTTTTAGTAGCGATGCGGTTTCACCATGTTGGCCAGGATAGTCTCGATCTCTTGACCTTATGATCCGCCTGCCTCAGCCTCCCAAAGTGCTAGGATTACAGGCATGAGCCACCGCACCCGGCCAGAATGCTGCCTTTATTGTATCGCTTCCATTCAGAACCTCCAGTGGCTTCTGGCTACCTGTCCTCCCAGGTCATTTCAATGTCCTAGACCCACAACAGTGGCTGAGCTTCCTGAGTTCTAGGACAAGCTGTTCCTTGTCATGGCGCTTTGCTTGCTCTGCTTCTGAGCATCTGTTGTCTCTCTGTCGAGTGCAGTCTCATGCTTGTAAAACTTAGATCAAGACTTATCCCTTCCATGTGCCTTTCCTGCCGGATCGGGTTTGACAGAATATACCATGAAACCCCCAAATAATGGTGGCTTAAACAAGGTTGAATTTATGGCTCATTTCAATGCAGTCCAGAGGTAGGCATTCCTGGCCTGGCATGGGGGCTTCGTGAAGTCACCAGGGTCCTCGGCTCCTTCCAGCTCTCTGTTTCACCCTCCCTGAGAGTGGCACTGTCTTCGTGGTCCAGGATGGCGGCTGGAGCTGGGGCCATCACATCTGTGTTGCTGGGTCGCATTTAGTCCAGTTTAGCCCAGTGCTGCTGTGTGTATTGTTTCGGGTCCAGTCTCATCACATGGTTCTACTCTACTGACTTCTGGGAAAATGATCACAGTGAACAGGCCTCAAGGCGCCTCTCATGCCTCCCCACCTTCCCCATGCTGGCCAGCTCTCTGCAGAGGCGGTGGGGCCCCCCAGCCACTGTTTGTACGGCCTCCATGGAGCACAGCAATATTGCGTCTTTGTGGTATTTCCCTTGTGCTATCAGCTCAAATGTTAATCGTTCAGAAAGACCTTCCCTGAATCTCTTTTCTAACGCAGCCCTCATGCCAGCCTTCATCTTTCCCATCACCTTGTGCATTTTTTTCTTTTTTTTTTTTTGAGATGGAGTCTCGTTCTGTCACCCAGGCTGGAGTGCAAGGGTGCGATCTTGGCTCGCTGCAACCTCCGCCTCTTTTCAAGCAATTCTCCTGCCTCAGCCTCCTGAGTAGCTGGGATTACAGGTGCCTGTCACTACACCCAGACAATTTTTGTATTTTTAGCAGAGATGGCGTTTCACTATGTTGGCCAGGCTGGTCATGAACTCCTGACCTCAGGTGATCCACCTGCCTTGGCCTCCCAAAGTTCTGGGATTGCAAGTGTGAGCCACTGCGCCCAGCCTTTTTTTTTTTTTTTTTTTTTTTTTTTTGAGACAGGGTTTCTGTCTGCCGCGCAGGCTAGAGTAGAGCACGGTGGTGTGATCACAGCTCACTGTAGCTTCAAACTCCTGGGCTTAGGGGATCCTCCTGCCTCAGCCTCCTGAGTAGCTAGGACTACAGGCATGTGCCTCCATGCACAGCTAATTTTTTTTTTAATTGTTTTGTAGAGATGGGATCTCACCTTCTTTCCCAGGCTGGTCTCAAACTAGTGATCCTCCTGCCCTAGCTTCCCAAAATGTTGGACTGCAGTTGTGAGCCAACACGCCTGGCTGTGCATTTCTTTTATAGCATGTATTCATTTTTTCATGTATTCATTTATCGGGTGTTGTTGAGTGCATATCCTGTGCCAGGCACTGTTCTAGGTACTTGTGAACAGCAGGGAACAGAACAAGTTTCTGCCTTCATGGAGCTTAAATTCTGGGGTTGCGGGGAATGTATAGGAGATGGATTTTTAACAAATAAATATAGAGTGAGTCAGATTGTGATCAGTTCTACAGAGAGAAAGAAAGCAGGCTGCAGAGATAGCAAGTGTGTGGTTGTCAGTGTGGGGAGTTGTTAGCCGTGGTGCACAGGTGGTCTGGGAAGGCTCCATGGATAAGGTGCCATTTGCGCAGAGCCTGAAGGAAGTGAGGGAGCCCCAGCCATCTGGGCGAGACTCCGTCTGAGGCACCTGCAAGTGTGTGGGTCTCAGGTTGGAGTGTGCTCTGCATGTTTGAGCAAGTAACTATCCTGTTAACTTGTTTGTAGTCTCTCTGTCTCCCTCCTGGAAGGTAATCTCCAGAAGGCAGAGACCTTACCTACCTTCGTCTATTGAGGCTTATGGGAACCCCATAGATGCCATCCTTATTTCTGGCCTGAGTTGGAAGTGATAGAGCTGGCAAGCAGTCTCTTAACCTGGGACACAAGAACTGGACAGACTTCTGGAGGCACAGACAGCTCTGGCAGCTGCTTGCCTCCTGCAGGGATGGGCAGGTTCTGCACAGGGAGATTCCGGAGAAGAGAAAGAGAGGTGGGGGCCGGGGCTGACTTGCCTCCCAAACTCACCCGTCAGATAAGTTTCTCCTCCTGCCTTAAGGAGGAGTTAGTGTGCAAGGAGGAGAGGAGGATGGGGCGGGGAGCTAGAGGCCGGAGTGTTTGTCCAGGAGAGCATCCTCCATATAGAAGCACAGAACAATGGAGAATGGGTGCTTCCTCTTTTTCCCATCAACACGATAGTCTCAGCACTGTTTCTGGCACATTCTATGTTCTCAATAAATATTTATAGTTGACTGACTAATAACTATAGTGATTCAACCCAGGATATCCTAGAAGGGTTCTCAGTGATCTGCCCCTTTTCCCTCACACCTCAGCCTCTTTCAGAGCCTGAGACTGGGTTGCTCCATTTCCTGGTGACAAGTTAAGAGGAAGAAGGAAACTGCACATCCCCCACGATCATCATCTGTTTTCTGTCACCATAACAATACCCGAGACTGGGTAATTTAGAAAAGGAAAGATATTTATTTAGCTTGAGGTTTTGGAGGCTGGGAAGTCCAAGAGCATGGTGACAGCTTCTGGGGAGGGAAGCAGAGGCATGCGGAAGGCGCACAGCGTGAGGGACGCCTGGCTTTATAACAGCCACTCTTGCTAACTCATCCAGTGCCGTGAGGAGAGTGAGAACTCGCTCCTTCCCAAGAGAAGTAACCCAGGCCAGGCATGAGTCCCTCTTAATGACTTCATCAGCTCATAAAAGTCCCACCTCCCAGCAACGTCACTGGGGCTCACATTTCCAACACATGAATTCCAAGGGACACCCTTTAAACCTTACCATCCACTTTACAGGTTGGGTTACCTTACAGGTTGGGTTACCAACAGGTTTACCCTGTCGGGTTCCAGGAGGAGCATGTGCCAAGGACTAGGAATGACTGGACAAATGTTAAAATGCAGTAGGGGATTCTCAGAGTTTCTTTGATTGCAAGAGCAAACCCGTGAGTGACTTGGAAAAGTTGAATACCTTAGCTCCTTGGTGGGGCTTGAGAGAAGCCTGGATGTGAGGACCTTGACCTTGATGCTGGCTGTCTCATTGATGAAGCTAATGACAAACAGGTGACCCTGGAAATGCAATGGATTTTCCAGCTTGTCACAGCAGCGGGCACCTTGCACCTGAATGAAACTTTTGAATAAGTTATGATGGTCTGGAAAAGAGGTGATCAAAGAAACGTGTCCTGAAGAGAGAGGCTCTTTGAAAAGATAGGCCGACATTTTATACGGCAGTGTTTAGAGAACAGTGCCCATTTTATCAAATGCATTTAACAGTGGCATTCTTTTAAATTGTAATATACTCTTGAAAACAGCTGTAGTAGTTTGTGTACCAATGTATGTTTCTTATGGAAAACTTTATAATCACAGATATATGGGGAATAACTTTGTACAGTATTGTATCGAATACAATAAACTCTGGAGAAGCCCGCAAGGATGTGTTGAAATTGATAAGGCAAAGCCTTGGGGTCATGATATAGATGAAATACACTGATCAATGGGGATTTATAAAATCTATGGGGGCCTCAATGCATGGATTAACTGCTTCAGCTTTGGGCATCAGTCATTCCGCATGACTTCCTGACTGTTCCTTGTTCCTGTAGGCCATATTTTAAAAAGATAGATAATTGCTTTTTTTTGCAATAAAAATTGAAATATAATTCATGTACCATAAAGCTCACCCATTTAATGTATACAATCCAGTGGTTTTTAGTGTATTCCCAAGGTTGTCCACCGATTCTAGATTCCCAAGATTGTACACCAAGGTTGACCACTGATTCTAGAATGCTTGTCACCTCAGAAACCCTGTATCCATTAGCGCCACTCTCCATCCTCCTGCCTCCCCCGTCCCTAGAGACTACAAATCAGCTTGCCGTCTGTATAAATGGGTTTCTTCTGAGTATTTACTACAAATGGGCTCAGCTAATATGTGGTCTTTTGTGTCTGGCTTCTTTTAGCCTAGTGTTTTTAGGGTTCATGTTGTAGCATTGCATTAATGCTTCACCCTTTTTTATGGTTGGATACTATTCCATCGTATGGATAAACCACATCATCCATTCATCAGTTGATGGACATTTGGGTTGTTTCTGCTTTGAGGCTATTATGAATAATGTTGCTGTGAACATTTACTTAGAAGTTTTTGTGTGGACGTATGTTTTCACATCACTGGGGTATAACCTAGCAGTGGAATCGTTAACTCTGTTTAACCTTTTGAGGAACTGCCAAACTCAGTAGCTATACCATTTTACATTCCCACCAGCAGTGTGTGGAGGTTCTGATTTCTCCACATCCTCACCAGCACTTGTAATCATCCATCTTTTCAATTACAGCTATTCTAGTGGGTGTGAAGTGGTATCTCATTTTAGTTTTGGTCTGCATTTCCCTAATGACAAATAATGAGATGATTACATGTTGCTAAGGACAACTACATACATGTATTTGGTATTTTTAAAATATATTTACCAAAATGCATTTTATTAGAAAAAAACAAAAAGCAATTACCTTGACTTTCCCCTCCTTACCTTGTAAGGTGTTACAACATCGCTAGAAATGGGCATATTCTGAGAACATGGTTTGGAAATTTCTGACGTGTACACTGATGTGCCTAAAGTCAGCAAGGGGATGTTTACTGGTATGAAGTCTTGATTAGGAGAATAATAGTAGCAACATTTGTTCAGTACTTTATTTATTTATTTATTTAGTGATGGAGTCTTGCTCTGTCATAGTAGCAACATTTGTTCCCCTCCCCTCCCCTCTTTACTTTTCTTTTCTTTTCCTTAATTTTCTTTTTCTTTTTCTTTTCTTTTTGAGATGGAGTCTTGCTTTGTCCCCCAGGCCAGAGTGCAGTGGTGTGATCTCAGCTCACTGCAACCTCCATGTCCCATGTCCCGGGTTCAAGCGATTCTCCTGCCTCAGCTCCCGAGTAGCTGGGATTACACAGGCTTGCGCCACCGTGCCCGGCTAACTCTTGTATTTTTAGTAGAGACAGGGTTTCACCATGTTGCCCAGGCTGGGCTCCAAGTCCTGACCTCAGGTGATCCGCCCGCCTCGGCCTCCCCAAATGCTGGGATTACAGGCGTGAGCCACCGCGTCCGGCCTGTTCAGGCCTTTAGAATGTATAAAAGTGCAGACGCCTCACTTGAGCATGGCTGAGGCTGGGGAAAGAGGTGTGGAATCCCTGAGGCTGAGAGCAGGTGGCTTACGGAGCTCCCAGAGCAGCAGGAGGCACTTCTGGACCCTGCTAGCAGCTGTGCCAAGGGGCTGCGGGTGTGGGGATGAGGGTTGGGCTGTAGCCCACCTCACAATCTGTCATCCGCCTGCTGATGACACCCCAAATAAATCCATTCAATCTGAACCAAAACTGCGCTTTCTGGGAGTGCAGCTTCCCTCTCACTCTGCTTCAGGGAGGGCTGCAGGTTCACCAAACATCGGAATGGGAAGGAAGCTCTGGGCGCAGTGCCCCCCGCCCAGCTGATACCCTGGGCCAGAAAGGGGCAGTGACTAAGTGCCACACCGAGCTGCCTTTAGAACCAGCCCAGGCAGCTCCTCTGCTGTTTGAGGGAGGTGTTAGCAGCAGCCCCGTCTTTTTCGGAAGGGTGGGTTGAGAGGCAGCCCACCCTAATACCCACAGTGGAGGTGGCAGGGCCTGTCGTCTTCGCCTATCCTGGGGGGCTTCGCCTCCCTGTCTCCCCCTGGACGGGACGGGAGGATGCAGTCCGACCTCCAGGAGGCAGAATCCGCGCGGTGTCCGGGGCTGGCTTTCCAGCCGCCCTGTGCCCGAGGCTGCCCAGGGGGGTCAGTGTTGCGGGAGCTGGACGGGGGCTGCGGTGCAGGCACAGGTTTTGTCCTGTGCTCCGGGATGTGCGCTGGAGGCCCTCGGCGGCTGCGGTCAGCACGGGGCCCCCGGTCTGGAGAGGAGGGGCCGCGGGCGTCGGGCGTTGGGCGGAGCTGGCCCCTCCTCCGCGGCGCGGTCCCTCCCCTGCCCGGGGCCGACACACGGGCCGAGTGCAGTGCCCCGCGCGGCCGCTTGGGGGCGCCGCTGCACCGCGTCTGCGCGCCCGACCCCCGGCCTGCGAGGTGAGCACGGCTGCAGCCCCCGAAGCCTGAGGCTCCCGCGGGGTGTTTTTTTCCTCCTCTAGCCCCGCCCTCCCTTGTTTCGAAAGCACTGAAATGAAAGGCAGTCGGCGGGGCTGTGGCGGGCTGTCATTTCCTTCCTGGGCCGCTGGTAAACCGGCTTTGATGAGCCCTTTGGACAAGGCGGGGCCGAGCCGCTGGGACGGGCGATCCGGCAGCACAGTCGGAGGGAGGATGCATGGGGGAGGCCCGTCGCTCCTGCCTGGTCCTCCCCGGGGCCGCAGCCACATCCTTTCCAGTCCGCCTGGTCCCCGTCACACCCGGCGGGCCTCCGCAGCCAGTGTGGGAAACGTGTCTGTTGGAGCCACGTGGTGGGGGTGGCCCGCGGTATCCTGGCGCTGGTGGGGAGTTTGGCAAAAGACCGGAGGCTGCCAGAGGCCGGCTCCGGGGGGCGCCCTGGTGCTGGGGCTGTCCCTGGCGCTGGCCTGGAGCCCGGCGTCCTTAATTGCGGGAAGGACTCGGATGCCACCTTACAGGCCTGTCCCACGCGACTGTCCCCGCGGTGAGATGAGGGCTTCCCAGGCCTGTACCTGGGGCAGGAGGCCTCTCCCTGGGAGGAGGAGCCCGGCTGCCTGCTTGCTGGAAGGGCCGCCTGGCGGGGCCCGAAGGCCTCCCTGCTGCCCTTCCTCACACCCTTCCCATCCAGAGCTCTTGTTTTTCGCCCTGGGACCACTCACACCGTCGTGTGGGTTGTGGAAGACAAGTCAAAATGACCAGGGCAACATCATGTCCCACGCCTTACCCGCAAGCCACAGGGACCTTGACTTCACGGCTCTGACCCCAAGAGGCAACTCTACTTGCCTGTTCTGAGCAGTGGAGCCAGGCCTCATCAGCTGACAGAAAGCCTGCTGTTAAGTTAATGTGTTTTAAATTAAAGCCATTTGTTTTATTTATTAGGGCGATGACTGTTAAGCAGCCCCGATTAAGCCATCCTCTGCTTGTGGGACTAGTCTCCCAGAGGCTGGCCCTTGCGGTCCTGCTCAGGCAGGCCTGGGGATAGCACAGGTGTGCTGCTCAGATGACAGATGAAATGAGGCAGCTCACAGCCTGGCACATGGCAGGTGCTTGGTCAATGGTGGCTGCTAATAATGGTACCGGAACAGGTGTGTTGGGAGCTGACACCCTGCCGTTGTCACTCTAGAAAGCACATACCTGTTTATTCACCATGCTGATACCGTTGATTCAGTTGGAGGGCAGTGCAGCTAGCTTGCAAAACAGCTTTCTGCCCAGGTTTATTTCCGGTGTCCCTGTGTTCTGCAAGTCTTCAGTTCTCCAAACTACGGTGTTGTTTTCTTCTCTGACACTCCTCCCTCCCCCACCTCTTGGCAATATATTGTTTGCCTCTCTCTGAAAGCACAGGACACCTTAGCCTTATTTGATGTTCAGAGGCATCCACACTTTCTTTTTCCTGCTGGAAGGAAGAGGCTCATCTTCATCACATCCCTTCCCCACAGGCCCTAGCCCTGCCTGGCCCTGGGCAGAGGCTCTGCAATGCTAACCGGCCTGTGCTCTGGAGTGGGAGCTGCTGCTTGTCAGGATGATGAAGCCTTTGTAGTCTTGTGTAGATGACAGAGTCACCTCTATGAACGTTCCTTAGTTTCTCGAAGGTTCCAATTCAAATTTGTTTATAGTAAATGGTGCACAATTACACAATTTTTGATCAAATTTTGATGTTTTGTTTCCTTCTTAATGGTTTTTGATGTGTTTTCTTGGTCTGATTACACACACTAACTGTTTCTAGTCATTTTTGGGCATCAGCCGAGTGTAAGCTGTAAATGACTTAAAAAGGCCGGGCCTCTGGGGAGACGCTCATGAATCCACATAACCCCACAGACTCCCAGAGCCTGCTCCTATGCCTGGCTGCCACGCTGTCCCCCGAGTGGGGTCTCTGGCCTCACCCTCTGTTGCTCTTGCCTCGTTGAAGGCTGTGAGGTGGCCCTGCTTTTGCCAGAGCATCACAGCAGCCCAGGATGGGAGCTTTGTATGACCACTCAAGTGGCCAGGCTCCCTGAGTCCTGGTCAGGGTGGGATTCTGCAGGGGCTTCATAGGCTCAGCAGGTGGATTTGTCAGTCTGAAAAACCTGCACAAGATCAGGCATAGTGCAGGCTTTGCTTAGGGTACCCTCGGCCACCTGCTCTCTAGGAGGTAGGAAGACACAGGGTCGAGGATTGTGGGTGTGCCGGGGCTGCTTTGTGAGGATGGAGAGGCTGGCTGGGGGGCAGGGAGCTTGGAGGATATACATCCATGGTACATGGGTAGGAGGTGACCTGCCCACCTTAGAGATGAGGGAACTCAGGCAGCTGGAGCCACAGACTGGCTCTGTCCTCTGTCCCTGGCAGGAGAGTCATCACCAGAAGATGGGGCAGAGGGGAGCGGCTGGGGTGGGGCGGCCTGGCTGGGTGAGTATGTGGCTCTCTGGGTTGGCAGAGAGTCAGCAGTAGCCAGGACTCCGGAGCACGAGCCACAGGGAGAGCTGGGGGGGCCTGTGCCGGCCCAGCCAGGATGTACCTGGCTGCCATGGTGATCCACCTGGCTGGACTGCCTGAGGTTGCGGCCACTTCCCATCTCTGGGACTTTGCTCAGGGGCTTCTTCCCCGGATCACCCATTCCTCCCATCTTCATCTGATTAACTCGCCTTTCATGATGAAGCTCGGACGGTGCCAGTTATGTGGGGACCCACCTCTCACCTCCACCCTGGTGAGCCCCTTTCCCCTGGCTCCTGCCGAGCTGACACTGGCCCTTCTGCCAGCTGCTGGGGGGTGAGGGCTGTCTTATTTCATTCTGTGTCTCCAGGATGTAGTGGCGCACGGCCTGGCGTGGGTGAGCCTGCATAGGCTCGCACACTGGAGGAGCTGGATGCCAGCACGGTGGGCAGCGGGGTGTGAGTGCAGCCGTGGAAGGCCGGGGTGGGATGGCTGGGCACCGGTGCCCGTCAGATGTCCTGTGCACATGCTGCTCAGACCTGCAGGACATGGCGTCCTTGGCCGCGTACAGAGGCCTCAAGCTTGTAAAGAAGGCTTCCCGGTCCCTCTTGTCATGCGTTCTCCTGCAGAAAGTCATCCAGCCTGACACTAGCTATGAAGTGTCAGTGGTGTTTTGGGTTTTGGAACTGTCCCCCTTGCATTACCATGAAGAAATGCTGATGCTGGCCCTTGGGAGGTACAAGGGGCGTCACTTGTCTCCCTCACCTGAGAGCCCTGGGGAGGTTGCTTGGTCTGCCTAGAGCCCCGGCTGGCAGGCAGTGCCCTGGGCAAGCTCTTCAGCCTGCACCTGCCCCTGGGCGCTCACTTCAGCTGGAGTGTGGTGGACAGAGTCCTGCCCAGATGTTATTGATCCTGAGTTCTGGGTCTTCCTCTGACCCTGGCTTCCATTAGCAAGGCCTTCTGATGTCTTTGCCTCAGTTTCTCATCCATAAGAGGAGTGGGGACGCTCTGGCTCTGAGTAACAGTCTGTTCTCTTCCGAGTGTGTGTAAACAGTGCTGGGGGCTTACAGAGCTCATGCCCTTTCCAGACCCCATCCTGAATGTGCGGGTGAGAGGTTGCAGGGCATGAGGAGGCTGCTCTTCCCCTCTTTCTGGGATAATCCCTGGAATGACCCTGGGCAAAGCTGCCGTGCTGACTTTCCTTCCGTCCTCTGGGAGGTACTGGTTCATTTCTCGGGCCCTGCCCTGTGCGAGGCCGCACTTCAGGCCTGCGGAGCATGAGGGCGAGAGGCATGGAATGACCAGAGGTGTCTCAGGTTTATCATCACCATCAATGAGCCACAGCTGCCACCATTGCAAGATTTCCCCTAGGTGGCAGGCACCATGCTGGATCCTGCTTTTCCTCCTTCATTTAACCTTGGAGCAGTCGGGCCTGTGAGGGGTAGCTAGTCTCCCCTAGGAAGAGGCTGCACAGATGAGCTTGCTCGGAGCCGTGATTGGAGTCCGGCTTGCTGATTCTTCAGCACTCTGCCCGATGCCTGTTGATTTTGGCGGTTTGTTCTTGTCCCTCCAAAGCCAAGAATGCTCTGTGAGAGCTGGGGCCCCGCCAGAAGGGTTCCCACAGTGCCCCTGTGCCTGCTGCTGGCTGGGTGGCCTCTTCCCCTGGTCAGCTGGGTGGCACAGAACAGGGGAATCCCAGGGCTGCCCGGGGTGGACCTTCCCTCCTTCCTCTAGGAGCTGCCCATAGAACAGCAGGGAGCCTCTTTCTAGGAGGTAGGATTTACAGGCTGAGATGTTGGAGCCCCACCTCCCTCATTTAGCTGCAGAAGAGGTCTGGGTTGGAGGGAGTCCAGTCTCTGGTCCTGGACTTGAGTCTATTCATGTTATCCATGAGAAAACTGGGGCCCAGAGAGGCCAAGCAACTTGCTCAGGGCCACACAGCTGCTCAGTGGACAAGGGAGACTGGGAGCAGCTCTCCTGTGCCGTCTCTGGTTCCCTGCACCCATGGTCTCCCGTGTGTTCGGAAGCCAGTGCTATGCTGTGCTTGCTCTGTGCGCTGGTTTGTCTTCTGTTTTGGTTCCTAGCCTGACACAGCTTTTGGATCTCACCCACTTGTGACTCCCTGCAGTCGCCTGTGTTTTGTGGACAATGAAAGGCTTTGCTCCACGTCCACTGATCAGCTGCTCCAGAAGGAAGCTTTGCGGCCTCCTCAGCTGCAGGCCCAGAGTCACGGCTCCCTCCATCCCATTGCCTGGCCCTGCTCAGCCCACTTGGATGGAGCTGAGTCCCCAGCCCGACTGGGTCCTGCTGGGGGCTGAGCCCGTGGGTGCGAGCCGTGTGGGGTAGGGAACCCCGCCGCTGTCTCCTGCCTGGCTCTGCACTCCTGCAGCCCCGGTCCTGCCGTGACTGTCACAGGGATCTCCGGGCCTGGGCAGCAGCTCCCTGTTGTGCGAGCATGGTACTCGGAAACCGCCTTTTCTGCTGGTTTAGTCTGACTCAAGCTCCTTGCTGAGGGACTGCATTCCCTCTGCAAACCTATGGCCTTATGGGTCTTTCTGATGCTGCTGCTATCCCCTGCTCTGTCCCCAGTGCTGGTGAATTTCCCAGCCTGGGGCGGTTGGGGATAGGGTCCGAGTCTGACTTCTTTCTCCTTCCTGCGCAGCTGGTGTAGGAATGGGTGTGTGTCTCTTGAATGAGTATGGTGTTGGCTACAGATGGGCCGCTTTAGATCCTGGCTCTACCTCATCTTTCTGGGAGGTGGGGGGTAGTTGTTTACATTCTCTGAACCACTTCCTCTCTGTAGCAGGGGCCCAGTCATATCACCTGCCCCAAAACATTGGTGTGGGGGCGACGTTAAGTGACTGAATGTGCATAGCGCACCTGTTTGTGCTTGACGCGTGCTAGGTGGACCCTTAGGCACTGCCCTGGCCCCGTGAAGGCCCTGCAGGTCTGTGTCCCGCCCTTGGCGGCTGTGCCCAGCTTTAGCATGCCACCTCATGGTCCTGCTCAGTGGCTCACCTGTTCACCCTGTGTCAGGTCCCAGTCTGGCACAGGTGGCTGCCCCTGAATCTGGGCCTTGCAAGCCTGTTGCCTGGATGCCCAGGTTCCAGATGCTCGAGTTCGCCTTGGGAAACAAAAGCAGTTTTGGCACAGAGATCCCGCAGCCTACAGACTTAATTATGCCCCGTGGACGTGCTGAGCAAGAGTGAGAGGGTGTCTGAGCCTGCAGAGGCCTCCATGTGACGCCATGTGGCCCCCAGTTTCCTTACAGTGGAAAAGGAACAAGCTTCCGGCTCAGGGAAGGCCTTCCCAGGAGCAGATGGTACTTTGGACATCACCCGTCGGGCTTCGAGCCTGCGTCCTGTGGTTGGGAGGGTGAGGGGCATGTTGTTTCTGCTGCTGACCCCAGTTTCAGGGCAAATTTAACCTGTGGTCGTGCAGGGTGGGGCTTTGGTCCCAGGCCCTGGGGCTGAGGCCCTGGAGAACCCGCCAGGCCTGGGCAGTCACTGCTGACGTCTGTGGCCAGAGTCTCCAAGCGCTGAGGGCCCCCTGGGGCCTGATTTATGGGGGTCTTTGGGGGACTTGTTCCAGCCTGGAAATGTGAGAGGGAAATCTCTCCACCCCGGTGGGGGTGCTCCCTGGTGCAGAGCTGGGCAGCGGGCACCCCCTGACTTGTCTGAGAGCACCGTTTCCCTCTGGTGTTACCCTTTAAAACTCACTTCAGGGAAGAGTGATTGGCTACATAGTTGAATTTGCTGAGCAGCGTTTGCAGAGGATGCAAACTGCCAAGTAGGCTGGCCCTGCTTACTGGTCTCTTCTTTGGACTCACTGAGTGGCTTTCGCTTTGATCAGAAATGTGAACGGGCCAGGCGCGGTGGCTCACGCCTGTAATCCTAGAACTTTGGGAGGCCGAGGTGGGCGGATCCGCTAAGGTCAGGAGTTCGAGACCAGCCTGGCCAACGTAGTGAAACCCCGTCTCTACTAAAAATACAAAAATTGGCCGGGTGTGGTGGTGGGTGCCTGTAGTCCCAGCTGCTCGAGAGGCTGAGGCAGGAGAATTGCCTGAACCCAGGAGGCAGAGGTTGCAGTGAACCGAGATCATAACACTACACTCCAGCCTGGGAGACAAGAACTCCTTCTCAAAAAAAAAAAAAAAAAAAAAAAATGTGAGCAGTTGAAGTTTTTAGGACTGATGTGGCTCTCAGAGAGTTGGGAGACATTTTAAGGCAAATGCAAAATGAAAACATTTCTTTTACTTAAGGCTCTGTCTTAAGCAGGGGCCTTGGGAAATGAAACGGGATCTTGCTGCTTCGCCTCCTGATTTCTGGAGCTGTTGACTTCTCAGCCTTTTTCTGTGACATGTACAGCATCTGGACCTGATTTACAGGAGTCTTTGGGGGATTTGTTCCAGCCTGGAAATATGAGAGGGAAATCTCACTGCTCCAGGAGAGGAGTCAGTGCTTAGGGCAGCCTTCCCTGGGCCTCGGGGAGAGGGAGGATCTGAGAAAGGGGCAGGAGAAAGTGCTTGAAGAAAAGCGGGCAGCTGGGGTGCAGTGCCTGGGCTCCATGGAGAGCCCTTTGTGACTTGCTTCTCCAGGTAGTGGAAAGCTGTAAATCTCATTCAACAAACCGTCTTCATTTCCCACGTTCCCTTGAGCCCTTGTCTCTTGCAGGACTAATTTGGATAGAGCAGGGGAATTTTGTTCTCTACTCATGTTACTGAATAGGGGACCCACCTGCGGTGGCGTATGCCATAAACACCTCCCCGCCTGCCTTGCTGCCCTGTCTCCAGCTTATTGTTCGTATCACTGTAGCATACGTTATAGTCATATTTCTTTTGTAACCTGAGCTGTGAGTTTGTTTTTTCGCACAATAAATAACACCACAGTGAATCTCTCTCTCTCTCTCTGTGTGTGTGTGTGTGTGTGTGTGTGTGTGGTTTTTTTTCTTCTTTTGAATTGTTCCCAGGAACCTTCCTTGATTCTCCACAAGAAACACTTCCCAGTCCTATGTGGTCCTGTTCCCACAAATTAACACATGTGAAGATCAGGTCTATCAGGGCTGCTCCTCAGCGCCCACTCTCTTGCCTCTTCATTATAAAGAATTTTTCCTGCTAATTTATATTACACAGGCCCACGTTTCGCCTCTCATGGTATATTTTTTAGATGTTAAAAAATTTTATTCTGAAACAAGCCAAAACAGAAAAATGAAAACAAAAAAAGTAACAGATACCTTTGTTTCTACTGTGTAAGTTAAATAGGTGCTAACATTTTTCTCTATTTGCTTAAGATTCTTTTTTTAAGGAAATAAAATATTATAGACGTAGCTAAAGCTCACTCTATTTCTTCTCCATCCTACTCCCTCCAGAGGTATTTACTGTCACAAATAAGAAGTTGGTGTGTTTTGTGCAATTTGTATGTTTTTAATTTTTACCACATATGTATGCCTAAAATATATATGTATTACTGCTTTGTATGTTTTCAGCAGTTATGTAAACACTCTTATTTATCCATTTGACATTTCATTGTGAGTATGAGATTTCATAGCATTATGATTTTGAGATTTATCTTTGCTGATACATGGAAGTCTTGCCTGGTCATTTTAATTGCTGTGTAGTATTTTATTGTGGGTGGATCTCCGTTTACTCGTTTGCCTTCTGAGAGATGGCTGGGCGGTTCCCCTGTTTTGTCACTCCTGCTGTGAACACCCAGGCACACAATGTGCTTGAGGCTCTCCAGGGTCACGCCTGGAAGGGGCTGCTCGGTCCTGGGGTGTGTGCATCTTCTGCTTTGCAGGACCCTGGTGAGCTCCCCTCCGGGTGGCTGTTCCCCTTCCCATTCCACGTTCTCTTGAGCACTTGGCGGAGACTCCCTTTTATTGGTGTGGGTCTTGCCGCCTTTGAGGCGGGAGGTAGAGGCTTGGGGGCAACTTTGGAAATAGGATAGGAGGGAAACTTTGAGAGCAGACCTGAGTGGCTTCTTCATGCCACCTCAGACTTCCTGGCTGTGCAGACACTGGGGCCAACCTTCCAAGAGCGTTCAGAGTCTCTGTGGAGGGTAGAGAGGAGGGTGCCTCCAGCTGCAGGCGGAGGTCCTCACTGAAGTCTGGACCCGGTGCTCAGCGCAGCTTCACGGGCGTCTGTCCTGGCCTCGCTTCCTTCATGGACAGGTGCAGGGCTGTATGAGAAGGGCCGGGGGCCTGGCTTCTGGGCTGGCTTCTGTAGGGACTTGCTGCCTAACCTGTGGATACCCCCTTTCCACCTGGCTGGGCCCCGCCTTCCCTGTCAGAAACACATGGGGTCACATCAGTGATTTGGGTGACCGCTTAGTTCTACCCATATTGGTCATCCACTTGATGTTTGCAGTTAGCAAGTGGTCTCTGCTTTTCCTAACCATGGTCTGCTAGGCCTGAGCCTTGGGGAACCAGCAGGTGTGGTGGAGGTGGAGGACCTGCCCGCAGGGCAGCAGGGGCCTCGGGCGAGGATGACTTGGCTGTTTCCTTCCTGCAGCTGTGCTCAGTGAGATGGTCTGTGCTTTCATGTAGCTTGAGGGAGTCCTCAGATCCCAGGGCCGTCTGGCCAGTGCACATTTATGCCGACAGAGGGAAGCCTAGGTTGGTCCTTGTGGGTCATTCACAAAAGCCAGAGGCAAACGAGTGCTGCTTTGAGATGAGCATTTTTAAGATCCATGTAACCCTGTCCAGTATTGCTGCTATCTGAAGCCATCATTCAGCCTGGGCACCTACTATGTGCCAGGTGCTGTCCTGGGAACTTGGGTGTATCAATGAACAGAAGAGACAGAACAGGTGAAAAGTCCCTGCCTTGTAGCGCTTACATCCTGGCAGGAGGAGGACTAGATGAGCCGTTAAAATGTCTCGTTTGCTGCCTGGGAGACAGTGAAGTAGGGGTTCCTAAAGGGTTAGGTTTCTTTTCGTTTCTTTGTTCCATGAAAAGCAGATGAATAAATCATATAGTATGTTAGCAGGTGAGTACATTATACCGTGTGTCAGCAGGAGAAGAGGACCAGGAGTATGGGGGTGGTTGCAGTGGTTTTTTTTTTCTTTTTTTTTTTGAGATGGAGTTGCACTCTTGCCACCCAGGCTGGAGTGCAGTGGCGTTATCTCTGCTCACTGCAACCTCTGCCTCCTGGGTTCAAGTGATTCTCCTGCCTCAGCCTCCCAAGTAGCTGGAATTATAGGCATGTGCCACCACGCCCAGCTAATTTTTGTATTTTTAGTAGAGACGGGGTTTCACCACGTTGGCCAGGCTGGCTCAAACTCCTGACTTCAGGTGATCCATCCGCCTCGGCCTCTGAAAGTTCTGGGATTACAGGTGTGAGCCACCACGCCCGGCCAGTTGCAGTTTTTAATTGGATGGGCAGGGAAGCTGTCACTGAAAGGTGACATTGAGTGAAGACCTGAAGGAAAGAAGTTGCTGGCTGGGCAGCCCTGGGGAGGAGCATCTGGGCGGCAGGCGTGAGGGGCTGCTGTGTCGGAGGCTCAGTGCCGTGGCCTGGGTGAGCGCAGTGGACATCAGTGCCAGAGCTAGCAGGAGGAGGGCAGCTCCCAGCCTGCATCAGAGTGAGGATTCCAGCTTTGACTGGGTCAGAGGAGGAGGGCTCTGGCCTCTGTGTGGAGAGGAGAATGCTGGGGAGACCCTTAGGAGGCCATCACCCTGGCCCCGGGGAGAGAGGATGGTGCTTGGCCTGGGGAAGCTGTGGCGGTGGTGGGCGGTGGAGGGATTCTGGATTCATCAGGAAAGGGCTGCTACTAGGTTGGGATGTTGAGGTTTTCTCCACTAGAGTTTATTTATGCGTGGACTTGAAGTCTGTGGCATCAAGAGGGCTACAGACCACACGTTTATCTCTTTTGACAGCGCTTGGGTTTGTAGTGAGCAGGCTCAGTGGGAGCTGTGCAATGAAGGAGTCAAATAGGACAAGTGAAGCGAGGGCAACCCTCGTGCCTGAAAGGTTGAGTGTGTTCTGGAATCGGCGAGACCTGGGCTGAAATCTGGGCTTTGACCATCGACCGAGTCACCCTGGGCAGGGACCTTCCCCTCTCTGGCCACGACTGCCTCTTTTCCATGGGGCATGGTGATGGCGAGGATGAGATGAGCTCATGTCCATCTACGTTGCTGCCTGACACGTTTCCTTTCTTTGTGATCCCATGAAGAGCAGGGGCCAGTGTGCCATGTGCCTGTCACGTGCCATGTGCCTGGTGTGAGCCACGTGGCCATTGTGCGCTGATGTGAGCCGTATGCCTCTGATGTGAGCCCTATGCCTGTTTTATACAGCATGGTGGTGCTTAGAGAAGTGCCCGATCCTGAACATTGCCTGGTGGGTGTAACCTTTTGAAGTTACAGGAAGGGATTTAGTGAGAGGCTTTGGATGAGACATTAGGTGAATTAGGTGAGTAGGTTCTGACGTCAGGTGGGGAAATCAGCGTGTTGAACTCCCCCTGGCTGCTGGTGCCGCACTTGGCCTTTTAAACAGTGTCTCACCCACAGAAGGAGGCGATGGATGTGACAGTGCATCTAAAATTCCGTCTGCATTTCCTCCCTGCATTTTCCCAGTGTCCTAGAGCTGTCTGCAGTATTACCTACTTAACGTATATTTTAATTTGGCTCCTGTATTAGTCCATTTTCACGCTGCTGATAAAGACATACCCGAGACTGGGTAATTTATACAGGAAAAAGGAGTTTGTTTTTTGAGACAGAGTCTCGCTCTGTCCCCCAGGCTGGAGTACAGTGGCGCAATCTTGGCTCACTGCAATCTCCTCCCTCCGAGTTCAAGCGATTCTCCTGCCTCAGCCTTCCAAGTAGCTGGGATTACAGGTGCCTGCCACAATGCTCAGCTAATTTTTGTGTTTTCTTAGTAGAGACGGCATTTTACCCTGTTGGCCAGGCTGGTCTCAAACTCCTGACCTCAGGTGATCCACCCGCCTTGGCCTCCCAAAGTGCTGGGATTACAGCTGTGAGCCACTGCACCTGGCCAAGGAAAAAGGACATTTTAATGGACTTACAGTTCCATGTGGCTGGGGAAATCTCACAATCATAGTGGAAGGCAAGGAGGAGCGAGTCATGTCTTACATGGATGGCAGCAGGCAAAAAAAGAAGGGAAACTCCCGTCTTTTGTTGTGTCGTTGTTGTGCAGGGAAGCGGGAGCTGTGCAGGTAAACTCCTCGTTACGGAACCATCAGATCTCATGAGACTTACTCACTTTCACAGGAACTGCACGAGAAAGACCTGCCCGCACAATTCAGTTACCTCCCACTGGGTCCCTCCCACAACACGTGGGAATTCAAGATGAGATTTGGGGAGAGACACAGCCAAACCATATCAACTCCTTTTTCTTCTTCTTTTCTCCTTAGCGCCTCCTGAGGTAGTATCTGTTGAAGTCAAAGTTCTAAAGCTTTTTTCTTAGTACTTTGCACAACAATATAAGCCTGTAAGTATTAAAGTGGTTGGTCTGTGTGCCTGCAGGACTCCCTTTTGCACCCCTCTGGATGTGTGTGTACCAATCTCAGGGAGCACCGGATGAGCGGCTTTGTGAAACCCAGGAGAGCAGGCAGCCTTGGAAAGCGGCTGATAAGGTTTGGCTGTGTCCCCACCCAAATCTCACCTCAAATTGTAATCCCCACGTGTCGGAGGAAGGGCCTGGTGCGAGGTGACTGGACCACGGGGGCGGGACTTCCTCCCTGCTGTTTCTCGTGAGAGTCAGTGAGCTCTCAGGAGACTGCGGTTTGAAAGTGTGTAGCGCTTCCTCCTTCTCTCTCTCTGTCCTGCCGCACTATGGTAAGATGTGTCCCCTCCGCCATGATTGTGTGTTTCCTGAGGCCTCCCCAGCCATGCAGAACTGTGAGTCCATCAAACCTCTTTTCCTTATAAATCACCAAGTCTTGGGTCGTTCTTTATGGCAGTGTCAGAACAGACGAATACATCAGCTGAGCCTGCCGGGGTCGGAGGGTTCGAGCCTGGCAGGGCTGTGTGGGGATCATGGCTCTCCTCCTTGGGCTCCAGCTGTGTCCCCAACCCAGAGAGTCAGGAAGGAGTTGGGGGCCCAGCCGGAACTGGGGTTCAATGCCAGTTTCAAGAGAGGCTGGCCCCTAGAGGAAGCTGTGCACGAGGGTGGGGTGCGGGAGATGGGGACGAGCCTCCCGGCCCAGGCCACCTTCCTGCCTGTGTGACAGAATCTGGCTCAGTACCTCCTTTGGGTGTTACCCCTGGTAAAACTGCAGTGTTCTTTGGAGGTCATAGGTCATGGGATGGTTCCCACATGAAAAAAGGACAAATCGAGGAATCTGGCTAAGAAGCACTCACAGCCCTCCCACCGCTCGGCTTGGTGAATACGTGGATTGTGATCGCCCACCCTCAGATTTCACAGTGAAATCCTGGAACTGCCGTTCGCTCTCTTCTCCCATCTCATCTCCTTCCTCTCTTTCCCTCGCTGTCATACCTCTTCCCCTCCTTTTTGGGGTGGAACACGTTATTTTGTAGAAAAACAGCTTCTACTGTCAGGAAAATTTAGTATTAAATGTCAAAAAGCAAAACATGATTTATAGAAAAGGTGAATTAAGGAATGCTTCTACCCGCTGTGCAAGGATTATTTCAAAAAAGTTCACTCAAAGTGTTCTTCAGTGAGTGCCAGAAACAGATGGTGAGTGACTCCGTGCATTTGTTTTTACAAATGCCTGCTCAGTGTGGAGAGACAGAAATTGGGACCAGGAGGCTGGAGTGGCAGGTGCCAAGTAGCGAGTGGCGCCGGGGAGGGCGTGCCACCTCCTGGGGCCCGGCTGGGAGTCTGGGACTGGCTCTCTCGCTGTGGCTATGGGGGGCTGGATAGACCGTGTTAAAGAAATCATGGATTTATGCTTGTGGAACCCCTCAACGTGTATCACGGTGTCTGGAAGGCCATGTGGCCACATTGTAACGTCACTGTTGGCTGGTCACGAACACACAGAGAGTCCAGAGGATAGCACAGACCCCTGCTCACCCCCACCTCTCCTTTAGAGCTGCCTTGCGGTTTATTCCTCATCAGCCTGGAGGGGTGTCTGGGGCTCACCCCCGCTGCCTCTGCTCACTCCTCTTTCCTCTCATCTTTCCCCTAAGTCTTGCTCTCCCTCCAGGGACATGGCTCCATCCTGCTGGTTTGCCATAGTTCCTCATGGTCATCCTGGAAATTCATCTGGAAGGCCCGGGTGTTTGAAGGTCCACAAGGTGACGTACCTACAAGACAGACACACTGTGTATTGCTGTGCTAACACGGTCTTCGTTCCTGTATCTGCTTGCCAAAGACCCTCTTGCCATTGGAGGTGAGGAAGACACGAGCAGGGTGAGGGGAAGGAGAACAGGTCTGGCCCCACTTGGCACAGAGAGGGCACTGGATCCTTTGCCCAGGTCTTCTTTCTTCCAGTCGTGACAGCCTTGTCTTCCTGGGGACCGATGCTTGATTGTTGCTCTGTTAGGAGCGCCTGAGTCAAAAGCAAACTGAGATTTTGAAAGAGAGAAGGGGTTTATTGTAGCCATTTATCTCTCTTCATTATAGGCAAGAAAAAACCTGGTGTAAACACAAGCGTGCTAGATGGGGAAGGAGGCGAAGAGAATAAATCAGCAGGTGTGTGTGTGGTTGTGTTGTCTTCTGTATTAGACCATTTTTGCGTTGCTATAAAGAGATACCCGAGATTGTGTAATTTATTTTAAAAAGAGGTGTAATTGGCTCATGGTTCTGCAGGCTGTAGAGAAGGGTGGTGCCAGCGCCTGCTTCTAGGGGAGGCCTTAAGAAGCTTCCGGTCATGGCGGAAGGTGATGGGGAAGCAGGCACATCACAGAGTGAGAGCAGGGGCAGGAGAGAGTGGAGGCGGGTGGAGGTGCCACACACTTCTACAACCGGATCTGCCGTGAACGGCCTGAGCGAGAGCTAACTCACATCCAAGGGGATGGTGCTAAACCATTCATGAAGGATCCGCCGCCATGATTCCGTACCTCCCACCAGGCCCCACGTCCAGCATTGCGGATCACACTTCAGCATGAGATTTGGAGGGGACACACGTATCCTCTCTGCCTCTTCCCACTCCCACGTGAGGCAAACACCCATAGTTCCTTCTGCTGCCACTCAAATTAAATGGTTTCTGGACCCCTTGCCTCCTTGGGACACTCTAGAACAGGTGTGTCCAGTCTTTTGGCTTCCCTGGGCCACACTGGAAGAAGACGAATTGGGCTAGGTGCGGTGGCTTGCACCTGTAATCCCAGCACTTTGGGAGGCCGAGGTGGGCCGAATCACTTGCAGGAGTTCAAGACCAACCTGGCCAATATGGTGAAACCCCATCTCTACTAAAAATACAAAATTAGCTGGGCGTGGTGGCACGTGCCTGTAATCCCAGCTACTCAGGAGGCTGAGGCAGGAGAATCGCTTGAACCCGGGAGGCAGAGATTGCAGCAAGCCGAAATCACGCCACTGCACTCCAGCCTGGGTGACAGAGCAAGACTCCGTCTCAAAAAAAAAAAAAAAAAAAAAAAAAGAAGAATTATCTTGGGGTACACATAAGGCTGAAGTGCAATGGTGCGATCTTGGCTCACTGCAACCTCCGCCTCCCAGGTTCAAGCAATTCTCCTGCCTCAGCCTCCCGAGTAGCTGGGATTACAGGCATGTGCCACCACACCCGGCTAATTTTGTATTTTTAGTGGAGACGGGGGTTTCTCCATGTTGGTCAGGCTGGTCTCGAACTCCTGACCTCAGGTGATCCGCCCACCTTGGCCCAAAGTGCTGGGATTCCAGGCGTGAGCCACTGTGCCCGGCTGGGAGTGTTTTTTTTTTGTTTTTATTGCTTTTCTGTTTTTTGGGGGTTTTTTTGAGATGGAGTCTTGCTCTGTGGCCCAGGCTGGAGTGCAGTGGTGCGATCTCGGCTCACTGCAAGCTCCGCCCCCTGGGTTCACGCCATTCTCCTGCCTCAGCCTCCCGAGTAGCTGGGACAGATGCCTGCCACTATGCCCGGCTAATTTTTTGTATATTTAGTAGAGACAGGGTTTCACCGTGTTAGCCAGGATGGTCTTGATCTCCTGACCTCGTGATCTGCCCACCTTGGCCTCCCAAAGTGCTGGGATTGCAGGCGTGAGCCACCGCGCCCGGCCGGGAGTGGTTTTTAAATGAAGATTCCTATGCCTGACTGTCGACCCTGACTCAGAATCTTTGTGCTCAGGACCCTGGAGTCTGTATTTTAATAAGTCTCCCCAGCAAGAGCCATGTGTGCGTGCAGCAAAGCTGGAGACCCGGGACCCAGAGCTGCCCTCCCGGCAGTGCGGGTGAAGCTCGCAGGCTTGCTGGAGACACGCCGTCCTGGTGACGTGTGATGTTTCATCATCCTCTGTCCGGTGGGCCGGTGTCTTTGTGTTACATTTGCTCCTACCCTGCCTTGGTCATATTAAGGTTTTGGACGACTGGAATAGGGCCCATCTCTGCTGACACAATGGCAATCTTGCAGAAGTCCTAGAATGTTCACTGCAGGTCTGGTTACCTAGAAACTAGTGATGGTTCAGTAAGCATGAGGTGGAGATGAGGGTGAGGAGGTAGCGTAATGATCGGACGTTGTGCAGTGAGGACAGTGTGGGGAGGAGGAGCTGTCGCTTTTAAACTGTCAGTAAAGTAGGTTATGAGAATAGATATTGGACATGGCTTTAGAAATTAGCTGGGCAGGCTGCTTTTCCCCTCTTCAGCTGTTTGTGGTACTGCCTGACAAAATTCAATTATTAGTCCATCCAGGACATCCTGCAGAAGCGATAATCGTCACATGAGGGAGGGGCCCGGCCTGTGCTTCTGTCTTTTTCTTTCCTTGTAAAAACTGCACATCCATTATGACTGTTACCTTTTCCATTTAAAGCTAACCAAATTCAGAGCATTTACCACTTACGCTTGGAGACCTTTGTTTTCAAAGTGAGCTCAAGTTATTGGTGGGGGCAACAGGCAGCCACTGAGAATGATAGTGTCTTCAGGACATGTTAGTGACTAAGAAAAGAGCTCAATAGACCTGTGGCTCTACCCATCTATCACTCAATTATCTGTCTGTCACTCCAGGAAAACCTCATTTAAGGAAACACCTTTGATATAATTTCAGACATAAAATTTAGATTCGGGAATGGCTATTCTGAAATAGTAATACAGGAGTTATTAAGAAATAATTTTTAGGCAGATAGTCAGGGTAAAGGTTCTCAGTGGAAATTTTCTTATAATAAGAAAAAAACCCTGAACCATCTCTTTTTTTTTAAATTTTTTTTTTATTATACTTTAAGTTCTAGGGTACATGTACACAACGTGCCGGTTTGCTACATATGTATACATGTGCCATGTTGGTGTGCTGCACCCATTAACTTGTCATTTACATTAGGTATATCTCCTAATGCTATCCCTCCCCCCTCCCCCAACCCCACGACAGGCCCTGGTGTGTGATGTTCCCCTTCCTGTGTCCAAGTGTTCTCATTGTTCAATTCCCACCTATGAGTGAGAACATGCGGTGTTTGGTTTTCTGTCCTTGCGATAGTTTGCTGAGAATGATGGTTTCCACCATCATCCATGTCCCTACAAAGGACGTGAACTCATCCTTTTTTATGGCTGCATAGTATTCCATGGTGTATATGTGCCACATTTTCTTAATCCAGTCTATCATTGATGGGCATTTGGGTTGCCAAACCATCTCTTTTCTAACAGAAAAGGCATCTTGAAGGGCCAGGCCAGCAAGCTTTGATATGCGAATGTCAGCCATTAGAAACTGCGTTCACTCAACATAAGGATTCCCACCCTCTTCTCGTCACTGGTTGTAGCAAGTGTCATGGCCACCTCCAGACAACACCTTGTGTTCAGAACATCATGGCGCCCTACATTTGCATATTAAAAGGACTAAGGTGGGAGGGCTAAGGTTTTTCTACGGGCAATTTAAATAACATACCTGGTCAAATCAATCCCCTGGGCCCTATGCAGATCAGACCCCACCTCCTCCAGCCTCCCATGTAACCTCCCACTTTTCCACCACACTTTGTTTCTCTTTGTTCCAAGCCCCGTCCCTTGTCTCTGTACGGGGAACTGTTCCCTTCTTTCTTGCCTATTAAACTTTTCTCTCCTTAAAACCACTCCACATGTGTCCATGTCATTGATCCTGTCGGTGCAAGACCAAGAACCCTGGTGTTCCTCCAGTCATCAAAGTCATATTAGTAGTTTGCAGGTTGGGTGTAAAATTGAGGCAACAGCTCCTACTGACAAAGTGAGATATTGTAGCCTGGGTCTTCTGTCTAGCAGCTTAAAGGTGAGAAGGAGGCCTGTGCTCCGGAATGTTTAGAATAAGTCCCATGTGGAAGAAATCTCTCTCTTTGGGTGAGGGTTGGGTTGGAGATGGAGAAGCACATGACATGCCCGGGGCAGATGCTGGGGTCGGAAGGAACTGCTGAGTTCCCAGGTGCTACCGGGCCACAGGGCAACATTCTGTGTCTGGAACAGTTGTCCCATCACCCCTCCTCTCTGCCCCTTTATTTGCTCGTTCCTACCTGCAGCAAGCATTTACAGAGCCTCCACTGCATGTGAAGCACTTGACTAAGAGCTGGATATGCAGCAATGAATAAGACAGACAAGGTCCCGCCCTCATGGTGCCTTACAGGCTGGCTGGGGAGAGATGGGCAGTAAGTGACTAAACACTGAAAAATATGACATGTCTGGTGATAAGTATTATGGAGAAAATGAATCTGGTCATGCAATAGCCAGGACTGATGTGTGCATGTGTGTGTGTGTTGTGTGCATGTGTGTGTGTGTTGGTGGTGAGGGTGGTAGCTACTTTTTTGGTGAGGGAAAATCTCTGGAGGTGACATTTGAACTGATACCTGGACAGCTAGAAGGATTCAGGCAGGAGAAGGTTCTGGGGGAGGGTTCTCTGAGCAGAGTAGACAGTACATAGGCCCTGGGGTGTTCAGGTGTCTGGCATGGGTGTAGGAATGAAAGACTCCCAGTCCGTTAGCAGATTTTTCTTCCCTTCTGGAAATGCGCCTTCACATTCTTGGTGCAGGTTAATTGGAAAACAATGTTTTGTTTTGTTTTCCCAGAAAGTCATTTTTCCTCCAGTTCTTGTTGGAATTGCTGACAAGCCTTGGGGAGAGATCAACAGGTAGTGTAGCTCTGCCCATCCATCACTCAACATCTGTCTGTTGCTCCAGGAAAACTTCCTTTAAGGAAACACCTTTGATATAATTTCAGACATGAAAATCAGGACACAGAATAGCTGTGCCCTAATTTAAATTCTGTGGGGCCCATAGTGGGGTCTACTGTGTCCCCACCCACCAGCCTCAGAGCCTGTCATTTCATTTGCTTGTCCTCGAGTGTATGGATACCGGGCATCACAGGGCAGCTGCCCTTGCTTCAAGAAAGTGTGAACAGCTCCTCCTTGGGAATGTGCCAAGTAGGTGTCGGTCCTGAAAGACCTGCCCCACTTCTTCAGGCCGGCCTTGGTGTTCTGCCAGGCTTGACGAGGCCTGAGAGTGGGAGAGTGGGAGAGGCCATTTCCAATTGGGAGGCGGATGTCTTTACTTAGTGACTTTTCTGGTACATTAAGACCTCTTCATTTCAGAATTGTGTTTGATCTACCTATAGGTTTGGATCGTTTTAGTGACTTCTTTTTTATTTGAGATGGAGTCTTGCTCTGTTGCCCAGGCAGGAGTGCAGTGGCACAATCTCAGCTCACTGCAACCTCTGCCTCCTAGGTTCAAGCGATCCTCCTGCCTCAGCCCCCCTAGCAGCTGGGACTACAGGCATGTGCCACCACACCCGGCTAATTTTTGTATTTTTAGTAGAGACGGGGTTTTGCCATGTTGGCCAGGCTGGTCTCGAACTCCTGATCTCAGGTGATCCACCCGCCTTGGCCTCCCAAAGTGCTGGGATTACAGGCATGAGACACCGCGCCCGGCCCGTTTTAGACTTTAGAAGCCTGTTTTGCAAATAGGTACTCCATGCTAAGCATGAAGAGTATGGAAGGAACCTAGGTGGGCTTTGGGCAGCCCCCAGCAGAGGTGGGATCCAGATGCGGGCTGAATGTGGCAGGAGGAAGGGCCTGGAACTACCTTCCAGTGGAGCATTGCTGTAGCTCTTTTTGAGACCGGGTCTCACTCTGTCACCCAGCAGGCTGGAGTGCAGTAGGGAGATCTTGGCTCACGGCAAACTCTACCTCCCAGGCTCAAGTGATCCTCCCACCTCAGCCTCCTGAGTTGCACCACCACGTGCACCACCACGCCCGGCTAATTTTTTGTATTTTTGGTAGACATGGAGTTTTGCCATGTTTCCCAGGCTGGTCTAGAACTCCTGAGCTCAGGCCATCCACCTGCCTCAGCTCCCCAAAGTGCTGGGATTACAGGCATGAGCCGCTGCGCCTGCCCTTACCAGTTAGCTTTTATTAGTGCCTGCAGTATCTTGGCACTGTGTAAATACGGAACGTATTCTTTTCTCTAATCTAGGTGTTCTTGTATGGAAAAAACTTCCCAATTATTGGAATGGAGTAATGGCAGTGTCAGCTGTCCTTTATTGAGCTCCCATTATGTTCCTCCTAGGAGCCCTGTGAGACAGTCACATGACTCCCATTGTGCGGAGGAGTTAGGGTGTTCAAGTACTTGGACCAGGGTTGCCAGGTGACTAGGTGGCATCTTAGCATCTGAACCCCAGACTGTGCTTTTCATAATGAGTTCATTCTTGAGTCTCAGGAGGCACCGACTCCTCATCATTGGGGTGATTACAGCCTAAATGTGGCGCCCACTGAGCTTGGATGATAACTATGTGGGAGGCGAGCTGGCCAGCCCACTGGTGGATGTTTCTGCTGATGGCAGGCTTTCTCGTGGAGTCCAGATGTTGCTGCAGAATCCTTCCTGCCTCTGCTCCAGGCAGCCCCTCAGGACAAGTTGAAACCTATTTGTGGTTCCTGCAGGAGGTGGATTCAGCATTGGCAGAGGCACCAGGATTGCTGGACTTGGGGAGAGTGTGCCTGAGCTTTGTGCCATCACCTTCCCTCCAATAGCTGGGGGATGGTCTGTGGCAGAGCATGGGAAGGAGATGGGCAGACCCTTGGCCTCCAGCCGACCTGTGGCATTGCTATCTGTGGCCAGAGGAGCGGCTGTTCTTCAAACAGGCCTTGGGCTTTCCTGGAAACCTGGCATCTTACCGTGCTTGGGGCCAGCCCTTGCCACTTGCCTTCTTGGCTCAGGAGCGTGGCTGTGACCTGACTCCCAGTGGGGCCGGCCAAGTGATAAAATGAGTTTTTTCCACCAAATGCAGCTAAAGGCTTGGCCTGACTTTATGTCCCCAGGGACTGTTTAGAGGAGTGGTGGCCTGGCTCTCAGGCATCTCAGTGCCAGCGAGCACAGGGCTGGGCGGCAAAGACACCTGCTCCTGCCTGGCACCAGGCTCTGCCATGACTGATGCTTCAGCCTCCCTGCATCACAAGCGTTGATTTTGCTGTGCACGGTAGAATATAAGGCAAGCTTCACCTCTTTCCCCTCCTCCCTACACTGTCCCTTTCGAAAGAGTTGAGCCTTTCCAGGTCTTTTATATCACGCAGCACTTTCTCGGTTACATATTTTAGTTTGATCAACAAAGTACTGTTTGAGGACACCTTTGCCTGAAAAGAAAGCTCAGTCATTACTGAATTTAGATGCAGAATTAATTAAAAATAAAAGTAGACAAAGAAATTTAACACAGATTTAATCATTTCTGGGGCAGGATATTCCTGGGGCGGGATATTCCTGAAGGTTAGTGAATGGCTACACATATATGATTATAGGCCGATGAAGAACCCTACTATGAGAAATGTCATTAGGTGATTAAAAACAGCACCCAACTGCCCTCATGATACGAACACGGGTTCTTGTGGGTTGGGGTGATGTTTCCGATGCCAGCATTCTACATAAATTCACAGGGAACTGTATCCAACGCATCCTAAACAGCTGGTGAGGAGGATGTGCTCCGGGTGGCTCAGCTTGACTCTGGGCTTCATGAAGGCATTGCTGTTGATGCACACGAAGGGTTTGAAGAGAAATTATTTTGTAAGCTGGGTGTGGGAAATAGTATTTTATAATCAACAGGATTTTTCAGTATGTGTATGTAAACAAATTAATAAAACCTACAAATCGTGATCAGACTTTTCTGTCTACATTCCTAAAAATCATATATTCCAGGTTGGCATTAACCATTGTTTTGTGTCTTCTCATCGGCTAATTGTCTTCAGTATGGGAGTCATCTTATATTCCTGGTTTCTCAGGTTGTGTGTTCTTCTTGCAGCTCTCGAGGTGGGGGACTCAAAAGGGAGGAGGGGAGGTCGAAGGGGTGGCCTTTTCTCTTCCCCGTCCCTCTCATTTCCTCTCTTCACAATTGCTTTGCTGCCCCCTGCCCCACTGCCAGGTGTCAGCCCCTGGTCTGGGCAAAGGCCCCCGGAGTATGACAGATGCCAGCCCGTCCTTGGGAAAGTTGGTTTGCAAACCTGTTTTAGTCTTTGGGAGGCCTGGGTATTTTGATTCACACTTGCAGTGTCTATGGTTTGTCTCTTGCTGCATAAAGTCTATTCCATGAAACATACTCATTTATCTTTAAGCAGATTTATTATATGAAATATTCATGGGTGCAGGCTTGGCAGCACAGCGTTTGGAACAATGTACTGAGTACAGTTTGTCCTCATAAGTCTATTAATGCTGATGGGATGCAGTTGTCTCCTGTGAAGCTTTGGGGTGAGATGGGGCCAGTAGGGAGTCAGCTGGCTGAGGATAGCTCTTCATCTCCCTTAGTTTGGCTGCAGCAGCCCTGCTCTGCGTGTATGCCTGCGCAGATCCGTTCTTTCTCTTCCTCCTTAGTGAATACAGAGGCCTTACCTTCTGCGAGAACCCTCTTGTCAGCTTCCAGCTTCTTGTGTAATTCCAACGAATAGGGATGATTTGGAGGGAGGGAAAAGCTGGCTTAGGAGTGAAAACTGATATGTGGGGAGAAGGCATTTAGGGGGCTGGGAGGAGGCTCGATACTAACACTTAGGAATAAGCGCGGTGTGGCAACCCCCGGGCTGAATGTGTGTTCCAGATAGCCCTGACAGACACCACAGGAAGTACGTGTTGTCAATCCTGTATTACCCACGAAGAAATCGAGGCTCAGAGAGGTTTAGTTACTTGCCCAAAGTGCAGTTCACTTAGTTGAGCAAACCCGTATGGATGTATGGATGGCGTGTCATGTGGCCAGTGGCTGGATACAGGGCACAGAGCAGTCACGGCCTCTGGCTACAAGGAGTGCCCTATGCAGCAGATAGAGAAACAGCCCTGAGAAGTGAGTCAGACAGGGTAAGTGGAGCCCCCATGCGATGCAGGGTGTTAGCAAGGGCATGGTGAATTGTGGGAGGCTGTGGGAAGGCTGGAGGGGAGGACTGGAAAACTGGATAGGATCTTACCAGGCAGATGGGGGCTGGGAGAGGTAATTACAGACGGTGGGAAGAGCCAGCACAGGCCTGCAAGGATGTAGGTCATCCAGAAGTGGCCAGTAGACGGGAGACTGCTTGGTTCAGTGCTGCCCAGTCACAAGAGGCGGGGGGGGGGGGGGGGGGTGGTGCGCAGGAGACGTAGCCAGAGCCACTATCACAGGGGCTTATAGGCCTTCTAGAGGATTTGGACTGTAACTAAGGGAGCGAAGAGTCATTGGAGGTCTTGAAGCCAAGCAGAGAGAAAAATGAATTTCTCTATTTGGAAAACAATTCTGGAGGTGGAACAGAATGGGGCAGTGGGGAAGGCAGGAGGTAGGGAAACCTGTCAGAGCGGTCGCAGGGGCAGGGGTGAGAAGAAGGGGAGGGGGTGTAGGAATGAGAAACGTAATTTGAGATTTCTGTTGGAAAATAGCAGGAACTGGTCTGGATTCTGTATCTGAAAAAAAGTATTAAAAACAAACAAAAAAACAAACCAGTAGCCAGAAAAGGATAAAGGAAAATGGTACATTAGAAGAGAAGCGTGAAGATATTTTTTAAAAGGCTTTTATAATGAGACAGAAGGTTTAAAGTGTTACGTAAAACAAGTTTTAGGGAATGATGAGGACCAATGTGGCATACGAGTTTTTTAAGTTTAGGATGGAGGTGGAGCAAGGTGGCCAAATAGAAGCCTCCACCAACCATCCTCCTCACAAGAACACAAAATTTGACAACTATCTACACCAAAAAAGCACCTTCATGGGCACTAAAAATCAGGTGAGTGATCACAGTACCTGGTTTTAACTTCATGTTACCGAAAGAAGCACTGCAGAGGGTAGGAAAGACAGTCGTGATCACTGACTCCATCCCTGTGGCGGCGGCCACATGGTGCTAAGAGAGAACCTGTGTGACGGGGAAAGGAGAGTGCAGCAGTTGTGGGATTTGCACTGGAACTCATTGCTGCCAGCAGTGGGCAGAACTCAGCTGATGCCCATGGAGGGAGCATTTAGACCAGCCTAGACAGAGGAGAATCACCCATCTCAGCAGTCAGAACTTGAGTTCCAGCAAGCCTTCTCACCATAGGTTAAAGTGCTCTGGGGTTCTAAATAAACCAGGTCACAAGGACTGCAACACCCAGGCAAGTCCTAATGCTGTGCTGGGCTCAGAGCCAGTGGACTTGGGGGTTACATGACCTAATGAGACACCAGGGTGGCTCAGGGAGTGCTTGCATCCCCTATCCCCCAAACCCAGGCAGCGCAGCTCACAGCTCCAAAAGAGACCCCCTCCTTCTGTTAGAAGAGAGGAGAATAAAGAGGACTTTGTCATGCAACTTGGGTACCAGCTCAGTCATGGTAGGATAAGGCACCAGGCAGAGTCATGAGGCCCCCATTCCATGCCCTAGATCTTAGATGACATTTCTAGACACCCTGGGCCAGAAGGGAACCTACTGCCTTGAAGGGAAGGACCCAGTAATGGCAGGATTCATCACCTGCTGACGAAAGAGCCCCTGGGCCCTGAATAATCAGCAGTGGTAACCAGGTAGTACATACCATGGGCCTTGGGTGAGACCCTGAGACCTGCTGGCTTCAGATGGGATCCAGCACATTCACAGCTGTGGTGGCTACGAGGAGAAACTCCTGCTTGAGTAAAGGAGAGGGAAGAATAAAGGGGACTGTGTCTTGCAGCTTAGATACCAGCTCAGACATAGAGAGAGCACCAACTGGGCCCTTGGGGTCCCCAGTTCCAGGCCTTGGCTCTGGGATAGCATTTCTGGACCTACCCCAGGCCAGAGGGGAGCTCACTGCCCTGTAGAGAGTCCCAGGACTGGCAGCATTCACCACAAGCTGACTAAAGAGTCCTTGGGCATTAAGTGAACATTGGTGGCGCCCTGGCAGCACTCCCCACGGGCCTGTGGTGGTTGTGGACACAGGGAGAGAGTCCTCTGCCCGGAGAAAGAGGAGGGAAGAGTGGGAAGGACTTTATCTTGTGGTTTTGTTGCCAGCTTAGCCGCAGTAGAATAGAGCACCAGGTAGATTTCTAGGGCTTCCGATTGCAGGCCCTGGCTCACAGATAGCATCTCTGGACCTGCCTGGGGCCTAAGAGAACTCACTGCCCTTAAGGGAAGGACACAAGCCTGGCAGTCTTTGCCACCTGCTAATTTTAGGGCCCTAGGGCCTTGAGTGAACATAGATAGTAGTCAGCTAGTGGTTATAGCAGGCCTCGGGCAAAACTCAGTGGTGTGCTGGCTTCAAATCTGACCAAGTGCAGTCCCAGTGGTGATAGTGACAGGGGTGTCACCCCTCCCCAAGCTCCAGGCAGCTCAGCCAGAGAGAGAGAGAGAGAGAGATTGCATTCGTCTAGGAGTTAGTTAGGGAAGAGAACAAGAGTCTCTGCCTGGTAATTCAGAGAATTCTTCCAGATGTGATCTAAGACCATCAAGGTGGTACGTCTACAAATCTGCAAGAACCACAGCATTGCTGGGCTTGATATGCCCCCTAATGCAGATACAGCTGCAGTGACCAAAAACTTAGATCACAACACCCACGTCCTTTGAATACCTGAAAAGCCTTCCCAAGAAGGATGAGTACAAACAAACCCAGACTGCAAAGACTACAATAAACACCTAACTCTTCAATGGCCAGACACCTACAAACATCCACTAGCATCAAGACCATCCAGGAAAATAGGACCTCACCAAGTGAACTAAATAAGGTGCCAGGGGCCAGTCTTGGAGAAACAGAGATATGTGATCTTTCAAACAGAGAATTCAAAATAGTTGTTTTGAGGAAACTCAAAGAAATTCAAGATAGCACAGAGAAGGAATTCAGAATCCTATCAGATAAATTTAACAAACAAATTGAAATAATTAAAAACAATCAAGCAGAAATTCTGGAGCTGAAAAATGCAATTGATGTACTGAAGAATGCATCAGAATCTCCTAATAGTAGAATTAATCAAGTAGAAAAATGAAATAGTAAACTTTAAGAGGCTATGTGAAAATACACAGTTAGAGTTGGGAGGATGGCTTGAGCCTGGGAGGCAGAAGTTGCAGTGAGGCAAGATTGCCCCACTGCACTCCAGCCTGGATGACAGAGCCAGACCCTGTCTCAAAAAAAAAGAAAGCAAGAAAAGCAAGCAAGCAAGCAAGCAAGCAAGAACAGTCAGAGGAGACGAAAGAGTCAAATGAAACATGCCTACGAGATCTGGAAAATAGCCTCAGTGGGGCAAATCTAACAGTTACTGGCTTTAAAGAGGAGGTAGAGAGAGAGACAGCAGTAGAAAGTTTATTTAAAGGGATAATAACAGAGAACTTCCCAAACCTAGAGAAAGATATAAATATTCAAGTACAGGAAGGTTATAGAACACCAAGCAGATTTAACCGAAAGACGTCTACCTCAAGGCATTTAATATCAAACTCTCAAAAGTCAAGAATAAAGAAAGGATCCTAAAAGTAGCAAGATAAAGAAATAACATAAAATAGAGCTCCAGTACATCTGACAGCAGACTTTTTGGCGAAAACCTTACAGGCCGGGAGAGAGTGGCATGACACACTGAAAGTGTCGAAGGGAAAAAACTTAAATAGCATATATGAAAAAATATCTTTCAGGCTGGGTGCGGTGGCTCATGCCTGTAATCTGAGCACTTTCGGAGGCTGAGGCAGGTGGATCACTTGAGGTCAGGAGTTCAAGACCAGCCTGGCCAAGACGGTGAAACCCCGTCTTTACTAAAAATACAAAAATTAGCCAGGCATGGTGGCAGACGCCTGTAATCCCAGCTACTTGGGAGGCTGAGGCAGGACAGTTGCTTTAATCTGGGAGGCAGAGGTTGCAGTGAGCTGAGATTGTGCCACTCCACTCCAGCCTGGGCGACAGAGTGAGACTCCGTCTTAAAAAAAAAAAAAAAAAATCCTTCAAACATGAAGGAGAAATAAAGACTTACCCAGACAAACAAAAGCTTGATGGATTACATCAATACCAGACCTATCGTACAAGAAATGCTGGCTAGACACAGTGGCTCACGCCTGTAATCCCAGCACTTTGGGAGGCCGAGGCAGGTGGATCACAAGGTCAGGAGATCGAGACCATCCTGGCTAACATGGTGAAACCCCGTCTCTACTAAAAAAAAAAAAAATTAGCTGGGCGTAGTGGCGGGCGCCTGTAGTCTCAGCCACTTGGGAGGCTGAGGCAGGAGAATGGCGTGAACCCGGGAGGCGGAGCTTGCAGTGACCCGAGATCGCACCACTGCACTCCATGCTGGGTGACAGAGTGAGACTCCGTCTCAAAAAAAAAAAAAAGAAATGCTAAAGGGATTTCTTCAATCTGAAATAAAAGGATGTTAATGGTTAATGAGCAATAAGAAATCATCTGCAGGTGAAAAGTTCACTGGTAATAGTAAGTGCAGAGAAAAACACAGACTGTTAAAACACTGTAATTGCAATGTGTATACTTCTCATATCTTAAGTACAAAGATGAAAAGATAAACCAATCAAAAATAATAACTTTTCAAGAAAGTACAGTAAGATGTAAATAGAAACAACAAAAAGTTAAAAAGTGGGGAGATGAAGTTATAGAGTTTTTATTAGTTTTCTTTTTGCTTGTTTTTTATTATGTTTATGTAATCAGTGTTAATTTGTCATCAGTTTAAAATAATGTGTTATAAAACATTATTTGCAAATCTCATGGCAACCTCAAGTCTAAAAGCATACAATGGATATGAAAAAGTAAAAAGCATGAAAATAAAACATAACACCAGAGAAAATCACCTTTACTAAAAGGGAAGACCAGAAAACAGCTAGGAAACAAATAACAAAATGGCAGGAGTAAGTCCTTACTTAATCAATAATAGCATTGAATGTAAATGGACTAAACTCTCCAATCAAAAGACACAGAGTGAATGAATAGATTTTTTTTTTTTAAGACCCAATGATCTATTGCCTACAGGAAACACACTTCATTTATAAAAACACACATAGACTGAAAATAAAGGTATGGCAAAAGATATTTCATGCCAACGGAAACCAAAAAGGAGCAGAAGTAGCTATACTTATATCAGATAAATCGATTTCAAGAAAAAAATATAAAAAGAGACAAAGAAGGTTATTGTATAATGATAAAGGGGTCAATTCAGCATAAGGATATAACAGTTATATATGCATCCAACACTAGTGCACTCAGATATATAAAGCAAATATTATCAGAGTGAAAGATGGAGATAGACCCCAATACAATGATAGCTGGAGACCTCACTTTCAGCATTGGACAGATCATCCAGACAGAAAATCAACAAAGAAACATCAGACTTAATCTGCACCATGGACGAAATGGACCTAATAGATACTTACAGATCATTTCATTCCGTAGTTGCAGAATACACATTCTTCTGCTCAGCACATGGATCATTCTCAAGGATAGACCATATGCTAGGTTGCAAAACAAGTCTTAAAACATTCCAAAAAACTGAAATAATATCAAGTATCTTCTCTGACTACAATGGAATAAAACTAGAAATTAATAACAGGAATTTTGGAAACTATACAAACACATGGAAACTGAACAATATGCCTCTGAATGACCAGTGGGTCAATGAAGAGATTAAGAAAGAAATTGAAAAATTTCTTGAAACAAATGATAATAGAAACACAACATACCAAAACCTATGAAATACGGCAAAACAGTACTAAGAGAAGTTTGTGGCTATAAATGCCTACATCAAAAAAGAAGAAAAAGTTCAAATAAATCACCTAATGATGCATCTTAGAACTAGAAAAGCAACAGCAAACCAAACCCAAAGTTAGTAGAAGAAAAGAAGTAATAAAAATTAGAGCAGAAATACATGAAATTGAAACAGAGTAAACAATACAAAAGATCAATGAAATGAAAAGTTTTTTTTTTGGTATTTTGAAAAGATAAAAAAAATTCATAAACCTTTAGCCAGACTAAGAAAAAAAAGAGAGAAAACTCAAATAAATAAAATCAGAGATGAAAAAGGAGATATTACATAAATTGCATAAATTCAAAGGATCATTAGTGGCTACTGTGAACAACTATATACCAATAAATTGGAAAACCTAGAAGAAATGGATAAGTTTCTAGACACATACAGCCTACTAAGATAGAATCATGAAGAAATCCAAAATCTGAACAGACCAATAACAAGTAATAAGATCAAAGCCATAATAAAAAGTCTCCTAGCAAAGAACAGCCAAGGATGCAATGGGTTCGCTGCTAAGTTCTACCATTTAAAGAAGAAGTAATACCAACCCTACTCAAACTATTCTGAAAAATAGGGGAGGAGGGGATACTTCCAAACTCATTTTATGAGGCCAGAGTTACCCTGATACCAAAAACGAGACAGACACATCAGTAAAAGAAAACTACAGGCTAGTATCCCTGATGAACACTGATGCAAAAATTCTCAACAAAATGCTGACAAACCGAAGTCAGCAGTACATTAAAAAAAAAAAAAATCATTCATCATGACCAAGTGGAATTTATCCCAGGGATATAAGAATGGTTCAACATTCACAAACCAATCAGTGTGATACATCATATCAACTAAATGAAGGGCAAAAACCATATGATCATTTCAGTTGATGCTGAAAAAGCATTTGATAAAATTCAACATCACTTCATGATAAAAATCCTCAAAAAACTGAGTATAGAGGGAACATACCTCAATATAATAAAAGCCATATGCAACAGACCCACAGCAAATATCATACTGGATGGGGAAAAACTGAAAGCCTTTCCTCTAAGATCTGAAATAACAAGGATGTCCACTCTGTTGAATAGCAACATAGTACTGGAAATCCTAGCTAGAGCAATCAGACAAGAGAATGACATAAAGGGTATCCAAATGGGAAAGGAAGAAGTCAAATTATCCTTGTTTGCAGATGATATGACCTCATATTTGGAAAAACCTAAAGACTCCACCAAAAAACAAAACAAAAAATGTATTGATTAGAACTAATCAATACATTTAGTAAAGTTGCAGGATACAAATTCAACATACAAAAATCATTAGCATTTCTATATGCCAACAGTGAACAATCTGAAAAAAGAAATCAAGAAAGTAATTCCATTTATAATTGCTACAAATAAAATAAAATACCTAGGAATTAACTAAACAAGTGAAAGCTCTCTAGGATGAAAACAATAAAAGACTGATGCAAGAAACTGAAGAGGACACCAAGAAATGGAAAGATATGCCATATTCATGGATTGGAAGAACCAATATTGTTAAACTGTCCATACTACCCAAAGCAATCTACAGATTCAATACAATCCCTATCAAAATACCAATGACATTCTTCACAGAAATAGAAAAAAAATCCTAAAATTTATATGGAACCACAAAAGACCCAGAATAGCCAAAGCTATCTTGAGCAGAAAGAATAAAACTGGAGGAATTACATTACGTGACTTCAAGTTATACTACAGAGTTATAGTAACCAAAACAGCATGTTTCTGTTGTAAAAACAGACACGTAGACCAATGCAATAGAATAGAGAACCCAGGAATAAAGCCACACATCTACAATGAACTCATATTTGACAATGGTTCCAAGAACATACACTGGGGAAAGGACAATCTCTTTAATAAATGGAGCTGGGAAAACTGGATAACCTTATGCAGAAGAATGCATCTAGACCTCTGTCTCTTGCCGTATAAAAAAATCAAATCAAAGTGGATTAAAGACTTAAATCTAAGACCACAAATTATGAAACTACCAAAAGAAAACATTGGGGGAAACTCTCCAGGACATTGGACTTGGCAAAGATTTCTTGCATAATACACCACAGGCATAGGCAATCAAAGTAAAAATGGACAAATGGGATCACATCCAGGTGAAAAGCTTCTGCACAGTGAAGGAAACAGTCAGCAAAGTGAAGAGAGAGCCCAGAGAATGGGAGAAAATATTTGTTAACTGTCTGTCTGACAAGGGCTTAATAACCAGATTATATAAGGGGCTCAAACAACCCTGTAGGAAAAAAATTTAATAATCTAATTAAAAATTTGGCAAAATATCTGAATAGATGTTTCTCCAGAGAAGACATACAAATGGCAAACAGGTATATGAAAAGGTGCTCAACATCATTGATCATCAGAAAAATGCAAATCAAACCTACAATGAGATATCATCTCACTCCAGTTCAAATGGTTTTTCTCCAAAAGACAGGCAGTAACAAATGCTGGTGAGGATGTAGAGAAAAGGGAACCTTCATATACTGTTGGTGTGAATGTAAATTAGTACAATCACTATGGAGAACAGATTGGTGGTTCCTCAAAAAACTGAAAATAGAGCTAGCATATGATCCCGCAATCCCACTGCTAGATATATACCCAAAAGAAAGGAATTAAGTATATTGAAGACATATCTGCACCCCCATGTTTATTGCAGCACTATTCACAATAGCTGGGATTTGGAAGCAGCCTAAGGTTCCATCAGCTGATGAATGGAAAAAGAAAACAGTACATATACAAAACGGAGTACTATTCAGCCATAAATAAGAATGAGATCCTGTCATTTGCAACAACAGTGATGGAATCAGAGATCATTTTGTTAAGTGGCATAAGCCAGGCACAGAAAGACGAACTTTGCATGTTCTTATTTGTGGGGGGTAGAAATTAAAACAGTTAAACTCATGGAGATAGAGATTAGAATGATGGTTATCAGAGGCTGGGAAAAGTAGTGGAGTGAGTTGGGGGAGGAGGAAATGGTTAATGGATACAAAAAATATTTGCAAAGAATGAGTAAGACCTAGTATTTGCTAGCACAATAGGATGACTACAGTAAAAAATAGTTTAATTATACATTTTCAAATAACTAAAATAATTGGATTGTTTGTAACACAAAGGATAAATGCTTGAGGTGATGGATACCTCACTTACCTTGATATGATTATTATGCGTTGTATGCTTGTATGAAAATATCTCATATACTCCATAAATATATACACATACTCTATCCACAAAAATTAAAAATAAAAGAATAGTAACAGAGTTTTTCTAAATTTAATAGTGCTTTAGAAATTAAAAGAGACCCAAGAATAAAAGGAAAGGTGAACTAAGAGAGATATAGGTTAAAAAGAAATATAAGAGAAATAAGCTATGTAAGAGATACAGGTCGGGCACGGTGGCTCACGCCTGTAATCCCAACACTTTGGGAGGCTGAGGTGGGTGGATCACCTGAGGTCAGGAGTTCGAGACCAGCCTAGCCAACATGGTGAAACCCCATTTCTACTAAAAATAGAAGAATTAGCCAGGCATGGTGGTGGGTGCCTGTAATCCCAGCTATTTGGGAGGCTGAGGCAGGAAAATCACTTGAACCTGGGAAGCAGAGGTTACAGTGAGCCGAGATCACGCCACTGCACTCCAGCCTGGGCAACAAGAGTGAAACTCTGTCTCAGAAAAAAAAAAAAGAGATACATATGTAAGAAATAAGGGAAATAGGCCGGGTGTGGTGGATCATGCCTGTAATCCCAGCACTTTGGGAGGCCGAGGCGGGTGCATCACGAGGTCAGGAGATCGAGACCATCCTGGCTAACACAGTAAAACCCCATCTCTACTAAAAATACAAAAAATTAGCTGGGGGTGGTGCCACGCGTCTGTAGTCCCAGATACTCGGGAGGCTGAGGCAGGAGAATCGCTTGAACCCGGGAGGCGGTGGCAGTGAGCCGAGATTGCACCCCTGTACTCCAGCCTAGGTTGACAGAGTGAGACTCCATCTCAAAAACAAAAAACAAAAAAAGTGAAATATAGGCCAAAAGCAGAACCAACAGTAGGGAAGAGCAGACAATGGTTTACAGGGCCACAAACACCAATGGCTCTGGAAGTGCAGGTAGTGCAGGCAACACCATGAGACTGGAAGGGCAGGTGGAGGGAAAGGGGAAAGGTGAGTGATGGAGTGGAGCCCGCCTATTGGAGAGCTTCAAGGGCACCGCTCGCCACTGTCTATTCTGCTGGCAGGGCAAGTGACAGTGTAAACAGGGCAGTCGGGTTCATGTGGCTTTGCCTTTTGCTGCTGGCACCTGTTCAGGTGGGCTCTTTGGAGTTGATGAGGTGGTGATTGAGCAGCTAGGATGCAGTGTGGCAGGCTTGTCCTGTCACGTACCAGAGAAGATGGTGGTGGGAGGTGGTGCTTGCAGAACTCTTAGGAGCACTGAGGAAGAAGGTGGAGGAACACCCAGCCTTCTGGCTTGAGTGCCTCCTGTGTGTCGTAGAAGGATCTAGATCCTGTGGGGGCACATAGAGCAACAGAAAAAACTTGCAAGACCTGTGGGATGAGTACATGGTCATCTGGTATCATGTGTGAAGCTGGGGCTATGTATGGGCCTTACTTCTCATCTTCTGGAATAGAGTTAGACAAGGAAACCCAACTCAGGATCCCATTAGTACTCTTGTCTGCTCTAATCGCGGGTTGAGCTGATGTCTTCATCCTTTGTTGGTTGCTGTTAAGGAATGAGGATGCGTTTATGGTGGAAAGAGTGTGGGGCTGAGAATCTGGAGGCCAGGGTCAAGTTCTGACTCTGCATTTATTATCAGTGTGACTTGCTGCAAGTGTAACCTGTCTGAGTGTCTGCGTCCTTATTTGTAATTTGGAGGCTGTAATAGTGATGTCTGCCTCACAGAAGCCCTAGGTTGTCATGGGGATCAGTGTGGGTATGTGAGAGTGTTTCATAAATTGCAAAGCTCTGCCGTAGCTGATTGTACCTCTAGACTTCTAAGTGCTTTGGGGAAAGTGTACCTGGTTATTCCTTATACTTCTCACAGTGCCTCCAAAGTGACAGTGATACTCAAGAAATGCTGGTTGAGTATGAGTTTACTGCAGCACTGAGCAGTTTCCGGGTTCCATTTTCCAGTGGCCAGACCCTCTCCTTGTTCACACTGTTGGATGAGGGAGGTAGAGCTGGAACATTGGACTGGCCTTTGGAACAGATGCAGTGGCCACCAGGAGGTGGCGATGCCTGGAGCAGTGTTAGCCATGCAATGTGATGAGGATCACACACTCTCACATGGTTTCCAGTTGCTGGGCCCAGAGCTACATTCAGGGGGGCCCACCTTCATGTTCAAAAGCAGGAAGCAGACTAGGGGCTGTTTCCGTTTCCTGTCCTCCCACTTCTCTTCCACTGCACAGCCCGTACGTGCGTGCCTGCATGCCACCCCTCACACAGTGTCCCCATCTCCTTAGTGCGGCCTCAATTCTGACTCCTGGTTGTTTCTCATTTCCTTACCTCTCCGTTGCTACCCCTAGCCCCATCCCCTGCTTGTGGACCCTGGAGAGGCACCATCTGCCTCTGCCTCTGTGGGCCCAGGTGTGTGTTGGGTGTCGAGCTTGCAGTGAGAACTGGTTTGCTGAGCCTTGGTTTTTTTTGCACCTGCTGCAGGTCATCTTCCACGACGTTGCTGTGCTGACGGATAAGCTCTTCCCCGTCGTGGAGGCCATGCAGAAGTACTTCAGTGCTGGCTCGGGAACCTACTACAGTGACTCCATCTTCTTTCTCTCGGTTGCCATGCATCAGATCATGCCAAAAGGTAACCTGGGCTTCCAGGAGCAACAGCCCCTGGGTGTCTGACTTTTGCATCCGTTTCCCTGGTTCCAACACTGCCCAGGCTCTGTATCAGAGAGAAGAGCTCCACTGAACATGAGAGAGTGGATGAGGGAGCCAAACCAAGCCCTTTGTACCACTGAGCTTCCTACACCAAGAATCAAGGGCAGGGCCTTGGTTGCATAGCTCCCGGGGTCCATTTATGAGGACACAGGGGGTCTCTGGGCTCTGGTCTGGACTCTGCCCCTTGCACTTGCCCCCTTCTTTCCCCACTGCTCAACCCCCATACTTTGTTTGCTCATCTGAAAAATGGTAGGTTGGATTAGATGATCCTCCGTCCAAATTTATGATCTTGTTCTTTCTAGTTTGAATTTGTATTTATCTGATTTTAAAATAGCAAATCTAGATGTGAGAGGTGCAAATTATGACCATGTAGAACTTCTGAAGAAACTCCGATGCGCAATTAGAAGGATTTTCTGGGCGTCTGTCTCCAGGAAAGAGAGATGTATCATCCAGTGTGTGAGGTCCAGCTTGTATGGAATTTCTGGCAGGTCTGGTCATGCTTGGACTGGAAGCCTTGGAGGGTCTAACTCCTGGAGTGTGTCTGGTTTCTAGGATCTCCCTACGGTGATCCTTAATGGGTTCTGGAGCCCTGGATATTGACCAGTGTATAATCTGTTCTCATGCTGTTCATAAAGACATACCTGAGACTGGGCGATTTATAAAGGAAAGAGGTTTAATAGACTCACAGTTCAGCATGGCTGGGGAGGCCTCAGGAAACTTACAGTCATGGAAGGGGAAGCAAACACATCCCTCTTCACATGCCGGCAGCAAGGAGAAGTGCCACGCAAAAGGGGGAAAAAGCCCCTTAGAAAACCGTTGGATCTCAGAGAACTCACTCACTAGCATGAGAACAGCACGAGGATAACTGCCCCCCATGATTAAATTACCTCCCACCAGGTCCCCCCCACCACATGTGGAGATTATAGGAACTACAATTCAAGATGAGATTTGGGTGGGGACACAGCCAAACCATATCAACTAGTTTCTGGCCATGGTGAACCATGTCCTGAGCCTCTTAATGGTGAGAAGGGGTGTTTGGGGCCTTGGGGTAGCAGTTATCTCAACTGTGGCTGGTTGAGTTTTCCAGCAGTTTCCAGACCAGGCAGGTCCTGGTAGCCCAGGGGACAGTGGGCCATATGGTGGAGCCCTGCTCCTCCAGCCCAGTGAACAGAAGTGAAAAAGAAGGTGCTTGGTGAACCAGAGACTCGGGAGTTGAGAGTTGAAGCTCGGTTCCTGTTGGGAGGTTGTCTTGCCACAGGGAAAAGCAAGCCCATCCATTCTGGCTGGGACTTTGCAGGCAAGTTCCAGCACCCTGGAGGCCTCTGAGTGTCCTCTTTGTTGTGAGGCAAGGGCTCAGGGGGCTCCACTGGGCAGGAGTCTGAAGAAGAGAGGAGACGAGCTCACCGACAGGGCCTAGGGTGAAGAGCTAGCATTGGTGAACCTTTGCAGTGAGCCAGGTGCAGCTCTGTCAGCTCACCAACCCTTCTACCCATCCTGTGGGGTTACAGGTGAAGCTGAGGAGTTGCAAGACCTGCCCAGGGTTATACAGCCTTTTAAGTGGCAGAGCCAGGGTTGGAAGCTGCTTCTCTAAATAGTTAACTTCTACCCCATCAGGTGCCCCATACATGACTTCTCTGGACAGCCCGGTACAGGAGCTGTGGGTGGCTCAGACTTGAGAAGGACATGGTTCTGTTCTAGATTCTAGAGGGCAGGCAGATGGAGGTGTTGCTCACAGCTCCGCCATTAGCCACTTATGTGCCTAGGGCTGAGCCACTTTGTCTCTCTTGGCCTCACCAGTTTCCCCACCTGTAAAATGAGGGGCTGCAGCAGTGAGCTGTTTCAGCTTGCATTCTGAAGAGCCCAGGGCTTGTAGGAATCCCCCCAGGGGTTTCTGTAGTTCTAGGGAGCCAGGGGAAGGCATGCCTGCCTTCCCTTCACCTCCCTCCCTCCTGCCTCTTTCCCTCTGTCAGCTGTTAGGTTCCTGCCCATTGCATGCTCAACTCTGGGCTGGGTTATGCTTTGGAGTACCCAGCGGGAGGTGAAATACAGCTCCTCGTGGTTTGTCAGGGAAGAGAAAATTCTTCTGCCTCCAGCTATAGGACAGCCAGGCAATGAATTGTGCAGGGACCGATGACAAGAGTTAGGGAGCTCCTAAGCTCTGGGAAAGGGTGAGAATTATGCCAGGAAGGTGCTCCGGCCCTCTCTGACTTAGCTCTGCCCAAGAGCCTGGCATAGCTCAGGGGGGCAGTGATGTCTACAGAGAAAAGGCTTTGGCCAGAGCTTTGCAGTCGATGCAGTAAATGGATGCATCATCGGTGTCCCTCCAGGTGTGGGCCCCACCCTCCGAGGGGCGTGCATCAGGAGGTGGGGAAGGAGTTATTTTAGATGTGCCTCCAGCCGACCCAAACACACAGTCTTTTCAGGGGTTCTTCAGGGGAGTGATAATGTGCCTCCAGCAATTCTTTTTTTATTTTGAGGCAGAGTTTTGCTTTTGTTGCCCAGGTTGGAGTGCAATGGTTTAGCAATCTCGGCTCACTGCAACCTCTGCCTCCCGGGTTCAAGCGAGTCTCCTGCCTCAGCCTCTTGAGTAGCTGGGATTACAGGCATGTGCCACCATGCCCGGCTAATTTTGTATTTTTAGTAGAGACGGAGTTTCTCCATGTAGGTCAGGCTGGTCTCAAACTCCCGACCTCAGATGATCTGCCCGCCTCGGCCTCCCAAAGTGCTGGGATTACAGGCGTGAGCCACCGCGCCTGGCAGCAATTCATTTTTACATGTGCCCCAAAGCCTTTTCCTAAGAAAAGAGTTATTAGGAGTTACCAAAATTTGATAGTCATAAAATAAAATGAGCGGTCCTTGAGTTTCCTGTGGCGTCTGGGGCGTGTCCTGCCAGGAAGTCTGGCTTGGCACACTTGGCAGCGCTGGGGAGTTCCTACTGAGATCATTTGGAATTCCTGCAGTTTTTGGAAGGACACTCTGTTTTCAGACATCATTCATGCTGTCTTGAGTTTGTCATGATTCTTAACTGCTGCCTTTTTTGCATTCATTGTTTTTTAATCATAGAAATGAGTGTTGTTTTGTGCTTTGGTTGATGGTTTTGTTGTCATGTAATTGCTGCATTCTTGTTACGTTGGCTATTCTGTTTCTTTCATAGCATTCATTTTTCTCCAGGAAAGTGAGAATGGAGTATGGGTGGAGCCTGAGCCCTTGGTCTCACCCAGGAGGGCGGGTCAGAAAAGCCTGTGCTCCTCTGAGTTCCTTCTGGAGGTCCTGTCTAGTGTTTGCCCCAGAAATCCAGATTCTTTTTCTGTGTCTAAACCTCTCCTCCCGCTTTCCCTTCTGTAGCATGAGGGTCATCCTTCTGTACCTAAACTACTTTTAAAATGTGCTTACTTTTTTTTTGAGACAGAGTCTCACTCTGTCGCCCAGGCTGAAGTGCAGTGGCACAATCTCGGCTCACTGCAACCTCTGCTTCCTGGGTTCAAGCAATTCTCCTGCCTCAGCCTCCCAAGTAAATGAGATTACAGGCACCCGCCACCATGCCCGGCTAATTTTTTTTTTTTGTATTTTTAGTAGAGATGGGGTTTCACCATATTGGCCAGGCTGGTTTTGAACTCTTGACCTCAAGTGATCTGCCTGCTTTGGCCTCCCAAAGTGCTAGGATTACAGGTGTGAGCCACTGCACCCGGCCATCATTATTGATTCTTTATCTTCTTTATATTCCCAACATGTAGCTTTTTAAACATTTAGGCAAAGTAGAAGTTATCCTGTATATCAAATCATTCTGAGTCTTTTTTTATAGATGAAGATTTGAAATTGAATCTTCATTTCAACCCCCATGAAAGAAATTGTACAAATGAAGCTATGTCATGATTTTTTCAGTTAATGGCTCACGTCCCCATTTTCTGTGTAATTATAGTCTTTGAAAATTTTTCGAATGGTTTTATTGAGTAGATGAACCTCAGTTCACTTTCTCATTTCCCTTTTCTCAGCTAGCTAGATGCTTTCTATTTTTTCTAGTATTGTAAATTATACGATGGATACCCGCATGCATACAGATTATTTTCTCTAATTAGGATTCTTTCCCATGATAGCTCCCAAAGGTAGCATTACTGGGCCAGAGGTGACCCTTGTAAGGCCAGGGTGTGTCAACCCCCAGCCGCCCAGGGTTGTTAACTCACACAGGTGAGGTTCTGTACAGTTTCAAGCCTACTAGTGTCTGTACAGTTCTAAGCCTGTTAGTGTCTGACTTCTCACGGGGGCCACCTCAGGCAGCCACTTAAGAGCTTCAAGACAGTGGCTGTCCCGCTGGACAGGAAAGAAAAGGGAGGAGCTGAGAGGTTAGGCCACTTCTCCGAGTTCTCCAGCGATCTGTGTCCTCCCTGCCCTTGGAGTTCTCAGTCCGGAGCTTATGCCCATTCTGATGTCCAGACCTGGACACCCAGCCTCTTACACATGCCCAGCCCTGTGAAACTTATAGGACTTGGCATCCTTGCCTGTCTTCTGGGCCCCATGTCGCAGCCCCGCAGAGGGGACCTGGCTGGCATAGGGTTGGGTTGGTCAAACCCATGAGTTTTGCCCTGATCGCCTCCTCGGAGCAGCAGCGCCCAGAACCACATCTGAGCAAGGGCCTCAGGAAGAACGAAGGGGCCCTGCCAGGCGGGACATGCTGGCTCTGATTTTGGTCAGAGCTTGTTTTTCTCTTCCCTGCTTGTTGGGGGTTCACATGCGGCTGGTCTCGCTGCTCACGCTTGCCTGCCTGTGTGCCCTCCACAGACACAGCCACTGTGTTCTTCACCCACATCCACAGGGCTTTTATTTCCATTTGTCTGTGGTGTTGGGTTTGTCGCCACTGGAAGCATCTTATGCAATGGAGAAGAAAACATTTTTTGCCGCACTGGAGCTGGAGGGAGCCAAGGGCAACTCCTCCAGGACTGCCAGCTTCCCCCTCCTGGGTCACACGGCCTGAGGCGCTGTTGGCTCCAGCTCAGCAGTATGGGCTGTGCTACGGTGCATGCTCTGTGGTTGTGGTGGCTTCTCCCTGAGCAGGGCAGGCAGGCCTCCAGACAAGCAGCAGGGCTCTAGGCTGGCCAGAGGCCCCCAGGAGACTCTCCTGTCATCCCCCATGCACCCCTGGAAGGCTCTGCTGTCCTGCAGTCGGTCCTTTGTCAATACCCAGCCTATGCTAAGCGCTGCTGTTTGCAAGACGTGGTGCTGGCCACCCTTGGTGTTTCAGAGATGTTTGCTGGGCTGCTGCTTCATGGGCTGATGTCAGTGGGGCAGGTGGCATGGTCCAGCAATGAGGGCAGACAACATGAAGAGCCACCCAATGCTGAGGGCTTCAGAAGAGGACAGGTCACAGGCATTTGCAGGAAGAAGGGAGGCTTCCTGGAGGAGGTGGCTGTGAAATTTTCTCCAACTTGCCTTGTTTTTGATGACCTTGACAGTTTTGAGAAATACCGGTCAGCTGTTTTGTAGAGTGTTCCCCAATTAGGATTTATCTGATGTTTTTCTCACCGTTAGACTGAGGTTACAGGTTTTGGGGAGGTTATGGGAGGGATGCCGCAGAGGAGAAGAGCTGTTTCCCTCACATCATATCAGTGACACACCACATCCTATCAAGGGTACATGGTTTATCACTGTTGCTGTTGACCTTGATCACTGGGCTGAAGTCGTGTTTGTCAGGTTTCTCTGCTGTAAATTATTCTTTTCCCCCTTGCCATACTGTATTCTTTGGAAGGAAGTCACTCTATGTGGTCCGTGCTTAAAGAATGTGGATAGTCACTTTTCAAAGGTCACATGTCCCTTGCTTGGACCCCATCACACACATCCTGCTGGTAGTGTCTGCCTCCTGACAGGTGCCGCTGGCCATGGGCTGTGGGAGCCCAGAGGCTTTGAAGGACAGCTTCAGCATTCCATGCGATGGGCTCCATTCATTGTACTGCCTGGGGCTATGCGTGGCTGCGTCTGATCATCTCTTGATGTCCAGTGTAGGGAGCACTGAGGCAGGCAGGTCTGAGCAGGCTGAAAGGGGGATTGGTGTATCAGAGAGAGTAGGAGTCCAGGCTCAGGATCGGACAGAGCTGGGTGCAAATTGCAACACTGTGACCCCCAGGGTCAAGGCTTCGTGATCTTGGGAGGTTACTTAAAAGAGGCCCTATGGTGTTGTGGTTAAGAGTGTGGGCCGGGCCAGGCGAGGTGGCTCATGCCTGTAATCCCAGCACTTTGGGAGACCGAGGCAGGCGGATCATCTGAGGTCAGGAGTTCGATACCAGCCTGGCCAACATGGTGAAACCCCATCTCTACTAAAAATACAAAAAAATTAGCCGGGTGTGGTGGTGGGCGCCTGTAGTCCAAGCTACTTAGGAGGCTGAGGCGGGAGAATCACTTGAACCCGGGAGGCGGAGGTTGTAGTGAGCCTAGATGGCACCACTGTACTCCAGCCGGGGCAACAGTGTAATAGAGTGAGACTCCGTCTCAAACAACAAAAAAAGTAATGCTGCTAAAAATGCTTCATATCTCCCCCACCCGCTTCCCCCCAGCTCCCAGCGTCAGGGTTTCTGAAATCTCCATAACATTGAGCGTGTGATTGTTGCCGCCATCAGCCCCAGCCTGCTCGCTTCCTGCGGAGATCCATGGGAGTGGATAAAAGACCAGACAAATGCAAGCTGTTATAAAATCCCTCAAAAGGTAGGATTTGGGCCTGAGCCTCCTCTGCCCGCATCTCTCGAAGCCTAGCGTGACGCTTGCCATTGTAGAAAAGAACAGCAAAGCCAGCTGGCAACAAATTGGGGTGGCCCCATCCAGCTCTCCTGGCCTCCTGGGTGTTATCACCCCTGAGAGTCCTTATTTCAGTGTCTGCCATGGGGGCCTTACTGTCTTGAGGCTGCAGGCAGATGGTTGGTCTCTTTCAAGAACATTCTTGGGTCCACTTTGGGTCAGTGTTGCTGGGTGGCAAAGGCTGGTGTAAGATTCAGGTAGTTGACACTGGATGCTTCTTAGCCTAGGTTCACAGGCCTGCATGAGAAAGAACTGAGGCAGGGCCAGAATGCCTGCAGGCTTGGGGCAAAACCCACATGGGAAATTCTAGACCAGCAGCTCCTTCCCTCCCTCCTTCCCTTCCTCCTTCCTTCTTCCCTTCCTGCCTGCCTGCCTGCCGTGAAACACTGAGGTCAGTGTGTGTGTGGCCTTTTGCAGAAAGCCTTTAAAATACCATCTTTTCTTTTTTCCTTAAGTACAATTTGACAAATGTAGTAAAAGCCATATTGAGTTTTCATTTCTTTGTTCTGTACTTTTTGTACTTTTACTCACTGCCATGGGAGGTCTGTAGTATTCTCTACTGTTCTTTTAGATCAATTTCATAAAACAGAGGAGGCTTTTAAGGCTGGTTTATAGAACTTCATAACTTTGTTCAGTTTAAACTTTATCAGGAAGCTGTTCAGTAATCAATGTTTCATTAGCTGTCATGAGGCAAACATGTTTCTAAGGGGAGGGCTCCTGCAGGGAGATGTGTGTGCCTTCTGGAACCTGGGGTACAGTGGATAAGGATTGGAGATTCCAGGGCAGCCTGTTCTCTGCCCCTGCTCCATCAGCCTCAGTACCAGGAGAAAGCAGACATAAGGGCCCCCCCCCACAATTGTGGATTCCGTATGTAGATGGTTTTCCAGCCTCTGAGATCCTGACTGTGAAAGGGGCTGACAGCGCATGCTGGTTCCCATAGTTAGCCCTGTGGCCCCTGCTTGCTTCAGAAAGAAGTGGTCTGAGGATTGACGGGGGTGGGCGCTGGTTTAGTGTGGACATGGGGTGGGGTCAGCAGGCCTGGGAGTGAGTTCTGACCTCTGCAGAGCAGGGGAAGGGGCACTGCTTTCTGCTGTCTTCTCTACCCCTCAGGCGAACCGGACTGGAGGAGACTAAGGTCTTGCTCAGACTTTGAGCCTAAGCCACATTCTCTAACCTGGTTTACCAGAGAGTTCTGCGTTCCACCCCGGTGACGCAGGTAACAGAGTGGCTTTTGAATCTCCCACCTGCGATGGCTCCTAATGTTTTGGTTTCAGAAGCCAAAATAAAATCTGGTATTGCCTAAATCCCTCGTGACTCCTAACACAGATCTCGAGTGAAAACCTGCCTTCTCTGAGCAGCATTCTTTGTCTGTAAAATGGGAATAGTGACCATGTAGGCCTCACTGGGGTTGTGGGGAGGACTGGCTGAGATACTGTGTGAAAAGTCCCAGGGCCTGATACCGCGAGATACTTGGTAAGTGTTAGATAGTATTAGTACTTTTCCTCTTGGAGGGTCAAGTACATAGCAGCAAACCAAAAGCTCTGATAAGTGCTGCAGTAAAAAACATTTAGCTTCTGCGTGTAACCAACATCGCTCACCACGGTTGACCACAGAATGCCTTTTTGAGGAATACCTATTTACATTCTGAGAGCGGGTTTTCCACAGTACTCACTTTAAGAAATGCTGCCCTCGCCGGGCATGGTGGCTCATGCCTGTAACCCCAGCACTTTGGGAGGCCGAGGCGGGTAGATCACTTGAGGTCAGGAGTTTGAGACTAGCCCGACCAACATGGAGAAACTCCGTCTCTACAAAAAATACAAAATTAGCCGGGCATGGTGGCGCATGCCTGTAATCCCAGCTACTCGGGAGGCTGAGGCAGGAGAATCACTTGAACCCAGGAGGCGGAGGTTGCGGTGAGCCAAGATTGTGCCATTGCACTCCACCCTGGGCAACAAGAGCGAAGCTCTGTCTCAAAAAAAAAAAAGAAAGAAAGAAAGAAATGCTGCCCTCAGATAAGGGTAATAAATAATACTTGTGTAGCTCTCTGTTGGGATGCGGGTGTGGGCAGGAAAGCCTCAACTTCCAGCCAAAGCTACCTCATATCAGCCAGCCTTTCCTGTCCCCTGCCAATAGAGCATGTCGTTGGGTGTGCCATTTTAATTATTCACTTACTTGGTTGTACTTCCAGCTTTGAAATAGCTTTGGGTTTGCCTTGGACCCAGAGGCATTGGGAGGACTTTCCCTGGATCATGAATTGTGGTGGGGGCCCCGGGGACAGAGTCGTTGAAGAGGAGGTGTGTGTCTGGCAGCACACCGTGGGGGCAGCGCCCTTGCGGCACTGACCAACAAGTGGTTTCAGAGGATCTCAACCCAGAGGGTGACCGAGGGTTCTGGACACCAACCCTCAAGGGAACCGGGCCTAAACGCCATAGAACAGCAGCCCTCAGCCTTTGTGGCACCAGTGGCTGGTTTCACAGAAGACAGTTTTTCAATGGACCGAGGGGTGGTTGGGGGGTCGTTTTGGGATGAAACGGTTCCACCTCAGATCATCAGGCATTAGTCAGAGTCTCATAAGGAGCATGCAGCCTAGATGCCTCGCATGTGCAGTTCACAGTAGGGTTTGTGTTTCTTTGAGAATCTGATGCTGCTGCTGCTGATCAGTGATGCTCACTGGCCCGCCTCCCACCTCCTGCTGTGCGGCCGGGTTCCTACCAGGCCACTGACCCATACCTGTTCGCATGGGGCTTGGGGACCCGGCCCCAGAAGACTCACTGTCTTCTGAAGGGCTGTCCTGGGAAACTGGAACCCAGCCTGTTCTGTGTGTCCCCAAAAGGCCACACCAGGTGCAGCTGACCGGAATTTAACTTTGTTACCACGTTTCTGTGAGCCTGTGGGCAAGGCCCTCTTCTTCCCAGTGGCAGATCCTCCCATCCCATCCCGTCGGATCCGATCCCATCGGATCCAGCAGCCCTGGCTTCAGCCTGCACTGTGCTGTCACTCACCCTGCCCTGTGCTGTCACTCACCCTGCCATGGCTACCCCCGCTTCCTGCTCCCTCCACGTGGGCCGCTCTCCCGGTGGCATTCCGTGGCTTGCCCCATCTCCTCCTCCAGATCTTTGTGCAATGAGGCCATCCCTGGCCGTCCTGTGTGAAATCGTGCTCATCTTCTGTGATGAAGGGCTCTGGCCCTTCCCTGCCTTCTTTCTCTTCATAGTTCTTATTGTCTGCTCATGTGGAATGGATTTTGCTTTTTTTTGTTTGTTTTGATCATCTATCTGCCCCACCCAAATGTAAGCTCCATGGGGGCAGGAAGTTCTCTGTGTTTCATTCACTGCTGTGTTCCCAGTTTCTAGAGTGATACAGACACATAGTAGGCAGTCAATAAATATTCATCAAGTGAATTAAATGAATACCGTTTTGTTAGGTGTTATCTTGAACTACTTTATTTTAGGGGTCACCTCAGTCTGCCAGAGCTGGCTCACTGCCTTCGCCCTTTTTCTTTTTTTTTGAGATGAAGTCTTGCTCTGTCACCCAGCCTGGAGTGCAGTGGCGTGATCTCAGCTCACTGCAATCTCCGCCTCCCGGTTCAAGCGATTCTCCTGCCTCAGCCTCCTGAGTAGCTGGGATTACAGGCGTGAGCCACCACGCCCTGCTAATTTTTGCATTTTTAGTAGAGACGGGGTTTCACCATGTTGGCCAGGCTGGTCTCGAACTCCTCACCTCAGGTGAGCCACCTGCTTCAGCTTCCCAGAGTGCTGGGATTACAGGCATGAGCTACCATGCCCGGCCCGCCTTTGCCCGTTTTCTGAACCCCACTGGAGAACCTTTAGGGGTGGAATCCCGCAGCTTCTGGTGAATCCAGTGGACTCTGAACACTCCTTAGGGTTAGTCACAAGCAGGAGCTTGAATTTCTGGGATAGCCATTTCTTGAAGGTTCCCCAAGCCTGGAGAACTCTGATTCCTCCTGTGGCAGGTGCTGCCCTTGACTCTCAGCATTCAGCTGTGGGGGAGGAGCAGGGGTTCTTGTGTGGAAGAAAGCAAAGGAAAAAACAGACATTCAGGAACTTGCCTGAGTGAAAACATCTGAACAAATACTGGACAAAGGTTATAAACATGTGTCCAGTGATTTCAGTGAAAACTATTTTCTGGCAGCTCTTATGGAGCAAATTTGAGGCATTTCAGTTCTCTTATTCTGAAGAGGGACAGCTGAGCAAATTTGTCATAAAATGCTAAAAATAGTAACGTGGTAGAGACCATTTTCTACTAATTTAATGCCAGAAGCTCTTTCTAAGCTAATGAAAATAGTTGCCAAATTGGTTGAACAGTAATATTTCCCATTTTGGTCCCCTTCATTAGATTCTGTCTTTTAATTTGTCAAGATCTTCTTTTAAATTCTTGGCTATCGGTCAAAGGCATCAGCTGGCTCTTATTACTTCTTGCCAGGACGTCAGCCAGGTTTTATTCTGGGCCTCGCCTCGCCCATGAGGAGTCCGTCCTCCTGCCCACTGTGTTCAGGGCACTGGGGCAGGATTGCTGTCCTGCCCTCGGGGAGCTCACCTTCCAGTTGGTGGAGGGACCCCAAGTGAGTGGGTGTCACACAGGGAGCAAGAGGTGAGAGGTCAGCAGAGCAGCGTCCTGTCCTATCCTGACTTCAGCGGGGTGTGGGGGGTTGTTTGCATGGAGAGTGGACCAGGTGCTGTCAGTTCTGTCAGGGCACAGAGAGGAAGCTTTGAGGAGGATGAGGAGAGGTTAGCCTTGGAGGCTTGGGGTGAAGGCTGGGGGAGGGGCCGGGCAGGCACTGGGCCAGGGTGTGCCGGGCGGCCGGGGCCTCAGCCTGGACTGCAGCTGCTGCTGCCCAGATGGTGTCAGATCCCTGTCTGTCCCTCTAGTGTGTTTGCCAAGCCGCCTCTGGGGCTGACTCTGCTGAGCATCTTCTCTTTGTCCCGAACTTTGTGCACTGTCCCTGGCTGGAGAAGACTCTATTTCTGTACTCAGTCTCCTGGCTGGAGAAGACTCTATTTCTGTACTCAAGTCCTGTGTGTAGTTGCTGATGGCCAGGTCCTGCTGGTCAGCCGCCTTGGACGGAGTCTCGGGCCTGCTTTTCTGTGTTTTCTCTACCCCTTACTCTGGCTTCTGGATAGCCTTTGGAATATTCCAGGAGATAGCTGGGCCTCCAGAGAGAGCAGGCTGCAGGGTGTGGGCCCGGACTCCCCTTGCCTGGCGGGTTTTCCCGGTCAGCGTTCCTGCTGCTCCCCCTCATCCCTCCTGCTCTGCAGCCTTTTTCTCTGGTTCAGACCCACACTCTGCTTTCCCACTGCCTGGGCTTGCTGAGCTCTCCGTTTTGGCTTGAAGGCCTCGCCCGAGCCCTGTCACCGGCTCTGCCTGTCAGAAGGACCCGAGTATGCAGCGTCGGTGGGGCTGCCTGACACTGACCTCTGGGGTTGTAAAGGTCCCGGAGGGTCCTAAGTCCGGCCTGACGTGGCTGAGATGGCAAGAGCCGGAACGTTTCTGTAAAATCTGAAAGCCCTTGATGGGGCCGAGGGGGTGAGGAGGATTCCCACCCTGTGTGGACAGGAGCGCTCAGCAGCGGAGTGACTCCACCAAGTGAGTGGGGTCCAGCGGGTGTGGCGTTCGATGACAAAACAGTTTGCCAGCGGCTTGTCTCCGGGGACCTGGTGTAGGTCTCCTTTGCCTTAACCCTTGGCTTTTCACTTCCTCTGTCTGTCCTCCATACGGGCTTCTTGCCCTAGGTGAGGACTGGCTTCTTAACAGGGTGAGCCGGTTCCTGTCCTAACCCCACTGGCATCTTACGCTCTGGGAGATAGCTTCCCCCTGAGAGGCGAGTGAGCTACGTAAGGGGAGGTGGGCGATGGCTTCCCTCCTGTCTTGGGTTGGGGGAGTCAGGTACAGTATTTTTTCTTTTAAAGCATCATTGATCACATAAGGTTTGTCTGTTATAGTCCTTAATCACAGACCTGTGAAATTTGGAGAATTCACGGTGCCTAGGATGAGAGCGAGCATCTGATTGTGAGCTGATTTGGGAGTTAACCTCAAGGAAACTCCTCTTGCAAGCCACCTGCTGGGTGTCGTGGCCCTTGCCCAGTGACCTCCCGGTGTCGTGGCCCTTGCCCAGTGACATCCCGGGGACTCTGGCTGCTGTCTCTTTTTCTGCCCTTCCTTTTCCCTCACCTCGCTCCCCTGTGAGAAAGTGGGACTCATGCAGCTCAGCTCAATGACAAAGGGTTTATTAGGGGCAGCTCTGGGACCGATCTTTTGGTCATTTCTTCTCTCTCTTTCTCTCAAATGGAATCACTGTTTCTGTCTACACTTCTTTATTTTCTCCTCTCTACAGCTGCCTTTTAAAAATGTGCTTTTCTGTTCCTGCAGAACTGAAGCTTGCATGGCCTTTGTTGTGACTTTCCCGTCACGAGCGTCATCTTTTGGTATTTTCCCGTAGGCCAGCCTGCAGGTCATACATTGTTGATTTTTTTGTTGTGGTTGGTCCAGTCAGCCAGGACCAGAGCAGGTGGGACCATGTGGTGCCACACGCAGCCACCTGGGCCTCTTCAGCTGGCGTGTGGGCGGTGGGCAGGTGGGCCGACTGCCGCTCTCAGATATACAGCTGCCACCGAGACTGGATGCTGTGCTAGGCACAGGAGGGGAGGGGAACAGATGTGAGTCAGATGTGCGGTTTGCCCTCACACTTCACTTTCTAGTTGGGGAATTGGACATTTACATAAATGTACAAACACCTGTCATACAGAAAAGAAAGAAATAGGTGTCATCCAAATACCATCTCTGTTGGGGGATGTGGTGGGCAGCCTCTAACACGGCCCCCGGTCATCCCTGCCTCCTAAGAGTCATGCCCTGGTGGGTCCCTGTCCCTTGATGTAGGCTGGACTTACTGACATGCTTCTAGTGACTAGAATCTGGCAAAAGTGATGGCCTGTCACTCTGGGACTGTGTCATAAAAGCCTGCCACTTCTGTCTTGGGCACTTTCTGTCTTTCTCTCTGAGCCTTGCCTGGAGGAATTCAGCTGCCATGATATGAGCTGCCCTGTGGAGAAGCCTGCATGGTGAGAAACTGATGTCTCTGGCCAACAGCCAGGGAGGATCTGAGGCCCACCAGCAGCCACACGAGTGAGCGGGGAACTGAGGCTTTACATAGCCAACCTTGATTGCAGCCCGTGGGCCAGAGGCTAAGCTTGCCTGAATTGCCTCAGAAACTGTAAGATAAATAACATATTTATCTTACAGCTTATTTATTTATCTATAAGATAAATAAATATTTGTTGTTTGCAGCTGTTAAGTTTTGGGTTAACTTGTTATGCAGCAGTAGGTAACTGATACAAGGGGATCTCAGCACAGAGAGAGCTGTGAAGTGCCAAGGAGGTGGCACCTTTGGCTAAGGAATTTGGGGAAGGCTTTGAGGAGGATGTGGTATTTGAGCAAGGCTATCTTTTTTCCATAGAGGGTACACCTCTTGTACAAGATAGAACATCTTGCGCATAACAGAAGGCCCGTCTGTCGGTCCCATTTTCCAAGGTGAGTAGAATGAAGGCACTGTTTTCCTGTTGCCTGAGAACCTCCAAACCCTCTGTTGAAGAAGCGCAGGGCTGGCTGTTTCCTGGAGCCCTCCTGCCCAGCCAGATGTGTGGCATCTCTGATGTAGCTGAGTCTCCCAGGCCTGGTGGCCTCCATCTGCAGTGCCACCAACTGTGTGCGTGGGGCTGCTTTGCACACCGTGTGCAGATTAGGGAGCAACAACATGGGACCTGCAGGCCTGATGCCCCAGGCGCTCCTTAGACCCTCGAGCCGTCCCACAGTCTGCCTGGGGCAGCTCCTCACCTGCCCTCGTGGCTCTTCCAGGCTGGCTCAGCCTGTGGTAGAAGGGTCTGAAGACCCAGGTTAAAGCCTTGTTTCTCTCTGTTACTGATGGCGAGGCACTGAACATCCTCTGTGGGCCTTTTTTTCCCCCTCCACCTTTTATTATGGAAAATTTCAAATATCCACAGAAGGAGAGAGGAGAGCATAATGAATGCCTGTGTGCTCATCACCAGCTTCAGTAGTTACCAACTCATGGCCTGCCCCTTTTCATCTCCACTCCCACCCATCGCCTTCTCCCCCAGAAGCAAATACCAGATATATTATTATTTTATTTTTAAATACTTTGATAAGTCTCTCTAACAGAAAATTACTTTTTTTTTTTTTTTTTTTGAGATGGAGTCTCGCTCTGTCACCCGGGCTGGAGTGCAATGGCCAAATCTTTCACTGCAACCTCTGCCTTCTGGGCTTAAGTGACTCTCCTGCCTCAGCCTCCTGAGTAGCTGGGATTACAGGCACGTGCCACCACGCCCGGCTAATTTTTGTATTTTTAGTAGAGATGGGGTTTCACCATGTTGCTTAGGCTGGTCTTGAACTCCTGACCTCAAGTGATCCACCCACCTCGGCCTCCCAAAGTGCTGGGATTACAGGCGTGAGCCACTGCACCTGGCTGAAAAGTACTATTTGTATATAAATACACTATTTTTATTACATTTAGCAAAATTAACAATAAATAATACCTTATTGCCATCTAGTATCCATGCAGGATTCACATTCTTGAATTGGCTACATGTTTCATTTGGTTGACTCTTGAGTCTTTCCCATTCTCTCTCTTTTAAAATTAAACTGTAGGCCGAGCGTGGTGGCTCACGCCTGTAATCGCAGCACTTTGGGAGGCCGAGGCGGGTGGATCACAAGGTCAGGAGATCAACACCATCCTGGCTAACACAGTGAAACCCCATCTCTACTAAAAACAGAAAAAATTAGCTGGGTGTGGTGGTGGCGGCCTGTAGTCCCAGCCACTCGGGAGGCTGAGGCAGGAGAATGGTGTGAACCCGGGAGGTGGAGCTTGCAGTGAGCTGAGATCGTGCCACTGCACTCCAAGCTGGGCGACAGAGTGAGACTCCCTCTCAAAGAAAAAAAAAAAAAATTAAACTTTAAATTTTAAGATAATTGTAGATTACCATGAGGTTGTAAGAAGCAATACAGAGATCCTTTACCCACTTTGCCCCAGTGGTAACGTCTTGCAAAAACTATAACAAATACAACAACTAGGATATTGGTTTTTTTGTTGTTGTTTGTTAGTTTTGAGACACAGCCTTGCTCTGTTGCCCAGGCTGGAGTGCAGTGGCACGATCTCGGCTGACTGCAACCTTCACCTCCTGGGTTCAAGTGATTCTCCTGCCTCAGCCTCCCGAGTAGCTGATATTACAGTCGCCTGCCACCACATTTGGCTAATTTTTGTATTTTTAGTAGAGACAGGGTTTTACCATGTTGCCCAGGCTGGTTTTGAACTCCTGACCTTGGGTAATTCACCCGCCTCGGCCTCCCAAAGTGCTGGGATTCCAGGCATGAGCCACCGTGCCCGGCCAGGATATTGACTTTGATACCATCCAGTTGAGAACATTTATCCCCACAAAGATCCTTCATGCTGCCTTTTATAGCCACACCGACCTCCTCTGACCCTTAGCAACCACTAATTGCCTCCTTCATTTCTGTATTTCAAGAATGTGTATCAATGGAATCCTAAAGTATGTAACCTTTTGGGATAGGCCTTTTTTCTCAACATAATCCTCAAGAGGTTCATTGCAGTTGTTGCATGTGTCAGTAATTCACTTTTTAATTGCTGAGTTGTATTTCGTCGTGCAAATATACCAGTTTGCTTAACCATCCATTTAAGGACAGCTGGGTTGTCCCCAGTTTGGGGCTAGTAAGCATAAAGCTGCATTTTGTTGTATGGACATAAATTTTTATTTCTCTGATATAAATGCCCGAAAGTACAGTAGCTGGGTCTTTTGATAGTTACTTGTTTCATTTTATAAAAAATTGGCAGACTTTTCCAGAGTTTGGCAACATCCCAACAGCAATGTTTGAGTGTTTCTCAAGTCCCTTCTAAACTAGAGGTCCTCTCTCCCTCCGCCTCTATTTTCTGACTTCGCAACTGGAGAGGAAAATTTGTGCTTGATGATCTTGCATGATTGGGATTATCTTGCGTGTGAAACTGCTTTATAAACTGTCCCCAGCTGGATCTATTAGTGCTTCCTTTTTGTGGGTGTATCTGAAAACAGTGTCACAGAATCTTAGCGGAGGGCTGCAGACATTTATTCACCGTCTGCCCCTGCGTTTCCTAGCCTGGCTGGATTCTGCAGGGCTGCTGGGTCATGAGGGTTGCCACAGGTCAAGCGTGTTAGTGAAGTTCGTCTTGGCTTTCGCAGCACGTTGCAGGCTGTGGGGAATGAGATACTTGAGTTGCCTGAGCAACCCATGAAGACCACAGAGTCTGCGCAGACCCGGCTTCGGCATGGCCACTGTGGCTGCCAGGACTGGTCTTCTGGGCCACCTTGTCATTCATGCCTGACCTGGCTGGCTGGCCGGCCAGCAGTTCAGACTGGAACACGGAGATGCCACTGAGAGAGAGAGAGAGAGAGAGAGAGAGAGAGTGTGTGTGTGTGTGTGTGTGTGTGTGTGTCAGGGAGAGAGAAAGAGAGAGGACCTTTTAGCCACAGACACATGCCGGCTTTGCTTAAGATGATGATAGTTTTATCTTTTTTTTTTTTTTTTCTGAGACAGAGTCTTGCTCTGTCACCAGGCTGGAGTGCAGTGGTGCAATCTCAGCTCACTGCAACCTCTGCCTCCTGGGTTCAAGCAAGTCTTCTGCCTCAGCCTCCCGAGTAGCTGGGACCACAGGCATCAGCCACCACGTCCGGCTAGTTTTTGTATGTTTAGTAGAGACGGGGTTTCATCATCCTGGCCAGGCTGGTCTGGAACTCCTGACCTCGTGATCCACCTGCCTCAGCCTCCCAAAATGCTGAGATTCCAGGCGTGAGCCAGTGTGCCCGGCGAATGATAGTTTTCTCTAACACTGTGTGGTGAATTCTAAGCTCTATTAGAAACAAAAATCTGAGGCTTTTTAAAAGCACTTCCCTCACCCCCTCCTTTAGGGCTGTGTCTGACATGACCGTCATTTCCTCAGTTGGTCATCAGCCTTTCTTCTCCCTTGCTGAGCTGTCAACTGATGCCCCCACCTTCGTCTCAGCCTCTGTTCCGGGCGCTGACTTGACTAATGTGTCCCCAAGTTGCTTGATGACCTCAGACAAGAAGCACAGCAGTGCCTGGCCTCATAGCCCCATCAGCATGGAGGATGACAGTCCCAGCACACTGCTCCGAGGGGCTGTGAGGAATAAATAATAGGCAAAAACACTGGGCAGAGGAATCCTGCTGGAGAGACACTGACACAGTGGAGAGAATGTGTCTGTCAGACCATTTGCTCCTTACTTTAAAGGGCTGAGTGGTGGCTAGAGCTCTGTTGTTTGTGTTTTACAGAGGGAGATTTTAATGTTCGATTCACTTCTTTTGTGGGTTTTCTCTGGTGCCTGCATGTTCCTTCTCTGCATTGCTGTCAGTCCCAAGCCTGGGGCTGGCATTGTGTCTGCTGCCCTCTTGAAGGATATGTGGGCCCCCAGGGATTTTCAGTGAGATGAAGGGGTGGTTACGAGCCAATTTGATAGGTGAAATATATATCATTATAGAATATTAAGTTTTTCCTTTCTTTTGAGTGATATTGGATCTCCTTTCATATGGTAAGAATCACTGAATTTCTTTTCTATGAACTATTTATGCCCTTAGCCCATTTTTCTATTGGGTTGTTGATGTTTAGTAATTTCAAGGAGCTCTGTATTTGTTAAGGAAATAAGCATTTTTGTCCCTGAAATACATTGAAAACATTTTTTTTGCAGTCTTTTAACTTTTTTTCTATGAAGATTTTTAAAAAATTTGTGTTGTGGGCAGGTGTAGTGGCTCACACCTGTAATTCCAGCACTTTGGGAGGCCGAGGCAGTAGGATTGCTTGAGGCCAGGAGTTCGAGACCAGCCTGGACAGCACAGTGAGAGCACATCTATACAAAATTTCTTTTTTTTATTTGTGTTGTCAGATCTATCTTGTGACTTTTAGATTTTGTGTCACACCTAGAAAAGCCTTCTTTGTTCCAAGATTATTAAAAAAATTATCTTGTGATTTCTACATTGTGAATTGTAGTGTGTTAACAGAGAAACGAACTACTCTTGTCCTTAAGAATAGTTGTGGCCTACTATCTTCTCTGAATTTATCTAAAATAATTCTTCCAAGATGACCTAAGTGGGTATCTCTGGATACAGAAGGCTGGAAACTATGCATCGGATAGTCTCAAGATATCCTCTTAGCTTGGGCTTGTGGACCCCAAATCAACAAGTATTCTTAGGGGTCCCAGATTTTCACCTTCTGGGGCTGCTGGTAGACATGGTAGTCTTTATATGTGGTAGTCTTTATAGCTTTCTTCAGTGAAAGCTGAAGAAAGATGGTGAGTAGAGGAACCAGAATGTTCTAAAGCTTATGGCCAAGTCTTCTCTCTACTGGATAATATTGGACAGTGTGTGGTTTTGAGGTTCTGTTCATCTTTGGATTGACACATTTTTAGGTTTGTTAATTATTCTATCAGGTTACTGTAGGTTTTTTTTTTTTTTTTGGCCAGGGACCTAGTTGGTCTCTTTAAGTTAATATTGCAGTCTCTGCCCTATTCCATTGTCTGTTTTGGGATTAGTTCTCAATGTTGATATCTTTTGTTTCTGTGTGACTGGGGGAGAGTGTCTCTATAGTTCTTTGTTCTGACAACACTGGAGCAAAGTGGGGTTTAGTGCTCCAGAGACCAAGTCTGAAGTTGGCCTCGATCAGTCCTTGTCTACTCTTTTTTTTGAGACAGAGTCTCACTCTGTCGCCCAGGCGGGAGTGCAGTGGCACGATCTCGGCTCACTGCAACCTCCACCTCCCAGGTTCAAGCAATTCTCCTGCCTCAGCCTCCTGAGTGGCTGGGATTACAGGTGCACACCACCACACCTGGCTAATTTTTGTATTTTTAGTAGAGACGGGGTTTCTCCATGTTGGTCAGGCTGGTCTTGAACTTCTGACCTCATGATCTGCCCACCTTGGCCTCCCAAAGTGCTGAGATTATAGGCGTGAGCCACCGCGCCCGGCCCTGTCTAGCCTTGGTTGTCGGTTAGCTCTCGGTTTCCTGTGCAGATGGAGAGGAGGAGCAGAGGAGTAGCTAAGTCCCAAACTTGGAATTAATCATAATACCGTGGCTTTGGGACCTTCTAGGCCTCAGGTTGTAATGTCTTTATCCCTTGGGCACTCAGGTCCTGTGAAATTTAGACGGTCCCTGAAATGTGTGCATCTGCCCAGCTGGGAGTTGGGTCTAGAGGGGCCAACCAGCATGGGTGTTTTATCTGGCAGGGTCAAAAGCGTGAAAAGCCACTGGAGTGAACCCAAGCTTTTTCAGAGAAACCTGAGGCTCCAGTACAGTTTCTGAGTCCAGAGGGACAGAAATGGGATCATCAACAAGGAATAGCCTCAAGATAGGACTTGGGATAAAGTGAGTATAAAATTTGAGAGGAGCATCTGAGTCTTGCTTTTGTTGGCACAGGTTTGAGAATACGTTGGGATGACTTAAAGGCAGAGGTTGAGATGGATCCCCAGAGACACAGGCAGCTGTAAGGAATGTCCCAGAAGCAGAAGGGTTAAAAGTGTGTGCTGGGGACCCCAGGAAAGATAGAGCACCTCTTTGCTGGGACCAAGGGCCCTTCTTCACATGCACTCTAGGGAAATCCTGGCCTTGTCTAGCTACTGATTTAAAAGGCAGTGGGTTAGACACTCTCTTCACAGAGGAACTCGAAGTCCAGTGACTTCTTAGAAGATTCTGGGAGAGGTGCTTGTGGTTATCCAGGCCAGTGGCTCTGAACAAGAAGATGGATCAGAATTACTGAGAGAGCTTTCTCAAATGCTTTGCCTGGAGTCCAGCACTCAGAGATTTTTTTTAAATTGAGTTAAAATTCATATACAGTAAAAATAGAGATTTTTGACTCCGTAGGTCTGGGGTTGGGCTGGGACAGGGTTATTTCAAGAAAATCACCCTGGGTAACTTCAATGTACATCTCTAGTTGAGAACTTGATTTTCTTCACTTCTAAACTTTACTGGTGGGGAGACTGAGACCTGAGGGGTTGTTCATGGCAGAGGATGGAGCCAGTGGACCCGTGAGCTCCTGTTGGACCACAGGCCACAGCCCAGCATTCCTTCTTGTGGCCCACAGCTCTTTCTACTGAGTGACTGCCCTCATTAAACTAACGAGTAACTGATGGGGCCGCAGTAAACCTGTTTGGCACCCTCTTCCCGCCTAATTTAGACAGATGTTTCCAGGTTTGGGGCATGTTGCAGTATAGTCCTAGATTCCTGCCCTGCAGGGACCGTGAGGGTGTTCATGTGAGTCAGCCGATTGTAGGTCAGTGAACCCGGTCGCCAAAGCCCTTGCCTGGGAGGAGCCAAGTTGGTCATGAAAGACAAGTGCTACGTCCTGTTGCACGTCTTTTAGTAATTACTGGGAGAAGCATTTTCCAGGCTTGATTCCAGAGGAGCAATGGAATTCCTGTACCATTGTTTCCACCACCACTATTACCAGTGAACCCACTGTGTGCTTGGATGAATTATCTCATGTGATCCACCCTTGGCAGTGGGAATGGTCATTTATCCCATTTTACAGATAAAGAAGCAGCTCAAGTAACATGGCCAGGGTCACCCAGCTGGCTGGTTAGAGCTGGAGTTCAAGCCCAGGAGGAATGACTACAGTTCCTGGGTGCTTCGCCACGCTGCTTCACGGCTTTCTAGAGTGCCAGATCTGGGACCACGCTGCTTCACGGCTTTCCAGAGCGCCAGATCTGGAACCACGCTGCGTCACGGCTTTCTAGAGCACCAGATCTGGGACCACACTGCTTCACGGCTTTCCAGAGCGCCAGATCTGGGACCATGCTGCGTCACGGCTTTCTAGAGCACCAGATCTGGAACCACGCTGCGTCACAGCTTTCTAGAGCACCAGATCTGGGACCACACTGCTTCACGGCTTTCCAGAGCGCCAGATCTGGGACCACGCTGCGTCATGGCTTTCTAGAGTGCCAGGTCTGGAACCACGCTGCTTCATGGCTTTCCAGAGCACCAGATCTGGAACCATGCTGCTTCATGGCTTTCCAGAGCGCGAGATTTGGAAGGTCTTGCAGAGCAGCATCCCCTAAACGGCAGGTTCCAGGGAAGATCTTTATGGGAAATGTGAAAAGCAGCGGTGGAAACACAGAGCTTCCGATCCGCTTCTTGGAGGGTCACGGTGTACACCATAATGCTGGAGATTTTGAGAAGAATGGCAGTTAGGAAGTCTGTTTAGCTCTGACTAACCAGTAGGTCCCAACTTAACTTGACATGGAATGCTCCTTTCTACATTATCCTAAATGACTTACAGACCATTGTTTCTCAAACACCAGTTGGGGAAATGCCATCATGGCTCGTAAGTCTAATGCTCTCATTTTCAGTGGACACGTGGGACCCAGGGAAGGGAAAGGACTTATCTAAGGCCCAACACAAGTGCACTGAGAGGCTGGGGAATCTCTGCAGCCTGATTTTTGTCAGGACAGCCATCTTTGGGAGTACCTGGAATCCTGATGGGAGCAGATAGATGATAACCCCTGTGAGACTCCTTAGCTCTAGGCTTTTACGAAGGTAGCAAAAAGATTCTTTTTTTTTTTTTTTTTTTTTTTTTGAGACCGAGTCTCGCTCTGTCACCCAGGCTGGAGTGCAGTGGTGTGATCTCAGCTCACTGCAAGCTCCACCTCCTCGGTTCATGCCATTCTCCTGCCTCAGCCTCCCGAGTAGCTGGGACTACAGGCACCCGCCACCACGCCCGGCTAATTTTTTGTATTTTTAGTAGAGACGGGGTTTCACCGTGTTAGCCAGGATGGTCTCGATCTCCTGACCTCGTGATCTGCCCGCCTTGGCCTCCCAAAGTGCTGGGATTACAGGCGTGAGCCACCACACCCGGCCCAAAAAGTTTCTTTTATAAGTAGGCATACACAACCGCAAAGGAGATTTGGAGGAGCTTTGGATAGTTCCTCTTTCCCAGGGTAATGATGGGAACCTTGAGCCAGTGGCTGGGAAACACACTGAGCTTGTTGGGTCTGGACTCCTCTTCTAGCCCTGCCCACACGGCCTCTCCTGCGGGCCATGCTCATTCCCATCCTATGTTGACTCCCTGGGCCCAGCCATCATACCCACATATCCTAGCCCTTCATTCAGCCTGCAGATTTCTTTCAGTCCTGGTAATGCAGTTGATCAAAATTTGTTTCTAAGCAGCAAGTCTCTGTCAGCTGATTATTATAGAGGTTTGTTCTTTCCAGTGTTCTTGGCAAAATGCCTCCCAATGTTTACTTATTAACTTGAGAATTGGTTTTTGCGTTCCGGTCGGAGAACTCAGCCGCTCTTGTCTGCGTTTCTCGAAGTAATCGATGTTCTCAGTGGTGAGGGGAGGGATATTTTGCTCCCTGAGATGAAAGAGTGACTTTCCTTGAAATGGCTGTGAAGAACTGCGGGTGCCATGACCTTGTGAATGCTGTAGAACGGTTCTCTGGTGATAGAGGTGTTCGTAGTTGAAGGTTTTGTTGTGTGTTGCATAATAGTTACAAGCACTGAAAAAACACTGCCTGGGTTTGAATGCAGCCCTGCCACTTAGTAGTTGAAAATAATACTATCAGTTTGTGAAAATTAATTGAATTAATATATGGACTTAGATGATACCTTACACGGAATAAGTACCACGTAAGCGTTTGCTGTTATTGCTTTTGTTAGTGTAGCTTCGGTTGGGAAGTTTTTACATCCCAGCTCCCCTGACTCCCAGGCCCTTGACTATTTGTACCCAACAGGCTTTTCTTACTGTGGATGTAGCACGGCCTAGAACTCTTTCTTCAGGCCCCTGGCCTTCCGGGATGAAGTGCCCGCACAACTTGTTCCTGACTGACTCTTTTGAAACTCAGGGGGAGTGGGAAGAGAAGTTCGACTTTGCATGAGTCTTCTCTTTGAATCTACTTCCTCCTTTGAGTTACTCATCCTTTTCATGAATCACCCATGCCAATATTGCTCCCTGAGTGTGCATCCCTTCCTTCCCAAGCGTACTTCTGAGATGTTTGTGTCAGTACTTGCTCCACAGTCAGGAAATGCACCTTAATTTTTATAACCCAAGCCCGACAGAATTGAGTAAACCTCATATATGCTATATCCCCAAGCCTCAGTTGAGTAGTTATTGGATTGTCTTCTGTTGTGAATAAGTCACACTTCTGCTAGTCCGATTTCATGGATAGGGGAGAGCTGAGGGTGAGGCCTGATTAGCATGTGAGCCAGGCGCAGCTGAAGTCAGCTTCTCTCTGCAGCTTGTGCAGAAGTTAACTGGTGAGTGACGCCAGTAGAGCTGTTCCCTAACCTTGGGAGGGAAGCCTCTGGTCTGCTTTTCCATAAGCTGCTGGCCTAGAGGGGAGTGTGTGAGACTAAGTGGACAGTGTTTCTGGAGAGAGTGTTTGACCAGTTGTGTCAAACGCTGATGACAGGTCAGTAGGATGAGGACTAGATTTAGCAATGTGAAGGTCATTGGTGACTTGAACAAGCAGCTTTGCTGGAGCAGAGAATTGTGATCCTGAGCGGAGGGGATATATCATTGTCTTTTTTATAGGAATTTAATTTGTTTAGATTGTTTCAATTTTTTGCCATTTTATGATGCCATGCTATGATGCTTGTGAACATCTTTAGGTACATAGTGTTTCTTAATATTATTTCCCAAGGATACTTATCAGAATAACATTTCACTATAATGCCACTAATATTTGGTTCTCAGTCTGTCCTTCGAAGACACTTTGAAATAACATAGCTTTTTTTTTGTTGTTGTTGTTGTTTTTAAATTGAGACTGAGTCTCACTCTGTTGCCCAGGCTGGAGTGCAGTGGTGCGATCTTGGCTCACTGCAACCTCCGCCTCCCAGGTTCAAGTGACTCTTGTGCCTCAGCCTCCTGAGTAGCTGGGACTACAGGTGCACATGACCACACCCGGCTAATTTTTGTATTTTTAGTAGAGACAGGGTTTCGCCTTGTTGGCCAGGCTGGTCCCAAACTCCTGATCTCAGGTGATCCACCGGCCTTGGCCTCCCAAAGTGCTGGGATTACAGGCGTGAGCCACCGTGCCCGGCCACATTTTTGTTGTAAATAAATATCCCAGAGAAAAATGGAGACTAGCTGCTATTATTTTAAGTTACAAGCTAATTGAGCCATGAAAACTCATTGCCAATTCAGTACCAAGAGGTGCAGAAGATAATTGCCTCGGTGCATATTGATTTTTTCCTATCTAGGGTGGTTATGCTGTGAGGTAATTGACAACACCGGGTTTTAAAAAGGACATACTAGTCCCAGTGTAAAAGATTTTTCCTCCTGCTAACTGCTCTGTCTGTCCTCAAATGTGCTAATTTTTTTTTTTAAATGAAGTGACAATTAATGACTTGTCACTTGTTCAGCCGACATTGATAGCCAGTTTAGTCTTGTCTCATCCAATATTCCTTATTACTTTGGCATTTTAATTTGTACAAAGCCGTTTTCAGTTATCTTCTTTTCTTATCCTGTTACATTTGCTTTTACACGGTTGGGTCTCCTGAGTTTGCATCCTAAGCAAGTGAAAATTCCAGGCAGGTTATTTCTTCAGATTTAAACAGAGAAGGCAGAGGCCTCCTTTCTCCGTCCCTATGTTTTCATCATCTGTCTGACTCATCACTGGTCTCTTTCTCCGCCTACCCTGCCTGTGTTATGTTTTTTTCCTCTGAGATCTGTTGCTGAAAGGCTGACTGTAGGAGCAGTGCTCAGCTCTCAGTGGGCACACCTATTGCCCCAGGGGTACTATTTGTACATGTCGGGGTTGTTGGACCAGTAGTGATGGGGAGGAGGCAGGACCCTATAGGCTGTGGGGAATAGGGCAGGATGAGTGCCATGGGGCTAGGGAGCATCTTGCCCTGCTTCCTGCTGCACTCTGCAGGATGGCAAGGCCACTTTCAGTTGGCAAAACTCTGTTGTCCTATAGGACAGGTGCTAGCCACATGTGGCCATTTTTGTTTAATTAAAAGTAAAGAAAATTAAAAATTCAGCTCCTCAGTCACACTAGCCGTATTCCAAGCGCTCAGTAGCCACGTGTGACTAGCAGCTACTCTATTGGACAGTGCAGATGCGGAGCGCTTCCATCAGGCACAGAGTTCTCTGGACGGCGCTGTCCTCCAGGGCTTGGCTGCTTCTTGGGTGGTTGAAGAAGCCAGCATTGAGGGGCCTTGGAGACTGGCAGTGGCAGGTGACCTGGACAAGCAGGCTGCAGTCTCGGGCTAGCCTGGAGGGAATGGCAGTGCCAGGCAGGGAGACTGAGGCAGTGAGGAGAAAGAGGGACTGTGACTTGGAGGTCCTGACAAGGCTCAGGCTCACTGGAGCTCATTGGATACTTTAATGCAACAGGACTGTGTCTAGACCATGGCAGGTGTGGCTGGCGGTGCTGAACTCCTGCCAGCCAGAGGGGTGAGCCTGCTGGAAGGGGCTCCAGCTGGGGTGCAGGAAGAGCATTCCCAGCATGGCACTGCCTGGGCCCTCCGAGCTGTTCCTGAGAGCTATATGAATGGAGTTCCCGGGCTGGGCAGTAGGGAACTGCCAGAGTGAAGGGACCAGGGCACAAAAGCTTTTCATTCATGAATCCCTTTCATTTATAACAAACCACGGGTAGCCTCTCCCCAGGGATCTAGATGGTTCCAGGAACAAAGGAACACATAGAAAAAGCGTCCTTTTATTTTTTAAAGCTGAAAGAGGCTCTGTCCAGTGGAAGAACTGCACCACTTCTCGGTGGGACTTCTGACTGAAACAGTCCTAGGCGCCTGAGCGACTCTGAGGAAGGAATCCATGGTGGTCACCCCTGGGGAAGCCAGGCCACCTTCTCAGAGCACTTCAAGCCAGGCATGTCTTGCTGGTAATAACAATGACATTGAGTATGACTGTAATAATAATAACTGCTAATACAGAAGGCTTACTGAGACCCAGGCATTGTTCTAAGCGCTTTGTATGAATTCATTTAAGAGAACATTTATGAGAATGGTAGCCAGCTTTATCACTGGAGGGTTCTCAGTGGCCCTCCATAGCATTTAACATCAACAACCATTGTAGTAACAGCTGCTATGTTTTATGGTTTGAAAAGAATTTTTATGTACATTGTCCTTTAAAAAAAAAAAACCAGCTTTGTTGAGGTACAGTTTATACTATAACATTCATCCATTGCCAATGCACAGTTCTGTGGTTTGAGTAAATTTATAGACTTAGGTAACCATGACCACAATTCGGTGTTAGAACCTTTCCATTCCTCCAAATGTTTCCTCTGCTTGTTTGAACTTAATCTCTGCTCCTACCCTAGCCATGGGCAATCACTGATCTGCTTTTTGGTTCTCTAAATTTGCCCTTTCTGGTAATTTCATATAAATGGAATCATATAATATGTAATCTTTTCCACCTGGGTTCTTTACTTAGCATAATGTTGTTCTTGAGGTTCATCCATGTTGTAGCATGTATCAGTCATTTATTCCTTTAAATTTGTTACACAGTGTTCCATTGTGTGGCTGTCCCACATTTTGTTCATGTATTTGTCAGTTGATGGACGTTTGGACCGGTTTCACTTTGGAGCTATTATGAATAATGCTGTTATGAGCATTATCTTTGTGTGAACGTTTATTTTCATTCTTATTGGGTAAATTCCTAGGAGTAGAATTGCTGGGTCGTATGGGAAATTTATGTTTAACTTTGCAAGAAACTGCCCATTTTCTCAAGTGCTTGTACCCATTTATATTCCCTTCTGGGAGGCATGAGGGCTCCAGTTTTTCCACAACTTCTCTAACACTTGCTGTTGTCCATCTTATTACAGCAATTCTAGTGGGTGTATAAAGGTATCTCATTTAATTTGCATTTTCTTAAAGACTAGTCAAGTGAAGCATCTTTTCACATTCTTGTTAGCCCTTTGCATATCTTTGGTGAAATATCTGGATAGATATATTAATTGGGTTGTTCATATATATATATAAATTTGGGTGTTTGTGTTCTTATTACTGAGTTGCAAGCATTCCTTATATAACCTGGATGCAAGTTCTTTATAAGATACACGATTTACAAATATTTTTCTCCCAGTCTGTGGCTTATCTTCATTTTAATGTTGATTTATTTTTTATGCACAAAATTTTTAATGTTGAAGTTCAGTTGATCAATTTTTTTCTTGTATGGATAGGGCTTTTTGTGTCATTATCTAAGAATTCTTTGCCTAACCCAAAGTCAGAAAGATTTTCTCCTGCAACATTTTTTTTCTAGAAGTTTTATAGTTTTAGCTATTAGATTTAGATCTATGATCCATTTTGAGTTAATTTTTATGTATGATGTGAGGTAAAGGTCCAAATTCTTTCCTTTTATTAATTTTTTTGCATTTGTATATCTAATTGACTGTCCTTTACCCGTTGAATTACAATAGTGATAAGTAATAATAATTACCTTCACATTTTTGTTGAAAACCAGTTGACTATAAATGTGAGGCTTTATTTCTGAATTCTCAATTTTATTGCATTGATCTATGTGCCTTTCCTGTGCCAATATCACACCATCTGGATTTCTGTGGCTTTGTAGTTATTTTTAAGATCAAGTAGTATGAATTTTCCAACTTTGTTATTATACAAAATTGTTTTGGCTTTTCTAAGTTTTTGCATTTCCATATGCATTTTAGGATCAATTCGTCAATTTCTACCAAAAAGTCTGCTGGGATTTTGATAGTAATTTATGGATCAGTCTGGGAGGAATTCCCATCGTGACAATGTTGAGTCTTCCAATGCATGAACATGAAATGTCTCTCCGTCTATTTAGATCTTCTTAAGTTTTCTCAGCAGTGTTTTGCAGCTTTTAGTATGTGAGTCTTGTACTCCTTTTATTAAGTTTATTCCTAAGTATTTTATTATTTTAGGAATGGCTTTTTTTTTTTTTTTTTTTTGAGGTGGAGTCTCCCTCTGTTGCCCAGGCTGGAGTGCAGTGGTGTGATCTCCGTTCACTGCAACCTCCGCCTCCTGGGTTCAAGCGATTCTCCTGCCTCAGCCTCACAAGTAGCTGGGATTACAGGCGCGTGCTACCACTCCTGGCTAACTTTTTTGTATTTTTAGTAGAGACAGGGGTTTCACCATGTTGGCCAGGCTGATCTTGAACTTCTGACTTTAGGTGATCTGCCTGCCTTGGCCTCCCAAAGTGCTAGGATTACAGGTGTGAGCCACCGTGCCTGGCCAGGAATGGATTCTTTTAAATTTCTTTTTTTGATTGTTTGTTGCTAGTATATAGAAGTGTGATTGATTTTTATATCCTGAAACCTTGTTAATCTCCTTTTTCTGTGTGGATTCCTTGAGATTCTTAACATACAGGATTATGTCATCTGTAAATAAAGACAGTTTCCTTCTTCCTTTCCAACCTGATGCTTTTAATTAATTAATTGCTTAGCTAATTCATTTTATTTTTTGCCTTATTCCACTAGCTAGAACCTCTAGGACAGTGCAGAATAGAAATGGCAATAGCAGACATCCTTGCCTTGTTCCCAACTTTAGGAGGAAAGGATTCAGTCTCTCACAATTTACGTATGACGGTTGTCTGTGGGTATTACATTAATTTCAGATGTTATACCAGCCATGCATTCCTGGGATAAATCTTCACTTAGCTATTCTATGTAATTCTTTTTGTATTGATAGATAGAGTTTAGGAATTACAGTTTTCTTGTGCTCTCTTTTGTCTCATAGAATGAGTTGGGAAGTGTTCCTTTTCTGAAAGATTTTTTTGAAGAATTGATAAGTTGTTTAATTTTTTTTTTCTTGAGACAGATTCTCACTCGGTTACCCAGGCTGGAGTGCAGTGGCGTGATCTTGGCTCACTGCAACCTCCGCTTCCTGGGTTCAAGCAATTCTACAGCCTCAGCCTCCCAAGTAGCTGGGACTACAGGTGCATGCCACCACACCTGGCGAGTTTTTGTATTTGTTTAGTGGAGACCGGGTTTCACCATGTTGGCCAGGTTGGTCTCAAACTCCTGATCTCAAGTGATCCACCTGCCTCAGCCTCCCAAAGTGCTAGATTACAGGCATGAGCCACTGTACCCGACCTCAAACATTGTAAATTTATTGAGACTTGTTTTGTGGCCTAATATATAGTCTGTCTCAGGGAATGGATGTTCCGTGTATTCTTCAATGTGCAGAATGTGTATTTTGCAATCATTAGGTAGAGTATTCCATATATGTCAGTTAGGTCAAGTTGCTTGATTGTATTAAGTCTTCTGCATCTTTGCTAATATTCTGTTCCATCAATTATCGAGAGTAGGATATTGAAATCTCCAACTATATTTGTTGAATTCTCTGTTTCTCCTTTCAATTCTGTTGTTGCTTTATGGATTTAGGAGGTCTATTTTTAGGTGCATATCCATATGTAATTCTTAAATCTTCCTGATATATTGACCCTTTTATAATTTTAAAATGTCCACCTTTATCTTTAATGATCTTGTTGTAAAGTCTGTTTTGTCTCTTGTTAATACAGCCACTCAAGCTATTGTATGGTTATTGTACACATGGTACAGCTTTTCCCATTTTTTTAAAACTTTAAACCTATCTGTGTCTTTGAATCTAAAGTGTGTCCTTTGTAGATAGTGTAGTGTATGCAGTTGGCCCTTGAACAACATGGGGGTTGGGGTGCCAACCCCCTGTAACTTTGGACTTCCCCCAAAGTTAAATACTAATGGCCTACTTTTGACTTGGTTCCTTACCAATAACATAAACAGTCAATTAACACATATTCTGTATGTTACATATATTATATACTGTATTCTTATAATAAAGTAAACTAGAGAAAAGAAAATTTTTTAAAGAAAACCATAAGGAAGGGAAAATATATTTACTATTCATTAAGTAGAAGCAGATCATCATAAAGATCTTTATCTTTGTCACCTTCATGTTGAATAGAATGAGAAGAAAGAGAAAAGGAGGGATTGGTCTTCTTTCTCAGGGGTGGCAGAGGTGGAGGAGGTGGAAGGGAGGCAGGAGAGGTAGGCACACTTGGTATAACTTGTATTGAAAAAAAATTCATGTTTAAGTGAATCCACACTGTTCAAAGTTGTGTTGTTCAAGGGTCAACTGTAGTTTAAGTATACTTTTTAAAAATCCAATCTGATAATCCCTGCCTTTCTTTAAGAGTGTTGAGATCATTCATATTTAATATAATTAATTGATTTGGCTGGGTTTACATTTGACATTTTGTTATTAGCTTTCTATATGCCTTCTTCCTTTTTTGTACCTTTGTTATTTTTTGATTGCCTTCTTTTATATTCAGTAAATATATTTTAGTGTACCATTTTAATTCTTCTTTTGATTTTCTAACTGTATTTTTAAAGTTACTTGTTGTGATTCCCTAGGGCTCACAATATGCATTTTATCACCATTTACTTCAGATTAATAATTACTTAATTCCTATAAAACAGAAACTTTGCTCCCGTAAAGTGCCATTCTTTCCCCCTTCCATACTATTATTTTCATATTTATTATGTTTAGATACGTTATAAACCCAACAACCCAGTGTTGTAATTTCTGCTTTATCCAAACTTACACATCTTTTTAAAAAGTTAAGAAATGAGAAAAATATATTCAATCTTTTATATTAGTACATATATTTAACATTTTTGGTGCTCTTTATTTCTTCCTGTGGACACAAGTTATCATCTGCCATCATTTCCTTTCAGCCTGAAGGATTTCGTTTAGTTTTTTTTTTTTTTTTTGAGACAGAGTCTCACTTCGCCACCCAGGCTGGAGTGCAGCAGCATAACTCGGCTCACTGCAACCCCTGCCTCCTGGGTTCAAGTGATTTTTTTGTCTCAGCCTCCCGTGTAGCTGAGACTACAGGTGCACGCCATCAAGCCTGGTTAACTTTTGTATTTTTGGTAGAGGCGGAGTTTTACTATGTTGGCCAGGCTAGTCTTGAACTCCTGACCTCAAATGATCCACCCACGTTGGCTTCTCAAAGTGCTGGGATTACAGGCACGAGCCACCATGCGCAGCCTCGTTTAGTATTTCTTATAAGGTAAATCTGCAAACAGTTTGTTCTCTGTCTTTGTTTATACAGAAATGTTATTTTTTTTTCTTGCATTTTTGAAGAATTGTTTTGCTAGATACAGAATTCTTGGTTGATGTTTTCTTTTTGCTTTCAATACTTTATGTCATCACATTGCCTTCTGGTCTCCATTGTTTCTAATGAGAAGGCAGCCATTAATCATATTGAAATGCCTTTGTACATAATGAATTGTTTTTCTCTTTCTGCTTTCAAGACTTTTTTCTTTCTCTTTGTCTTTCACAGGTTTGATTATACTGTGTCTAGGTATAGACCTCTTTGTATTTATCCTACTTGAGGTCTGTTGAGTTCCTTGGATGTGCAGATTAATGTTTTACATCAAGTTTGGGAAATTTTCTGTAATTTTTTTCTACAAATTTTTTTCACCTGTTTTGTCTTTCTCTACTCCTTCTAGGTCTCCCATTGCATGTATATTGGTATGTTTGAAGTTGTCCCACAGCTGTCTTTGTTCATTTTTCTTTGACTTTTTTTCTGTTCTTCAGACTGGATAATTTCTATTTAATCTATGTACAAGTTCATTGATTCTTTCGCCATCTTGAATCTTCCATTGCGTCCCTTTAGTGAGCTTTTCATTTCAGTTATTGAACTCTCTAACTCTAGAATTTTCATTTGGTTCTTTAAAAAAAAAAAGATGTCTGTTGAAAGACTGTTTATTCATTATTATCATGCTTTCCTTTAATTCTTTAAACATGTTTTCCTTTAGTTCTTTGGATGTATTTATAATATCTGCTTTGAAGCATTTGTCTGCTAAATCCAACATCTGGATGCATTAAAAAATAGTTTTGATTAACTGCTTTATTTCCTGAGTGTGGGTCACACTTTCCTATTTTTTAAATCTCTTTTAACTCCTTTTTTGTTGAAAATTGGGTGTTTTGATATTATATCAAACTCTGATTCTGATATTTTCCCTGTAATGGTTGTTGCTGCTGTTTTGTTTGTTTAGTAACTTGTCTGGGACAAGTTATGATGTCTGTCTCACTTGCAATGTGTGGTCATTGATGGCTTTGCTTAGTACTTTTTTTTAAAGTACTTGGTACTTTTTTAAACTTTTGTTTTTGTTTTAATAATTTGGTTTTTATTTTAAAACCAAATAAAACCCTGGATTCCTAGAGGTTGCCCTGGTGCCTGTGTAGCTTAGTGGGCAAGTCACAAATGTTACTATATAAATGGAAATAATATAGTATCCACCTCATAAAGTTCTTGGGAAATTTGAATAAGTTAATCAATGTAAATCACTCGGTGTAGTGACTGGCACATGGTAAGTGCTCAGTGGGTATGCGTATTCTTATTCCTTGGTATTATCACTGTGTGAGGAAAATGAGGCTCAAAGAAATCTAGTGACTCAAGATCACACACCTGGTGAAAGCTAGAGCCGAGCTTAAACCCATACCCATCAGATGTTACTGTATGAGGCTGCACCTCCTGGTTCTGCATCTCTGTCATGTCACAAAATTTTTGTGTAAGTGCTTAATGTTTACACAAAGTTGGCTGTGGAGGGAAATGGAGCAGTGGTGTGGAAATTGGAAGAAATGTTGCCATTTAACCTTAAGAGTCTCTGATTCTGAGATACCACACAGTGGACAGATATGAGAGCTAGCAGTTATGATGCAGGACAAGCAAACCCCAAAATTGGGGCTTAGCCCAGGAGGGTTCTTGGCTCCCCATAGGAGAGAATTTGAGAGTGCACCAGTGGTGTTAAGCAGCGACTTTGATTGAAATGGCCAGTACACAGCAGCAGCAGAGGTACTGTTCCTTGAGGAGTACCTAGAGTACTCAGCGTGCCTAGAGTATCAGCTCAGCAGCAATTCTACACTCATATTTATACCATTTTAATTATATGCAAATTAAGGGGCAGTTTATGCAGAAATTTCTAGGATGAGGGTGGTAACTTCTGGTTTTCAGGTTGTTGCCATGGCAATGGTAAACTGACCTGGCACATTAGTGGGTGTGTCTTACAGAAAGCTGCTTCCACTCCAGACCTGTTTTAGCTAGTCCTCAATTTGGTCCAGTGTTCAAGCCCTACCTCTGGGCAGCACAGAGGATTGTTTCAGCCTCACTCCCTGGATTTTCTTCTCCAAGGAGTAAAGAGCAAGTCCTATATTTGTGGTTAGCTGGTTAGAGACTATTTCTATTAACTATTCTTTTGGGAGCTAAACTAATTTAATTCCATCCCCTAGACTTTTTTCCTGTTCAGGAGTGGTGTCTCTGAGATGAGTCCTTCTCCAGAGTTAGATGTTTACTCTCACATCTAAATATAGAGCCAAGCAAGCTCGTTGAGACGTTAGTTGAACTCATGTCGTTGGATGGATCTCATATCACAATGGCTTTCTTTTGTAGAGCCTTTGTGAGAGAGGAGGGATTTACTTTTTTAAAAAAAAGTTGGGTAAAAGGTTGAAAATAAACAAGGACACCTCTTTGAAGTGTTTAGGAAGAAAGGGAGGTTTTAAATATTTCCTGGAAATCATCTAATTTACTTTGTTAATCATGTCCAGGCATGTCCTCAGCCCCGGGTCTTTCCATAATATTAAGAGCATGTTCGGTGGAATGCAGCCTGAATCATTCACTTCTAGCTGCAAATGAAAAAAGTTTCAATCAACTGGAACTCTACCTCAATGTGCATGCAAAGCAATTAAAATCAAAGAAGCTTAAAGGAATAATTTCCAGGGGTGGAATCCCATTTCTTTCCCCTTCTATATGTTTCAGCTCTTCAGTCGCTCCAGTAAACACTAGGACAAGTTATTAGGAAGAGATTGCCTGTCTGATTGATTGCCTGTGTTCTTAGGGCTCCTCATAGCACTATACAGATAAATTGGAATTTTCAGAAAAAAAATTGAATGAATATTAATAATAACAGTGGAGGCTGATATCAAGAGAAGGGACACAGAAGAGACAGTTGGGAGGAGTGAGAAGCAAAACTTCAGCTGGCCGGGCACAGTGGCTCACGCCTTTAATCCCAGCACTTTGGGAGGCCGAGGCAGGTGGATCACGAGGTCAGGAGTTCGAGACCAGCTGGGCCAAGATGGTGAAACCCCATCTCTATTTTTTTTTTTTTTTTTTTTTTTTGAGACGGAGTCTTGCTCTGCGGCCCAGGCTGGAGTGCAGTGGCGGGATCTCTGCTCACTGCAAGCTCCGTCTCCCGGGTTCAAGCCATTCTCCTGCCTTAGCCTCCCGAGTTGCTGGGACTACAGGCGCACACCACCACGCCTGGCTAATTCCCATCTCTATTAAAAATACAAAAATTAGCTGGGTGCGGTGGTGGGCACCTGTAATCCCAGCTACTCAGGAGGCTGAGGTAGGAGAATCACTTGAACCCGGGAGGTGGAGGGTGCAGTGAGCCGAGATCGCGCCACTGCACTCTAGCCTGGGTGACAGAGCAAGACTCTGTTTCAAAAAAAAAAAAAAAAGCTTCAGCCAGTGTTGTGGGTTAGAGGACCCAGGTCCATGGAGAGGTTATCACCAGCACTTCACTCACTCAGCAAAGATTTATTCAGTTTCACCTGTGAGCCAAATCTTGCCTAGGTGCTAGGGACATGGGGGTTAGAAAAACAGATGGGGTCGGTCTCTGTCCTCATGGAATGTACAGTGAAGATAGACATTAACCAGATAATTGGAACAGCTGCAATAAGGGCAATGAAGGGGAAGTCCAGGTGCTGCCCGAGTGGGGGATTCAGGGTATGTGGGGGGGATTGTTACTAAAGGCTTCCTCCAGACAGCGACATTTAAGGTGAGACAAGTGGGTGGGACTTAGCCAGGCCAAGACACGGAGGAAGACGAGTGAGGCCGAGAGCATATTGAGTGGAAAAGCTTTGCAGGTGGAAGGAGCTTGATGTGCCCTAGAAGCTGAAGCCTTAGCTGCCTGGAGCACACCCAGGTCAAGCTATTCAGGGCCTTGAAAGTTGTGCCAGGGATTGGGGACTTTATCCTGGGGACAGTGGGATTTGCGACCACTGGTGGCATTTTAACCAATGGAGTAATATGGTTTGCATTTTCATCTAGTGACTTAAGTACTTTTGCATGTGTTCTTCTGTGGGATGGACCTGAAAGAATGGTCTGGACTTGAGGATCCCTGGAGAGCACAGTGAAGCTCAATGAAGAGTTCCATTTGTTGGGTTGTGGTGAGGGAACCAGCAATGGAAGGTTTTGAAGAGGGGAATGACATGTCTGGGAGCAGCTCTGTGGTGGCTTTCAAAAGTTCTGGGGAAACTTGATCATGTAGCAGAAGGCAGCTGAGGAGGCGGTCCAGGCACTTAGGAGCACAGTGGCCTGGACTTCTTAGGTGAGAGGGGAGGTTGAGAGCTCGTGGTAGGTGTTGCAGGGACCCTGGAGCCAGAAAGCTGTGGACTGGTCTTCAGAGCTTGAGGGCCAAGGGAGCAGGAAGCGTTCACAGAAAAAGAAAGGTCTGAGTGAAAGTGACTGAAGAGAGGTGGGAAAGGGAAGGGAGAGGCCTCTGGTCTTGTTGTGCAAGGAGAGGGAGTGTCCAGGTATGTAGATGGGGTGTGAGCCTCTTTTAGAGAAGTAAGGGTTGGGCTCACTTGCAAGCACTCAGGAAGGACCGGAAGGAAGAAAGTGAAGATGCCATCCCCATTGTGTCCCTCAGCGCCTGGAGGGTGTGTCGACCTGCTCCTCAGGCCAGGCCAGCCCAACACCCGTGACTAACGTGACCTCAGAGTCTAAAATAATGTGTGCCACAGCTCTTAAGTCAGAGGCTGATTTTTATAAATCAGCACAAATTGACCTTATTACCCATGGTCCTTCAGTGACCTCTGAAATCAAAGTGAAAAAAAAAAAAAACAACCCAGCCCTAAACCTCTCTGGACCAAAGTTTTGCTCCTGAAGCAGGACCCCAAAATACTAGTGGCTTATTTTCTGCTCAAGTCTGTCTGTCCTCATGGTTCTGGAGAATGTCCTTTCAGTATCTTTATTCCTCCCCCATTTCACTGCAGATGTGCTCCAAGTTTCATGTTCCAGCAATCAGATGATCATGATGGAATATTCCCTGAGCTGGTTTTTCCATTCTTAGGCTAAGTTCAAAGACACTGAGCATTCCAAAACCCCTACTGTTCTGTTTCCCAGAACAGACCTTGCTTCCCTATTCTCCAGCACCCTCTCTTCCTTCCCCTTTCCTTTCCTTTTCTTTTTCTTTTTTCTTTACTTTTCCTTCCTTCCTTCCTTCCTTTTTTCTTTAATGGGAGTGAGGTCATTTGTGGAGCTGTCACTGCTCTGCAAGAGGGCAGGCATGAGAGGTGCTAGGCCCTCCTCACTTCTACCTTCTGATTTGTATGGTTTGTAAAATGAGCTGTATAAATGCCCAACATTTGATCAAACGAAACTGAAAGGATAATTGATGATGCAGGGATCAAACTTAGCATTTGAATGTAGACCATTTTATTGGTAAAGATGAATGAGAATGATTTGACCTGAAAGGGAACTTCAGATTTTTTTCCTAATTGAAGTAGTCACTTCTTTCAGAATGGTAAGTTGCCTGGAATATTTTCCCAGCTTACTGTGTCTATGATAGACTCAAATATTGGAAGTTTTACTGGCTATGTGTGGGGTGGGGAAGGAATTCTGTTCGTTCTCCGGTGAGTCATGAAGAGACCTTCTTTCTGGGTAAGTAGACCTAATCAGGGAGACTTAAACGTTTCTTGGGGGGTTCTTCCAAACCATTTTGAGGATTTTCTTACACTTCCAGAATTAGGAGGCCATTTATTAAGATAGTCTGAGGTATGGTGTCAGCCAACAAGGTGAGTTGGGATTTTAATCATGTTTTTGGTTTAAAGGCAAAGGTTTAATCATGTTTTCGGTTTAAAGATCATGCCGTTCAGTTACCCTTTGTTATGATCTAAAGGTGTTTGACAGCTTGAAATCCAAAAGGAGGTCAACTGAGGTATGGAGAGCTCCACATATTGGGCTAAAGGCCAGTCACATTTAGCATTTTGGAAAGTTATGTGAAAAATTTATATAGTCTATTGTAAAAATGAAGCAATTGTCAAGCTTGTTCATTGTTCTTTTGCACTGAATTAACTCACTCTTAATAAACGGACCGACACAGGGCCTTACACGGGTGGTCTTTGTGCAGGGCCCACCTGTGTATCTTGCTCTGATGGTTGCCTTTGCTCATAGCTCAATGATGCTGATTAAATGAGTTTAAGTATGCTGGACAGTGTTGCACAAACTAGGCCATTTGTGTTTCTTTTTCTTTCTTTTCCTTTGTAGATTATAAATTCAGCCCATATTCTAACAAAAGATTTTCATTCCAGAATTTAAGGCAGTGTTCTTCTCTCAAAATGATATGCCTCACAGATGGTCTAGGGCAGCCAAGTGGATCACATAGCCCTTCGATCCTGGGAAGGGTCAGGCCTTCCAGTTCTTTTCTGACCATTCAACCTTCACACTGGTTCCCTTCTAGTCTTGGAGTGTTGAGGGATAGAGTCCTAGTTGGTCCCAAATTGTCCCTTTACTCGGGACCAAGGTGGGTAACAGTTGGGTTCTGGGCTCCTTGGTAATTTCACTCCCTTCCTGTTTGCAACCGTGGCAGAGCTTTGGATCATTCTGGAGGGACTTGAGTCCCCTGGATTCCTGAAAATGACCTGAACTTTTTGGATTCCTAGAACCAGACCTTCTTGCAGTGGCCACAACAGATGGAAGCCAATTTTTCAGAGAGCCCAAGAACAGACCAATCCTAGCCTGAATCCCAAGAGTTCAGTGGGAGACACATTGTATTAGTCTGTTCTCACACTGCTACGAAGAAATACCTGAGACTGGGTAATTTGTAAATGAAAGAGGTTTCAACTCACAGTTCCACATTGTTCAGGAAACTTAGAATTATGGCAGAAGACAAAGGAGAGGCAGGCACCTTCTTCCCAGGGGTCAGGAGGGACTGAGTGCCAGCAGAGGAAATGCCAGATGCTTATCAAACCATCAGATCTCATGAGAACTGACTATTCTGAGAACAGCGTGGGGGAAGCTGCCCCCATGATCCAATCACTTCTTACCAGGTCCCTCTCACGATGCTTGGGAGTTATGAGGATTACAATTCAAGGTGAGATTTGGGTGGGGACACAGCGAAACCACATCACACACAGTGACGGGAACAGGGTAATGAATTTAGAGCCCAAAACCTGAACCCCATTCTTGCTTTCTCATTATATGAACTCATCAATTATTTGTCCTGCCCAAGCTTCAGTTTCTTGACTTATAAAATGAGGATAAGAACATGCACCTCACAAGGCTTTATAGGAAAGAAAGGAGATGAAGTGTGTAAAACCATGATATAAGCTATCATAACATAGTTAATCTTCTTTACTCTCTCTATAGATTTAGGAATTCTTCTATTGTCGGTACATACGTTAGCACCGGGCACATTAGAAGTTTCTCAGTAATTTTTTGGGGTTCAGGGAGTTGTTTTGGCAGCCCCATGCTAAACATTTTAATCCTTACCGTTTATAGGGAGACATTTGTTTTTATTGTTGAGAGAAAAAAATAGATTTCACATAAAGGGATGAAAAATGTAAGGTCTTTTGTTCTTTTTATTAATTTCCTTCCTTTTGTCAGTGACTTTTTGTATTAAGATCTACACTCTTGATGGGGAAAGCAGACCTCGGCTTATTGCTAGGTTTCAGGGGAGTGGGGGAGGAGGGAGAATGAGAAACAAGCAGGATGTTTTCTCCTCCATGGAGCTGTTTATAAGCTTTTGGCAGTGTGAGTAACACACTGTGCTCATCTAGTGAGTCTGGCTCTGTGGCTCTGAGGCTTGCCCATTTGCATATAGGACTAATTGATTTATTGGGAGAATGAGACTTAGAACCTTTAGAATGGAGATGTTACCTTCCAGTCTCTTGTATAGTAAAAGCTACTATGATTATTTTCAGTAGACAAACAAGTTGCTTTATGTAGTTGTCCTCGTCAGGTAATAGCAGCAGCAGCAGCAGTGACAGTTGACATTAATTGAGCAATTATTAGAGGTTGGTCACTATTCTAAGTGCTTTACATGTGCTGATTCCTAATCTGCACTGCCACCATATAAGGTAGTAAGGTGCATACGGTAGTTTCCCATCTTAAAGGCGAGAGAATCCAGCACAGAGGGGTTAAATGACCTGCCCGGGAGCACACACCTCGTTTAGGAGCTGGCACAGTATCTGGAAAGATGATGACTAGGTTTTGGGGTCTTGGATTAATGAGTGAATGAGTAAATATGCCCTTCACAGTGTCTGTCACAAGGCAAGGACTCAACAAATGGCAGTTTTTAGTCATATTGCTCTGGAATTGGACCAGAGAACTGGAGGGTTTGTTGAGATAGAATGTTATATAGCAGCATATTTTATTGGAGACCTTGGGTGACCAGCGTTCTCAAGAAAAATACGAAAGCTCATTGGGAGCTAACCTCTGACTTTAACTTGGGCAGTTTACCCATTGTCCATGAGTTAGGCCATTCATTCATCTTCCCCTCTTATTTCCATGTATTATGCAGTGGTTAAGGGTATCAGCTGTGGGGAGGAACTGCCCTGGTGCAAACCCCAGCACTGCCAGATACCACCTGTGGGCACTGAACCACTTGGGCCCAAGACTCCTCCTCTAAAATGAGGGTGAGAGGATCCAGCACACAGCGGGATACATTATCCATGGAAATATACCGATCTCGAGGGTTGTTGTGAGCACCAAGTGAGCTTATATACAGGAACAGCTTCCAACAGTACCTGGCACACAGTAAGCACTCAAGCAGCGTTACCTGCTCACACCATGATTGTGGAGCTCTATTATCATCCACTTCCTCAGTCCCCTGCCACAGCCCTCAGAGAATTTGAGGTGTTCACTAAAATGACACAAAGGTGAAAAAAACAAAACCAAGTAGACACTCAGGGCCAGGGGGTAAATGTGTAGAAGATGAAAGTGTAGACCTCATAGAAAAAGACATAAAGGCACGCCTGGTGGCAAAGCATACTCCTCCGCCACGCAGCCACGCAGCCACGCAGCCACGCAGCCACGCAGCCGGTGTGGAAAGGGAGATTGTCATCCTCTGTGGAGCCATTATTATCAGAGGGAAGGAAGCAAGTCAGTCCTCAGGAGAAGCACAGTGTTCTCAAGCACCGACTTCTCAGATAAATTATCTTTATTTCTCTTTTTAGAACATGTTCTCTAAGTGCTACACACCTGGCCACAGGTGGGCCCCATCAAAGGCTCGGACGCTCCGGCCTTGTCTTTCCCTCTCACAGCCTGGAGTCACCACCCTTTAGCCCTTTGTCTGAACTGACTTCCTTGAAATCAGTTGGGCATTTTATATTTTGGTTTGTGGTCAACCCTCATTAGCCAAGAAGGGATGAACCATACCACTTACTTTTTTATAGCTAAAGGTCTGGGCGACAGTGGCCTTGAGGACCCCTCACGAGCAAAATCCTGAGGCAGGAACAGGGACAGGCCTTGGAGCTTCTCCCGAGGAGGGGCCGGCGCTGCCCTTGCTCCTGGCGAGCAGGTGTGCGCCTGCAGGGGTGGGGGCAGTGGGTGGGCACCTTTCCCGTCTGCTTGTGTGTGTCCAGAGCTGTCAGACCCATGTTCCTGGTCACGTTTGCAGTGGCACGGGGTGCTCCAGCCACCGCTGTCTGGTGCTCTTAGCCAGACAGGGCCACATCACGCCCTGGAGAGGGCTGGGAAGGGCCTTGGGGGCTGGCCTCAGATGCTGACCCTTATCTGTTTGTTTGCTTCTTTCCAAGGGCTACAGAGCCAGAAAGAGGAGCATAGAAAGAAAAAGGAACAGGAAACTGTTCAAAAGAAGTTCATGAAATGAGAAAAGCAGCAGGAAAAGCTCGGGAATCGGGGAGGCTGCAGCCAAAGGAAGTGTGTCTTGAGGACCAGGAGGCCAGAGGCATAGATCATCCAGACCTTTGTGGCTCCTTCCTTCTGGGCCCTCATGAGTTGGGTCCCCAGAATGGAAGGGACCTTTCCTGTAACTGAGGGACCAAGTGTGCCGGCATCAGTGCAGAGACGGGGATCTGGCGTTAGAAATGACTGTGCATAAGCCAGACCACCCCAGGCCTGCTACGCGGCTGCGTCCCTCCCTGCCCCTCTTGTTTGCTCCCCTCCTTCCATGACGGGTCGGGGTGCTCTGCCAGGACCCCACTGTTTGGGGCCGCTCAGAGATTCTTCTGTCCCTCACCAGGCGCTCCGTCACTCAGCCTCACCCTGGCCCGACTCTGCCTGCAGTGTGGAGTCCCGGCCTGGAGCCTGCCTGTGTTGGGGGAGACAGTGGGAGGGAGAGGAGGAAGCAGAGGCCCGAGGGAGCACGGGGAGGCGTCCTCAGGGGCCCACACATCAGTCATAGCATGGGCGACGCAGGGCAGCTTTCCTGGCTCAACACCACACGTAGGAAATCCTTTGTTAATTGTGACTCGTTTTTAAATTTGTCCCACATCTCTACGACTGTAAGTGGAATCTGGAAAATCACCTTTTTTGTGCTTTTCTCACGGGCAGGGTGAAGTTGAGTTCCCAGTTAGAAACTGCTTACCTCTCGGTGTGGGCTGTTTGCCTCCGGTTTGTTTCTGTTTTTGGGGTTTTCCTGTTGGAATTGATTAGTGGACTTGTAAGCTGATGGTGTCCGTTCTGGGGCCAACGTCTCCTCAGCGTTCCTCCTCCACACACGCAGGCCTCTTCGGCTGATTGATTCTTTGGCCAGTGTTCAAGTTGAGTGTAAATAGGACGTGACTGAAAACCAGCTCTTGAGCTTCCATATCCTTTTCTGGTCAGAGTATCGAAGACTGCAGTTTTTAGTGGAGATAAGGGAGTTGTTGAATTGGGTCAGAGCGTTTCGGGGCTGGAAAAACTCCAAGGTACGATCCCGTCATGAGTTCTTTTTTTTTTTTCTATCTTTTTTTTTTTTTTTTTTTTTTGAGACGGTGTCTCACTCTTGTCGCCCAGGCTGGAGTGCAGTGGCCCGATCTCAGCTCACTGCAACCTCTGACTCCCTGGTTCAAGCGATTCTCCTGCCTCAGCCTCCCAAGTGGCTGGGATTACAGGCATGTGCCACCACGCCCAGCTAATTTTTGTATTTCTAGTAGAGACGGGGTTTCACCATGTTGCCCAAGATGGTCTTGAACTCCTGACCTCATGATCCGCCTGCCTCGGCCTCCCAAAGTGCAGGGATTACAGGCGTGAGCCCCCGAGCCCGGCCCCATCATGAGTTCTTGAATCTCCTCCATGGCCTCCCTGGAGTGTGGGGTTGTCCAGTGGAAACTACGTGAAGGCCCAGGGACAGGGAGCTGCCACCCTCAGAGCAGCCTCTTCCATCTTCAGACATATTTTAGAAAACTCTTTCTTATGTTTTCCAAAACCTGCTTTCATCTCTTGATGCTTCACCTCTCAACCTCAATGAAGAAGCCTATTTCCTTTCTTTTACAAATTCAAAAAGAGCCTTCCATCAGGGGAAACAGTCCCAGCTTCCCCATGTGCTCCCCGGCGGAAATATTTCTAGGTTCCCCGCTCTCCACATACCTGGTTCTGAATGCACAGCGGTTGGTCTCTGCTCCCCTCAAATACAGGGCCCAGGTGTGAAGACCGTGCTTCAGAGCTGGGCCCTGGGAGTGGGCAGACACAAACCGGAGTGCAGAGTCCAGGGCTGTTCTCAGCTCCCTGCGTGAAACCAGGGAGCCATGCCTCTGCTGATGGAGCTGCGCCAAGTCCTTATTTGATGGCCGCGTCCTGCTGGAGACACTGAGTTTGCAGTGGCACCAAATCCTCTCTGTGTGCCCTTTGTTGTGGCCACTCCACATTTCCAGGATGGTCTCCACCCAGAATTTGATTTGAATGTTGAGACCACATAATAGGGTTTTCTGGAGAGAGCAGGGCCGGCTTCTCAAGCTGGTCTGAAAATGAAAGAGAGGGAAGAGAAAGGAGAAAGGAGACTGGTCTGGGGATTGTATGGTGATTAGGGGTTAGGTTTGGGTGAGGGTTCTGTGTGGGCAGGGGCTAACATGGTTTGAACCTTCTGCTGCAGCCAAGCGGGAGAGCATCCAGACTTTCTTATCAGCTTGCCCAGATGTGGGGCAGAAGGGGAAGAGCGAGGGATGGGGCTTAAAAAAAAAAAACTGTCAGCAGTTAAAGAGCAAAAAATGGAGTCAGACTGTCATACCTCCTTTTCATTTATTTTCTATGAAGATAAAATTTTTACATACAATGAAATGCACAGGGCTTAAGCGTGTAGTTCAGTTCGTTTTGACAAACTTATATACCCTTGTAACTGATACCACAGTCAACAAAGGCAACATTTCCATCCCTCCTTTTTTTTTTTTTTTTTTTTTTTAAGAGACAGAGCCTTGCTCTGTCACTCAGGCTGGAGTGCAGTGGCATGAACATAGCTCACTGTAACTTCCAACTCCTGGACTCAAGCAATTCCCCCACTTCAGCCTCCTGAGTAGCTGGGACTACAGGCGCATGCCTAGCTAATTTTTTTATTTTTTATTTTTTATTTTTTTATTTTTTTTGTAGAGATGGGATCTTGCTGTGTTGCCCAGGCTGGTTTTCAAACACCTGCACTCAGCGATCGTCCTCCCTCAGCCTCCCAAGGTGCTGGAATTATCACCGTGAGCCACCGTACCTGGCCGTCTCCCCATTTTTTGAGGCTACTGCTAAGGCGGGTCTCATGGCCATGAACTTGTGTGGTTGGTTGGCATGATGCCACTGCAGGGCTTTCATGTCCAGCCCAAGTTTGAGTTGGTGCATCGATCCTACCCCGCCAGGTTGTGTCAGAGACTGATTCCTCTGCCCTTTCTGTTTGCCATTCTGTGTGTCTGTTTCATGCTCTTGGCAAGCCTGGTAAGTATCTTTCTCTGTCTTCTAGTAAGTCCTTGATGAACATATTCAAGATTCAAGAGAGAATCTTGAATTCATTCATTTGAGGTCATCTTGAAATTCAGGTCCTTCTTCAGATCTGTTCTAGAGGCCAGGGATAAAAGGGCAAGATACAGTCCATACCTCTGTGGGTCTCACTGTCTAGGAAGCATCACAGATGCACAAATGCCTAAATATAATACTGTGTGCATGCAGTAGAACTGTGTGAGTTAATACTGTAAGGGAGCAAGTAATTCTGCATGCACAGCCTGGGAAGCCCACAGGAGGTGGAGGAGTTCGGCAGAAGGGCTCCTGTAGAAGCCTGAGGGAGGGACACAGCCTTTATGAGTGGGACCCTTCTGTTTCCCTGGAGTAACCCCTGGCTGGTAGTGCTGATGTGAGAACCCAGCGAGGAGGGCGGCATGTGGTCCCCGACCTACTGGAGGGGAGATGTCAGCAGCAGCAGCAGGCCGGGGAGTTAGTTCCTAGGCGGGAGCTTGAGAGTTTCTTGCTGGTTCCAAGGAGTCGGCCTTGTCCTGCCTCTCAGATCACCTTTCCAGCAGACCCTGTGGGCCTGTGCTCTGTGAGGTAAGGAGGGTTACCATGGGAACTGTGACTTTTGCATCTTCTTACTTAGCTTTTCATATTGTCGATTCCGACCCCAAACATCTGCCTTTTGCATGTTTAGAGTCCTTAGGTAAGGTAAGGGAGTGCCAGCTGTGGTGTGGGATACAGATTACTGTCTTGCTTCCTCCAGCTCTCCAGCCTCATCAACATCAATGCATCTCCAAACATGAGGAAGTGAAGAAGCTAGGGAGCTTAATAAACACGATAAATTAATCAAATTATACCAGTGTGTCAGAGAGGTGGAACGTACTGATGGCGCACAAGCAAGATTGTTGTGTTTGAAACTGAAGACAGAGTATTCAAGATCTGCTTCTCATCTCATTTCATGCCAGCTCTTTTCAGATCGTGGGGGAGAAGGGTGATCACAGAGGATCAGCTGGGAGGGGGTTCAGACATTCTACACACCCCTCCTCTACCCAGGATTATAATATGCACACCAGGGCAGGGGAACATCACCTCTTCTCCCTTTCAGGTCATTACTGGAGTGTGGTCCTGTTGTTAAAATTACAGCCTGGGCAACATGGTGAAACCTGTCTCTACAAAAAATACAGAAATTAGCCGGGCATGGTGGTGCACACCTGTAGTCCCAGCTACTTGGGAGGCTGAGGTGGGAGGATCATCTGAGCCCATGAGATGGAGGTTGCAGTGAGCTGACATGCCATTACACTCCAGCTTGGGCGACAGAGTGAGACCCTGTCTCAAAAAAAAAAAAAATTCTGTCATATCTTTTAGCTGTGTGGGCAGAAAAAAGATTGTGTCTACTCACCTTATCAATGTCTTGACTTAAGCTGCTACGTATACGCTGATGACTTCTGTGTTAGTAAGGCTAGACTAAGCTGGGCTGTAATAACAAACATGACTGAAATTTCTGTGACTTCATACACAATTTTTTTTTTCTTTCCCACACAAATGTCACTCTGGATGCATTGGCTCTCTAGGACATCTTCCTTTTAAGCAGTGACTCGGGAATCAAGGCCACTTCCATCCTGTAACGATGCCATCTGGAGAATGTGGCTTCCAGGGGAGCAGTGGCTGAGGCCCTGCAGCAGCTTCTCACTGCTGCAGTCCAGAGTCTCACACAGCACTTCTGCTCATAGTCCATCAGCCAGGAGCTAGTCATGTGGCCACCTCGCTGCAAGGATCCAGGAAGGCAGAGTGTGGGTGAGCACTAGTGATGTCTGTTACTACCGTGTCCACCTGAGACCTGCTTCTGAAACACCCAGAGCCGTATCCTAACTACCCTAGGAATCTCCATCTGAACAGCCCATGGGTGCAGCAAAGTCAACATGCAACACAGAAGTCATTGTCTTCCTCTCCCCAAATGTGCCCTTTCCGAATCTTGGCTAATGACATGTTGCCTGAGCCAGAAACAAAGGAATAGTCGTAGACTTCCCTTCTGTCCACATTCTCCCAGTTCCATCTCACATATGTCTCCTGAGAGCTTCTGCCCTCTGCTCCTGTCCGCCGGGCTGGTGCTCAGCCAGTGCACGCTGCGTGGCCCTCCTGACTGTAGAAGAGCCTCTCTTGTTATGGGGAGGTCCTGCCACTGTCTTTCGAGGACTTAGGCTGAGGATTACTGCCTGTGTGTACTTCCCTGACCGCTCTGCCCTGGCAGAATTCGATGCTCAACAACTGTGGCTCTGAGGGCACAGCCCCGATTGCTCTGGGGTAGAGCTTTTTCATAGTTGCTCTAAGTTTCTTAAACGGGGAAGCTCTTTACCAAGTGAACCTGGTTCTGAGAGTCTTGTGTTTCCTCCTTTTAAAAAATAATAGTTGTTTTTGAATATGCCAGGCACTGTGCTAAGGGACAATCTAAGCCCTCATGGAGCTTACAGTCTTATGAGAGAGGCCAACCATAGATAAGTAAACAAACAGATGTACAACTGTGGCTGGGCATGGTGGCACACTCATGTAGACCCAGCTACTCAGGAGGCCAAGGAGGGAGGATTGCTTGAGTCCAGTCTGAGACCAGCTTGGGCAACATAGTGTGACCCAATCTCTATGAAAAGAAGAAGGAGAAGGGGAAGGGAAAGGGGACGAGGAGGAGGCAGCCAAGGGGAGGAGGAGAAGGAGGAAGAGGAAGAAGAGAAAGGGAAGGGAGGGAGGGAGGAAGGAAAGAAAGGAGGGAGGGAAAGAGGGAAGGAAAGGAAATAGCTAGGTATGGTGGCATGCTCCTATAGTCTTAGCTACTCAGGAGGCTGAGGCAGGAGGATCACTTGAGCCCAGGAGTTCAGGACACGTCTGGGCAACATAATGAGACTCTGTCTTTTAAAAAAAATTAAAATTAACCGAGTGTAGTGGTGTGCACCTGTGGTCTCAGCTGTTTAGGAGGCTGAGGTGGGAGGATCGCTTGAGCCTGGGAAATCAAGGCTGCAGTGAGCTGTGATTGTGCCACTGCACTCCAGCCTGGGTGACCAAGGGAGACCCTGTCTTGGGAAAAAAAAAGATATAATTGCCAACTGTGGGAAGTCCTAAGAAGAAAAAGAATGGACTGCTGTGAGGAAGAGAGCCCATGTGGTTCCTCATCCCAGGATCCACTCTTCTGCCTCCTCTGCAGAGGAAAAGTGAAAGCCTCATTTCCTTTTGAGGGTATAGGGTCTCTACACAAAGATGGGGTGGTGTGTGGAAGGTTTCCTGATTGCCAGTAGCAAGGCTGGCACGATATGAAGCTGACCAATGAAATGATCTACAGCCCTCGTTAAAAAAAAAAAAAAAAATCACCAAAGAAGTGTCTGCCTGGCCTGGTGTCCTTCTGCCCTGGGCTTCCTCTCCATCCTCTGACCGAGGGACTCTGAGTATGTCACTCTGCTCCTGCAACCCGAGGGAGCCAGAGGCTGTTCTCACCAGTGCCTACTGACATAGCCCCTAGTCTCGTGACCTGGGGAAGACCCCAGCAATGACATCTCCACACTTCCCGTCAGGGAAATGAGGTCATTGCCACTGATGGCCCCTAGGAGGGACTCCCTGGTGGGAGCTGGGTGCTCTCCTGGACAGCGAGCAGGTGCGGGATGGCTGAGATGCAAAGCTCCTCCCGCTTTCTAAAGGGACGTTCGCTTTATCCACGATGCCTTTCAGTAGGATTCCCCCAGCCCGTACTTTACCCCAAGTCAGTGGACTACTGTGGTGGGGAGGTTGGAGGAAGGGAATTTGGAAAAGTAGGAAGCTCACTGGCCATTTGAAAACAACCAGAAAGGAAAATGAAAGGTCTTTAAAATGATGCTTTTAATCATTGGAAACATAGGATTCAGTGAATAAAAATAGAGTTTCATGCCCGTTTTTAGGTGCATAGCAAGCCTGCGCTGGGAGCTGTTCTTCCGCCCAGTCTTATATGAACCAGAATGTTACTTAGTGTCGAGCACCTCCTAGGTAATAGCACAAAGGAGAATGAGGCCAGGAGCAGAACCAGACCGTAATGGCCAGGCAGATGCTGGGGGAGGAGACGCTGTGTCTTTCCCTGAGCCTTCCTGGTATTTTCTTTCCTTGAGGAGTGGCAGCCACACTCTCTGTCTTTGGACCCCAGCCTCACAAAAGTTAGCCAGTGGACCTAAAATGCAGGGGAGATGCAGTTCCCTAGTGGGAGAGCTCTATGACATCTCTCAGGGTAAGCATCTCCACTGTTGGGAGCACCGTCTAGAGAGCCAGAGCTCCTCACGGACTCGCAAGATGTGTACCAGGATGCCAGGATCAGGATAGAGGCATGGAGAGGTGCCAAGTCTTCAAAGTAGGGGTGTCGATCAGCCCCGGGGGGCTGCCAAACCACTCCTCTCTAATGCCTAAAGCCCCTCACCTGATCAGGTATGTCCACCTAGCTCTCTAGCCACGGCTTTAAGCTTTAATACCTCTCTTCCTCACTCACCCATGCTCCGACTCTGCTGGTTCTCCCCCGTTTTTAACAGAAATGTGCCAAATGCATTCCTTGATTTTTCACTAGTGACTCCCTTTGGCCTCTCTTTCCCCAAATCTTTGCATTTCTGTTTCTCCACAATTCAAGTTTCAGCTCAAATGTTGCCTTTTGAAAAGCCCTTCCCTGACTATCTGATTCCAGTAGCTCTCACAATGTCACATTCTCCCCCATCACCCTATTTTATTTTCTCTGTAACACTTACTGCCATCTGAGGCCATCTTGTCTAGTCTGTAAGTTACAGTAGCGGGACCCATGTCTGTCTTTCCCCTGTTTTATCTGCAGTGGCTAGAGCAGCGCCTGGTACACAGTAGGGGTGTAATAAATATTTGTTGAATGATTGAAAGAATGCAAAGTTGTTAGTCATGAACGAGGAAGGCATCCATGTCTTAGAACTTTGCAGTGTGTTGTTGCTGGCTACGGGTACTGTTGATGGGACACTCACTCAGAGGTTCCGGCTTGGTACTTCCCCTGGCCCCAGAGAGAACCTGGGACTGTGCTCACGTTCAGCAGTGCCCAGCTGGTAACTTCTTGGGGCAGTGTTTTTCCTCCTGAGCGAAACACTTAGAGCAGCATCTTGTTTCTGTTTTTATTCCAGCTTGGCAAGCCTCTTGTTAGGTGCAGGAGGAAACTTTGGTGCAGTTCCAGGTTTTTCTTTTGAAAAGCAGAAGGGCTCTGTCTGTCTTGGAGCAGAAAATCCCAGATCGCCTGGGCTAGAAGTGCTTTTGACCAATTTTGTTTATATTAAAGGAATTAAAGTTACCAACCATCATGATGGTACTTAAGATATGAATGAAAGTGTAAGTGTTTTAAAAAGAAAACAAAACTCAAACTGGCTCCCCTGGAAAAGGAACATCTCTTTTCTTTTTGGTATGTGTTCAGCATTTCTGTGACCACACAATTAGCGCCTGGCTTTATAACTGAAATCACTTGGGAATTCTTTTAAGCTTGTTCAAATCTTCCATCACTGACAGTTACCAAACTCTGTACCTGGATGTTTGTCACTTAAGTATTAATGACTCCAATACAGTCACAAATAACTGTTGTATGAATTGCACAGAGGCAACCTCATCTGTTGATATTGGACTAGAATATTCAGAAAGCAAATTTGCCCTGACCTGGCATTCTGGGAACCAGACCATGAACACAGATCTGTGGGGAAGCGACCCATTTTGGAAGAGGAGAGAAAGGGCAGGGCATGGCGTCTCTGCCTCATCAGAGCAGTGCACGCTTTTTGTTTGTTTGTTTGTTTTTTTGACATCCATGGAGATCGGGAAACTGCAGGTTTAAGAGTACAATCAAGACACCAATAATCTGGATACCATCCTGCCTGGATAAGGTTAAAATGTCTTATGTTTCCATAGGAATGCCAAAGTTTTTCGTTCATGCAGGCGTGTAGGAAATTAAACCCCAAGAAAGACCAAGTCAGATTTCTTAATCCACCCGAAGTGATGACATTTGAAGTTTGGGTTTATGGTTGGAAAGTGACCGGGTAAATATAGCACTGACTGACTCAACAAATACGCCATCTCGGGCTCCCAGAGCCATTGATGTGTGCAGACGCTGGTAACAGACCTCAGGGCTTGGCTGTTCAGAACCCGCCCTCCTTTGGGAAGGGTAGGGCTGCCAGGAGAACTTAGGCTTGCCTTTGGCATCTCCTGCCCAGGTGCCCAGCTCTTTCCATGCCCAGTTCCCAAAGCGTGCGGTCCAGGCTCACCGTGTGCCTTTGCTAGCTGTTGACTCAGAGGGAAGCCCCTTGGCTGCTTTTGCTGTTGGGTTTGGATGGTCTATATCATTTTAGGCAGTAGCAAGTTCATCACCTTCCACCTCATTGTCTGCAGTGAGGTTTACGCAGTCATTTAAATCTGACAGGAAGGGAATTGCTTTGCCTCAGTTTACCTCCCTGGACACAGAGGGTTGACTGAACTTTCCCATTCATGAGCTCGTGCCCTCACCTATTTCTGAGGCTGCTCTTTCATGACTGGGTTACTTTTTTTTTTTTTTTTTTTTTGGTTAAGACGGAGTTTCACTACATTGCCCAGGCTGGACTCAAACTCCTGTGCTCAAGGGATCCTCCTGCCTTGGCCTCGCAAAGTGCTAGGATTACAGGTGACGGTCACTGCTCTGGCTTAATGGGTTCCTTTAGGCCTGGAGCTCTGAGAATACAAATTGGCCTCTGGGAAAGGCTCAGTCTCCGGAGGCTTGAGGATTTTTCTAAGCTGCTCAGATACTCAGAGCACCTGCTCTTTCCAAGATGTACTTGGCAAGAAGAGATAGGGAAATGTAGCATAAATACAGCTAGATGAATGACAGGAAACGAAGCCAGGTGAGATGAACTCTCAGCTTATTGTTTGATTTTTTCTTTGAAAAATGCATTTAGAAGCCCAGTAAACTGTCTTGTGGTGAAGCAGGAAGAATGCAGAAGCTTTGGAATGGACTTTGCTTCGGAAGAAGGTTGTATAAATAGGTACCTCTGTTGACCTTGAGAAGGAATCCTAAAGAAAGTTGAGGTCATGGCTAAATGCCTTAAATCTCATACACATTGACTAAAAGATGGGTGTTTTCTGTGAGGTAGTTAATTAATTTCTTTTAAAATGTTTTCAAAAGCAATATATGTCCATTTTGGAAACATGAAAAATACTTTAAACATAATTGCACACTTATTCCAGTGGTATTTTCTATATTTTCTTCTAGTTCCATATGTGTGTGTATATACACATATATATAAATATATACATTAACGGCCAGGCGTGGTGGCTCACGCCTGTAATTCCAGCACTTTGGGAGGCTGAGGCTAGCGGATACTGAGATCGGGAGTTCGAGACCAGCCTGACCAACATGGAGAAACCCTGTCTCTACTAAAAATACAAAATTAGCTGGGCATGATGGCGCATGCCTGTAATCCCAGCTACTTGGAAAGCTGAGGCAGGAGAATCGCTTGAACCTGGGAAGCAGAGGTTGCGGTGAGCCGAGATCATGCCATTGCACTCCAGCCTGGGCAACAAGAGTGAAACTCCATCTCAAAAAAAAGACATATATACACACGCACACATTAATATACATTTGACACACCGATACTCCTACATAGAACATATATTACAATATTATATAGTTATAATTTCAAATATTTATCCCTTTGATTACAAGTGTGTGTGTGTTTGTATATAGTAGAAAACTAGGAAAAGTATAAGGAAGAAATTTAAAATACAGTTGCTCCTTTACTTATTGGGGGGGGCTATAGCCCAATAAACCTATTGTAAATAAAAAATATCCTAAGTTGAGAATACATTTGATGCCTTGATAAACCCATCCTAAAGCTGAAAAATTGTTAAGTGGAACCGCATTGTGGCGGGGACCATCTATATCTGTACCCCATTGTGGGATGAGGGGACGTGGCAGCTAGTCTCCAAAGCTGACCCCTAAGGGAGACACCTCCCGGTATACACACCTTTGTGTTGGTCCCTCTCCCTGAATCTGGGCTGGCACTGTGGCTTGTTTTGACAAATGGGATGTAGTGGAAGTGACGCTGAGTGACTTCCAAGGCTGGGTCACAAGAGGCCCCGCCGTTTCAGCCCGGGTCTCCTGCAACACTCACCTTGGCAAACTTCCTCTTGGACTCCGGCTGCCATGCTGGGATGGGGCCTGAGCCTCGGGGAGAGCCCCCATGAGCTCATCAGGCTGACAGCTCTGCTGAGTGCGTTGCCGCGGCCAGCAGGGACTGCTGGCAACCGTGTAGCCATCACGGTCAGCTAGCCACCCTCTTACTGCATTCGCCCAAAAGACCCCCACAATCAGACCCTGCTAAGCCTAGCGGACCCACGGAACTGTCAGGGATAGTAATACACTGTTGTTTTAAGCCACTAGGTTTTAGAGTGATTTGTTTCCCAGAAGTAGGTAACTGCACGGGGAGTGGGTGGAATCAGAGGTAAGCCCTGTTTAAAGGGACCACGTTGAGGCAAAAGAGCTCAGACTTTGTGATGGGGGTGAGGGCTAACTTGTATTTCTGCTGTGTCACTCGCTGGCCGTGTGACCCTAGACAGGTTATTACAAGCCACCACGGACCCGAATTTTCAACATTTGCAAAATGGAAAGTGGGGGCCTTTCAAGTATTCCAGGGGCTGGCGCACAGTAGGTACTAAGGAAAGGTTAGTTTCCATATGGTGATATTTAATGATCATGAGGAATGTTGCAGAAGAGAGGGGAGCTCTCAGCAGTAAGGCAGGTCCCAGCACCTCCCAGTCTCTGGTTCTCCTTCCATAGGCAGGGCCCTCTCTCAGCAGAGCCTGCGCATGCTTGCTGGGTGACTGGGGAGCAGGGCTGCTGCCCTCAGGACCAGGGTAGGATGGAAGCAGCTGCAGTGGCAGCAGAGGATATTTAGTGAAAAACCCTCCAGTATTTGCATTTTGAGGCTAGGAAAGATATTATTTATTTCTGAACCTTCACAGTTAGCATAGTGCTTGGCACATAGTAGGGATTTTGTGGCTTGCTTAGCTGGGCACGGGTGAGAACAATGCAGTAGAGTATATCTCCTGTGTCTGATGATATATTTGTGCCGTTCTGAGAACAAACAATGTATGAGTGAGGGGCAAAGACCATTTCTGTTCAGAATCACAGGATGGTAGGGCTGGGAGGGGTATCAGACCACATTCATTTCAAACCCCTCATCCTTACAGTCTGGGACAGCTGGTGATGGCTTGCCCATGGTTGGACGCAGTGCCATAGCCAGGCCTGTGAGCCACGGCTCTATCCCAGGGCCCTACCTACTCACCCGTGCCTAAAATCCCTCAGTTCACATTTCGTGAAATAATGTAGAGCCCATGTCAACAGTTGTTTAAAAAAACAAATAAAGGAAAGAAAAGGTGTTCTGGTGCTGCCTGTGGTATGCAGTTATTATTTCCTCATCGAGTAAGAGTGGACAGTGACCCCGTAGCCTGGAGATTTTTCCAAGAGGGTCATTGCTGCCTCAAGTACTTGGATGATGGGCCCAAAGCTCTAGCCCCAGCAGCTCTGACACTTCTGCCTTGTCCAGTTCCCCTGCCTCAGGCACCACGGAGCCTTCTGGTATTTGCATTTTGGGGAATATTAGAAGGGAAGAATATGCTTGGCACAACCTACCGTAAGTGGGTGATCCCAGGAAGCTCTTCTTGGCTGAGCATGGGTGAGGTCAACACACTGCAGCAGAATGCCAGCTAATAAATGTAGGAGTGAAGGCATTGGAAAGTCACCTTTTGGCAATCAACATAGTTTTATATATATGTATATATTTGAGATGGAGTTTCGCTGTTGTCACCCAGGCTGGAGTGCGGTGGTGTGATCTCGGCTCACTGCAACCTCCGCCTCCTGGGTTCAAGTGGTTCTCCTGCCTCAGCCTCCTGAGTAGCTGGGATTACAGGTGCACACCACCACGCCCGGCTAATTTTTGTATTTTTAGTAGAGATGGGGTTTCACCATGCCGGCCAGGCTGGCCTCGAACTTCTAACTTCAGGTGATCCACCCGCCTCGGCCTCCCAAAGTGTTGGGATTACAGGCATGAGTCACCGCGCCCGGCTTAACATAGTAAGAATTTATTTAGACCAGAGTCATTAATGGAGGCTAAAACAAACAGGTAAGCATTTGTTGGGAAATGGAATATTGTCAGAGTCCTAAAGTATTGCCCCACAAAATGTTGTTGTTACAAAGAGAAAATAGTAGCTTGACTGCGATCAAAGTTAATGTCAAAGTGATAGGACACACTGGCACCATGTGCCTGCCAACGTGGCGCCAGGAGAACGCAGCATGCTTCTGTGGCTTTCCTGACAAAGATGCACAGTCTGTATCTAGTCAGGAGGAAACATCAGGCAAACCCAGATTGAAGGACTTTTACTAGATAATTGGCCCATGGCCGGGCGCGGTGGCTCACACCTGTAATCCTAGCACTTTGGGAGGCCGAGCTGGGCGGATCACAAGGTCAACAGATGAAGACGAGCCTGGCCAACGTGGTGAAACCCCATCTCTACTAAAAATGCAAAAATTAGCCGGGTGTGGTGGGCACCTGTAATCCCAGCTACTTGGGAGGCTGAGGCAGGAGAATCACTTGAACCCGGGAGGTGGAGGTTGCAGTGAGCTGAGATCGTGCCATTGTACTCCAGCTTGGTGAAAGAGTGAGACTCCATCTCAAAATCAATAAATTAATTAAAAAAAAAAGGCCCATATTCCCCAAATTGTCCTAAGTCCTGGAAGACGAGGAAAGACTGAGGAATCATTTCAGATAGAACGCGTGGGACAACTACATGCAATCCGGAGCCAGTAACTGTGTTTTTTTTTTTTTTTTTTTTTTTTTTTGGACAACTGACACATTTTGAATGGGACTGTGGATGAAATAGTATTGGGGTGTTACTGCTAGTGTCCTGACTTTGATGTTGTACTGTTGTTCTGAAAGAGTGTCCTTGTTTCTTAGAAAGTGCACGCTGAAATATTTATGAGTTAAAACCTTGTTTTCTGTTCGTTTTTTGCACTCAGCTGCAGTTCTGTCAGTCTGGTGCATTGTATTTTATGTCTTTAATTAAAATTAAAGTAACTCAAATGTTATTTAATTAGAAGAAAAACTAATGAATTAAATGAAATTAAAATTTAATTAAAATTGGGAAATAGATTAATTAGTGCTGAAGTGCAGTTTGGTAAACAGAATCTTTGCAATGATGGAGTCTGCTGTGGGAAGTGACTAAGCGGGTTTCTTGGTGGTGAAATGTGTGGGGACTTCTGCTCCATGGGAAGGGGAGAGTCTGTATTTCCAATGAAAATTGGAGCCTGGACTCTCAGCACAGGGGCTAGTCCTGGACTTCCCCACCTTCCTGTGTCATTCTTATGAGACTCATAACAGGAGGGGCTCCTCTCAACCTCGGTAAACAGAGATGAAAGCAATGAAACTTCACCTGTCAGGGAGGAGGCAGCTAGAGAATGGGGACAGTAAGCTCTGTGTGTGAGGATTCAATGAGGCAAAATATGAAAAGTGCGTAGCCCAGTACCTGAGATATAGGGAATTATCTCCTAGATGATGACAGATCGTCCATCTTTTTTAGAAGATGTAGTATCAACAGCACTAATATAACGTGACATTTTGTTAGGATTCCTGGCTCAGGAGACAGGAAAGCTGAAGAGCTATTTGACCATTGGCTAGTCAGTTTGCAAACTGTCACAGGGTGAAAGCTGTTTGCTACTGAAAAGATTAAGGCCATATTTTTTCCTCCTGCTAGAAAAGGTCAGAGAGATATTTCCGGATTCATAAAGTGGAGAAACGTTTTTCTGTGCTGTGATGTGGGTTTCTAGCACAAGGGATGACGTGGGGCCCTTCTTTCCGCACCCCTCCATGGTCCCAGGGAGAAGTCAGGCGCTGTGGCTGGGGGTGGACGTCTTCCCCCTCGGTGAGAAGCCAGCTGTTCTCTGCCCGGTCCCATTTGCCCTTCCTGGGAGAGGATCTCAGGAGTTTGCGCCTCTCTTGGTTGTTGGTGCTTCTGCCGTACTTGGCTGGAGGAGGCTGAGGAAACCCTGCAGCCTGCGACCCTGTAGAGGATGGTAGGAGGCTGGAGAGCACCACCTGGAGAAGGATGAGTCTGCTGCGGGAGAGGAACTGAGACAGTGTAACTCCAGGAAAGAGTGGCGGATTCCTTGTTCACAATGGGAAGAACTGCTACCAGAACACAGAGACCTTCATGTTAGAGACACGAAAGAGGTAGCCAAGGTGCTAGAACTTGAAAACAAAATGTTTTCGTGTTTACACAGGAAGGCGGGGAAGTCCAGGACTGGCCCCTGTGCTGAGAGTCCAGGCTCCAATTTTCACTGGAAATACAGACTCTCCCCTTCCCATGGAGCAGAAGTCCCCACACATTTCACCACCAAGAAACCCGCTTAGTCACTTCCCATAATGGACTCCATCATTGCAAAGATTCTGTTTACCAAACTGCACTTAAGCACTAACTAATTTGTGTTTGCTTAGGCATTGTAGTCAAGGACCCACAGATAAGCGTCCACGTCCATCATGAAATATGTTTTCAGTGTCACAATGGAACAAGGTCATGGTCCCACAAGAAGTTGGCCATCAGAAACAATTTCAGGAGGTGTCAACCATCTTGGTATAGTATGGGTACCCCAAGGTGAGGCATCCTGCTCACAGAACTCTCTGGGCATTGCAAAAATAGTTGTGGGGTTGTGTCCCTACTCTGAGGGTCTGTATTGCTGGGATCTGGCCATCTCTGGCCTGGTCCTCCTTGCTAATGACCGTGCCTGGATTCCAAGGGACCCAGTGGGACACAAATGCAGGGAAGCAAGGCAGGGAACAAAGAGGGAACAAAGTGTGAGGAAGGGGATGGAGGACAGTAGTCCTTCAGGATGGCAGCCCAGGGCTGGCAGGCACGGATCTTGTTGATAGAACAACTGGGGACAGCTGAGGGCTGAACAAAGGTCTGGAGGGGAGCAAGCAAGAGTCCATGCGGAAACACAGCAGCAGCTCCACTGCAGCAGGGAGGCTCCATGAACAGGGAAAGGGGATCTGGATGTGGGGCCAATGACGTGGACTTAGTTCCCATCTTGCCACTAGTGACCATGTGACCGTAGCAACACCTAATCTCTTTGGGCCTCTATTTCTTGATCTGTAAAGTGGGTGTAGTTACTTCTTGCCTTCTGTGGAAGTACTGCTAGTTCCTGCTCTATATCAGTTCTCTCCTTTTTTATTTACAACTGCATCCCATTTATTTGGGGGTAACCTTATGCCCATAAAAGAATGCATTTCACAGCTTTCATTGTAGCTAAATGTGGCCATGTGACTAAATTTTTTCTAGTGAGATATGAGAAGAAATGTTAAAGACTTCCAGGAAGGACACTTAAACAGTCTGCCTCATTGCAGGAAGCAAGGTCAGAGTGTCTTTTCTCTTTGGTCCTTTCAGTTGCCTGGAATGCAGCCAAGTTGGCTGGAGCCCCAGCAGCCCCCGTCTTGCACCATGAGGTACCTTGAGGATGGAAATGAGATCTAGGATAGCAAAGGAGAAAAGCAGAAGTCGTCTGGGTCTTTGTTAACTTCATGGAGCAGCCATGCCCTCCATGGATGTGGCTTAGTTATGCTCTTCTGTGTGTTGAAACTGTTGCTACTAGAGGTGTTCTGTGATATGCAATTAAACCCAATCCACATGGATGCACCTGCCCCCTAGGGTTGCTGTAAGGATTAAACGAGTTAAAGCATGGGAAGGAGTTTTATGGACTGGGAATGTACTTTGAACATTGCAACATGCCATAGAAATATAAGGAATTAGTCCTATCATTGTCATTGCCATATGAATCAATGGAAGGGGCAAGGCTACAGTCGACAGGCCCTGACAGAGTGCAGGGCCAAGGGCAGGAGCAGGTGTCAGGGGACAGTGTGGGGATGAGGAGCTGCAGGCAGCAGGATGGAACCTTTGTTAGTTTACCTAATTTTAGACTGAATCCATAAGGTGGCATGGGCTCAAATGCCACTCAAGAGGGAGAGAGTGGTTGGAAGGTGAGATTAGAAACAGGAGCCCATGATTCTGATAAAGAATCTCAAAATGGAGAATTTGAAAAGTTGCACTGTGACAGTTTGGGCAACCAGTGGTATCTATATCATTATTTTCAGAAAACACCTGATAATTCTATCCAAAAAGGATTGCTTTCTGCAGCTTCTCCCCCAGGGGTCTCTGAAAAAAAGCCTGTTGGTGAAGAAGAAAGACTAAGCATCATCAGTCTAACTGTTGTGGACAGAGTCCAGATGTGTTCCTGCCTCAAATAGGAAAGAATTTAAGGTTTTGGAGCCAAAACAAAAACAAAAACAAAAACAAAACAAAACAAAACTTATAGCAGACAGTAGAGAGATGTGAACTGTGGAAAAGCCAGCAGGGACCATGGACATCCTTACCATAGAAATGGAAGATTTTTGGATCTCAAATTCCATTTCCCCTGTGTATTGAACTACATCAATCTGTGCATGAGCTATCACTTCATATTGGCAATAGAAGCGAGAGGGAAATTTACACTGGGTGTTATATGTGCTGTCTTATTTAAGTCCCCCAAATTTTTCAGCCAAGTTCAAAATAAATTCTATCCTATCCTAAAGGATATGATTTATATGTCTTCGCAGAAGGTGCTAAGGATGAGGAAGGAGACTCATGTTACACTGTTGCTGAAGCAAAAACTGTGTCTTCTCATGGTAATTTGTTTGGTCCACAAAACAGGAGCTGGGCGTTATAAACAATGCCATGGCTGAGCCATAGCTAACACAGTTTTTCATGCTTCATTTTGAGAGGGGGCGAGTAAGGCTAGAAGAAAGTTTGTTGTACAGTGAATATATAAAACTGGCTGTGGTTATTCATTTCAACTTCCTGGACCCAAAACCTTTTACCAGAGCTGCTAACAGGTTGCATAAATCACTCTATGAACTCTGTTTCCTTTCTCCCCCCGACCATTCGAGGAGGGGCAGGCTGCTAATGTGGAAAACATAGATTAGCACAGTGAGAGTCAGGGCCTTCCTGTCTGAGCAGAGCCTGCAAAGCTGAGCGCTGGCCGTATCCTGGCTGCCCAGGAGCCCGGAAGGCAGGGCAGCACGGGCAATGAAGAGCAGGCACCAGGCTGTCGAGCCCAACAGACTTGGGGTTTCAAGCCCTACCTACCACTGACCAGCTACGTGATCTTGGATTATTATACTTCTCGATTTCCTCATTTGTCAAATGGATTTTTTTTTTTTTTTTTTTTTTTTTTTTGAGACAGGGCCTCACTCGGTCACCCAGTCACCCAGGCTGGAGTGCAGTGGTGCGAACACAGCTCACTGCAGCCTCAGATTCCCAAGCTCAAGTGATCCTCCTGCCTCAGTCTTCCAAAATGCTGGGATTACAGGCATCAGATACTGCACCCAGCCAAATAGAAATAATATTAATCTCAGGGCTGGGCGTGGTGGCTCACACCTGTAATCCCAGCACTTTGGGAGGCCGAGGTGGGCGGATCACCTGAGTTCAGGAGTTTGAGACCAGCCTGGCCAACAGGGTGAAACCCCGTCTCTACTAAAAATATAAAAATTAGCCGGGCGTGGTGGCGTGCCTCAGGAGGCTGAGGCAGGAGAATTGCTTGAACCCGGGAGGCGGAGGTTGCAGTGAGCCAAGATCGCGCCATTGCCCTCCAGCCAGGGTGACAGAGTGAGACTCCATCTCAAAAAAAAAAAAATATATATATATATATATGTATATATATATATATATCTCATAGAGTGTTTAGATGATTCAGTGAGTGTAATGCATTGATACAAGTTGGCTATTGTCATTAAAAGCTTCCTTTCAACTTTTGTGGCATAAAACCCTTTCTTCCAGAAGTTTCTCTGTTGGTCTTTGTCAATGAAAGAGAATCCCAATAGTCTTCATGCTTCTTGGGGATGAGGGTCTTGCGGGAGGTGGTCGTGGTTGGGGGTTCTGTCCATGAAGCCCCAGCCACTGCACAGAGATGATCTGGGGTTGTCTGCTATCTTCACCCTTGATGTGGAAGCATTTCTGGCTCATAAAGATAAGAGAACTTTAAAAGGGACTTCAGAGATGTCTGAAGGCTTTTCTAGAAATGTGTCATGGCTCAAGCAAACTATCGAGTGAGGCGAATCTGTAATTGCTCTCCACCCTGAGCCTTTTTTGCTGAGTTGTCTAAAACAAATTACCGAAACTCTCTGAGCATCAGGTTCCTCATCTGAAACTGGAAGATACTAACAACCACCTCGAGGAGGCATGATGGAGGTTGATGGGCTGAATCAGTAGGCAAAGCCTTCCCAGGGCCTGGCACACAGACATCCTTTCCCTGCTCCTAGAGGTTGAACATTTGTCTGGTCAGGCTGGAGGAGCCCCTAGAATCTGTGGCCAAGGCCTAGGACCCTTGGCATACTCCCCTTCTTCCTTTGTAGCCCCTATCCCTATAGTGAGCCAGCTGCCCTGTGGCTGGGCCTTGTACTGGGAGGGAAATGGAGAAGAGCGCTTTGACAGAGAAACATCCAGCTCAGAAGCGACCCGAGTTTCTGTTGGATGTGAGATCCACTACCGCCAATTCCAACTGTACATCCCCTTGGGGACACGGCCTGGGTCTGTGCGTCGTGGGGCGGACCCTCTACCACGTGCTCAGACCCTCCAGTGTGACAAGCCAGCCTGGTCTGGCTGGTGGAGCACAGGGGGACCGTGCCTGTCCCGTGGGCCTCAAAACTCCTCTGGGGTCAGGATCCTCTCACTGTTAGGGGAAGTCTCCACCCCTTTCAGTTGCCCTTTGGCTCCTGCAGGCCAGAGGTACTACTGAACAGCAATTTAAAAACACCAGAGTATGATAAGGCAGGTGGCATATTGCTGCAATATTTCAAAGTGGACAATGGGAAAATTAGCCCCCTTTCCAGGCAGCTGCTTCCAGGTCCTCAGCCTCAGGACGCTGGAGTCACATAGCTTAATGCTGTCATCATTTCCCCTTCTCCCTAAACCCTCTCCCAGTTAGTGGAATTTGGGCTGACGCTCTGCAGTGAAAGCCCTCTAATGTGTTGTAAATATTTATCTCTGCAAATCTCTGAAGCCATTTCAAAACAGAAAGACAGAGGAGGCACTTGCATGGTTCACCTGCCCCTCCCTGAAGGCCTGTTGTGTTTCCCAGGATGGTAGGCGCTGTGCTTACCTGAGCATGTCTTTTCTTTGCATCATTTCTTGATCTATTTTGTTGCATGTTGCTTTTTGTGTGTTAAGATGTGTCTGCCAAGAATTGTTTCTGGGAATAGGAGAAGGGAAAGGAGAGGACAGAAGGCTCACTTTTTTTTTTCTTCTGGATTTTTTTTCCTTTTCTTGTTTATTTTTGGGTATCATTAATTACTCACTCTGGGTTGTAATTCCACCCATGGTCAGATGACATGCTTGTGGCTGGTTTAATTGGATGCTGATGATGAGTTGAGTTGGCCCAAGCCATGTGCTGGGAGGGAAATGGAGAAGAGCGCTTTGACAGAGAAACGTCCAGCTCAGAAGCGACCCAAGTTTCTGTTGGATGTGAGATCCACCACCGCCAAATCCAACCGCACATCCCCTTGGGAATGTTGATTTGAAAATCTCCCAGCTGGTACTGGGGCCATGCATGTCGCCCTCTGTGGTGTAATTGTACAATTACTGATCCATGGAAGTGACATCACAGAGAAGATGCTGGTTGGAGGGTAGCTGAGATGATAGCAGTAGGACCACCGAAATGTAAGGAATAAATGAACGAGATAACTGCCCCAAAGCCAGGAGGACATGAAACCTACAAATCATGAGGAAGGATGTCTGAGAAAAAGGAAGACTAGACAGCTACAAGACTCACAAGAATGGCCAGCACCCAAGGCTGCGTGAATGTCCACCATGTCCACCATTACATGGATCTGTAATTGTACAGAGGTATTGGCCGCCAGCCAGGCCTCAAACCCAGGCAGAAGGCGTAGGTGTTCTCAGCCCTGAAAATAGTCCCCTGGACAGCCAGGAACTCCTGAGGAGTGCTGCCAGGGCTGTGGCGGCAATGATGGTGACAGGGTCTTGGAGGTCTTGAAAGCTATACCTTTAGCTTGTACTCACTCGTCTTCATGCTGATATTTTCATTGGTTGAGATGCAGATACTCCATGAGCTAGTTGTGCTGGGTGCCTGTTTAGTCCTGTGCACACCCTTTGGTCCATTACACAATGCTTTCTGCTCTCTAGGAGTTTATGGCCTGTGTTGGGAGTGAGTTGGAGGTGACGGGGCTAATAAACACAAGAGCATTACCTAGGGAGTCAGTAGACCTGGCTTCTGAGATCAGCTTTGCCACCTAGCTTGAGTGTAATGCCTGACAAGTCTCTCTTCTTGGCCCTCAGCTTCCTCCTCTGTAAAGTGGGTAGAGTGGCCTCAGTTATAACCAGGCTTTTCAGATCTGCCATGCCATTCTTTTTGTTGTGTTTTCTCAAGATTTGGACATGGTGGACATTCAGGCAGCCTTGGGTGCTGGCCATTCTTGTGAGTCTTGTAGCTGTCTAGTCTTCCTTTTTCTCAGACATCCTTCCTCATGATTTGTAGGTTTCATGTCCTCCTGGCTTTGGGGCAGTTATCTCGTTCATTTATTCCTTACGTTTCGGTGGTCCTACTGCTATCATCTCAGCTACCCTCCAACCAGCATCTTCTCTGTGATGTCACTTCCATGGATCAGTCTCATTTTGTCCTCACAATACCTTTAGTGTTCTGTGTAACCCTCTTTCCCCCACATATTTCCTACAGAGAGACAGCTACATCAAGGACCAGAGGCCAGAGGAACAGGCCCCTTTAGAAACCTCATCCTAATGAATTCCAGCTTTCCTAGTAAGCGTCTTTCTCTTCAGCAGTGACATTTACAACTTGGCGTCTTATTTCATAATTACATAAAGGGGCTAACCTCCTGGACAGGTGCCCGCAGGACAGTGCAGGCTGCACAGGGGCCTGTTGGCCTCCGGGAATAGAAGGGAGTGGCCTCCCATCTCAGTTGTTTTACATCGGTGTGAAGGGGTCACTTTGTGCTGGAGTTGCCGCCTGTCTCCTTCCTAGTCAGTGGATCTCACCTGGTGAAGTGTTACCAACTTTAAGCAAACCCTTCCTGGAAGGTGCTTTAGGAAGGAGGAGTTGTAAATAACATCGAAGCAGCTCAGATTCCGGTGTCTTAGGCCTACGTAGGACCTTTCCGGGTTTACTCCCAGCTGGTCCCTAAAGTGCAGGGGAAGTGCTCAGGTTTACTGAAGGGTATACTAAGACAAGATGAAGATGCTCATCCAGAAGCATCTGATAGTCCTGAGGCCCGCCCTCCCAGCACATTCCCATTCTCAAGGAGCGCCCTCTCCAGAAGGGTGGTGAGACAGGTACGCGGGTGGCCATGACCACAGGCAGGCAGGCAGGCAGCCGTGTGGGGAGCACAGAGCAGGAAGCCATGACTCCTGCAGGGCCTGTCTGGGGTGTTTAGACTGCTCCTTGCAGGGTAAGTAGGGTTTAGATGGCCTTGAAAGAGAGAGCACCTGTAGCAGGTGGTGGGCTTTCGATGTGATGATTGACGGGCTGACTAAATGCATGGCCCTTCCTCCCATCAGGAGTTTCTTTAGTTACAGCAAAATTATCCCAAGTTCCTTAAATTGCCTTCCCATAAATTCTACATTTGACCAGTGTGGTGCTGTGCTCCAGAATTCTGTTCCTCAAGGTCTCTAGGATCCCTGTGACACTGTCCATAAGCTATTTCCCATACAAGGCACAGGAGAGCCTCCCCATTTTAGCAAATGGAACAGCTGAGGTGCAGAGAAGTAAAATAACTTTCCCTGGGTCACAGGGTCAATCAGCAGCAGAACTGGAAGTTGCACTCGTGTGTCTGATTCCCAGGCCGGGTACCAGGAACTTGCTCTCGCTGCTTCATCATTGAACCCCATGCGCCCCCTCTTTGGACCTCCCACAGCTGCTCTTCCATTTCAGACTTCAGCACTGGCCCCTCCCTGTGTTTTTTGCCACCTGCATATCTCTCTTGAGGGCAGGGTCCTGATCAGCCCGGTGTCCGGCACAACACCTAGGATCCTGGTCAGGCTGGGCTGGGTGAAGGATGGGGGAATGACCTTCGCCAGTGCCTTCCTCCTGCACTTCTAGCCCGGAGTCATCTGGATGCAATGGAAGCAGGCAGCTCTTAGGTGCCAGGTGATTGTGACATTGAAGAATTTGGGCCCATCCTTTTAGGCAGTGGATTAAAAACACAGTGGTATCTGAGATCATTCAGCCGTTTCGCTCTGGTCAGCATCTTCACTTAACATACATCTGGGTTTGCAGAACGCACCGATAAAGGCCTGAGACCATAATGTTTTTTACTTCTCTCTTGTGTGGGTCATTTATCACCTGTGCTCCAAAGAGGAAACACCTGGATGCTTTGAGGGGTTTTTTTTTTTTTTTTGAGATGGCGTCTTGCTCTGTTGCCCAGGCTGGAGTGCAGTGGCGCGATCTCAGCTCACTTGCAACCTCTGCCTCCCGGGTTCAAGCAATTCTACTGCCTCAGCCTACTGACTAGCTGGAATTACAGGCACCTGCCACCACGCCCAGCTAATTTTTGTATTTTTAGTAGAGACGGGGTTTCACAATGTTGGTCAGGCTGGTCTCAAACTCCTGACCTCGTGATCTACCTGCCTGAGCCTCCCAAAATACTGGGATTACAGATGTGAGCCACTGTGTCCGGCCCGCTTTGAGTTTTATGTAGGGAAGTAGGGTGTCCACATAAGGTATCATCCAAATGAGATACTTTTGAGAGTGAAATGGTGCATGGTTAACAGTCACATCAGGACAGCAGGCCAACACTGGAGCGTGTGGTCGCCTAGTTTTAAGCAAAATGGATGTCTGCAGTTGGAAGAAAAGACACGGGCAGTCGTTTGTGAAGACTAATAGTGTGGACGGGTTGCTGGTAGATGAAAGGCCTTTTGTTCCAGCGGTAACTGTGCATCATTCACTGACAACAATAAGAGTCCAGTGCCCTTTTCTCTGCCCTCCACTTCATTTTCTGTCCGTGGCCGAGCCTCCCAGGAGGTGTGTCTGTGTCTCATCGTCCTTTTCTCTTTCCCGCAGAGATCCTGCAGATCATTCAGCTGGACCTAGACCTGAAGTTTAAGACCAACATCCGGGAGTTGTTTGAGGAATTTGACAGTTTCCTGCCAGGCGCCATCATCGGCATAGCCCGGGAGATGCAGCCAGTTTACAGGTGCGTCATGACTGCAGGGGGGCCACCTCCACGACCCCTCCCCACCCTTCACCCTCTCTCTTCTGCCACCCATGGCAGATTGGGATTTACTGGCGTCCGATCCTTCTGCACTTTAGTATCTTGGGAACACATTTGTACTTATTGCTTACAGTTGATCGTATGGGCAGGTGGGTCTGTCCCAAGCCATAGGTGCTACCTCATTATTTTGCCGGGGTTTGTGGCCTTTTTCTTCTGAAAAGCCCAGTTGTTTTTGTTGTTGGATCTGGTTAAGCTCAGAATTTTAAAATCTTGGGCTTTGCCTTACGGAGGAAGATTTAACTTCCCTTCTAGTGACCAGCTGGGCTTTCTTGGCCTGTGAGTCACCAGTGACCCCCATTCTCTATTAGCAGAGTGGGTGGATTGGTGGTCTTGTAGGGAGGGAAGACGTGGGAACACAGACTGGCATCAGTAGTCAGCACGAAGAAGCACATTCCGCATGATGCTGCATTTGGTTGTCAAGCCTGTGTCATGGAGAAACTCCAGGACCTAAGAACCGTTCTTGAATATTCACTGTAGCGTTATTTGTAGTAGCCAAAACTGAGAACGACTTAAATGTGCTACTTAGCAGAATGGATAAATAAAACGCATTGATTCAGTTGAGTGCTATACAGCAACAGCAAAAAAGGGAACGACTCCATGCGGTGAGAGCGAGACTAAACTGGAGCCTTTTAGGGATGCGTGTGCAGGTGTGGAGAATGGGAAAGGAGAAGGGGGTGATGCTTCCCAAAGCTGCGTGGCAGGCGGTGGGGGGTGTGGGGGTCGGTTGGCTCTGGAGAGCTGCAAGTTCTCAGTTCCCCACTTAGCTTCTTGTTTGCATGCACTTTTTTTTGTGTGTTCTTGTTCTACATCTTATAATTAAAAAAAAAAAAAAAAAAAAGGAAAGGAACAGCTGAAGCGGGTTTTGATTACAATAAACCAGGCCCATGGCCCTGGGTCTGGAGAGTTTCATGTTGCTGGCTGTTTCTCCAGCGGATAGAGCGATAGCACACCCAGAGCAGAGCTGCCGAGTTTGCTTGGAAAGGGCTGGGATTTTGTTTCCCGCAGGCATGCCCTGCTCTTTGTTCTCAGTGCACACCGTGATGCTGGCTCCCTGAGGACCTTCCTGGAGGGAGGCCCAGTCGTTGGAGAGCTGCAGAGTACAGGCAACTAGTGAGTCAAGAGCCTGTGTTTCCCCTCAGAGGGAGGGGGTGAAGAGACAGCTTCAGCCTGGTTGTGGCTATTTGCATGACCCAGATCACATAACAGGAAATTCCTGCAAGGCCCCTGAATGAGCTGATAACTCCTCCGGCCGTGTGGACTTTTCTCCCTTATATAACCCTCTCACGTGTGGCCCCAGAGTCACTGGGTAGGCCTCTTCCTCTGAGGTCAGGGGTTGGCGACTTGAGAGGGTTTGGGCAGACACCTGCCATCTTAAGTGTAGAAGACTCCCCACCTTCTTCCCTCCCCTTCATACCAGGAAGATCTTCTGCTGGGGTCCTTGATCCAACAGAGGGAGGTGATAGTGTTCGCAGTGGTGAATCCATATGGGTCTGCAGCACCCTCACTTCCTGCCTCCTCAGAAGAAAGAATTTGAGGGGCCTTAGGCAGCGTGAGAGACCGAGGCAAGTTTTAGAGCAGGAGTGAAAGTTTATTAAAAAGCTTTAGACCAGGAATGAAAGGAAGAAAAGTCCACTTGGGAGAGGGTCAGTGTGTGACTTGAGAGATCATACGTGCTGTGTGACTTTTGACTTGGGGTTTTGTACATTGGCGTGGTTCTGGGGTTCGCGTTACTCCTCTCCCGGTTCTTCCCTGAGGGTGACCTGCCAGCCCCTGGGAGGGAGCACAGTGTGTTTACTGAGGTTGTGCACATGCTCCCTGGAGAACTCAAATGAAGTAACACGTGGAAGCTCCCGTTGTAAGAGAGACCCTCATTAAAGAGCATTTCCCCTCCCTCCCTCTCTCCCTCCCGAAATCTTCACTCCTCTTTGTGTTTTCTTTACCAGATGGTTTGTTCCTCTGATTTATTCCCTGGTTTCTTCCCTTACCAGTCCAGCCTTGCTAGAGGAGGGTTCACCGTTTCACTTCCTAGTGCACATGCTTGAGCCCACGTGCCCAACTCCCAAGATCTTACCAGGAAGCTGCTGGTCATCAGTTTCAGGTTCTTTCTATCTACTGGGACCCTGCCTTTCCCTGGCGCTGGCTGCATCCAATTATCATAGAGAGACGGTTGACAACTGCCTGACCATCAGCTGATGGTCGCCTGACATTCCTGGTGGTGGTGGAGCCCTCTCCTGCCCTGCTCATGTCTGACTAGCTACCTGCTGTAACAATAGAGGCAGCCTCAGAGTCCCAAGCCCTAGATACTAGTCCCAACTCTGCCACCTTGGGGCCTTTGTTCCCCCACCTGAGAAGGAGAAGAGCTCAGCTCTAAGTCCCCCCTCCCTGGCTCTGGCATTGGACCCTCATTGTCCTCCCTCCATCTGGAATTGCCTGTCTGCTGGTGAGCTCTTTAGGGATCGGGGAGAACTGATGTCATGGGGTGTTTAAACTGGGCTAAGTATTAAATGCAGTTACAGCTCTGATGCCTTCAAGGCCTGCTTTGGAATCTTCTCATGTAATATAAGTGGAAACTTGGAATGGCATGCTTAGACAGGATTGGCCAGAATTTGTATTTTCTGTAGATCTAGGATTTTATAAACAGTGCAACTTAAAATCAGTTTAATTATCTGGACTTCCTGAAAGAAAGCTCTGAAAGATTTTAGATTCGAAATGAAACTGAGTTTTTCTAACCCTGAGCATCTTTAATTTTCATTATGTACTATGATAACTATGAGACCTCCACTGCAGCAGAGTCTGAAGAATGCCGTTTGCAGGGCCTGGGCACTCAAAAATCAACAGAGACTTATACTCCTTTACATGCTCCCTCCCTCCACCCCTCAGCTGAAATGTTTCTAGAGACCTTTAATAATGGAGTCTGCAGATGACAGCCCTGCACTGCCGTGTGCCCCGCTGGCTCTGGGGAATTGCCTTGTAACATTTGCAGTCTCATGCTGGGGCTGGGAATGGCTTGGTACTGGCTGGCCGACAAGGAATTAAGCATGTTTTTTGCCTTCTTCCACAAGAAGACTGGGGACCTCTGGGGACCTGGGAGATCCGGCGTTAATTGTCTGCTGCTTTGGAGTGTTCACCTGGCTGGGAGTGGGGTTAGGGTGGGGAGGCTAAGAGAAGGAAGAGGATGGGAATGGAAGGGGAGAGAGGAAGCAGGGACAGGGCAGCCGGCCTTTCTCTTGAGCAGGCAGTCTCAGCCCTTGGGCTTGGCCATTGCCGTTTTGGGGGATCTGCAGTGCAGACGTCAGACTGCTTCCCACAGAGGTGCCCTCTTGCCCCTGCCCAGGACTTCCATGGAACTGGCAGTGGGCTCTGACCATCAAGGGGTCTCCCCAGAGAGGGGAGTGAGGTGGACAAGTGTTTTATTTTAAGAACAACATGCTAGCATCTATATGAAAGGAAAATTTAAACACAAAACAGCACAAAACCAAATCTTGACTAGGTAAGCAGACACATTTTAATCTGGAAACTTGCTGAGCGGGAATAGATTTGGATCTCCCCAGCTGTGTCATTTTTATAGTCACTTGTCCCATAGTTACTTTACCTCAAAAGGGCACATTTTAAGTCATTTTTATGGCAGTATCCCCTGTATTGTGTGCCATGAGTGTTGTTAGAAGCTTGGAGGAGGTGCGGGAGGAGAAGTTATTCCCCACTGTCCATTTGACAAATAAGTTTTTTCACATTGTTTCACAATTCCCCCTCCCCAAATTTTTGTATTTTCTGTATAAATCTTATAGGATTTTATAATCCTAGGTCCATGGGACTGACAGTGTTTTCTGGAAAGTGACACAGGGATCATAGGATATTAGCGTAGGGAGAGAGGAGCCTCTCTCTCTCTCGGGTCCCTGTTGAGATTCTGTTGCGTCTAGCATCCCGTGACCTTCCCCATCTGCAAATCATAGCGCTGTAGTCATCTTGGATGGAGCGTCACCTTTCCTTTCTCTGACCTTTTCTCTGTCTCTTCATCAGGAGCTAAACCCCTGGACAGGTCCTCAGTGGTGATGTGTTTAGTTGGGATAAGTGGCCAAGAGGAGAATTTCAAAGATAGCCAGCCGTGTTTTGTAAAGACGCGCCATTTTGAATTTGTTTCCTTATGAGAGTATTAGAAAAGTAAACTGCTGTGCCCCTTTATGTGCAGCTATAACAGTGATAAAGGTGAGCCAGCAGGTGAACGAGCTTGATGTGGAGGAAATAGCATCGGGTCGTACTCAGAAGTGAATTCTCCATGTGACACTTCGCGAGTCACTGGATTCTCTGACCCTCTGTTGTTTGGTCTGTAAGTGGGATACGTATCTCTAGCACACAGAATTACTGGAGGACTCAAATGAAGTAACAGTGGAAGTTTCTTTTGTGAGAGAGACCCTCATTAAAGAGTGTTTCCCCTCCCTCCCTGCATCCCTCCCATAATCTTCACTCCTCTTTGTGTTTTCTTTACCAGATGCTTTGTTCCTCTGGGCTCCTCCTACTCAATCCCTCCCCCAGGCATATAGGGTTGCCATTTAAAATACAGGGCACCCAGTTAAATGGAGCTTCATATAAATAACAAGTAAGTGTTTTGTATGTTAAATATGTCCCAAATATTGCACGGGACATACTTATACTAAATAATCGTTTATTATCTGAAATTTAAATTTATTTTTATTTATTTTTATTTTTTAAAGACAGTCTCTCTCTGTTGCCCAGGCTGGAGTGCAGTGGCACAACCTTGACTCACTGCAGCCACCGCCTCCCAGGTTCAAGAAATTCTCCTGCCTCAGCCTCCCGAGTAGCTGGGACTATAGGCACGAGCCACCACTCCCAACTCATTTTTGTGTTATTAGTAGCCATGTTGGCCAGGCTGGTCTCGAACTCCTGACCTCAAGTGATCCGCCCGCCTTGGCCTCCCAAAATACTGGGATAACAGGTATGAGCCACGACACCTGACCCTGAAATTTAAATTTTAACAGATATCCCGCTTTTTTCCTAAATCTGGCTGCCCACCTCTACCCAGGATTGTAAAACTTCCCTTTTTAGCAGCAGCAGGTGATCTGGCTCTCCTACAAGATCCTGGAGTGAACGGGAACAAAGGCTATGGAAGTGGAGCTTGCAGGGAAACCAGGGTAAGAGACGGAGGGGGTGGGAGGCAGCCCTCAAGGTCTCTTTGCGGCTCCAGGCTTAGAGGTCACCACTCTGCAGGACTTAGGAAGCCAAACTGTGGACTGGGTCATTTGGGGAGGCCACTGGGACCAGGAGGCCTGGTCATGGCTTGGCTTCAGGCCTCAGGGCTCCTGCTGACCCCGAAGTGATGGGGCGAGAGAGAGAGAGAGAGAGAGAGAGAGAGAGAGTGCGTATGTTTGAGAGAGTGTGCGTGTGTGTGTGTGTGAGTGTGCGTGTGTGTATGTGAGTGTGTGTGAGTGTGCGTATGTGTGAGTGTGTATGTGTGAGTGTATGTGCATATGTGTGTGTGAGTGTGCGTATGTGTATGTGTGTGAGAGAGTGTGTGTATGTGAGTGTGTGTGTATATGAGTGTGTGTGTATGTGTGAGTGTATGTGTATGTGTGTGTATGTGTGAGTGTATGTGTGTCAGTGTGCGTGTGTGTATGTCTGAGTGTATGTGTATGTGTGTGTGTGTGTGAGAGTGTGTGTGTATGTGTGTGTGTGTGAGTGTGTGTTATGTGAGTGTGTGTATGTGGGCTGCGGCCCTTTGTTATGGTCACTTTGTGGAGCTGGCCGCCTGAGGATCCTCTGAATGGGAGCTTGTTGGTGGCGGCACAGGCTTCCGGTTTCATTCTGCCCGGGCTCTGCGGGCGGCTGTGTGCTGTGTGAGCCCAGGCCCACCCTGAGGAGGAAGCGGCAGGCTATCCCTGTCAGCCGCTGATAACATGCCACCAGGCAGCAATTCGCTTTTGTGTTAAGTATTTTAATCGTGTCCACTCGTTCACCTTTTTAAGTCACATGGTTTTGTTGATGGTGCTGTGCCAGCCTCGGGTTCTTCCAGACGCTCGGAAGGAAAGCTGCTTTGCAGGCTGCGTCATCCCACTCCGAGGACTGGTGCTGGACTCCCAGGGGAGTGTTGGGGAGGGAGTGAGCACCAGCACAGACGGAAGAAGGGAGGATGTGGACTGACCACCTCTACCACTCACTTGCTGTGTGACCTTGGGCAAGTCTCTTGACCTCTCTGAGCCTTAGTCTCTTTAGCTGAGAAATGGAGATTATAACACTATATGTGGCAGAGTTGAGGGAGATGGAATCAGATGATGTATTTATAGTGCCTAGGACAGAGCAGCACTCCTGGGTGGTGGTGGCAACGTTATCCACAGTCCCAGCTTGGCTACTGATAAGTTCTGTGAACCTAGGGAAGCCACTTAACCTCAGCCTCAGTTTCCTTATATGTACAATTGGGGCTGCTGACAACTTAGCAAAATTATTGCTCATCTTTTGGCTTCTCAGCATCTAAACCCCCTTCCTAGAATTTGGGAATTCTTTGCCATAGAAGCCTGCCTCCCATTATGGAAGACAAAAAGGCTGGATATGTTATCTCCTGGCTTCCTCGTAGCTAGCTAGGGTGTTGGTACTGTGTTTCCCTCCTTCCTGCTTCTGCAGAAATTACCATCATACATTTATTAATAGTGTCTTATCTATACAGACCAGTTTTTATGGTTTTACCCTAAACAATGTAAGGTATTTGCAAAACAGAAACAAAGAGAAAATAACTAGTCCGCAATAGTGAAGAACATTTTAATATCCCAGAGAATATTGGAAACCAGGGATCAAAGATGGGGGGAGGGACGAATGTAGACTGCAGTATAGTTGCAGCAGAGGAGGAAGGGACGAGGACAGAGGGAGAGACCGAGGACTGCGCCCGAGGCAGCCCCCACTCCCTGTTTCACTGAGCCTGGCTTCCGCTTTCCCCAGTGCATGGCGTGTTTGGTCCCTGCTACGCTGCACAGAGGGTGAACATCTGGCCCTTTGCTTGCTTCCAGGTTCCAGCTGTGGCTCTAGCCCTGATCTCCAATATGGTTGCTGTTCCATTTCTGGCCTATGGAGATGTTTATCTCCTTTTCAGTCCCACTGTGCCCTTTCCTCCTGCTGCCCCCCAACACCGGATGAAAACCATTGTTATCTAAAACTCATCATTAAAAAATGATCCATTTTTGTTTTAAATAGCATATGGAGGTTATTATTTTTCCAGAAATTTTCTATACTTTTATCGGGGGGGTGTGTGTGTGTGTGTGTGTATATATATATGTAAATAAACTCTCTATACCTTTGTACATCTTTTTTTGTTCACTTAACAGTGTATCTTGACCATCCTTATACCTAAGTCAGCCTTCTTTGATAAATGTTGCTAGTCCCTTGATATGACTTTTCTTTTTACTATGAAAACCTTCCAACATATACAAAAGTAGAAAGCATCATGTAATATTTCTGGATGCCCCAATATTATAATATCCATGCAGCCTCAATAACTATCAGCCCTTAGCCAATCTTTGTTTTACGTCTCCTCCCACCCACTTTTCCTCTTCCCCTGATTATTTTGAAACGAATCTCAGTCGTCACAGCATTTCGTCTGTAAATGTCATTTTCAGTCTATTAGTTTTTTGAAAACACATCTGCTGTGGCCGAGTTTAGAGCTGAGGAGAGTTATATGAGCTCATAGTGCCACTCTGTCTTCAAGTTCCTCAGTCTGAAATCAGTTGGTACAAGGGAAGAAAATAGAGAGAGGCAGCACTAACCTCTAGCCAACCGCACTTTCCATCTCTCTGCAGATTGCCTCATGTCAGGATGTTAGTGTGACCCTCACGTCTGGAAGGCTTTATGGCTGATATAAATTCAGGTCCATTGTTCACTAGGCGTGAAGCCCTCTGTTATAAGGAAACTAGCCACCACCCTCACTACAAGATGCATAAATGTAGGACTTGAAGATAAAAGCTATTGGGTTCTTTTCATCTCTCTGATACCTGAAGATGAATTTCTTGAACCTTGTTCTCGTGTTTAAAAAAAAAAAATTAACCAAGATTGAGCCTGTCAGTTTCTATTAGAGTTAAAACTGAGTAAAGGAGAAAAAAGCTTGCCACCTTTTAAAATAGTGATTCCTTCACTCCCTGGGAGTTAGAAAACTGGGCTAAGTGTTTTTGTGTAGCCCTTGTGACCTGGAGGCAGTGCTATAACCCCTGTAGGAATTACTCATAAAAAGGGAGGGATGTACCTACCCTATGGTAGAGATCAGAAGTCTACTATGAGGTTGTCATTTTTAAATAACATCAGTGGAAAAGGTATTTTAAAAGGAAAACTCTGTATAGAGAGCCCAAGCGGGATTGTGTTGCTGTCGATGTGACTGTGTCTTACCTGATGGCTGTGCCTCCCGGGCAAGCTAGGAGCTCTGGGATGACGTCTGAAGACTCGGGTGCATAGCGGGGGCTGCCGAAAATCTGAGTGTGAGGCTGAGAGATGAGGTCCAGGCAGAGCACATGAGAAGCTTCCTGTGTCTGAAAACACGACTCCCTCCAGTTCTTTTGTCTGTCTGCACATTATGAGTATTTTGGTACTACTGAATCCGTTTCTAAAAGTTCACCACATCGTGCCTGACACAGGTGTCTCCTGAAAGAACGAGTGAGGAAGTGAATGCGTGGACGGGGTGGGCCTGGGAGGCAGCCCTTCTGTTCTGTTTATGCTGTGCAGACCGATGCCAGGCACTTCGATGTTTGCTGAGTGAATGCAGAAACAGATGTGCGGTCAGAGGGCGTTTCCTCCAGGGTGCTGGCCAGTTGCTAAGTCAGCCTCTTTAGTCCCGTTACTGGTCTTATAGAAGTTGCTTTCACATTCAGTTTTTGTTTGTAAAGACAGTCCGTGGGAAAGTTTGTTATTCTCAGTTTGTTTGTTTGTTTGAGACATAGTTTCTTTCTTGTCGCCCAGGCTGGAGTGCAGTGGTGTGATCTTGGCTCACTGCAACCTCTGCCTCCCGGCGTCAAGCGATTCTCCTGCCTCAGCCTCCCAAGTAGCTGGGATTACAGGCGCCCACCACCATGCCTGGCTAATTTTTGTATTTTTAGTAGAGACAGGGTTTCATCATGTTGGCCAGGCTGGTCTCGAACCTCCTGACCTCAGGTGATCCACCTGCCTGGGCTTCCCAAAGTGCTGGGATTACAGGTGTGAGTCACCATGCCTGGCCTATTCTCAGTTTTTTATTTGGTTTATTGTGTGTGTGAGCCATAGGATTGTTCCCATCAGGAATTACGAAGTAGAAGACATGCCTCTTGCTTTCAAGGAAGATATAATGTGAGGGAGATAGGGTAGATAAAACTTAATGAAAACACAAATGCCTGCAGTGTCAACACCAAGTCAGTACTGCTCTTTAGAGATATCCCATGGAGAAGACACAAAGACTTTTTGCTGTAGGAACTGTACATTTTCCTGAGTGGCTCACCTCTCCCTCAGCTTAATATTCTGCCTTCAGCTGGGCATGGTAGCCTGCACCTGTAGTTCCAGCTACTTGGAAGGCTGAGGCAGGGGGGTCGCTTAAGCCCAGGAATTCTGTGGGTGTCTGCACTAAGTCTGGCATCAACTTGGTGACCTCCTGGGAACGGGGGACCACCAAGTTGCCTAGGAAGGGATGAAGCAACCCAGGCTGGAAATGAAGCAGGTTAAAACTCCTGTGCTGATCAGTAATGGGATTACGCCTGTGACTAGCCATGCACTCCAGCCTGGGCAACATAGCGAGACCCTCTCTCTAAAAAAAAAACAAATAAAAGGAGTTCTGCCTTCAAAATGCTAAGAAGTGGGTGTCATGTTCCCTTCTTTCCTCTGAAAAGTCTCTCGGAGTGGTGTTTGGCTTTGCAATGCAGGTGTACCCTCTAAGAGTGCTCTTGGGATAGACCAAGCTCTGTGCCCGAATAGAAAGCTTGCTGGGCAGGCATTTGCTGAGAGTTTGGCTGTGTAGTAGAGAGAAACCAGACTCTGTCCTCCAGGAGCTTGCAGTGGGAGGTGGGTCTGGACAGGGCTACAGCGGAAGCACAGCAGTGGATGATGGGCCCACAGGACTGTGTGCTTTTTTGCATTGCTGCAATCTGTTTCCTATGCCAACTAAACATCATCGCATTGAAAGAACCTTATTTGTAATCCAGGCAGCAGAAAGGCTTATCTGTAAGCATCTTCCTGGGAAAAAAAAGCAAAACAGCACAGTTGAATCCCAGTGGCATGTGTACAAGGGGACCTTCTGTAACAAACCGTGTGTGGAAAGGACTGAGCTGAGCGTGACCAGCCCTACGTGAAGGGAATTTCAGTATGGCTCCATGGCCATCTCAGGTGCAGACTTCAGCCACAGGACTGCATTTCTTCTGTGGGTTCCTAAGTGAAACGGATCTGCAGTTCCCATCCCTCTGCTTCCAGGTTAGCACCAGAATTGGCTCTTATAGAAATATCAAGCTTTCAATCTGAGCCTGGGGTTGAATTGAACATCTCTCTCCTCCTCCTGCCTTAGGTGACTTCTTTAAATGAGCTGCTTACTGTTGATCATAGAGAAGCCCTATGATCTTCTATTTCACGGCAGCAGAATTGACCCCAGCATCAAGGAGCTGCCCAAAGGAGTGTTTTGATCCAGGAACCCAGCCGTCTGCCTTTTGGGGACTGCTCTATCACTGTTTGTAAAAGAGGAAGCTGAACCAGAATTGGCATAGTATGTCGTGATTTGCCTGGATGTCTGCCGTGTCCTTGCGTCTGTAGACGAGTGCTCATTATGAGGCTGGTGGGTTCTATGGACTTTCAGAAATGTGAAGTCACAGAGATGCTCGCAGGGCCCCATTAGTGCCGGTCACTGTGGAGTGAGGTGCCTGTCACGTGGCTTCCACTTCATCTCCCTTGGCTCTGTTAAAAAAACAAACACAAAGAAGCCCACTGCTCCTCTTCATCAAATCAAGCCCAGTCTCTGCATGGAAGCCCACTGCTCCTCTTCATCAAATCAAGCCCAGTCTCTGCATGGAAGCCCACTGCTCCTCTTCATCAAATCAAGCCCAGTCTCTGCATGGAAGCCCACTGCTCCTCTTCATCAGATCAAGCCCAGTCTCTGCATGGAAGCCCACTGCTCCTCTTCATCAGATCAAGCCCAGTCTCTGCATGGAAGCCCACTGCTCCTCTTCATCAGATCAAGCCCAGTCTCTGCATGGAAGCCCACTGCTCCTCTTCATCAGATCAAGCCCAGTCTCTGCATGGAAGCCCACTGCTCCTCTTCATCAGATCAAGCCCAGTCTCTGCATGGAAGCCCACTGCTCCTCTTCATCAGATCAAGCCCAGTCTCTGCATGGAAGCCCACTGCTCCTCTTCATCAGATCAAGCCCAGTCTCTGCATGGAAGCCCACTGCTCCTCTTCATCAGATCAAGCCCAGTCTCTGCATGGAAGCCCACTGCTCCTCTTCATCAGATCAAGCCCAGTCTCTGCATGGAAGCCCACTGCTCCTCTTCATCAGATCAAGCCCAGTCTCTGCATGGAAGCCCACTGCTCCTCTTCATCAAATCAAGCCCAGTCTCTGCATGGAAGCCCACTGCTCCTCTTCATCAAATCAAGCCCAGTCTCTGCATGGAAACCCTTTCCTTTGCTGCCAGGACCATCCTTTGTTGACTGGCCCAAGGATCACGAACTTGGAACTCTAAAGAAAGCAGGATAATTCTAGCTCTCCACTTGGGCTGACAGTGAACAGGACTTTCATGTTCCTAATGATGTCATTGCAGCTCATTGGTATTCAGCTTTCAGAGAGCCTGGAAGATTGCGTCTAAGCAGGTAGAGACATAAGGGTGAATCATATTATTTACAAAGAATAACCAGAGCAGAGAAAAGGCACCCCTATTTCTTCTGCCAGTACCTTCCTGCCAAGATGTTGGCAGGGTTTGGGAGGGGTACGGAGTGTGACCTTGGTCTTGCGGGCCACTTTTCTACTCACATCTCATACCCTTTTAGCTGCTGCCCAAGGTTAAAGGCATCATACAGAGGATCAGGCAAACACACTTCTGCATAAAAGGAGTAGTAGAATCCTTGAGGACCTTTTGGTGCAGGGGAGACTGAAACAGTTAGAAAGGAGGAACTGTTTGGCCGGGCACAGTGGCTCATGCCTGTAATCCCAGCACTTTGGGAGGCTGAGGCGGGCGGATGGCCAATGTGGTGAAACCCCGTCTCTCCTAAAGATACAAAAAATTAGCCAAGGCACGTGCCTTTAATCCCAGCTACTCGGGAGGCTGAGGCAGGAGAATCACTTGAACCCGGGAGGCGGAGGTTGCAGTGAGCCGAGATTGCACCATTGCATTCCAGCCTGGGCAACAGGGCAAGACTCTGTCTCAAAAAAAAAAAAGGAACCGTTTGACCCCCTTTGCCAGCCAGAATCTGGGAGAGATTTGTGGATGAAAAAAGCCACAAATCAACCCCAGGAATACCTGGGTGGCATGTGATTAGCCAGCCATTTGCACCGATCAGATTAGAAGAGGCCCAATCCCTGGTCCACATGCCATATCACACTCAAGATGGAATGGAGTGGGCGGTTGGCTGGGCACGGTGGCTCATGCCTGTAATCCTAGCACTTTGGGAGGCCCAGGCGGGTGGATCACTTAAGGTCAGGAGTTTGAGACCAGCCTGGCCAACATGGTGAAACCCCGTCTCTACTAAAAATACAAAAATCAGCTGGGCATGGTGGCGGGTGCCTGTAATCCCAGCTACTTGGGAGTCTGAGCAGGAGAATTGCTTGAATCTGGAAGCAGAGGTTGCAGTGAGCCAAGATCTTGCCCTTGCACTCCAGCCTGGATGAGAGCAAGAGTCCATCTAAAAAAAATATATATATATAATATATATATATATTTATATATTTTATATATATTATATATATATATATATATAAAAAATGAGAGAACATTTGATTAGCTCTCAAAGGAAAAGGTGATCATCTAATAAATGTAACAATACAGCAACAGGTATAAGAAGAGCCCATATGTGATTCAGAAACTGAGGGTACAGCCTACAGCAGTTTAATTTCAGGTAAATGCCTCCAGGAAGTAAGACACATTTTTACAATTTAAAAATGGATTGTAGAAGAGAGGGAAGGAAAGCAATTGATTGAAAACCCTTCTGTGCCCTGGCTCCTGGCTAGTGTTTCTGATGGTTCTGTGTTTTGTTTTGTGTAAATGTGGGCCCAGTGTTACCAGATGTTCTGATTTTTTTTCTTTTCAAAAGAAGCCAGAACTCTGTGTTGTTAATGTAAAAGCTTCTGATTTTAAAATATCGGCAATTAAGCAGACAATCTGCTGGCCAAAAAACCACATCTGTGCACCAGACTGTGCCCAAGAATGGCCAGGTTGAGAACTCTGGTTTAAAGGCTCATTGAGGCAAAAAACTGGCCAAATGCTCCCACCGTCAGTTGGACCCTGTGAGGCTTTGGTTGGCTGGTCTTGGGAACTGACCCCTAGAGTTTTGTTTAGGTGCACTCCAACTTCGTTTTTTCCGAACATTTTCTCCTGTTACTTGAAATAGTTGATTTTTATTGGTAATTGAAAATTCCATCAAATGTTTCTCTGCCTAACCTCAGATTTAGCTAATAACTAAATGTCAAGGCCAAGCATAATTCTTGTCCAGAAATGCAATTTTGGAAGAAAATGAAAAGATCACCAGACTCACCATTTTTAGAGGTGCAATTACTTTAATTGTCTGAGAGGTTAAATGTGTATAAGAGCATCTTTAAACTCTTCTCGGTGTCCGAAGATGCTTTTGGGAGGTTGAAGGCCTGGCCAGGGAGGAATGGAGGGAGAGAAATCCAAAGGGAAGAGAGAGAAGGAGGGAAGGGAGCAGCCTGGGCGTGGTGTGGCAGGTATATCCTCACTGCTTCCCACTTCACCATCCTCCCTGTTCGACGCTGCCTCCCAAGCAAGCCTGGGCGGGCTGGCCGCCTGAAGACCCCGGCGTACGCACACACCCCAGCCCCAGCCCCAGCCCCAGCCCTGGCTGCCTGCTCGGCAGTGCCATTGAGGGCACTGTTAATGGCATCACAAAGTGGCCTCTTTGATGGCCCATCTGAAAATGGTCTACAGTCAGGAATAGTTGTATTTCTCCTGGATAACTTATTTTTTCCTTCTGTACAACTAGTTAGGTGTCCCATTTTTCAGTTGACTAATAGAAAACTTATAGCTGAATTTGTGGTACACCTACAGCAGGCTTACGGTTCTCATAGGACACATTTTGGTGTCTTTGCCAGCTAAGATAAGTTCCTTCAGGGACAAAAGGAGGGATACAATTGGAAGAAAAGGAAGGAGAGTGGGAACCAGTGTGAGCAGTCTGAATGAGACCCTGCCACCGAAGACTTCATTTTCTACATCTGCCTGCCCACCGTAGTAAGTAAAGATAAACATCATGAGAAATAGTTACCATTCATATATTGTTTAAACTAGAACACTTTTGATAACAAAGGTTGGCGGTGGGGGGGGGGGGGGGGGGGCGCTAGGACAACAAGTGTGACCCAGGGCTGTCCCAGGCCTCGGGAGACACCAGCAACCTAAGCGTGATGTGGTGGAGCAGGGAGGGTCAGAAGAGGAGACTGGGGAGGGAACCAAGGCAGGGGAGAGAGGCTGTGGAGGGCTCACGTATTTGGGGTCAGAAACAGCCGCTGGGGTCAGCATTGTGTTCTCTATGGTTGAAATAAGGAGACAATCAAAGTTGTGATTATGTGAATCACGTGGTTTATTGCTACACAAAGAGATTTTGTTTTCCTTTGGTTCACAATGCCTAAGAAGGAGCAGAATAATGAGAACAATTCTCTCAGGGAATGCATTAGCCATGGAGTGAGTGGCTTCCAAAATTACTACAGTCTAGTCGCTCAATTAGGCGGGAAGCAGGCCTCTGTGGGAAGTAAAGTCTAACTAAAGTGTGAGGGGTACCTTTATACAGGTGGCTGTTGCGAGAGATGACCCACACAGTGGAGATGCTGGACAACACGTTAGATTCCCAGAGCATTGGCTGGCTGGCGCTGGCTGGCGAGGGTTCTGAGATTTGCTCAAAGGCTAATGGAGCGTGACCCCACTGAGCTCTCGGTCTTTGAAGAGGCGGTTAAGAGTGTGGCCTCATTTTGGCATAAACTTGCTGCCTGAGAGAGGTGGCTGACAGTGTAGCCCTGCCGTAGCTTGAGGTCTCAGAATGTCAAAGCCTTGGGTTTATATGTAATTTGAAGCCCAGTAGTTGAGGTCATATACAGGGTCTTATAAGATTTGATGACGTAACATTTTCTCTCAAGGGGAAGGAGAGTTCACTCCAAGTTCTTATCATAGAATAACATATGACACTCACGTAGCAAACTATGCAAGTGTTTGGAATTGTTTCAGAGCCACGTAACACAGTGTATCTGGACCTATCATCTGCTAGAGCCAGAAGGGGAGTGTTGGACTGGACTTTCAAGGTAAAGAGTAAAAGCGCCCTGACTGTATAAATGAATCTTACCAAGCGTCTTTGTTCAGGCAACTGTAATAAACACCATAGATTAGGTAGCTTATAAACAACAGAATTTATTGCTCACAGTTCTGGAGGCTGGGAAGTCCAAGATCAAGGTGCTGGCAGGTCAGGTATGTGGTGAGGGCCCACTTCCTGGTTTGCAGATGGCCATCTTGTATCCTTTTATGATGGAGAGATCAGAGATAGGGAGAGGTGAGGCAAGCTCTTTCATGTCTCTCATAAGGGCACTAATCCCGTAATGAGAGCCCCACCCTCATGACCTAATAACTCCCCCAAATCCCCCAAACACCATCCCACTGGAGGTTAGGATGTTGATATGGTTTGGCTCTGTGTCCCCACCCAAATCTCATATTGAATTGTAATCCCCATGTTTTAGAGAGGGGGCTGGGTGGGAGGTGATTGAATCATGGGGGCGGATGTCCCCTTTGCTGTTCTCGTGATAGTGAATGAGTTCTCATGAGATCCAGTTGTTTAAAAGTATGTAGTGCTTCCCCCTTCTTGTGCTCTCTCTCTCTCGTTCTCACTCTGTCTCACTCTCTCTCCTGCTGCCATGTGCAGATGTGCTTGCTTCCCCTACACCTTCCACCATGATTGTGAGTTTTCTGAGGCCTCCCAGCCATGCTTCCTGTACAGTCTGCAGAACTGTGGGTCTATTAAACCTCTTTTCTACGTGAATCAACCCAGTCTCAGGTATGTCTTTATAGCAGTGTGAGAACAGACTAATGTAGATGTCAACATGTAAATTTGGGTGGGGGACATACATGCTGTCCATAACAGCAAGGGTGCCCCCCACATCCTCTGCTAGTCCGTGTCAGCTCCTGAGCTGGAATTTGGGCATGGGTTGAATAGGAAGGATTAGGCTTTCTCTATTGGGTGGTGCTGACATTGCCTATAGACTAATTTGCTAATTCTGAGAAGTAACCACTGGGATTTGGCCATAATTCCATGCAGAAGGAATCAAGGAATCGAAGTTGAGATGAGGTAACTCTGCTCAAAAGTGTAAATGCTTTATTGTCACCATTGATTTCTGGCTGGTCTCAGAAATTCCCAAGAGCTGCTTTTAGTGTGCATTAGCTACAAGTCAGAATCTCACCAGGGCTGCACCCTCTCAGCCTGTGACTGTAAAAGGATGACTCACCTGTGTTCGTGTACTCCAGAGAGCCTAAAGATGCCTTGCAGAGAGGGTGTTGCTCCCTAGACCAGCACATAGGGCTCAGGAGATGTCGCCTTATGCCTCCTGGATGGGTTTGTATTATGTCTGCTGCAGAATCTCCAGAAGCTGGGAGGGGTCCTCATCTGGGAGAAGTCCACAGGGGCTGTTGGTGAATATAGCCAAGCCCAGCCCACCCCAACTCTGTGAGGGGAATGGAATGGAAATGCAGGCTCCCATTGTGAAACTCACCTATGCGTCCTGGCCCTGGCATTACCCAAGATAAACTTAGGAGATTCATGTGGGCTTGGCCGCAGTCAATGGGAGTGCTTTTGGGAAGGGGCCTTCGTCTTATCATCTTGGCACATCTGAGCTTATCTAGTAAAGAATTCCACAGTTACTTCTTCAGGGCCTGCTAAGGGCCAGGCTCTGAACAAGCCACAGGCCCCACCCTCAAGAGGTATACAGCCTAGAGGGCCGGCCCCATCCTGCAGCCGAGGGGCTGAGCGCACTGTGAAAGCGTCCGCAGCCGCACTCCTGCGACGTGGAGGTACCTTTGCCAAATGTGACTGTGGACAGAGATGAGAGCTCCGTAAGCAGCAGGCCTTATGTCCTTCCTGCTGCCTATTCTGACTTTGGGGGCCTGGTTCCCTCTCCCTGCCTCCACATCATTTTCCGCCTCTTGGAAGGTCCTTAGCCAGACTCTCTGCTCGACTTTCAATTTCATTTCACGTCGGACGTAGTCTCCTGGGTCACTAGCAGCTCCAAGCTCTGCAGCCAAAGGACCACCTACCCAGGAGCTTTGTAGCCAAGGGACCGCCTACCCACTTCCATGTCCCCAAACTAACTGATGACTCTATCTCCAACTTTCCTGAGCACCTGCTGTATGCTAGACATTGGACTAACTTTAAAAGCCAAAGCCTGACACTGGGGGCAGCTACTCCCTCCATGCACCCACCTCTCCTCTCACCAGCTCCCCTTGTACTTTTGTTTCAGCTGCACTGAACCCCTGGCTGTTGCCCACACAGGTGTCATCCACACTTGGGGCCCTTGAGGATGCTCTCCCTCTGTCTAGGATGCTCTCCCTCTGACTAGGATGCTCTTTCTCTAGCCGATCTTTCTTTCTTTCTTTCTTTCTTTCTTTCTTTCTTTTCTTTCTTTTCTTTCTTTTCTTTCTTTTCTTTCTCTTCTTTCTCTTCTTTCTTTTCTTTCTTTTCTTTCTTCTCTTTCTCTCTTTCTTTCTCTTTCTTTCTTTCTTTCTTTCTGTCTGTCTGTCTGTCTTTCTTTCTTCTTTCTTTCTTTCTTTCTTTTTTTTTTTTTTCTGAGACAGAGTCTCACTTTGTTGCCCAGGCTGGAGTGCAGTGGTGCAATCTTGGCTCATTGCAACCTCCGCCTCCCAGGTTCAAGCAATTCTCCTGCCTCAGCCTCCTGAGTAGCTGGGATTACAGGCACCCGCCACCATGCCTGGCTAATTTTTGTATTTTTAGTAGAGATGGGGTTTCACCATGCTGACCAGGCTGGTCTCAAACTCCTGACTTGTGACCCACCCGCCTCGGCCTCCCAAAGTGCTGGGATTACAGACATGAGCCACTGCGCCTGGCCTCTAGCCCACTTTTCTATATGCCCTGCTCATTCTTCGAGGCGCAGGTGAGATGCCGCCAGTTCCATAAAGCCTCCCTGAGGGCCGCCTGCACCCAGCTGTGGCCCTTACTCCTCAGGCTTGGAGGACAGACGCTTCCCGTGAATGCGTGTCGCCCTCTGCAAGCCTATGACCTTATTAGTCAAAGACCAGGCCCTTGACTAGTAAAATATTGCCCAGCCTTTCCCCTCCCAGTCTCACAAATCCAGTCTAGGTAGGGCCTGGCACGGAAACCATTCCTCCAGCCAGTGTCCAGCTCTCTAATTACATCTTGTAGTTTTAAGGCTTGGTTATTATTTTCAAATGATGGCATGAAGGGGAGGGAACTGAAGTCCCTAGCGGGAATAAAACCAAATCACTTAAATTTCCTGGGAAGATACTTGCTTCTCTTATTGCCATTGTAGAGATAGACTAAAATGTTGGCAAAGTTTCTGTCGTTGAGGTTGACTTCTGGCTCCATCACTTACGGCCAAATGACTTTGTGAAACACACTTAAACCTCTTAAAGCCTCTGTTTCCTCGTCTGTGAAATGGGGAAACACCCAGCAGCAGGCAGAAAGGATGTGTCTGAAAAAGCCTGCCTGCCACTTCTGACCTGCAAGGGTTTATGTCCCCTCTCTTCCTCCTGTTTGAGAATCACTGGCCTTCAGGATCTACTTAAGGGTACTCAGTAAGTAGCTGAGAATGCAATGATGTCATGTACACATTACATAATACTAAGCACAGAGCAGCTCCATCAGAGCCCTCTCCCTTTCTCCGTGTCCTATACAAGCCATAACTTTCCTTGGTGCTGTAAAGCCAGAGCGGGCAGTATTTACAGAGCACAGAGAGGTTAACTGTAGAGTGTGCGGTAGCACCACCTCTGAAGCCAGAAGGAATTTGTCCTGGCATAGAAAGGGAGTGTGCTGTGCAGGAAGGAATCACCTTCTGCCTTGGATGAAGCTGCTGCTAGCCCCTTTCTCTTCACGGCCTTTGAGGTTACAGGCAGGTGCACACCCTTATCCACCCTTTACCCATGTGGGAAAACATGGCTTTGTGCTCATATCCATGGTGCAGAAGACCAGTGCTGAAAGCCCAATGGCAAAGGTGCAGAAACTGTGGCCAGACTGGAGCTGACCGTGTGTGGTTTTGTAAATTGCAAGCTGAAAATAGCTTCCAACAATATGGGGTCAAGGATTTTTGAAGCACCATTATTAAAGCATCTCAAACTTCAGTTTGTAATGTGCCTGTCCCTACATGCCACCCCTTCCCCTGCCCCAGAAGAAAGTGTCACACTCCACTTTCTTTCTTCCTCCACTTTTTTCTTCCCTTCAGTGCCTCTTCTCCATCCTGGCCCCCACAGCAAGCTGATGAGGCACCTGGGCACTGTGGCAGGCTGTACCTGTATGATTGAAGGATCCCATTGGCTGCCTGCAGCTAAGCCTAAGCTTGTGGACAGCCTCCTAGGACTCAAATGAGTTGCAGTGTAATCATCTCCTTTTAGACACACTCCTGTGCTCATTTCTCAATTTGAGAACCTGTCTTCTGGATCCAGGCCTTTCTGATGAAGGTTTTTACCCTTCAACGCCACTTCTAAAAATGATCTAGAAACAAAGAATAAGTTATTTATTTCCTTGGACCTCTGCTTGTTTTTATTTATTTATTTATTTTTCTTGTCCAAGCTGAAGTCTCCATGCCTTCTGACAGACATGCGGTAGCCTTTCTGGCAGCTCCCTGCGTCCTGTGAGCTGCTCACTTCACCTCCTGTGCTTCTGGCCAGGGCTTACAGCAGTGCTGTCGTCCTGTGTGCTTGAACGGTGCTCAACTGTGTGCAAATTGGTTTTACATTCATATTTTAAATTTGCTCCTCATACTAATTCAGTGACATAAGAATGCAGGTGGTTTTATCCTTGTTTTGTAGAAGACACTAAGTTTTGGGTGAGTTGCGTTCACCCAGGGCCACTTGGTCAGGACTAGAACCCAGGTTCCTGGGCTCAGTCCCCTGCCTGTCCCCTCTGCCCCTGAGGTCCTGGAGTGATGGTTCTTAGATCACATCCTCTATTTCCTGAATTAGGAAATAACAGATCGTGAGAAGTTTTGCAGTCTCATACCCAACCACCTTATAGCCTGGGTCACTGAGTCCCATTTTTTTTTTTTGGGGGGGGGGGTGTTGCAGTATACACGTGTGTGTTAAAGATAGTCTTTTCATTCAAACCTGTAGGAGCACTGAGGTTCCTACATTGGCATTTGAGCCCTGTCCAAGTGGATCTCTCTTCTCTGTCCACAGTCACATTTGGCAAAGGCTGTATTTCTGCTCTGACCTGTGCGGGTCTCTCCAGCAAAATGATGTTATCGCTTTTCCTCCCAGCATGGTGACGTCCCTGGTGATGCTGTGATCAGTGTGTAATTAAAGGGAGCCATGCATGGCTGCTCTCAGACTGTTGCTGAGGGCTTTTGATCATTGGGAAATCTCAGTGGTGTAGGTTTTAGTGGAAACTGTATCCAGCCAGGCCATTCATAGCTTCTACACCATAGAGGGAATGTTTGTCATTATCAGAGGGCATGGGTTTCACTTTTTTATGTCTGCAGCCTGAGTCGGGTGAACCTTTCTCTTACCCTATGGAAGCATTAGAATAATGCCTGCCTGCCTACCTGACTGCCTTCCTGCCATCCCTGTCTGTCCATCCATCCATCCATTTATCAATCTAAGGTGAGAGCAAAGATGTACCATAGAAAATCTCTTTCCCACAGTAAAAACCTCTTTTCTACAGTAGAAAGCTCTTCCAGTCTGAGTTTCCATGTCTGCCCCTTCAGTCATAGGAACCCCATCCTGCTATGTACTGCAAAAGCAGCTGACTTCTGCTGCAGTGTCATTCCCGTGGGTCTCAGCCTCCTGGTGCTGAGGCCTGGGGACTGTGTTCCGAGCCAGCCTGGGTTCTCCAGGGAAGTGTGGAGGTGCCCAGTGTGTCATCTGCTCTGGAAAATGGAAGCCACTTGTACTTCACTGTCCTCCCTCCCATCTCCCAACACCCCTTTCTCTTCACTGAAATGCTGAACAAACATCCCTGCCCCTGCTGACTGACTCTTTTTTGATAAGGAGATGGAAAGATAGACTCAGGTGCCTTGGGTCAAGTCCCTTCCTATCCACCTTGGTTTCCTCCTGTGTAAAATGAGAAAGGTGAATTGAACTGTCTTTCCAAACTGGCAGACCATTATAGATTCTGTTGATATCGTCGCAGCATTCTGGGAATGGGAGGGACACCAAGGGCATCTCGCCTCATGTTGCAGCATCCTGGATCTGTCAGTCTCAAGCGGATCACCTCCCACAGTGGGGACGTGGCCACTTTCAGAGCAGCCCATTATTTGATGATTGGATGAGTTTGTTAGAATGTCTTTCTGTCTATTAAACCTAAAACAATCTATGCCCCTTTGGTTTCTACCCATTGCCCCTGCTAAACACACTCTGATGCCAAACGAAAACATGTCCGCACACCTTTCCCCACAAAAGTCCTGCAGATACTCAGATTTACAGAAAAGCTCTTATTTACTGAGTTGTCTTTGGAAATAGCTGATAGCTCTTCGCGCGCACGCGCGCACACACACACACACACACACACACACCCTTCATGCCACGATGCCAGACACACACACACACACACACACACACCCTTCATGCCACAATGCCAGACACAAACACACACACACACCCCCTTCATGCCACGATGCCAGACACACACACACACACACACACACACACACCCTTCACGCCATGATGCCAGCCAGTGGGAAATATGGATGGAAAGCCTTTCCTCTCTGCCAGGCTTCCAGAGGCAGAGAGCAGGCCTGTCTGGAGGAACTCTTTGCAGACATACATTTCTTAACGGGGAAGCCAGCGCTCCAGCTTGTAGCTTTCTCCAAGTCCCTTTCTGGCATCCTGAAGATTAATCTTGTCAGCTGCTGGGAACACAAACGTGTGTGCTGATTCATTACAGTAGCTTGGTGTACAGGTCTGTAGCCTGGGAGCAATGGGGTGTATGGTATAGGGGTAGCCTTGTGCTCCTGGGCTACAAACCTGTACAGCACGTTTCTGTACTGAACGCTGTAGGCAGCTATAACACAGGGGTAAATATTTGTGTATCTAAAAATACCTAAATATAGAAAAAGTACGGTACAAAGAAAGAGTAAAACATGAAAAATGGTGCCTCTGTATAGGGCTTCTACCATCAGTGGAGCTTGTAGGACTGGAAGTTGCTCCGGGTGAGTTAGTGGGTGAGTGTGAAGGCCTGGGATGTTACTTTGCACTGCTGTAAGCTTTTTCTATTCAGGCACATGTAGGCTATGTTAATTTATAGAAATAAATGTTCTTTCTTCAATAATAAATTAACCTGAATTTACTGCAGCTCTTTTCCTTAGAAACTTTTAAATTTTAAAAACCTTTTTGACTCTTGTAATAACACTTAGCTTAAAACACAAATATATTGTACAGCTGTACAAAAATTTCTCTTTCTTTCTTTCTTTTTCTTTCTTTCTTTCTTTCTTTCTGTCTGTCTGTCTGTCTGTCTGTCTTTTATTTGGCAGGGATCTCACTATATTGCCGAGGTTGGTCTCAAACTCCCGGGCTCAGGCAACCCTCCTGCTTCAGCCTCCCAAAGTGCTAGGATTACAGGCATGAGCCACCACACCCAGCCAAAAGTAAATACTTTTTCTTTTTATCCTTATTCTGTAAGCTTTTTTCTATTTTTTCAGTTTCTAATTTTTTTAAACTTTTTTGTTAAAAACAAGCCAAACACACACATTAGCCTAGGCTGCACAGGGTCAGGATCCCCAAGACGTCACTAAGCAATGGGGATTTTTCAGCTCCGCTATAATCATCTGGGATCATCCTCTGTCTGTGTGTTCTGTCGTTGACTGAAACGTCGTCACGTGGTGCGTGGCTATATACAATGCTGCATGGCAACAAGTTGCCAAGAGTGTGCATCTGGGAGTGTTTGGCACACCAGCTCGTCTGCCTCTGCTTGTTAGGTATAGCAGAGGTGATTCAAATATGAAATGTTTATCATGCTGGAAGCTGAAAATCTAGTTTTCTTGGTGCAGACACATTCCTTTTTAGAGTTCAGTAGATGCTGTCACTTATGGGACACACTTCTCCTGAAGGTCTTTGATCATATTTGCCTATAGAACTTCCAGAAACTCTTGGACACCTATTGAATTCTCCAGTTTTTTCCTTCTTAGGTGAGAAGAAAGTTCCCACCCTTCTTCCCCCTCTCCCACTCCCCACCCCCAGGGCTGGTTCAGTTATCCACCTGCCGATGTCAGCTGCTGGGATTCCAGGGCCATTCAGGAAAAATTAATTTTCCTTTCTTTATCAGAGCATTGGGCCTTGCAGCCATCTGTCTGCTCGGCAGGCCGGGCACCTGGGGCTTCAGCCGTCTTTCTCTTCACATTTCATGCTCCTTAATCTGCCTGATTCCTTCTCTCGCCACCCTCCTCCTGTCAGGTCCCTGAGACCATGCTGGTGCTTACAGCTGCCCACCACCTCCAAGCAGGGCTTTTTATTTATGATGATGTAAGCTTTCGTTCCACTAGAACTCAGCAGGATGATTCAGTTTACGGAATGTAGTTACTTCTGCCCTTGTTAACCAGAAAATCTAGTCCATCAGAATATATGGTTTTGGTAGAAAGAGAATTGTGCATGGAATTAAGCAAATAATTAACATCTGGCTTCACTTTCTTCATTGGTAAAATGAGAATCATATTGTGCATCTCAGCGTTAATCTGTGTAAACCTGAAAGTATTCCATATATTTATGAAAGATGATTATTACTAGTCTTTAAGCATCCTGCTTCACTAGGGTCTCCTGGCTGGTAGGTGTCAGTTGCAAATCTCCAAGTAAGCCAAGAGTAAAACCGTGGCGTTCCTCCTTGGCTCTTCAGCTCTGATTAGGTGTATCCATCTCCCCATTGAAGGCTGATGTCATTAGTTCCTCCAGAAACTTTGCCTACCTCTCAAACTGCAATTTAAATACAGTTTAAATTAATGGTGAACAGAGACATAGTTTGTAATAATAACAACTCCTGCTTAATGAATGTGTATCATGTGCCAAGCACCGTTCTAAGCACTTCGTTTCTTTTTTTTTTTTTTTTTTTTTTTTTTTGAGACAGAGTCTCAGTCTGTTGCCCAGGCTGGAGTGCAGTGGTGCGATCTTGGCTCACTGCAGCCTTGACCTCCCAGGCTCAAGTGATCCTCCTGCCTCAGCCTCCCAAGTAGTCGGGACTACAGGCGCGTACTGCCATGCCTGGCTAATTTTTTTATTTGTAAAGATGGGGTTTCTCCATGTTGCCCAGGCTGGAGCATTGGAATGTTTAATTATCCCAACTCCATAAAGCCAATACTATTTCTGTCCCCATTTTAGAAGTGAGGAAGCTGAGGCACAGAAAGGCAAAAGCTCATGGCCAGCATGTCACAGCTGTAAATGTGGAGGTGGGCTTCAGAGCTTAGCGGTGTGGCCCTGGAGCCCCTGCTCTTGATCACATGCCACCCTTGTCCTCTGGGTATTGCAGGCTGGCACTGAGGGACCCCACTGGGTTCCTTAGTTCCTTAGGAGTGAGGTCCCGCCTGGCTCCCCCAAGTCTCACTGGCTGGTTTCTAGCATCTTCCTCTTGGGCCTGCTAGATGCTGATCACCTGCCTGGACTTCTGTCTTCATTGCCAAACCTCTTCACTGAGGCCCTCAGGGATAGACAGCAAAGATAGTGTCCTCATTTTATAGAATTTGCCCAAGGTCACAGAACTAGGAAATGGAAGATCCAAGCCTCAAGTATAATCCAGTGTTCTTTTCACTGTGTGGTAATATTATATATTTTGTGATGACTATAAAATTAGCCTGGATATGGTGGGGTCACTGGTAAACATTTACCATAGAGGTTTGTCACCTCCTGCCTGCCTCGTCACCCTGGCCCTGCCCCTGCCCCTGCTTGTGCTCTGAGAGTGGTCTTCTCAGAAGGAGGTTCTCAGTTCTCGTTTGAACTGTTGCTTGCATTGTTGACTTGGGACCACAGTGGAGGAAAGAGAGTGGGAAAAGTGTCCTACAGCTGGAATGGAGCTTTCTGGAGATGCACTTTCTTGCTGTAGCAGATTCCAAGCCATTCTTTGTGACTGCTGATTTGTGGTGCATTTTGCTGCAGTTGCAGAAATAGCCGTGCTATAGTTAGCCAAAGGCTATATGTCAGGCTTGCTCTGTAACAGCTAGCTGCAAAGCCAAGGCCTGCCCTTGCTTGTAAGGTGCTGATGAATGTGGAGCTAGGACTGAAAAATCCACCCGCCTTTCAGGCAAGTCAGATCACCTGTCCCTTTCATGAACAAAGAAGACTGTGTGTGTTTGGAAATGAATGAGGAGAGGGAAAGAGGGTGGTTCGGGTTCTGAGTCTAGGGTGTTTGAGCAATGTGGGGGTCAGATAGTGGGTAATGAGGATGCCTGTGAGAAAGCGAGTCTGCTTCCTCAGCAGCTTGGGAAGGAACCGGCCGATGGAGCAGGCCAGCGCAAGGGAGAACACTGTTTGTGTCTCATTTCTGAGAATAGGCCATAGGGGGCACATGGGATACATTGAAGGAGGGACCTGAATGGTCCTGCCTGCAGAATTTGCAGGTCTTGGCAATGGTGTTGTGTTTGCAGGTTCCGGGCTAAGCAGACCCTTGGGGATCCTGTCACCACTGGGTCCGGCTCTGCCTTGTTTTTCTGAGCGTATGGGACAAAGCCACAATTGGTGCAGCCCGAAGGCCTCTTCTGATCTGGCCTCAAGCTGATCTTTCAGCCTCACTGCCCTCCTCTCCCTTCTCCCCACACCCTGAAATTGTATGCACGCTTTGTTATGTATGGCCATGGGTACATTTGTTCAGATTCTTGAAGGTGCTGACTTGAGCCCAGCCCCTCCGGATTGCCTGTTGCCTCCGTTCCCCTCCTCTCGCCTCCAGGGCTTTGCTCAGGCTGATTTCTTAGCATAGCATGTCCTTCCCCAACTCTGGCTGTGGAAACTTACTTCCTTTGTAAGCTGAGCTCTAGCATAGCTACTTGCATGAACCCTTTCCCTGAGCTACACTTCACCCTTAAGTTGGAATCACCTCTCCTCTTTCCTCCGTTTCTGAAGCATTCTGCTAATGACTTGGTTAAAGCATTTATTTAATCTTACCTGGTGTCTCCACAGCTAAAGGTTATAAAGTCCTTGAGGACCAGCAAGGTCCACCCCATCTTCACTCATCTCTGCCTTTCCCCCTAAGCCCAGCCCTGCCTAACAGTTTCTAGAAGACAGCAGGCTGCATTCAGATAGTCCCTGTCTACTGAGTGTGATCATTGTCACTTCAAAGTCAGCTCCAGAGTCATCGCTAAAGGTGCTAATGGGCAACTCCTACCTGTTGGTGGGCATGCTGGGGCTGTACCTGACAGTCCTCAGAGAGGGACCACAGATCTACCAGGAAATCCTGGCAACTGAGTACCTTGCACTGAATATTTACTGAGACGGGCAAAATGGCAGGAGAGACATTCAAATGGCTAAAAAGCACACAAAAAGATGTTCAACATCGTTAGTCATCAGGCAGAGTGTAAAGAAAAGCTACAATGAGATACCAGTTCATATCCACTGGACAGCTATAATAATAAAAAAAAAAAAGGCAGGACAATAACAAGTGCTGGTGAGGAGTTGGAGACATTGGAACCCTCACTCACCGGTGGTGGGAATATGAAGTGGTACAGCTGCTCTGAAGGACAGTCTGGCTGTTCACAAACTTAGTTACCATGACCAGCCATTCCACTCCTAGATAGGTGTATAGAGACCCAAGAGAACTGAAAACATATGCCCGCACACTAACATGCAAATGAACATTCATATCAGCATTATTCATAATAGCCAAAAGGTGGAAATAACCAAATGTCTATCAACTGATGAATGGAAAAGCAAAATGTGATGAAATGTTATTTGGCCATAGAGGGAATGAAGAATTGATACATACCACAGCACGATGCACCTTGAAAGCATTAAGACGAGTGAAAGAAGCCCGTCACAGAAGACCACACTATATGCGTCCATTGAGATGAAATATCCAGAAGAGGAGGCAAAAATGGTTGCTTGGGGCTGGGGCAGGGGGTCCAGGAGTTTTGGGGGAGCAATAGCTAAAGGGTATGAGATTTCTTTTCGAGGTGATGAAAATATTCTAAAATTGTGTCATAGTTGCACAACTCTGAGCATACGAAAATCTACTGAATTGTACATGTTAAATGGGTGAATTGTACAGTATTTAAATTATATGTCAAGAAAGCTGTTACCAAAAAAAGAGAGAGAGAGCAGGAGGATGTAAATGGCTGCCATATAAGTGCAGACTTCAGTGTTCACGCTAAACTCTGCTGTCCCTCTCTATGTTAGCCGCGACCTTCCCCACACACAATATTTTTTCCAGGGTAGAACAAGCATTAAGTACTGACAGATCTGTATAAAGTCATTTTTTAAAAGATGAAAATTTTTATTTCATTTTAATGATTTAGTTGCCTTTTTACTTTCCAAGAGAATGAAAATGACTCATCTCGCATTTGGATTTTTTTCTTGGCCACTGGGACAAGATGGTTCTACTAATCTTCCAGTGTTGGCAGATGCTTTCATTTATTCAGTCAGCCAGTCATTCTTGCACAGCAAATATTTATTGTGTACCAGTGTTTTAAGATTTGAAGAGGTGGAAATTAAAGTCTCCACCTTCAAGGAGCTTTTACAAGGGGAGAGACATTCAAGTAAGCAAGTAACAGATAAGTATTGTGATGAGGGGCTCTAAACACACAGGAGAGGCCCATTAGAGGTAATCAGGGAAGGCATCAGGAAGAGGTGACATATTGGAAGGAAAGTAGGAGTTGGTCAGGAAGAAAGGACATTTTAGGTCCAGGGAGCTACAGGAGCAGTGGCTCAGGGTAGTTTAGGGAGCTATGAGAGTTTAGTCCGGGACCCCAGGGTGTGCAGGTAAGAGTGCTGGTCCAAGGAGTCAGACACAGAGGGCCTCATAAACCATGCAAAGGCATTTGTGCTGTATCCTGGTGGGGATGGGGAGGTCTGGTTTCATTTTCATTTTAGGACGTTGACATTGGTTGCATGGTGGAGATTAGATTGGAGAGAAGTGAAAACATGAATACTTGGGGCTGAGATGAAACTTAAGGGGGGCAGCTGGAAAGGAGGATGAATGCGCTATGGGTTAAGGATGCACCGGGGGTTCTGGCTTGGGCGCCCTGCTGGGTGATGATGTGGTGTGTCAGGTAGGAAGGGATGTGCAGGCATTGGTCAGTCATTTGCCTCCCTGGGGGGCTGTACTGAGGCTGAGCTATCAACGCTTCCCTGAGCAGACTAGGACTGCATGCTAGAAAGGGATGGAAATGTTCTGAATCTGCCTTCCGCCAGTGGTGTGGCCATGTGCAGTCAGCTTCCCTGGCCCTGTTGCAGGTTACAGGTCCTCATGGGCCCTGGGCTCCTGGCATGCCAGGCTCTTTCTCTTGCCTGGACCTTGGGTTTCCCAACTATCTGTATGAGGAGACGGATTTATGGATGTTTAAGCTCACTTCTAGCTCTGATACTATGTCAGCCTATGTGATGTACACATTTGCACAATTACCTCTTTCAATGATTTTTATATAATAATTTCAGAGACCCTTAAATTCATTCTGATCAATCAAATATCTTACTTTTTATTAATACTTCCTCCTTCTACATGGTGTTTTGCTCTTTAAAAAAATTACACACACACACACACACACACACACACACATATTTTGTCTCACTCTGTCACCCAAGGTGGAGAGCAGTGGCATGATCATGGCTCACTGCAGCCTCAACTTCCTGGGCTCAAGAGATCCTCCTGCCTCAGCCTCCCAAGTAGCTGGGTCTACAGGCATGTGTCACCATGCCCGGCAAATTGTTTTGATTTTTTGTAGAGATAGGGTCTCAGTATGTTGCCCATGCTGGTCTTGAACTCCTGGGCTCAAGTAATCCTCTTGTCTCAGCCTCCTAAAATGCTGGGATTACAGGCATGAGCCACCACACCTGACTATTTTTAAAATTTTAGCATTGTCTATATTTTCTTTATTACATGCCACCTCAAAATCTTTGCAAGTAGATGGGGCCTGAGGAATAACTAAATCAATAAAAATACGTGAATTAAAATTTTGATTCCAGCACCTTTTTAGCAAGCCCATGATATCCCTGGAGGAACTGACAAAGATACCCAGGAGTAACACAAAACCAAATCTAGGAATGATGCTTGAGAGTCAGATCCATTGTGTGAGATACTCCCCAAACTTAGATTCCAGTTTTGCTGTGTCTCCCTTCCTAAGGCCTCTCTTTTAAGCACTGATCTCTGAACACTCACGTTTACTGGGGAGCTGTGTTGGAGAAGGCTTTTCGCAAAGCGAAGACTCTTCTAGAATGCAGATGCCCACCCCAGGTCCCTCAGGTTCTTCCCACCTCTACCCCTAAAGACTTCTTTCAATTTCTTAGCCTGGCTCTGAAAATCCACAGAGGGAACATTTTGTAAAATGGAGGTTGCTGCAGTCGAGTTACAGAATGGTACATGGGAAGATGAAAAGACCATTTCCTTCTGCTTCCCTGTGAGAGTCTTTCGGTCCCTCTGTTTTATAACAGCATAATTGCATCGCAACCAGGCAAGAAAATCAAATCACCTCCTACCAGATTTGTAGTGTTTTTCCACCAGGCAGCCAGGTCAGAGCAGAGGGCCCCTGGGAGGCCGTGCCTTTGCTCCCTCCGGCCACCTGGCAGATGGGGTGGCGATGCTGTCGAACAGTCTTGTCTTCTCCAGGGAGGGGAGTGTTGGGATCAAATTGAAAGAAGGAGGAGGAGCCCTCCAGGGATGTCTGTTTTTTGTATCTCCTTTTTCTCACGAATGGACATTCTGTCCCTGCGTGCTTCCTTCCTGTGCAGAATGTTAAGCCTTTATGCCCGGTTGGGTTTTTTGCCGAGACTGTTGCAGAATTGAGAACACCAAAGGTGGAAGGCCAAATCCACGGGCTCCTTTCTAGAGAGCAGGAACTGTGCCTTCATCGCTTTTATGTCCCCAGTGCTTGGTACAATGCTCTGTTGTACACAGTCCCAGCGAACATTTGGGACTAATGTAAATGAGTGAATGAAAGAATGATCACAGAATGACCAATCGCGTTTACCAGTGGGAAGGCAACTTCTGACCTGCCACAGGCCAGGACAGCGCCAAAGAGGGTCAGGTGTGGGAACGAATACCCCACCGCTTGGCTCTGTGGCTACTGTGGTTTCCGCAGGCCTGGGTCTGGCAGCCTTTCATTCACGGCCTTACCCTGCCTCACGCTGCCTCACGCGGCACTGAGTGGGCCTCTCAACCTCACCTGTGTGTTAGGAGTAGCACTCAACTCACTAAAGAAAAAGAAAACTGCACCAGCTTGCCCAAGGCGGGTCTGCAGTAAACAGAAATTGAAAAATAACCGTATGGCGTGCATGTGATTCGGGCATAGGTCACTGCTGACATTTTTCATTTGCTGACTATAAAGCAGAAATGTCTCCATGTGGTTTTGGGGGTACTGCCTGTGTCTTTCTCAGTTATCTCGGGGTGTCGTGAACCTGCGGAAGAGCTGCTCCTGCCCGCACCTTCCCTGTTGAGGGCAGTGTTGTCTGGGCGGGGTTCTGGCTGCTGCGGGAGGTGGGCGACTGCTGGAGCGGCTGTGACTGCCTAGGACTGTCCTCACGCAGGTCTCTGCCGACACCTGCTACCAGGTTGGCGCCAGCAGGGCCTCTAGGTCTGATCCCATCTCCTGGCCACAGATTTTGATCATGAACATTTCAGCTTACTTCAGGCAAGACTTCAGTTGAAAATCAATATGGTTTCTTTGCTTCATTGAGATAATTTGCATTTGGAAGCATGGGGCCAGGGGATTGATGGAGCTTGAGTTCTGATGGAGGATGACCCCCCCACCGAAAGAGTTTTGAATCAGGTGGTGGGGAGGGCAGATGTCACAGCCCTTTGCTGCCCTTCCTGGGCTCTTCCCATTGCCCACCCCCACCAGGCTTGTGAGCTCATATCCTGGCCTTGTGAGCTCCTTCCTGCACCCCTCCTGTGGACAGGCTAGGGCTGCCCTCCTGGTCCATGGCCCTACCTAAGGACTGCCTGCCCTGGGCTGCTCTCCCAATTCCCCAGCCCCCCGATAGAAGGAAATGGGGATGAAAGGCCCAGACCCCAGGCTTCCCCAACTTTTAGGACTGTTTGGTCAAAGGTCGAGGAGTAGAGGCCAAAAGCATCATGTCCAGGCCCCTAGCTGAATATCAGTTCAGCTCCCTGTCAGAGCCAGGCCCCCTCCCCTGCTCTTGGGGACCTGTCTAGCCTAGGTGTGTCTGACGTCACTGTCTTCCTTGTCATGTGGTCCCTTACACACCTCTTTTTTCTCATTCTCATTTTCTCTTTTTTACACATTCTCTTTTTTCTATCAGCTTCTTGAGGGCGGGGATCAAGCCTTTCATTTTTTTCTCTTTCCTTGTGAGTAACTGCTCAGTAAATGTGTAATAAATGAATAAATAATGGGTTAGCTTGAAAGAAGTTGAGATGCCATTTATTCGTACTGCTCTTTTCCCTCCGTCCTTCAAATAACCCATGACAGCCTTGTGCACCCGGCAGTCTGATAGAAAATACAGATGTGTGCTGCATCCGTGAAAAATGCTTCCAGTGCCGGCTCAGACTCCAGCCTCTCTGGAGCCAGCCCTTTTCCGTACTCTGCTTGGCTCTAGTGGGAGTTGTGGTCCCTGGAACCTGGCTGACTGTGTCCCGGCCAGCAAGGGCAGCCTTGTGATACTGGAGGTTGATGTGGGGTCCACACTCCCATGGGGTTCAAAGTGTCTTGGGTTTTTGGAAGTAGACAGTAAGGCATGTGCTCATTAGTTTATCAGTCTGTCAGCAAATATTTCCTGAGCACTGCCTGCTTACCAGACACTGTGCCAGGTGCTGGGGCTGCGTTGGTGAGCAAAACAAACGTGGTCCTTGCCCCCACGGAATTCACAGTCTAGAGGGGGAGGCCTAGAAACATTAGACAGATTATCAGGGGAAAACAAAGTTATTCTGTGCCAGGCCCAAAGCCTCAGAGCTCTCTCATGCTGCCATTGCAAACCATTTCCCTTCCAGCTGAGTCCTAGGTCTTGGATTTACACCCATCGTTCTCCCAGAAGCATCTCAGTCCAGCCCCCAACCATCTGGTCAGTTCCTGTAGAAAACCTTGTCATTTTCCTTAAGGCAGCTGGCAAGCACCTAGAACATTGCCGTTTAGGATGAGGGACTCTACCTGAGATCTGGCTTACTGCGTAACCACCCTGGCCCTCTGTGTCTTTGTCTGTAAAATAAGGGCTGTGGTCTAGACCCACACTTCTCAAGGTGAGTTCCATGGAACACCAATCCCAGAACGTGTCCTGGAAGAAAAGGATGTAATGATCGAGTAAGTTTGAGAAATACATACATTTTATTCCCCCTCTTCTAGATTCACGGAGCACACTAAAGGCTCCTAGAAGTCCTGAAGTACACAGTCCTGTCTAGCTTTGTTGAGCGTTAGCTTTTTGAAGCTTTTTGACCCAGATCCCTTTGTTCACATGATACCTATTTTCCTGAGGCGTTAGGACCCTTGGAACTTGCTGCAAAGGTCTTTGAAGGGCCTTCTGCTCTGCCTGCTGGAATTAGGGTTCTGGTGATGCCCTGGGGCGGAGGACAGAAGTTGATATGGGGCAGTGCCCAGACCCTGTAGCATCTGGTGCCCCCCTTCCTCTGGGATTATCGTGCCCGCGTCTGAGGAGATGGCTGGCTGTGAATTTCCTGCAGTGGGCTCCGGAGACATTTAAGATGCTCACTGGTGGTGGCACTGCCTTGGAATCCGCAATCATTCTTAATTGGTCTCAGAACCATCAGCTGGCGAAAGCATCTGTCAGGGGAAACTTGAGCAGCGTTCAGAGTCCCATTAATAATTCAGCTGACGAGCTCCTTCAGACGCAGGCCTTGCAGCCCTCAGGACTCACTCGTCTTCTGCCTGCAGAGATATTCCAGGGAGGCCTTCTCTGTGATATCACCGACGTTAGTGACTCAGGCAGTAGCACCTCCGTGTTCTTCCAGAATCCCCAAAGCCTCATCAGTCAGGAGAGGGAAGATTGGTACAGATTAAGCCCTCTCTAATTCCATCAGCCGGCCGGGAGAGGGGGGCTTGCTGACGGGGAGGCTCTGGGGAGTGGATGCTGATGGCAGGGTTTAGGCAGCCCCTTATGCTGTGCTGGGGGGATTTGTCCACTATGATGGATAGGTGGTGGTGGGCCCCTCCACTCCTTCCACTGCCTGTAGCCATTCAGGAAAAAAATGTTGGTTTTTTTTTTTTTTTTTTTTTTTTGGTAAATTAGAGGCTTGCACATTGAAGGTACTAAAAATATTGGTTGAATGAGTTCTAGCTGATTAGATCTGGTTGTCATTCCCATTTAGTAGAATGATAGAATGCCATCGCTGAATGGGGACACGGAGATCATCTCCTCCAGCTCCTTCATTTTTCAGTGTAGGAAAGTGAGATCGGAGAACAGTGACTTTGTCAAGGTCACCCAGCTGGTTGGTTGCAGAACCAGGCCAGTGCCCAGGCTTCTGGCTTACAGCACCTGGTCCTTTCCAGCTGGCCACACCCTGCCTCTGAGCACAGAGGGCTCAGTGTCCTTCTTGGAGGGCTGCAAACAGCCCCAGGCACAGCGATGTGGAGATAGCAGATGCTCTTCCCACTCTGCTGCTGAGCCACCAAGGGGAGCGTGTCGCCCCCGCCGTCACACTGATGGGGTGGCGAGGGGAGTGTATTACGTGCCGTCAATAATGTGAAACCGAAAAAGCTGGAAACTTCCTTCTTTCTCTCAGCTTCCCCGCTAATTTGTGGTGCTGGGGCTGGCAGTCACCTCCCCCTTCCTGTGGAGTCGAAGGGCCTTGGGACTCATCCCTTCTCACCTGTTTGTGGGCTTTCCTAGGACCCAGCTCTGGGGTGCTCAGGCATGGGGTACTTTGCAGCTAGACTTTCCAGCTAGGCACTGAGCTGCTGTACTGAGTACTACTGAATGCTGAGTACTACTACAGTACTACCAAGTAGTACTACTCAGTACTGCTGTACTACTACTACAGTACTACCAAGTAGTACTGCTCAGTACTACTGTACTACTACTGAGTACTACATTCCAGCTAGACACTGAACTGGTGTTCCACCTTCACCTGGAGGATGGGGGGATATCAGAGCCTTACTTTTCCCATCTGCGTTTTTAACCTCAGCCCTTTTAGACTATTGAGGGGTACAATGGACTGAATAATTGTATCCCCCCAAAATTCATGTGTTGAAATCCTAACCCCCAGTGTGATGGTATCAGAAGGTGGGGCCTTTGGAGATTGATTAGGTCATGAGGGTGGAGCCTTCATGAATGGGATGAGTGTCCTGATGAAAGAGACCCTGAAGAGCTCCGTCACCCCTTCACCATATGAGGAGACTAGGGAAAGGCAGCCATCTGTGAACCGGGCAGCCAGTCCTCACCAGACACAGAATCAGTAGGCACCTTGGTCTTGGACTTCCCAGCCTCTAGAACTGTAAGAACTTGACTTCTGTTGTTTATGGGCACCCAGTCTGTGGTACTTTGTTATAATAGCTTGAGCTAAGACAAGAGGAATGGAGGATGACAATGTAGGGCCCAGGCTGGGCTTTCTCTTGGAGGCCCAGTGCTAGACGATGCCTTTAGAGATGACTTGGTCAGCACCCAGTATTATAGGTGGGGATCCTGAGGCCTAGAGAGGGGTAGCCACTTGCCCAGGTCACAGGGCCAGTTGATGGTAGGGCTAGGATGCTGGAATAAAGCTGCCTGAGTCCCTGACCTGGCAAGTGTTTCTCCTGTAGAGTCTCAGCACAAGGCCCTCAGCCTTTCTTGTTTTGGGTGCCATTCTCCAGAATAGGACCAGCATGTCTGCTAGCTCCAAACCCAAGTGGTTAGAAAGTACAGAGGAGGTTTGGGGATCAGGGAATGCTCGATGTGACTGAGGAAGGTTTTAGAGTGGGGCGCAGGGGCAGAAAAGATGAGAACATCATTTGGGGCCAGGCAGCAAAGAGGAGCCTTCAGAGGCTCCAAATTCAGCAGGGAGCAAAATGTCTAGAGGAACCCTGTCTTGGGAGGTCATCCTGGAGGGTGTGAAGGCCAAAAGGAGGTAAAGGAGCAGAGATGCGGGTGGTGGGAGCCCTTCTCCATCCATCCTGCGTGCAGCGACCCAAGGCTTTCTGCACAAGAGGGAACCCCGTCTCTCACAACCATCTTGTCCTTTGAATCGCACGCTGGGGCAGTCCTTGGCTGAATTTCTACCTGGAAGGCCTTGGGAGGTGTAGCCTGAGTAGAGGGCAGACCACATCCTCGGGTGAAAAGATAGACTTCTCAATGGCTGGGCAGCCAAGGCCTTCCTGGAGCTCAGGGAGGCTTTGGTAGATCCAGCATTTCCAAGGGCACGGCCGGTGTGCTGTGGTTCCCAGGTATTTGGGCCCTGGGAGCGTGGGGGTGCTGACGGAGGAGGCAGCAGCAGGCTAGGTGTGGCCCACAGGCCACCCAGCTATATAATCTTAGCTCCAACACACGTCACACACCCTCACACTCTCCTGCCTGTGAGCCCCAGGGAGGTAGGGGAACACCATGAGCCTGATTTGCAGGTGAGGGTTTGGGGGAGTAAGCCCTAGGAACCCTGACTGTCTGGGAACAGGGCGGGGGCTGGCATGACATGCAGGAGCTGTGCCAGCCAGGCTGCACACCCTCTCCATGCTCTTCCAGCTCCGCAGGTGCCCTGAGCTTGCCTTGTCTTGCCCTCCAGGACCCCGCAGAGTCGGTGCTCGGTGATGGAGCCACGGAGAAGGGAAATCCTGACTCTGAATCCTGAATGAAACGGGTTTCACTCTCAAAGTTACTAAGCACTTTTCATGGAGCCATCCGAGGAGAACACTGCAGGGATAATAGCAATGCTAATGATAGTCATGGGAATACAGGGGTGTTTCTGTTGCTACAGCTGAACAGGAATAATAATGTTAGTTAATATTATTGGGGTGCACCCTGTGCCAGACACTGTGCTCAATGCTTGCTTTATATGGAGTGTCTCTGAATCCTCACGGCAATGCTGTAAGGTCAATATGAATATTACTCCCATTTTCCAGATGAGAAAACTGAGGCACAGATAGATGGTTTACACATGGTTCAAGGCTAGCCTCAGAGCCAGGATGTGGTGGAGCCAGGATTCCATGCCCAGCCTGAAGCTCTTTACCAGGGTTTCCTTCTCTGTGGCCATGGGGGCTGGGGCGGGGGGGCATCTGAGCAGCAGAGGGCAGTGGTGGGGTTGGGAGGGGCACCCCCAGGAGGATGGGGCAGCTACTGTGTCAGAGTGGGTGGGGGTGAGGCCTTTGCTGGACGCCCAGGCTCTGCCCTCCTTTGAGTAGATCATCTTGTCCATGGAGCCTGGATAGAGGCCTTAGGCTGAAGACAGAGTAGAAATCTAAACTTTTTGTTTTCAGAGAGAAAAGAGAGAGCATGTGAGTTTTGAGTGGAATCTGATCCTAGAGACAGGCAGCTGGTACCCCCGTCATGAGCAGGAATCCTGCGGGGCCAGTGGGAACTTCCCATCCCAAGGGAATGCAGGGACAGGCTGCTCCCCCTCTGCGCCCAGCCCCTGACCTCCCCCTGCCTTCCCTGCTTCAGCCACAAACCCCTTGACCTTGTTGTTTCAACTGCAGAACAGGCTCCCCAGCTATTGTTCTTGGAGACGGTTCTGTGATCTCAGGACCTTTGAGAAAAGAACAAACAGCTAGGAAAACACAGGGTGGTTAAAAGATGTTTGTGATGTTTGTGCCGTATGGAACAAAAGAGGCATTCGGGAGACTCAGCATTGTTCCGCACAGTGAGGATGAAACAGCCCTCAGAGGCCTCCTCTCATCTGGGGGCATCCAGCTCATTGGCGTGGAATGTAGCTCCAGCCATCGCTCCAGTGTCAGGCCGTATACTCTGTGTGGGGCCCGGGCTAGGAGTGTGTTTACACTTGATTCACTTTTAATCCTCTCCTGGTTTCTGATCCATTCTTTCTGTCTTCTTGTTGGGAAAAGTGGCTCATGTTATCATCCGGTCACTGTCATTTCATACCAGCTACCCAGGTCCCTTACTGGATACCCTTCATTGCCTGTACTTAGCAGGACCAGTAAAGTCATATTTATATAGCAATCTAAGGTCACATAGTCATTTTTTGTGATTTCCCTTATTGGATTTTTAGATCAGCTTCACTATATATATGTTATTTCCTTTTTTTTTTGAGATGGAGTCTTGCTGTGTCACCCAGGCTGGAGTGCAATGGCGCAATCTTGGCTCACTGCAACCTCCACCTCCCGGGTTCAAGTGATTCTCCTGCCTTAGCCTCCCAAGTAACTGGGATTACAGGCCTGTGCCCCCACACCCAGCTAATTTTTTTTTTTTTTTTGTATTTTTAGTAGAGATGGGGTTTCACCATGCTGGCCAGCCTGGTCTCGAACTCCTGACCTCGTGATCCACCCGCCCTGGCTTCCCAGAGTGCCGAGATTACAGGCATGAGCCACCGCGCCTGGCCTTATTTCCATTTTTTCAAAGACAAAACTGAGGCTCAAAGCAGAGAGGTGACCTGCCTGCTGATGTACAGCTAATGACAGAGCCTCAGAGGAACGCAGTGCTCTTAGAACCCCACTGAAGATTCCTCCTTCAGGGAACTACATTTCAAAAGTTTTCTACGTCACCTCCTTCGGGAATTCTGAAACATTGTGTGCTCTTATCTTTACCCATGAAAGCTGTTTCTGGGATTGGGGCTGTCAACTCCAGGCCCAGGTCTGTCTAATTCTGGGTTGGTAGGTTTCGCATTAATGAGGTTTAACTCACCATGGTTCATTTCTCCCTTTGCAGTCCCTTGTGTATGCCCCTGGGGCATAGGTGCCTGTGGCAAGTCTGTGAAGGCTGCATTCTCCCCCAGCTTGGAATGCCCAGTACCCCTGCCGCAGCCCACAGCCCTTCAGAAGGTGATTGCAAGGAAGCCAAGACATTCCTTTGCCTTCCCGAGGACACAGAGCCTAACCTCGTCTTCCGTTCCTTCTGCCATGTCCACACCTGGTGTCACCTGTGCAGCCTTTCCTGCATAAGTCATAGCCAGGCAAGCTCGGTGACATGCACTGGGAGCCTGGTGTGGAAGCTGGGAGGTCACCATGTAGTCACGCTAGTGGTGGCCACGGGCCAGGGGGCTCCTGAGGAAATTGGAAGGACCTTTGGAACTGCCTTCCTCCCCACCCTGCTCTGTATCTCCTTCAGAGTTTCTCCGATAGGGGTAGTGCTGACTTGTTCCTTGGGAAGGCTGGGAGATTTGGGGTCTTCGCCTGCATCTTATCAAAATCCCTGTGTCTCACTGGAGGAATAAGAACTTGACCTGCCATCAGGAAATGCCTTAGATGAGTGCTCAGCACCGGTGGCAGGACCGGGGATGTTTAGTTAAGATAAGAGAAAGCCCACGGGGGCATTATCTCTGTCTTCATATGGGACAGGAAATGTACTTGTTCCTTGTGGCTCTAGGGGGCAGGACGTGGAGCAAAGAGTAGAAGCGTTAAGGGGTGAAATTCAGCATCATGTGAGAAAGAACTCACTAAAAAGTAGTTTTCAAAAAGTGGAGCGTGCTGCCCTGAGCAGAGTGAATTTCTTCTTCCTGGAAATTTCCAAGTGTTATTCTGACGGGGAGGCTGTGGCCCAGGGGCCCAGGAATGGGAACTCCAGTGCTGAGTGGCACTGAGATGACCACTTACCTTTACACTTATTGGCATGTAATTAGTCCCCTCCATAGTGTCCTGTAGTGACAGCTACCCACAAGAGCTGAGCTCCGGGCAGGCACCACAAAGGGAAAGAGGGCCAGGGACCCCTCATTCTTGTTCTTTCCCTGGATGTGTGCATGCATGTGTGCGTGAGAGAGAAGGGATGATGCATGGAGTTTTTCCCTTTGTTTCCGTGCTACCCGGACCCCTACTCCACACCAAATAACTCATTTAATAACTTGGAATCCTCTCATATGTTTATCTGTGCTTATAAAAGTCATAGTTATGACACACATCAATGCATAGATACATGTACAAGTTTTTAAAAATTGTTTTATAAAAATGAGATCATATGAATCAAATTTACTGCATGTTGCTTTTCTTGCTCATCAATACTTCATAGAAAAATCCCTCAAGTTAACTGTTATGCCTCTCTTATTTCATTCTGTTAATGTAGTCCATAGGATGGATGGCTCGTATCTGATTCAACATTCTTACTTTGATGGGCATTCATTTTATCTCTAGTTTTTTCACTTATAAATAATACTTCCATAAACATTCTCATTTGTACATATGGACACGTGTGTGTATGTGTCCTTCTGAGCTAGTGCTTTTATTTCCCAGGTATAGATTCCCGAGAGTAGGAGTGCTGAGCTGAAGGGGATGTGTGTGTGTGTGTGTGTGTGTGTGTACTGTGTGTATAGATATATAGATATATACAAAGTATATATCTATATATATGATGTTTCCAGATTGTTTTCCCAATAAACTACAGCAATTCTCACTTCCATTAATAGTACATGAAGGCACCTGTTTCCACATCCCTGCAGCATTAGTTGTGATTTCCTTGTTTGTGCTGGCTGGGCTGGTGGGTGGGCAGTAACACTTCATTGTTACTTTGTTTCATTTCTCTGACCCCTGGTGTGCCTGAGCATTATTGTATAGGATTATCTGCCATCTGGATTGCTCTTCCCCCAATCACCTGTGGGACCTTTGCCTGTTTTGCTCCCAGGGTTCCAGAAAGGAGAACAAGGCTTTCTGGGTCAGGCAGGCAAGCAAGTGTGTTTCCATCTCAGCCTTTACCTAGTCCTAGAGATGGTCGGCCCTCAATGACTTTCCTTCCCTTTCCCTTCTGCACAGTTTTTAGAGTCGCTAGAAATGGAAAATTAAATCGTATTCTCCCAAGGGTCCCAGGGTAGGCGTCAGGGAGAGAGCAGGAAATAGAGTTGCAAGCCGGTGAGAGCTGATAAGTTGTCCTGTGGGTTGGTTCTGCTGTCTCTCTCTTGTGTTTCCTGGGCCAAGTTCCCTCACTTCTTGCTGATGTGAATGCTGCATCTGTGAAATAAGGAACAGACACTTGGCAATGCACCTGTAAATTGTTTAGATCTTGACTGATGTTGCTGAAGCTTCAAGTCTCACTACTCAAAGTGTAGTTCATGGACCAGAAACAGAATCTCAGACCCCACCCCAGACCTACTGAATCAGAATCTATATTTTAACGAGATGCCCAGATAATTCACAGAAACATTAAAATTGGAGAAGCATTGGCTTAAAGCATTCTGATTAGAATTGTGTCTAATCACAATTAGAACTTACTTGCCCAGAAATGCTGCTGCAGTTGAGAATGTTTTAGATGTGTCAATAGATCCAGCATGGTGTAGGTTCGACAGCTCATGGTAGCACGCCTTCTTTCTCTTGCTCTTGAGATCTCATAGTGCATGTCACCTACCAGAACACAGCGCCCCTCTGCCTTGGGTGACAGGAAAGCTCAACACCCCCCAATCCAGCTGCTTCTCCCTGTCGCTGAGTCTTATAGCCCCATCAAGTCCACGCAAACAACCTGTTCTAGATAGCCCAACTCCGTTTGTGGCAAATACTGCATGCTTCAGCTGCCTGACTTGAGTTTCCTGCCATCTCCTGAGCGGCCCAGCTCCTTATCACCATCCCTGTCACCTGTCCTCGGTCTTTGTCTCCTGAGCCTGAGGACAGCCTCAGCACCTCCAGTTTTCATACAGAGCTGCCCCCATCAGACCCTCTCGCCCTCTGACAAAGCACTGTTAGTTACTCTCTAGATAACCGAGGCCCTGTCCTGGCCTGCACCTGCCACCCTCCTTCCTCCACCTCAGATGTGAACACCTCAGCTCAAAGGTGAGAGCACGCAGGATGTGCTGCCGGAGCCAGACGAGGGGGTTACTGCTCTGCACCGGACAAAGCGAGTCGTCCGATTCTCCTGTAAATAGCTGTGCTTTCCAAACCACTTCCACTGTAGCTCCTGTAACCTTCACGCATGCTTGGTTTGCCAGGCAGGGTTTATCAACCAGGGATCGCGTAGGAAGCAGAAACCACTCCAGGTGGTGTAAGCAGAAGACGTTTCTTATTGGAATTAGGTGCTTACAACATTGTTGGAGGGGGCTCAAGGGGCAGGTTTCAGGCTGGGCCTTTTGAAGGACTCCCAGCTAGTTCAGAAGCGGCTGTTGCCAGCCCACAGCCATTCCTGGACTCTAGGAGGCTGAAGGATGAACAGTCTAAGTTGAGGTCTGAGGATTATGGAGTTTGGACAGAAGTCACCACCACTGCCCTGCTTTTCTGGTACTCAGGAAGCGGCAGCACGAGCTGGGTTCAAGGTGACTGGGACTGTCTAACTAGCAGTGACAGCCAGAAGCCACATTCTCACCGGGCACGTCTCATGTGAGCACACTAGTTCCCGAGTCACAGCACCTGATTCACGTCCCGAGCTCTCGCCGCTTGGGCATCTGGGAAGCTTAGTTTCCCTCATTCCAACCTCTCAATAGGAGGAGATCAACAGGAGGTTTGGGAGGAGCCAACTGTGCAACCTCAGCTAGGTACGATTTTGACGAGTGGAATGGGTGGAGCCTGCAGCATTCACACTCCCAAGCCCAGCCTCTGCCCAGGAGTGACTGCACCCAGGCTGACCCCGGTGTCTTCCCACACTTGGCGTTAGCACATTCTGCAGGTGGCAGCCTCTTTGCACCACGGAGTGGCTTCACTTCTCCCTGCTTTTTTCTAAGCATGTAAGACTGCTACCTTCCTACATGCTCCAAAAGCGATTTCTTTTTTACTTAGTTTCATCTGATTGACGAAAGCTCGTCACAAGCTTGACAGAGATTCAGGGAATGTGGGCAAAGCCATGCTGCCTTCTACATCAAGTGCTGTTCATTTGGGTCATTAGCATTTCATGTCCAGTCCTGGTCTTCATAATTAAACGTGTAAAGAGATGTCCTCTCAGCACTGTCATGAGCAGGAACTTTTTAGTAGGAGCGTTCTTGTTGATGACATGGTTGTATAACGTGATTGTGGGCATAGGGGGACAGATGTGTTTCAAGTGCTAGAGAAATGACAATGATTTGGGTCTCATGGGACCCAGGCACCGGACCGTAAAAATGGCTTCTTTAGTACATGGAGTGAAATGAGAAGAAAGAAGCTCAATGCAGGTGGAAGGAGACTGGTGATGCTCTGTGTCTCCCGGCTCTCCAGGCAGTAGTCATTCCTTGGCCCCTCAGAGCCTCCATTTTGGGGGCAACAGTGTGGCTCTACTTTGTGGAGAAACAAATTTGGGCAGCTGAGTTGAGGGCTCCAGGTGGAGGAACGAGAAGGGGGCCACCCGATGCAGCCTTCCCAGGAAGCATGCGGACTGGGGCACAGTTGTTGCAGGGTGATTGGCTGCCACCACGAGTGGGCAGAATCACGGGCAGATCATCCTGCTTCCTTAATTGAATCTTGGAATGCCTTCAGAATCTTCATCCCAGGGGCCTGGCACTCAAGGCGTTCGTGACCTGGCACTGACTCAGTACGCTCTAGCCAAATTGGGCACTCATGGCTCCCAGATGCTGTGCCAAGCTCTCACCGGCTTATCTTTGCTTGCACTGTTCCTGCCACCTGGAGGGACTTCTCTTCACCCATCTCTACCTTGAGAAATCCTCTCTGTCATTCATGGCCAACTCAGACGCCCCTTCTTCATAGCATTCTTTGCCCGCCAGCCTCAGGAGCACCCTCTGGCCCTATCGGAATGCCCAGGGCTCCTTTCCACCCTTTTCTCCTGGCCACAGCCCTTTCTCCTGGCCACACCCCTGTCCGCCTCTTTGCCTGGTCCTGTGGGTGCTGTGCAGGCTCCCTCAGCCAAGCTGTGCATTCCCAGGCCTGGCTCCAAGTAGGTGTTTGTGGAATGAATGGCTAAAAAGTAAAGCAAAAAGCTCATGAAACAGAGGGGAAATCCAAAACTGATTAAAGAGAAAAAGGATTCTAACAAAAAAGACCGTGAGAGCTGGATTCACCCTGCCTGGGTTCAGGTCCTGGCTCCACTATTTAATAGCCCTGTGACCTTGGACAAAGCACTAAACCTCTTTGTGCCTCAGTTTCCCCCATGTTGAGGATAAGCGTACTACCTACTCACAGGGATGTTCTGAGAATTAAGATTCTTTAAAACATGTCAGCTTCTTGGAATGGTGCCTGCCTCATAGGAAGTGTTAATATACGTTAGTACACCACTCCCCTCCCAAGCTTTCGTACCTCCCTGGCTTGTCGAAGATAGTGTCAGAAACTGGGGTTTTTCCGAGCTCCCACTAGATGTCACCTCCGTTTCAATCCTGCACTTGTGGCAAAAACATCAGGAGATGTTTTCCTGAGACGGCTCCATCCTTACTGTGGAAGGGAGAAAGGACGGGAAGTTCCACTGAGCAAGGAGTGGCTCTTGCCAGGCTCTGTGCAAGGGCTCCTCATACGAAATGCTGTTTAATCTTCACGCAGCCTCTAGGTATGGATTAATATTCCTATCTTGGAGGAAGCTGAAGCTCAAAGAAGAGGAGCAGCTTGCCTGGGATGACACGGCGAGTGAGGGGCATGGCTGCAGTTGAAACCCAGATTGGATTTTGAAACCCGTGTTCTCTTGACTGCTTCATCCAGCTGTTCCCACCACCCGGGGCTGGGGGCTGGGGGCTGCGTGTGTGTGTGCGCGCACACATGTGTGCATGCCTGTGCGTGTGTGTGCATGCGTGTGTGTGCACGCGTGTGTGCACTGCTTCATGCAGCTGTTCCCACCACCTGGGGCTGGTGGCTGGGAGCTGTGTGTGTGTGTGCGTGCATGTGTCCGTGCGTGTGTGCGTGCATGTGTCCGTGCGTGTGTGCATGCGTGTGTGTGTGCACGCACGTGCACTGCTTCATCCAGCTGTTCCCACCACCCGGGGCTGGGAGTTGCATGTGTGCATGGGGGGGGGTGTGTGCACACACGCACTGCTTCATCCAGCTGTTCCTACCACCCAGGGCTGGAAGCTGCGTGTGTGCATGTGTGTGTGCACTGCTTCATCCAACTATTCCCACCACCCGGGGCTGGGAGCTGCGTGTGTGCATGGGGGTGTGCGTGTGCACACATGTGTGCATGCGTGTGCATGAGTGCATGCGTGTTCATGTGTGCGTGTGTGTGTGCGTGCATGTGTGCACTGCTTCATCCAGCTGTTCCTACCACCCGGGGCTGGGAGCTGTGTGTGTGCATGCGTGTGTGTGTGTGTACTGCTTCATCCAACTGTTCCCGCCACCCAGGGCTGGGAGCTGCATGTGTGCATGGGTGTGTGTGTGTGTGTGCATGCGTGCACTGCTTCATCCAGCTGTTCCTACCACCCGGGGCTGGGAGCTGCATGTGTGCATGCGTGTGTGTGTGCACTGCTTCATCTAGCTGTTCCCACCACCCGCGCTGGGAGCTGCGTGTGTGCATACGTGTGTGCATGTGCGCGCGAACGTGCAGTCCTTGCTGGGGTGGGTGGGCTTGATGGCCCTGCCCTGAGTTGCCTCAGAACTGAGCAGAGTGGATCAGTGTGGACAGATCTTCTGGGGCCTGCGAACCCCAAAGCATCAGCGAAACCCGTGTTTGCCCAGTGTTCAGCCATGGCATTTCACAGAACCTGACCCGGATTCCAGTAGCCTTTTGCCCAGGTGTAGCTGAGATGTCAGCAAGCCTCAGTTTCCTAGTTCATGGGCCCTCCTGACGGCTAGAAATGGTCTCGTGGGTTTTAAGAATAATTATAACTATCTTGTCCTCACTTCAGCTGATTTGGTATATACCAGTTTACTGATTGATATTAGCACTCGTCTCATTTGCACATTTCTGCAGCGATAGTAATGCCAAGTAAACTGTAGAAGAAATGAGTTCCTGAGGCATTTACAGGCAATCAGGATGTTCACTTTGCATGTACAGCAGGCACGCGCTATTTGAATCAAGCTTCCACGATTGGGGCAAGCAAATGATCTTGTATCTACATATTTTTCCGAAGGCCACTTTACCTCAATTTTAAATCTTTAAGTTGAGTTCCTATTTTTGAAAATTCTGTTTTGTTGTAACCGAGGTAATACAGCCTCAAGGCCCTGTGAAGACGGCATATATTAGAAGTCTGTCTGTTAATCTTACCAGCTTGAAGGCAGCGGAATTCTGTGAGAAAAGATAGGCTTCACGAGTCAGTATCAGCGGTAGATGGGTGGGCCAGTGATAGTATAATACGCGTTCAGCTTGGTCACAATCAGCGTGTCCTTTACTTGCTGCTTACAGACGTTCACAGTGACAGATGCTCCTGTCATGAGAGACACTGGGCACCATCAGACACCTGCCCCTGGAGCGCCATCCTAGCCAGAGAGATACACACAGGCTCAGCACACTCAGCCCAGCCAGACCCTCTCCCCCACCTTCTTTCCCCCTGCTCCCCATCCAGCCTCTCTCCCCATCTCCCCTCTCTGTTATGGATTGAATGTGTTCCTCAAAAATTCGTATGCTGAAGCCCTAACCACCACTCCCTCAGAATGTGACCTTATTTGGAATAGTGTCGTTGCAGATGTCATTTGTTAAGATGAGGTCCTCATGGTCGAGCCTAATCCAGTATGATTGGTGTTCTCATAAAAAGAGGAATTTGGGCACAGACACACACACACAGGGAGAACATCACTAAAGGAGAAGGCAGATCACGGCTTTGCTTCTGCGTGCTAAGGAATGGCAAAGATTGCCAGCAAACCACCAGAAGCTAGGGGAGCGGCCTGGAACAGGCTCGGCCTCGCAGCCCTCAGAGGGATCCAGCCCTGCCGACCCATGATCTCAGATTTCTAGCCTCCAGGACTGCGGACAATCAGTGTCTGCTGTTTAAGCAAACCGGTTTGTACTACTTTGTCGTGGCAGCCCTAGAAAATAAATATCACCCTGCCCCCACCCACATACACACACCTCACACACACACCACATACACACATACACCACACACCTCACCCACACACACGCACACATACACCACACACCACATACACACATACACCACAAACCTCACCCACACGCACGCACACATACACCACACACCACACACACACACTTATACACCACACACAACACACCACACACACTTATACACCACACACACGCACACATACACCACATACACACACTTATACACCACACACACCACACACACACCACACACACTTATACACCACACACACGCACACATACAGCACACACACCACACACAACCACACACACTTATACACCACACACGCATACACCACACACCACGCACACATACACCACACACACACCACACCACACACACACTTATACATCACACACACCACACACACCACACACAACACACCACACACACCACATACGCACACATACACCACACACGCACTTATACACCATAAACACACCACACACACTTATATACCACACACATGCACACACATACACCACACACACACACAACACACCACACACTTATACACCACACACGTGCGCACATACACCACACACCACACACACACTTATACACCACACACATACACCACATACACACGCACCTCACCCACACACGCACACACCTCACACACACACACCTATGTACCACACACGCACACATACATCACACACACACACCTATATACCACACACGCACACATACATCACACACACCACACACGCACACACGCACACATACACCACACACACGCACATACACCACACACACCACACACACACTTATATACCACACACACCACACACATCTCACCCCCACACACACGCACACATCTCACACACACCACCACACACACACTTATACACCACACACGGACACACACACACACCTCACCCATACACACACCTCACACACACACGCACACATACACCACACACACCACACCGACACATACACCACACACACCCACACATATACACCTCACCCACAGACATACATACACCACACACACACCCCCCCACACCACATACCCACACACCCACACACGCACCCCTCACCCACACACACGCACACATACACCACACACACATATACACCACACACGCACACACCACACACACATATGCCTCACCCACACATGCACACTCATACACCACACACACCACACAGACACCACACACTCATACACCACACACCTCACACACCACACACGTGCACACACCACACACACGCACACATACACCACACACACACACTCATACACCACACACACCAGACACTACACACACCATGCACACACCCCCACCCACACACATACACACAACTCACACATGCATGCACACTCATACACCACACACACATATACCCCCCCACACCACACACACCCACACACACACCTCACCCACACACACGCACACATACACCACACACGCGCACACATACACCACACACACAGGCACACTCATACACACATACACCACACACACGCACACATACACCACACACACACACACCACACACACACCCAGCCCCACACACCTCACACACATACATGCACACATACACCACGCACATGCACACTCGTACACCACACACACCTCACATACACCACACACATGCACACTCATACACCACACATACCACACAGACACCACACACACTCATACAACACACACACCACACACACGTGCACTCATATGCCACACAACCACACACACACCATGCACACACACACCCCCTACACACGTACACCACACACATGCACACTCATACACCACACACACATACACATACCTCACACACACATGCACACATATACCACATACACGCACACATATACCACACACACTCATACACCACCCACACACACACACCATACACATGCACACACACACACGCACACTCATACACTACACACACGCCACACGCAGACACACCATACACACACACACACCCCGCTGGCTTGGGAGAGCCAGGCCTGGTTATTCCGCCTTCTCGAGGGTGTGCCTCAAGGTGTTCAGCTATAGTGAAGGCGCTGCTGGGCTGTTGGCCCCTGCTGTGGAAGTACCTTGCCTGTGCCCTCCTTCTTAAAATGATGCTCCTGTTCAAGAGTGGAGATCTGCAAGCAACGAAGAGAGAGAATCTGGAGGAATGCTGAGCATGAATTTTGGGGGTAGCTGGACTGGGTGATTAACATTCCTGGCTCTGCCCCTTTTGAGTTCACTTCCTGAGAATTCACTGCTTTATCCATCTATTGGAAATAATAATGCCTTTGGGGTTTTTGTGAGAACTAAAGAAAATACAGGTAAAGCTCTGATGTAGTGCTTATCTCACAAGATGATAGCTGCCTTAATTATTATTTCTAGCCACCGCGTGGGACGTGACGTTAACAATAGGGTGTTGTAAGGACATCCTTGGATTTACTTTCTAGCTTCGTGGAAGGGGAGAGTGAAATTGAGTTACAGTCACATGCTGCATAACATTTTGGTCAATATATGATGGTGGTCCCATACAATTATAATACCATATTATTACTGTACCTTTTCTATGTTTGGATATGTTTAGATAGACAGATACCATTGTGTTACAGGCACCTACAGTATTCAGTACAGTAACATGCCGTGCAGGTTTGTAGCCTAGGAGCAGCAGACTGTACCATACAGCCCAGGTGTGTAGTAGGCGATGCCATCTAGGTTTGTGGAAGTCACTCTGTGTGTTCACACACAGACAAAATCACCTAACAATGCACTTCTCAGAGCAAACTCTGTTGTTAAGCGATGCATGACTGTATATGTGTTGTTTTTTCTTTACGATTTGTAAAGTTTTCCAGATTTTTTACTCCAAATATGTATTTTACAGACAGGAAATCAATTTTCTGAAAAACTAGGAAGATGCTACTAAGTCTCGAATAAAACAAGAGTTAGCAGTTTGATAAGAGTTGAAGGCTCTTGAGAAAGTTCCCAGTTACGCCGCTGGTTCATAGGATTTGTGCATATTTTTATCAGTATGGTGGTTTGCGTTTCTAATTAATGTTTATGCCTAGCTGGTTGTAACATGCAGTTGTGTTTAGTAAAGAAACACAAGAATGGATGCAAGAATATGTGAACATTGCAGGCCAGGCCCAGAACTGGGACTTGCAGCTCAGGTGACCCAGGGTTGCCTCTGCAGGTCACCTAGGTCTCTCTGTAAGATGAAAGGCCAGACCCCCCTATGGGCAGTGGTGGGAGAGGCATACAGCTAGAGGGAGGTTTCCAGCCACATCTCATCTGACATGGTTCAACTGCATGGGAGCCGAATGGCATCAGAGTTGTGTTGGCCAGATAAATGGGTTGTGTCGTGTGCAGGGACCCTCCTCAGCACTGGCCAGCAGCTGACTGGAAGAAGGGCCCCACTGTGCGGAAGCCTGCGCGGGTGATGCCTCCACGTGGGAGTCTCCATTTTCCTCATTTAAGAAACGAGGTGGTGTCTCTACCAAGAGGGCCTCATGAGGCCATGAGGATTCCGAACACTGGGGGGCTGGATCCCCGCTGGAAGCGCAGGGAGGACGGGGTCACAGTGGCGAGACTACTCACTGTTCTTGCTAGGTTTGCCCCCCGGCACTTGCGGCCCCCATCTCTCCTTCCCCTTCCCCTTCCCCTTCCCCTTCCTCCTTCCTCCTCCTTCCTTCCTCTTCCTCTTCCTCCTTCCTCTTCCTCCACTTCCTTCTTCTTCTTTTTTTTTTTTTTTTGAGACGGAGTTTCGCTCTTGTTCCCCTGGCTGGAGTGCAGTGGCATGATCTCGGCTCACTGCAAGCTCCACCTCCTGGGTTCAAGCGATTATCCTGCCTCAGCCTCCTGAGTAGCTGGGATTACAGGCGCCCGCCCCCATGCCCGGCTAATTTTTGTATTTTTAGTAGAGACGGGGTTTCACCATCTTGGCCAGGCTGGTCTCGAACTCCCGACCTCAGGTGATCCGCCTGCCTCGGCCTCCAAAAGTGCTGGGATTCCAGGCGTGAGCCACCGCACCCAGCCACCTCTCTTCTTTTTGAAGGGCGTCTGGACTCAGCTTTTTGTCTTGCTGAAGTGAAGCTGTAAATGTGAAGCTGTAAATGAAAGTCGTTCTGGGCAAAACAAAACGAGAGCTATCCGTTCCACCAGGCAAAGGGCAGGTGCCTCTGTGTGTTTGGGATTTATTTTTATTTTCTAATCCCGTTACCAACAGAAAAAGACTCTGTGGAGCCTCTGATTTTATTACCATCCGGGAGCCGTTTATCTGTCGTCTGTGGGATGCTTGGCCCGATGTCCAGGGCTCCAAGTGTCTACTCTCCTCCCTCGTCACTCCCACCTCTAGGGGGTGTTTTGGAGAATTTGGCCTTGGCCTAGAAGGGTGAGTGCTCAGGGTTCCATTCTGTCTCAGGGTTTTAGGATGGAAGCCAGACAGCTTGATGGTCTTGAGGCAGGCAGAGGTGGCAGCTGAAGACGGTGGTGAAAGAAGTGTGGAAGAAGACTTGGCTCCTGAGGACCTGATGGGTGGCCAGCCCCCCACCCCAGCTTCTCTGCTGGGGGCGCCCCAGGCCCCTCCCGCTCTGCGGCCCTCCCTGCCGTGGCGTGCCTGCAGTTCCGCGCCTCGCCAGCAGGGGTCTCGCCTGTGTCGCGGCCCGATCTGCACGCGGGTCTAATAACTCAGGGCCCTCCCACCGCAGCCCAGAACCACCGAGCCCTGGAAGGTTCCAGCGAGCCCGGCGTAGACACCACCTTGAGGCCCAGGAGAAGGGAAGGGGCAAGTCCTGTGAGAGAGGGTGTGTGCGGGGCCATGCTGGGGCCAGAACCTTTTAGGGGGTTGGGGGTGAGAGTTAGGTGGGAGTGCGGAGCAAGAGCATCTCTCCGTCAAAATCAACACAACCAGAGCATCTCTCCATCAGAAACGACACGACCAGAGCATCTCTCCATCAAAAACGACACAACCAGAGCATCTCTCCATCAAAAACGACACAACCAGAGCATCTCTCCATCAAAAACGACACAACCAGAGCATCTCTCCATCAAAAACGACACAACCAGAGCATCTCTCCATCAAAAACGACACAACCAGAGCATCTCTCCATCAAAAAACGACACAACCAGAGCATCTCTCCATCAAAAACGACACAACCAGAGCATCTCTCCATCAAAAACGACACAACCAGAGCATCTCTCCATCAAAAACGACACAACCAGAGCATCTCTCCATCAAAAACGACACAACCAGAGCATCTCTCCATCAAAAACGACACAACCAGAGCATCTCTCCATCAAAAACGACACAACCAGAGCATCTCTCCATCAAAAACGACACAGCACAGCAAGAGCGCCTCTCCATCGAGAACACTAGTGAATGACAGAATGACAGTGTACTGGGCTTCCACAAAGAGGTTTTATTGTTTTTTTCAGAGTGATCATATAAAGTAACTTTGTTGATTGGTAACTTTATTAATCATAACAAATTGGGCACTTTAACATAAAGAGACCCCGTTTAATTTATTCTTTTTCCATAAGAAGCAATACCTATGGTGTTCAAGTCAATAGTTGAATGCTATGCGTCGGTGAATGCTGCCGAAGTTAACCAGAAGTAAATAATACAGGGAAGGGGAAGGCTTTAGGCTTACTAAGAAGTGATGATATGAGAGTAAGGGAAGGTAGGGAATAAGAAGTATGCCATGGAATGCTGGTGACAGCTGGAAACGTCACCAGGAAAGGAGAGAGGGAAGCACAGGGAGGCCGGAAGTAATACCGTGGTTTCCTCAGAGTTTCACCGACAGCGGCAAAACGACCTGGGGGCTCTGCCACGGTGCACATCTGGCTCAGGGATCCCTTGGCCCCCGCTGATAGTTGAAACAGGTCTCCAAATCACTGCTCGGTGGCCCCGTGAGTGGACGCGGAGGCGCAGACTTGGCTGGAGCATTCAGGGATGGACTCTGTTGTTAAACGACAATTTCCTGTTATTATGTCATTTTCTCCACCATCTGACACACTTTCAACACTCATATACCTTGGAACAGAAGTTTAAATAAAAGTCTGTTGACTTTGCACTTGAGTCCTACTGTGGACTTCCCGTGGCCCTTTGCCTTTGGGCGTAAGTCAAACGAGGTGATGATACGATGTGTAGATATGTCTGTTTCTCTTAAACTTTGGTGAATATCCTGGGGACAGCTGTACTCTCCAGTCACAGGATCAAAGCTTACTGCATCTTCCTGAAGAGTCAGTTTTACTCAAAGATTTAGTAGAGGGAAAATTCGTCTGTTAAAACATATGCTTATATGTTATAGAGTTTTAATTTTTTATAAACCATTTAGATAAGACACACTTTCACACACTTGGCTGTGTCCCAGGTCCTCTTGACATTCACCTCTTTCCTATCCATGGGGTCAGCATATTTTGTGGTTTTATCATTCGATCATTCTTGTGATAGTATTTGACCATTATGAACTGGAGGTGTGAAACGCTAGTGAGCAGTTGGTTATGTGGATGAAATACAAACCAGCCAGTGGTTTCCAAATGCGGCACAGCCACACCGCTATCCCCAGCGCACTTCAAAAGACAAGCTCTCAGGCCTTGTCCCAGGCATCCCCATACTGTTGGTCTCCAAAGCTGCGTTTTGACCATGTACCCAAGGTGATTCTGGCTTGTAGCTAGACTTGCGAATCAAAGAACCAAATGGTTTATTCTAACTGTAGACGCTGGGAAAGGGACTGCAAACTGATATTCCACAGACCAGACAGAAGAGGGTTTTTGGTGTGGGGTTTTTTTTGTTTGTTTGTTTTTGGTTTTGCCTGTAGCATTTTGTTGTTGTTGTTACTTTATATTAGTTGCCAACATTTAAAATCAAGGTATTCCATAGCTTTCCTTTAAAACTCAGAAGTCAGGACGATACTAGGCCTGCCTTTTCTCCAGAACCCCTGGCCTCAGCTGAGCAGCAGCAGCTCCTCTCAGGTGGTCATGCCACGCTCTCTGGATCTCCTGGGTCCCCGCCTCGTCCCCACTGCCTTGCTCTCTGGGAGCTTGAGGTTGTGATCCCCTGCTCAGTGAACACGTGGTCGTGCAAGCAGCTGAATCTCACACACCCTTTCCCAGCAGGCAGCATGAGTCCACTGCTGCCCCACCCCCTCCCCCCAGGGGAACTGCTCACCCGGGCACTCCTGCCTGGGAAGTGAAGTATTGTAGAAAGAAGAACTTAAGCTGAGGAATGATTGGGACTCAGCACCATCTCCTCTGCTTGGTACTTCTTGTCTTTGAACCGCTTCTTTATACTTCTGTTTCTGTTCCTAGAGCCTCGTTTTCCTCTCATGGCATCTGCCCTCTCATAAAATACATGCACGCACACACACACACACACACACACACACACACACACACACACACACACACACACACACACACACACACACACACACACACACAAGCGGAGCCCTCATCACCGTCACAGTGGGTGTGTGCTCCCAAAGGGCCTCTGCTCATCAGTAGGTTTCATGGGCCCGACCTCCCATTTTCTTTTCCCCATTGCTCCCATTCTAAACTCTGGGTCCATCTGTATGTAATGTCTAAAAAGGTGCCCAAACACCAGTAGGAAATAGTTTTTATAGGAAAATGTATTCAGAATTCCAAACAACAGACTTAAAGTGATGAACTTCTAGTGCATCAAACCTTTCTCCCCTCGTTGGAGGGGCCACAGGGTCAGGCAGGGGTATAGGGACTCAGCCTGTGCTGGCCTTTCTCAGTGATCAGAAGCATATGACCCCAGCTAGTATTTTCTGAGTTATGCCAGGGACTGTCTTTTATTCCATGAGGTCAAAGGACACACTTGGAATTGGTCACCTGACAAGATTGCATTGTTTCTCTTACTTTTTTTTTTCCCCTAGTTTCTCAGGGCCTGAATTTCATTCCTTTCGCCCAGCGACTTCCCCTTGATGGATTCTAAAGCTCTCACAGAACAGCACCTCTTCTGTCATTTATCTGAGTCTAGGTAAAGGCACAGCGACAGTGAATGTAAGCGCCTTTAAAAGGCTTCAAAAGACAAAGAACATTTTCCTATTTAAAATTAATTTCTCTCTTGTTTTACCTACACTGATTCCTTCTAGGTTCTGAGTGTGTATGATTTAGGCCCATGCAGCCTCTAACAAATGCAGAAGAGATGGACGCAGGTCGCTGGTTTGGGGTGATGGACGCAGGTCACTGGTGTGGGGGTGCATTCCTGCACTCCTGTTTTTCTGTAACAGAACCACCAATGGCCAGCATTAACTAAACTAGGCTCAGCCTCATGGCCTGGAATTCCAGTCTGTTATCTGGAGCAAATCAGCATTTCCGTCCAGGGTTCCCAGGTTCCCTTTTATCTGCCCCGCCACAGCACTGACTGTTACTAGTATGAGCTGCCACTTCTCCCCATTCAGTGCAGGCTGGCAGTGCGGGGTTCATTCCTTAGACATATAAAAATCTGGCAAAATCAGAAAACAGTCATTCTCACTTCACACCTGATAGAATAGCCATTGTCAAAAATACAAGAGATAGCCACTGTTGGCGAGGGTGTGGAGAAGAGGGGACCCCAGCACGCTGCACCGTTGGTAGGAATATAGGTTGGTACAGCCATGATGGAAAACAATATGGAAATTCCTAAAGAACTAAAACTATAGGTTGGTACAGCCGTGATGGAAAACAATATGGAAATTTCTAAAGAAATAAAACTAGAACTACTGTATGACTCAGCCGTCCTTCTTCTGGGCATTGACCCAAAGGAAATGAAATCAGTACCTCGTAAAGATAACTGCCCTCCCGTGCTCACGGCAACGTTATTCACAGTAGCCAAGATATGGAAAGAACCTAAATGTCTGTTGATAGATGAATGGAGAAAGAAATTGTAACATACAACACACGCACACACACACACACACACACAACGGAATATTACTCAGCCTTTAAAAAGAAGGAGTCATACCATTTACCACAGCGTGGATGAAACTTGGAGGACATTATTGCTAAGTGAAATAAACCAGACACAGAACAAAAATATGTGGCATGATCTCACTTATATGTAGAATCTTTTTAAAAAGAGGAAAAGCTGAATACACAGCGGTAGAGAATAAAATGATGGTTACCACGGCCACGGCGAGGGTGAGGGAGGAAATGGGGAGATGTCAGTCAGAGGATACAGCGTAGCAGACATGTGGGATGAACGGGTCTAGAGGGTTCATGTGTGACATGAGGGCTATCATTCATAATATTGTATTCAGGAATTTTGTGAAAAGAGTTTGTTTTAGGTGCTCTTGCCACACACACAAAGATGAGTAACAATGTGAATTGATGGATATGTTAATTTGCTTGACTATTGTAACCATTTCACTACCTGTGTATTTCAAAATATCATGTTGTATACCTTAAACATATAGAATTCAGAAGACATTCATTCTATTCTGTTGGAAAATGTACACTCAGATATACTAGACAATTTTCTTTTTCTCCCTCCCCTCCCCTCCCTTTCCCTTCCCTTCCCTTCCCCCTTCCATTCCTCCTTTCCTCCCTTCCTCTTTCTTCCTTTTTTTCTGTTTCTTTACTTTCTTTCTGTCTTCCCTCCCTGCTCCCTCCCCTCTCCCCTCCTGTTCACCTTCCCTCCCCTCCCCTCCCCTCCCCTTCCCTTCCTCCTTCCCTTTCTCCTTTCCTCCTTTCCTCCCTTCCTTTCTTTCTTCCTGTTTCTTTACTTTCTTTTTCTTTCTTCCCTCCCTTCCCTCCCCTCCCTCCCCTCCCTTCCCCCCCTTCCCCTCTCCCCATTTTTTTTTCAATAGAGATAGGGTCTCACTACGTTTCCCAGGTTGGACATAAAGCCCTGGGCTCCAGCAGTCCTTTTGCCTCAGCCTCCCAGGTAGCTAGGATAACAGGCACACATCACAGCGCCCGGCTCAGATACATTTTTTGCTATATCCCAATTTCATATATTTCATCTTTAAAAGGGGCCAGATGTTATCATTTTCATTCAGGAAATATGTTCATTAGAGCTACATGTATAACTACCATATTTTATCCAAATCTCACTGAAATATGTAGTATACAAAAGGAATGTCCCTGGGACTTACTAATGTTTTAAAATATTTATCAGAGTGATAGCAGTTGTGTGCATTTCTAGAAAAAGTAATAAATGGAAAGGAAATGGTTTTGCAAAAGAGGATGTGTTTACCCATTTCATCATCATGATGCCCTGAGAGTAAAGATACTAACCAGCCAGAGATTCTGTGTTTTCCTAATGTGATTTAAGAGATTTTGATGAAGGTGGCAGTGGGGGTACAATGTTGAATTAAGTAGTACATGTTCTACTTAATTGCTCCCAATCACTTAAGTAGAACATTCAAGCTGGGGGTACCTGCCCAAGCTCCGTAAGGACGGCACAGCACTGGCAAGAGGCCTGGCAGCTCTGAAGGTGACATATTATGTAGTTGTCATAGCCTCACTGTCACGTGCTGGGAGGTGCTTTGTGGATTACAGCACCGAGGCTGGGGAGCTGCTGGGATTGCGCCAGAAGCCCTTCACAGAGACTGGCAGAGGCCTTGGCTGTGGGCCGCTCTGTGGAACCTATAGCTGTCTTGGAAAAGGCCGGTTATATCCTTGCAGTTGGACAGTGAAAGTATACCTGTCTAGACTAGTTCGCTTCAGTAAATTCGGACTGAGTCCCTGCTTTGTGCCAGGCACAGGGTTAGGCAGCAGGGATATCCGATATAAAAAGACACAGTCTCTGTCCCCAAAGAACTCACAGTTTAATAGGACAGAAAGGGATGTAGGATCAGTATAAACACCACAACCATAGACATAGTCCAAGGCCTGGGGGGCGAGGAGGGAGCTGAACAAAGGACATGGCCTGCGAGCTGGGTTTTCGTGACAAGAAGTTTTCTGGTGGACGAGGAGGGAGAAGGGCACCACAGCGTGAGGGTAGCGTGTGCAGACCCAGGAACTTGGGTCTGGGTGGAGTACAGGGGAGAGTGCCAGGGAAAGAGGAGGAGGAGGCTGGCAGGGGCAGAGGCCACATCACCGGGAGCCTTATGTGTTGGGCTAAGGTGACGTTAATTCTGTAGGCGCTGAGGAGCATGACATCAGCCTGACGCCAGGGCAGAGGACTCTGCAGACGCCTGCCTTCTGGGGGAGGCGCTGTGATGTGTGTGCTAAATGTGTCCCTCCTTGTCCTGGCTAAAGCACAGTGTCTGGTGCTCTGGTGGGTAAAACTGCATGCTGTACCTGGCTCCCATAACATATAGGACACACTTTCCCAGATAGGACCCCGTGCTAGGTGTGGAGGCAGGAGATTCAGAGACCATTAGAAAACCAGCCCTGTCCATCTGGCTGTCAGACATCCACAGAGGATGAGTAAAGGAGGGACAGACATAGCTGGACCACTCCTTGCCTGTCGCGTGAAGCAGGGGGAACAGTGGTGGCAGGGAGATTGGTTTCAGGTGCAGGATCTCAGACAGCTTTATGCAGGGACTGGAAGTTCCAGATTTGCAAATTTGGAAGTTCCAAATTTCCACTACTTTATTCTATAGATATTTATTGTAGTTTATTTAGTTTGTCTTCTTTTTTAAGTAGGACAGGGAGAATTTTTCTCTTCTCCCTCCATTTTGTGCCCAGTGAGAAACAGATCCCAATTATTGACTAAATCTATACTTTAAAAACAACTTTTTCTTTAGAACTTTTACACTGAACAAGATTCAAATATAGTTACTGCATTTTTTTTTTTTTTTTTTTTTGAGACGGAGTCTTGCTCTGTCACCCAGGCTGGAGTGCAGTGGTGCAATCTCGGCTCACTGCAAGCTCTGCCTCCCAGGTTCACGCCATTCTCCTGCCTCAGCCTCCCGAGTAGCTGGGACTACAGGCACCCGCCACCACACCCGGCTAATTTTTTTGTATTTTTAGTAGAGACGGCGTTTCAACGTGTTAACCAGGATGGTCTCCATCTTCTGACCTCGTGATCCACCCGCCTCGGCCTCCCAAAGTGCTGGAATTATAGGTGTGAGCCACTGCGCCCGGCCCAGTTACTGCATTTAATTCTTCGTCAGATGGTTCCGTCTTTGCTAACTTGCACAGGGAAAGGGGCTTGTGAACACCTTTATTATGGAGAATGGATTTTACTTTCAGCTGACTTGACTGCGTCCAGGCTGACAGCACAGGCCCCAGATGGTGGTGCTGGTTTGGGTGGCGCTGTAATGTATGTGCTAAATGTGTCTCTCTGTGGTCATGATGTGTCTCTCTGTGGTGGTGATGGACACAGATCATGGCTGTCCAGCTGCTACTCCACACATGAGTCCATGCACCTGCACCAGGGTCGACCTCATACGTGTGAAGCTGAGCACGTTTATTTATTTCTCAGGATTTATTATTTTAATCTCTTGGGAAGGGAGAGGGAGAGGAGAAAATAGACCCTCTTCAACAGCAAGCATTTGTTTGAGAACCCGATGTCTGTCTGTCATGTCCTCGGTTCCCCTGGTACATTTCACGTTAATTACACCGTACTCTGCTACCACAGTTTTTCCTTTGGTATCCACAGCTTTGGAAAGTAAATACATTGTGATTGTGGAATGGTCTGTGCTTGAAGCAATGAGATGGAAAGGGAGAAGCAGCAGCCCTGCCAAGCCAAGGGGCACATGTCCCAACTCAACAGGGCCGCTCAGGGCTCGGGTGGAACATGGGACAGAAGGCCCCGAGGCGGCTTGGAGACCCCAGGCTGCAGGCCAGGAGGCCCAGGGAGGGTCCCACATGTAGGTAGTGTTGGAATGAGGCAGAGAGTGAGTTTTCCAGTCCCTCTGATTGCCATCAAGAGGCACCAGGGCCTTAACTGTCAGAACCCAAAGGAAAAAAATCACTTTCTTCTGATGACGGGCTCTGCAGCAGGGGCCAGCGCAGCGAGGAGGGCTCCCAAGACCTTGACAGCGTCAAGGCCTGTGGCTTCACCTCCTCTGCCACTGCTAAAAGAAAGTATGGTCAAATATATATAAAACACAAAATTTGCCATTTTAATCTTTTGTTGTTTTTGTTGAGACAGAATCTCTCTCTGTCGCCCAGGCTGGAGTGCAGTGGCATGATCTCGGCTCACTGCAAGCTCTGCCTCCCGGGTTCACACCATTCTCCTGTCTCAGCCTCCGGAGTAGCTGGGACTACAGGCGCCACCACCACACCCAGCTAATTTTTTGTATTTTTAGTAGAGACAGGGTTTCAACATGTTAACCAGGATGGTCTCGATCTTCTGACCTCGTGATCCACCCGCCTCAGCCTCCCAAAGTGCTGGGATTACAGGCGTGAGCCACCGTGCCTGGCTCCATTTTAATCATTTTGAAGTGTACAGTCACTGGCATTAATTCTATTCACAATGCTGTACAACCATCTCCACCATTTCTCATATATGTGCATCACCCCAGAAACTCTGTACCCATTAAATAATAACTTCCCATTCCCTGCCTCTCCCCAGCTCTAACCTTCTGCCTGTGAGTGTGCCTATTCTTGGTATTTCCTATGCGTGGAATCATGCACGTTTGTCTCTCTGCTGTCCCTAGGCCCAGAAGCACACTGTTCCCCTCCCCACCAGCCCCACTGCTGGGCCTGTGGGACTCTGGGTCCTTCCTCATTCACCACCACAGTACCCTCCATGAGCCTTTCTCGGTTCCCCTCCACCAGCCTAGTCTTTTCTTTGTGCAGACATTTGGTTTGAAGCATCTTTCCTGCCCAGCCTGACTTCTTTGTGTGTGTGTGTGGTGGGGGGTGGGGGCATTTGTGTGAGGGTCTTTTCTCCACTCACCCTCCCCCGGTGAATCAGAAGCAGTTGTGTGGTCCCGGTGGAGGTGCTCAGGGCTGGGTTTTATCTCAGCGACTGTTCACAGGGCGCTCGCCATGCACTGAGAGGCAGCCGAGGACAGTCTCATCAGTGGGGGCTCCAGGCCAGGCTGCCTGGGTTTAAATCCAGACCTCACCACTTACTAGCTGGGGGGCTTTGACTCAATTCCTTAACCCTTGTAAGCCTCAGTTTCCTTGTCTATAAAGTGAGGATCATGATAATAACAACCTCAGAAGTTCATGAAAGGTGAATGAGGTCACAGATACAAACACTTAACAACAGTGCTTGCATGTGGTGGCACGTGGTGCCAGATACGTGTTGATACGCATTTGCTGCTGTTGTAACCCACACGTGGTGCTAGATACGTGTTGATACGCATTTGCCATTGCTGTAACCCACGTCACAAAGTTTTAGTGAGGATGAAATCATTGATATAAATTGTTTAAAAAGTGACTGGCATTTACTAAATATCAGCTACAGTACATCTCTCTGTCTGTCTGTCTGTGTATGTATTCTTATGTCAAAACCAACTCAGCACTGAGCCTGCTTCCAAGAACTGTCTCCAACTTAAAGTTGCCAGCAGTCTGGTTGAGGGGACTGGGCCACACCAGCAGCAGATTAAAAATGAACTGGCCTATATGTCTTGTTCCTTTCTTCAAGACAACAGGGACATGGGAAGTCCCAGCAGAGGGACACCAGGGGAGCCCGTCTGAGGGGTCTGCTGGGTGAGAATCAGAACAGCCTGCCTTTGCCCAGTGCTCAGCGCAGCCTGAGCATTTTCACCCCTGTTGTTTTTCTTATTAAATTTGGAAACAAATTATACAAATTTGAACTATTTCTAACCTCCAGCAAAAGATAGTCACATTCTATCTCAATTTGGAAGACTGAGTGGGCGTTACTGTTTAAGTGAGTACCTACAGTTTCAATCAAGATTCTCATTTTTTTAAACCCATGGAAGAAAATTATCCTCTATGGAAACCAAGCTTTACAAAGCTTGTCTCTGTGTTCTGATTTTAATTGCCAGTTGAAAGGAAAGTTCAGCCTTGCTTGTTAAATAACTATAAATATTACCAGGGCACGGAGAAGGCCTGGGGAGGAGAAGGAGTGGTTTCCTTGCACATCTGTGGGTCTTTCTGAAGAAATGAAGACTCAGGCTCATTTCCGAAGAAACAAGTTCAACTTCAGATGGGAGGTTGAACTCCATTTTCCTGAAGGCCGAGGAAATGTATGCGTGTGTGTGTGTGTATGATGTGTGTTTGTCAGCATGTGCTTCTGTTATGTACACGTGTGCGTATGTGCGTGTGTATTATGTAAGCGCACATGGGCATGGTCGTGTATATGTGCGTGCGTGTGTGTGTTGGGGACGCACTGGGAACAGAGCATGGTGTCTGGGTCACATGTTGTTTCTTCGCACCTGGAGGCCTCTGAGTGCTGTGTCTGCGCCACTGTCACCGGCCTCCCCGTCTGGCCACATAGATCTCCTGCTGTGCATGGACTGCCACCATGCTAGAGGGACCCTCCAATCTCCCCTAGGTGGTCCCAGGCTTAGCAGGTACCCTATAAAAGTATGTTGAAACAATGTACTTTTCTGCTTAAGGTCAAAGGGCTTAGCTTTTGTCTGTGTGTGGAGAGCCGTGGCGGCTGGGAGAAGGCTGGGTGTCCATAAACACATACTAAGGATGGAGCCATCCATCAGCCTTATTTCTCCTCTTGCCTTTGCTTTAGACCCTAGAGTGGACACCGCTGTATATTACATATTGAATTGGGTTCCCAGAGCCTCTGGCCTCTCCCTGGAAACAAGTAAGACCTTCTCTGAAGCTGCTTGAGTTCCTGTGTGCTGGGAACAGGGCAGGGAAAGAGGGGTTTGCTAACTGGTTCCTTCCCAGCCAGATGTGGTTAACGTGGCCTCTGAAAGCACCTTACTCATCCCTGTTGAGCTGCTGACCTGCAGCTCCACATGTACCCACTCTGATTCACTGAGACTCACTCCCCCCTCCAGTGAAGGCTGCCCCACCCGCAGATCAGGAGGCCGCACGTGTTAGGGCCTTACCTAGGGTTCCCTCGCCACTGCCGCCTGCAGGCCCTCGCTCTTCCCAAGAGTCATCAGGCGCTGTTGCTCACGCATGAGCACACAGGTGACAAAGTCCTGTGAAGAACTGCCCACCAGTGTGACCTGAACGACCCCTTTCCCCAACACTACACATGAGCACTCAAACTGGATGTGGAGGCCCAGCTCTAAAAGTGCCCATCTGCAAGGCTCACTCTAGGAGCGGGGCCCTCAGGCCTCCCGCTCTCCCCCTGCCTTCCCTGACCATATGGGGCACAGGTTCTGCGCTGGCCCCAGTGCTAGATGGTGGAAGGCAAGGAAGGAGAACCCACATCACCCACCTGCCGTGCACCGGGGGGTTCGCGTATGACTTTGTTTAATGCCCTGGCAGAGTCTTCTGAGGCATTACACTCACCACTGCCACAGGGAGAAGACTGGAGCAAGAGGAAGAGAATTTGCATTTGCGAGTGCACACTGCGTTCCAGCAACAGCCAGACACTGCATTACCTCATGCAGCTCTCACGGAAGTCTCATGAGATGTAATGCTTAGTTCCCGTGGAGCTGGGGCCAGAACACACTTCCCCTGACTCAGAGTCCTCACTCTTACCTCCACCTTCTCACTACTCAAAAGTGTGGCCTGCAGACCAGTAGCGTTGGTATCACCTGGGGGCTTGTCAGTGATGCGGAATCCCAGTCTGCATTTTAACCAGATCCCGGACACACATTTCCCCTGCACAGTAAGGTCTGGAAAGCACTGCCCTGCACCTGGTAACTCTTCTGTGAGAGAACCCTGGGAGGGGAGGTGGAGGCCAGTGGGGTTAGCTGAGAAAACCTTCGGGAGGGCCGGTGGCAGAGCTGAGCTACAGAACGGGCGCGTGGTGGAGCAGAGGCAGCATTTGCTAATCAGAATGGTATCTGCGTTGCCTTCGCGGGCTGTGTGGAGAGGGGAAGGTGCAGCCTTGTGGCCCTTTGTATGTGTGGAAGGGCAGGCGACTCTGCGGGGGAAGGGCGGCGTGGAGACGGGAAGCATGATTACCCACACAGGCCTCGAGCACCCGCATCCAGGGACCACAGCCGCCAGGAGGGGCTGGACTCTCTCAGGAGATGTGTGCACCTGGGAATCCCCACTGAGGGGGCTTGCGAATGTGGGATCGAAGCGCTTAGATCTTGGCTTCCGGAGGTCTCCCTGGGTGTCCAGCTTTGTACAGGGTGTGGGGATGAGTCTGCCAACCGGACTCCCATGTCATCTTTGTGTCTGGACAGAACAAGGGGCGAGGAAGCCTGGTCGGGCCACTTTGGGCCTGCATGCGTGTGGGCAGGTGTCTGTTGGTCTTGGGCAAAGGGCGAGGTGACACTGAGGGCGTGAGGGAGGAGGCCCCAAGAGAGCAGGGAAGCGTGGAAGATGCCAGCTGGCCTGGGGACATGGATGTGGGTTTCAGCAGAGTGCAGACAGGCAGTGGGGCGTGGGGCCTCTGTGGGGCCTCGCTGGGCTGTGTCGGGTGCTTGCTTTCTTTTCTCCTTTGCCCCCTTCCAAGGTGTGTCCACAGCCAGCGTTTCTTTATGCTTTTCCCTCAGTCTGAGACCTAAGAACACGAGAGGCCAGTGCTGTAAATTTCATGTTTCGTGGCCTCCCCAGCAAGTCAGCCCACCAGATTCCAGAGGAGGGGGAGGGGGAGGGGGGGAGGGGGAGAGGGAGGGGGAGGGGGAGGGGGAGGAGAGGGAGGAGGAGGGGGAGGAGGAGGAGGAGAGGGAGGAGGAGGAGGAGAGGGAGGAGGAGAGGGAGGAGGAGGAGGAGGAGGAGAGGAAGGAGGAGGAGAGGGCGGGGGAGGGGGAGGGGGAGGGGGGAGGGGGAGAGGGAGGGGGAGGGGGAGGAGGAGGAGGAGGAGGAGAGGGAGGAGGAGGAGGAGAGGGAGGAGGAGGAGGAGAGGGAGGAGGAGGAGAGGGAGGAGGAGGAGGAGAGGGAGGAGGAGGAGGAGGAGGAGAGGAAGGAGGAGGAGAGGGAGAGGGAGGGGGAGGGGGGAGGGGGAGGAGGAGGAGGAGGAGGAGCCGCCACTGTCCCCGAGGGGAGCAGCTCACACTCTCCCCTTGACTGCACCAGGCCTTGGGGGTATGGGGCCTCCACAGGCGTGGGCTGGGGGAAGATATAGGCTCCTAATTAGTTTGGATGTGCTTGAAGTCAGGGTACTTTTTCCCCAGTGGGCAGTTCTGCAGCCTGGACAGCTGTGGGGAGAAGGGCAGGGGGAGGATGGCCAGATAATTCCAGAAGAAAGGCTCCAGGAGTGGCAGCAGAACTGCTGTTATTTTCGGAGGAGTCTAATTACTTTCTCCAGGTAGTGGCTTGAAGTAGCATCTCATTTTAATGCCTACTTTGATCTGGTTGTTAAAAATTCCACTCTTTATGTTCATTCAAATCCCAGTTGGCTGTTCTGGGTAAGCCCAGGCCCCAGTGCCCTATCCGGAGAGAGCTGAGAAGTTGCAGGCCCTGCATGCAGGGAGCCTTGACTGCCTTGTCCCCGTGCTCTACCAGCTCCAGGCAGCCCCAGGCATACCTGTGTTGATACCTGAATAGAGTGCGCAGTGGGGAGAGACCGGGAGGGTAGCTCAGATGCTTTTCTGCTTTCACAGGGAGCACCCCAGGCACAGCAGAGATTCAGGAGAATTATCTGGAAGGCCTGGAGAAGCAACTCAAGCACAAGGGATCTCAGGAGGAGCCAGGGAGCACATTTCCAGTTTAAAGGGGAAAAAAGTCTGCCTGGAGAGTGGGCACAAATGGGAAGAGGGCGGAAGAGGAGCTCCAGGGCCACACGCAGCCTGGAAGGGCGAGGCTGGCTGTGTCCAGACGAGTGGGAAAGGCGGGTTTGCTGCAGGCCTCCTGGAGAGACGGTGGTGTGTCAACGGGCCACACGGGCCGTGCCTCCCGGCCCCCCTACTGCTCCCTGCAGCCTGCCCTGAGTTTGGAGAAGGTGCACCGAGGCAGGAGGAGGTGACCACAGTGCTGCCACCAAGGCGGCCTGGAGCCGGGAAGGTCTAGGAGGCCACACTCTCTCCTTGTGGTACAGGTGGGAGGTATCGGGGAGGGGCCTGGCCAGTGTCATCATGCAAGTCAGTGATCATGATTAGAACAGCCACTGCCACTGACCCCATAGCCAGAATGATCAAGACAGAAGCCAGGACCCCTTCATCACTTGCATGTATCCGTTCTCAGAGCTAGTCATGCACCTGCTAAGTATCTCCTAACCCTTCGCTTGTCTCCATCCTTGGCACTACCACCCTCCCCCCCATCACCAAAGCATCCTCCTGCCTGGTCTTGCTGCTTCCAGCCCTTCCTCCTCCGTGCCAGCGCCCACCCAGCCAGAGAGACCTTCCTCATACCTTGCTTCAAACCTTTTGTTCCCTTCAGCAGCAAGGTCAGCTTCCCTGACCTTCCTCACAGGGCCCATCCTAAACTGGCCCTGGCTCGTAGTCAGGCCTCTGACCCCACAGCCCCTGCCCCTAACCACTGTGCTTGTTGAATACAGCTGGATAGACTCCTCCCCTACAGTTCTGTGGTCTCTGCTGAAATACATTCACATGCATGGAGACAGGGAAACAGCCTCTGTTCCAGGAAAGCAGGGGTCGGGGAGCGGCCGAGATGCCAGACCTGGCCACCTTTGATAAGTTGTTTATTTTCTGAAGCAGACAGTTCCGATAAAGCCGTCGTAATGATGCTCCTTGATCCAACCTAGCACGATAGGAATCTGAGCTGGTCTGTCAGAAGGACAGATTGTTTTGTGGATTTTCTTCTCTTAAAAAAAAAAGAAAAAAAAATTTAAAAGCAAAGACAGTGCTGTAGAGTGCCGAGCTGTAAGGCTTTGAGGCACACAGTGCGGCCAGCTGTGTGGCAGGCTGGGGGCAAGCTGGATGTTTGGCAGTGCTGGAAACCAGGTCTGTTTTTGCCCAGGTGTGCTCTGTCTGTACAAATGGCCTTTAATGCAGCTGCCCCTGTGCACAGGCCCCAGGCAGTCCTTGAAAGAGGAGAGGCTTGAAAAGTCAAGTTTGGGTCTTCTGCAGCTCAGGCACCACCAAGTCATAGTGAGTGTTGGCCTCCGTAAGGCCTGACAGCACAGAGGACAGAGGTGAGTGGGGGCAGCTGCCTCAGGGGCTAGCCTTGGGGTGGGGGAGGAGGCTAGCCCAGCAAGCTTTTGAGGTACCTCTTTCCTGTGTTGGGCATGAGATGAGTGCTCAGAGCAGTGGTGCTATCACCACAGTCGAAGGACAGTGAGGCTAGTAGCGACCTGACAGTTTTGAACCAAACTCTGGGCCAGCCCCTGGTGGAATGGAGTGGTCTCGCCGCATCAGTCCTGAACTCTACTAGGATTGTCACCAGACACGGTTGTGGCTCACGGCTGCCCACCGTGTCCCGCAGGATGACTGGGCTCTTGGAGCTGTGAGGGAGCACAGGAGCTAAGCTCCTGCTCCTATCTCTCTGACTGCACCACTGTGCTTCTTGAATAGAACTGGGTGGACTCCCCCCTCCCACTGCCGTCTCTGGTGAAATGCGCTGGCATGCTTAGACATGGGGATGGAGGCTACATTCTAGGGAACCAGGGATGGGAGAGTGGCAGAGATGCCAGACCTGGATGCCTTGGGTGAGTTGTATATTTTCGGAAGCAGCTTGGAGCCAGAGCAGCAGGGCCAGGGGTGGGGACCAGGACTGTGACACTGGTACCAAGTCACCATTCCCAAGACGTGTGGAGAGGTCAGAAGGGGCATTGAGCCAAAGGGCAAATCCAGATAATCTCTCTCCAAAGCCCATGCTCCTCTGAACTGTTCTCCAGGGACCTCACTCAGCCCCTTTTGTCCCCAACTTGAGCTTTCATATGGCAATCCTTTCTTTTCTTACTTGGCCTCGTGCAAGGAGAGGATTTAGGGTGCTGTAACTCCCATGGGGGCGCTGTAACTAACTCCCATGGGGGCGCTGTAACTCCCATGGGGGTCGTTCTTTGCTTGGGAGAAGGTTACGTCCGTGTGAAGACTCTGCGGCCTCTCAGATGAACCACACACTCTGGAGGTTTTTGGCGTTTCGAGGGTCTGGGAGTGGCTGCCTTGCTGGCCTCCCTTTCCTACCCTCAGCTTCTGCAACTGGCAGGAGCTGCTGTCTTGGGCACCATTAGAGAAGCTCCCCCGCCACGAGCCAAGGTGTACTGTCCCCAGCACGGAGAATGGTCCTACCGTCAGAGTGGGCTCTCCAGGATGAGGGTGTCTGTGTGATTCACTGTGCTCTTCACATCCTGGACCCTGAAGCCTAACTGAATGAATGAATCCCTGGAGCTGGGTTTCTGGGGCCGATGGAGTCCTGTGATCGTGTAGCGGTGGGAGTTTTGCCGAGAACATCCTCGGGTGGTTAAACTCACTAAAATACAGCAAGTGAAGAACAGCAGGCTGCAAGGACTGACCTAAGTATTTTAGGGAAAGAATTGGACCTCTGAAAAGAGTACAGTTTACTTTGCTCAAAATCTGGGATGCATGAAATAAATTACCCTGAGGCTGCCATCTCGCTGGCGGGAAAGGCTGCAGGCGGTCTTGTGGTGCCCTAGCGCTGGGTGGACTTTTTGTCCTAGCTGGGCGGCCTTGCCCAGGTGGCTTCCATGCTCCATTTTCCTGGGTGATCTCTATAGGTTTTTTTCAGCGATAAGATTTTGGGTCTAGGGCCAGGGCCCTGACTCGAATCGGGCTTCGCCTCTAAGTACCCCTGGGGCAGGGAGCACGCTAGCTGATCCCTGCCATCTTCCCATCCTCACCCACAGCCTGCTCTGTGGTTGGAACTGGCCTGATGCAATTCAGACCTCATAGCCTGTTTTCTGCTTTTCTGCCTTACCAGCCGGACCTTCCCAGAGAACCAAAGCCCTCTAGGAATCCTTTCTCTGATGTTATTTCTCACTCCAGCTCTGAACTTGGTGAGAGCACAGGAGATGAGCTCCTTCTCCCCATAGGCTCTGAGTTAATGGAGCAAAAGGCAGAATGTATGACCGTGAGCACCTCACTTTTTTTTTGTTTGAGACCGATTTTCACTCACCGTCACCCAGGCTGGAGTGCCGTGGTGCAATCTCGGCTTGCTGCAACCTCTGCCTCCTGGGTTCAAACCATTCTCCTGCCTCAGCACCTTGAGGAGCTGGGACTACAGGTGCGTGCCACCACGCTGGGATTATTTTTGTATTTATAGTAGAGATGGAGTTTTGCCATGTTGGCTGGGCTGGTCTCAAACTCCTGACTGCAGGTGATCCGCTCTCCTCAGCCTCCAAAGTGCTGGGATTAACAGTGTGAGCCACTGTGCCCGGCCAGGCGCAGAAACTCTTGGGCCTCCATTTCCTCGTCTGTAAAATGGAAATAATACTGACCGTAGGTAGTTGGTGTGAGGAATTGAGATAATGTACATATAGCTGGGTAATGATTCCTGTGAATGGGGAAAGGTGTTCTCCTCCTCCTCCTCCTCATTTTTCTGGGCATGGTGCTTGTCTAATAGGCTTGAACAAATATTTATTGCCAGCCTGGGTGTAGGGATGATCCTGACTTCTGAGGAGGAGGAGATGAGGAGAAGGACCTCTGGTGTCAGGAAAGCCTGAGGAGAGGCCCCAGGGATCATCTCAGCAGGGAGAGTGTTGACTAGAAGAAAAAATCAAGCTTTTAAAGAATTAAAGTTCGTTTTATTCAGAAGTTTCCTGAGGACTCCAGCCTGGGAGAATTCTTTCGAGAGGTTCTGTCAGGCTGCCCCGAGACTGTTTCAGCTCACAGTTTACACACAGGTAGACAAGCTCGGTACACGCAGGGGGCTATCAAGGCTTATGTGCAAGGGTACATCTGGTTGGAGACTCCAGAAGTGACATCACTAACCCCTTCAGACGGGATCTTATGCATAGGAAAAGGCAAGGACTAGGGTCACGAATCTTTTAAGGAATATAGTGACTCAGGAAGAGATGCTGGGGGCCGGGCGCTCTATCCTGTTTTGTCTTCACTTCATCCTCCAGAGGGCTGAACATTGTCACAGAGTCAGGGGCTTTGTGGAATTCGGCTGGCAAGCAGAAACGTGCAGACATGGCTTCTTAAGTTTGCAACTTTATCTCACGGGGTGAGCAGGGCTTCCTGGCTGGGGCCATGTCTGTGCCACATGTGACCTGGTACCTCACTGTTGCTCTTGGCAGGGGGGGTGCCCTGTGGCTGAGGGCAGGTTTGGGAGAGGTCCTTCTTTTTTTTTTGAGATGGAGTTTCACTCTGTTACCCAGTGATCTCGGCTCACTGCAACCTCCGCTCTCCGGGGTTCAAGCGATTGTCATGCCTCAGCCTCCCGAGTAGCTGGGATTACAGGCACGCACCACCACACCCGGCTAATTTTTGTGGAGTTGAGATGGAGTTTCGCCATGCTGGCCAGGATGGCTTCAAACTTCTGACCTCAAGTGATCCACCCGCCTCAGCCTCCCAAAGTGCTGGGATTACAGGTGTGAGCCACCGCGCCCAGCCGAGATCCTTCTTCAGGGTTCCTCACTTTTTCTTCCTGCTGGACTCCCACGAGGTTCCGTGTGTTTATGCCGAAATGCCTGAGGGAAGGAAGTCCCAGGGACACAGGGAACTTTTCTGGCCCTGCCTATTTCTCCTTCCTGCTCCTGCGCAGCTGCTCAGACAGTAGCACCAGAGGGAGAGAGAAGATGGGCAGGTGTCAGCAGCCCTCCAGGAAGACCACCAGGGAGGGGGGCCGACGGGGGGGCAAACGCCGGAGACTCATCACCCCTATTTCCTGAAAACTGAATCTGCAGACACCCAAATAGAACAAACGTAAGGACTCTGCAAAAACAAATAAGTATAGTGGTTGCCTTATGCGCCTACCACCCTTGACACACACAGCACACTGCTGAGGTCCCATAATTGGAAACCACCCAGATGCCCCACACTGGATCCATCGTGAGGCTTTGTCAATACATAGAAGTGAGTTTTTGAAACAAAAGCAAGTAACAACAACAGCAAATCCATGTTGTATTCACGCACTTGGGACGCAGTTAAAGAGAGATCAGTCGTTGGAGTTCAGTGATCGCCCCCCGGAAGCTTCTAGTCCTGGCCTAGAACTGTAGGCTTTCAGGACTGACAAGAATCCTCTGGCTGATTCATCCATTTAATAGGTTTAGGAAGCGAGCGCCCAGGAAGGGAAGTGATTTGCCCAGGCCCACCCTGCTGGTGGGTGCAGAGTCAGGTAGACCAGGTGCAGGGCCCACTGGCTGCTGTAGACGACGGGAAGCTGGTGTGTTTGGCATTGAGAATCTGCACTGCTGCTCGCTGAACTTGACATTGTGGCTTTCCTTATCTCATCTGAATGTATTGAGCATTTTACTTGCATTATCTCGTAACATTTTCTCGGCAGCCCTATTTATATTTGGAAGCCTGCAGCACAGAGAGTTTGAGTGCCTTCTCCAGGGTAGATGCAAAGAAGCAGGGTTTAAGCCCCGGACTGGGACTGTCTGCCCCCAGAACCTATATTCTTAACCCGTATGTGCACTGGCACATTTTTTTTCAAGGCAGTGGAAATCTGATATATTGCTGCCTCCCGGCCTTCCCTCCACCCCAGACCGATGGAAGGTGGCAGAGCTGGGCCTCCCTCCTGGCACCTGTAAGCATTATTGTGCTGCTTCCAGGAAGCCTGTCCCCGGGCCCTGCTCAGCGCTGTGACAGAGGGAGAAGACGGGACAAGTATTAGCATAGAACCTGTGTATACTTTGCAAATTGCTATGCCACATGTTGTATGCCCATTTTCAGGATAAAATAACTCAGTGGCTTTCATCTCTTTATAAAAATCATAAAAACGCTTTTTTTTTTTAGTGTGATTCTTGGACCAGCAGCGTTAGTGATCCCTGGGAGCTTGTCAGAAATGCAGTGGCTGACAAGCTCCCAGGTGAGCCCAGGCACAGTGACATCTGAGAAGGGCTGCCCACCCCACCATGACAGGCTCTTGCAGGCGGGGCCTGGGCCTGGCCCATCACACTGTCGCTGTGCCAATTACTATTTTTGCTTTGGCCAAGATCCATGCCACAGATGTGTAGGACAGCGATCAGGGACAGCCAAAGGTGGGGGTCCCCTTAGATGGAATGGGAGGGCGCTCCACTTTTTCTGATCTTGAGAAGTAACACAGTTTGCAGCCGGGGCTTATACTGCCCAGCTCCTTCATGCCTGGGTGAGCCACGTCCACGGAGTCTCCGCCACCTCTGGCTCCTGGATTGGAACACCCCCTCCCATGAGGGTGAAGGGCGCTGGTGCGGGTTGATGGAGTCTAACTGGGAACACAAGGTTAAATTCCACACATACCCTCCCTACCGCCTTTCCCACACATGCCTGCACTCTGCTCGCTGTCCCGGAAAACACCCCACCATGTGTCCTGGCACTCTGTCCTGTGACCTCCAGCGCCATGAGGCTGTCGGGGACAGTGAGCCGATTCTGAAGGTGACCCTCTGTGGTTTTGTCTTCACTCTGACAAACCCTCCCCCATATCCCCCACCCCCACTCCCTTAAATTCAGGGAAAGAGGAGGGTTGTGGAGCTGAGCTGGGGCCTGGCTGCCCAGCTGGGCCAGGTGCATGTGGGTCCTCACCAGCTTTGGCTGCCGGCTCTGTGGTTTCCTGGTTGGGTCCTGGGGCTCCCACCAGAATTGAGCTGCTCCCTGTGACAAGTACCGGGGCTTGAACAGTACTGGGGCTGCTCCCTCTACAAGCCCCAGTACTGGAGGCTGGGTGCCTTCCAGGGCCAGCGCTAGGAGGGCGTTGTCCAGAGGGCTGTGGGCATCCCCGGGTCAGGTCACCATCTGGGCCCCTTCATTCCTAGTTTTTGTCACACTGAGCACCTCGTCACAGATGTGGATTCCTGGGCTTGGGGAGCCAACTTTTCTGCCTCGCCTTCTCTGTCTTCACTTCCGTCTAGTGAACTGGGCCCAAGGCACGTTCTCCTCCCGCCCCTGCCTTTCTGAATGATTGTGCCACTGCCTTCATCCAACATTCTCCTAAATTCCTGCCATCTAGCTTTAGAATCTCTTATGCCTTCCTTCATTAATCCATCCATTTGAAACTAACAGTTCTGAGGGCCCTTCTGTGAATGAAATGCCCACGCCAGGCCCTCAAGACATGAAGATGAGCGGGACACATCCCCTTATCAGTCCCAGAGTCACCTGACTCTGCCCACACCCTCACCCTTTATTTGCCTGTTATTCATTCCTGATTATATTATGCAGAGCCCCTTGTAAACAAATTCTTTCTCAAACCCTTCTCGCACCCAGCCCCTCCTCCTCCTTAGATGACTTCATGTCTTCCTTTCCTGACCTCTCAGAACTGCTGCTGTCCTCGCTTCTGTCCCTCTCTGTTCCCAGCTGCATCCCGGGGTTCCCTCTTCCCAGACAGCTCTTCTGCCTGGCCTTGCCCTCCCTGACCTTGGGCAAGCGTTTTAGAGCTCTCTGCCTCAGCTTCCTCATCTAGAACATGGAAATCATAGTACTTACCTTGTTTGCTTCTTACAAACATCATACTGAATACATTTAAGAACTTAAAACAGGGCCTGGCACATAGTAAGTCCTCACTAAATATTAGCCATTATCATGATTCTCATTCCTCAAAGAAGCAACCCTGCCGTTGCCCCTGTATTTCTTCTCTTCAGTCTTTCTCTCACGGATGCATTCCTTTCCCTTGGCACACAGAATACTCAGCTCTCCCTCTTTGTAAAATATCCTCCCCTCTGTCCTCTCTTTGCCTCTAGGTGCTGTCTGCCTCCCTGGCGTCTGTTCTCTGCTGTTCACACGCTCCCCAGGGCCAAGGGTCCGGCTTCCCGGTCTCCATCCCTCTCCTTCTCCAAGGTCACTGTCACCTCTTGCGGCACTTCCAAGTCCTTGCCCTCTACAGCTTTCCACGCTGCTGTGTTCTCACGTGCGGTGGTGTACGGGGGGCAGATGACACTGGGTAAGGGGCCAGGAGATGTAAGTTGAGGCTGCCAGTCTGGGGGCAGGGGTCAGAGCTTCCCAAGGGTCTGATGAGCAGGTTCTGTGCAGGGTAGGTCAGGACATTGCCGCCAGAGAGGGATCTCAGTTCCCGTCACTGGAGCAGAGTGCCTCTGGCGGCAAGGTTCACGGAGAGCCGAGTGGGTGGCTTAGGTGTGGTTTGAGGACACCGTATGGTCACGGTGAAGGGAAGGGCCATCAGCATTTGGAATTCTTGAGGGTGTCCCTAGGGATGGAGCAGAGAGGAAGGGGATCCCAGGTGGCGAGCAAGGAGCTGCCGGTCAGATGGCGCAGGGCTGCGATGGGAGGTGGGGAGGACAGCTCTGGAAGTGTGGGGGGCCGTGTGCAGCCCTGGGGACTGGGGAGAGTGGCAGCAGGATGCGTCTCTACTTTGTGGAGGGGGTACTGAGGTACTGTCTGGGTATCATTCTGTCCAGATCCAGGTGTTTGAGTGAAAGGCAGAGAACGGGCAGTTGATATCAGTAGGAGGCTTGGAGGGCATCACTGGGGAGAAGGCCCAGCTTGGATGGGGACGAGGAAGAGGGGGAGGTAGGCTGGAGGGAACTTGGTGGGACACATCTCGTGCCCAGAGGGCTAGGGCACGAGAGGCTGGAGGAGGCACAGTGGGCCTGCAGAACTAGCTGGAAGGCCTGTGCGGCTCAGTGGCTCTGCAGGAGTTCCCACGGCAGAAAAGGCCCCCATGGCCTGACTCGCTGCCGGCCTTTCGGCTGTCAGTGTGAGGGACAGGTGGCCGGGGTCCTCCAATGCCCTGCATCTTCCTGGCTCCTCTTCTTCCACCCCCTAAATGTCAGAACTCTCCGGAATTCTGTACCACCTGCTTGGTGCTCTCTGCTTATGGCCGGTACCTCCAGCCACCTGGCTGGGCTCCTCCACATTGCTGTTCTCTGGGCACCTGTTCGGGACTCAACATGGAATTCCCTTTTCCTCCTCCCCAAACCCACTCCTCCCAGCTCTGCCATGGCTGTTCCTGGCTCCACGCTCTGAGTAGGGATCCAGGCTTAAAACCCCTCCAGTGCCTCTTCCCCCTCATCTCTGTCCCTTGCCCCTCCCAGGGCCGAGGCTCCGGGGCTGTGTGTGACTGAGTGAGGGTGAGTTCCCCAGTCCCCGCCCATCTGTTTTTACAGCTCCAGGGCTGTAGGTGTTGGGGGAAGGCCACGTGACTAAGATGCCCAGGCAGGCCGGGCACGGGGAGCGGAGGGCCAGGAGAAGCCTTCGAGAAGGGCATGGCACATCCTGAGGATATGGGGCAGCAGCCTCGGGGTCCTGGTGGTGCTGTGCCATGTGGAGGCCTCAGGCCTGCCAGCTGCCCTTCTGCAGGGCTCTGGAGAAACGGACGCCTGCAGGTGGCTGAAGGGCTGCCCTGCACCAGGTCAGAGGCCTGGCCGTCAGGGCTGTTCACCCCCTACGATGTCCAGCCCCAGACCAAGCTTTACAAGGCCCCACAGAGATGGGCTGGTCATAGCTGGTACAGCTTTGGGAACGAGACCGACACTATGGGTCACCTTTATCATTCCAGACTCCAGGAGGCTGGCTGGGTGGACGAGGGCTGATCGCTGAGGAGCCGCCACACCCTAAGCCTGGGCAGGGAGGAGCGTTTGCAGCACCAGCCCTGCAGAGGCTGAGCACCCACAGGGACAGTCAGGGCTGCTCCTCAGGGCACGCTGCTGGGCATGGTCAGTGCACTGATCTGCACGGAGTCCCAGCCCAGCTCAGTGGGGGGATCTTCCCCATCCCATCCATGTTATTGCCGCGCTCCCTCTTCACCTTGTGACTGCCCCCGTCGGCAAATTCACGTGGAGGATCTTCTCCTCCCCTTAGCCCAGTTTCTGGAGGGCAGGGAGGTTCTACTTGCTTCCCCACCTGTGGGGTCCAGTAGGTGCTCCTCTCAACATTTGGGTGACCGCTGATTGCTTTCTTCTCTCAGCTCAGTGTATTCTTGGGTGTCCCTGCGTGTCTCAGAGCAGGAGACGTTGCAAGGGGGAGCTTTTGGACATCTCTCTGCTGGGGTCCCCGTGCCGCCCCCTACGTCATCTCCCATCCCTCTGCTTTTCCCTTCCCCAGCCACTGACACCTGCCTCTCCCTGGACAGAGGCTGCCCCGCCCACTGTGGGTCATTCTCTCTCCACCCACTGAGAGCGGCAGGGGCTGGGGGTTTGCTGAGGGCAGTTCTGGGCCCCACAGGTGTCCTCTGAGTCCCTGGACGGTAAGAACAAGGTACCAGTGAGCTGTGGTGTTTTTCTCCATCTTCATTGCTGGAGAGTGCTGTGAGTTGAAGTGTGTCCCCCAGAATTCCTCTGCAGAAGTCCTAGCCCCCAGTACTTCTGAGTGTCACCTTTTGTGGGAATGGGGTTGTTGCAGATGTAAAGAGTTGAGATGAGGTTCTGCTTGGGTAGGGCAGGCCCCGATCCTTATGGCTGGCATCTCGATAGAAAGGGGCAATGTGGACACAGAGGCACATGCACGCAGGGAGAACGCCATGTGAATATGAAGGCAGAGAGCGAGGTGATGCCTCTCCTAGGATCCCAGCCTGCCAGCAAGCCACCAGAAGCGAGGGGAGCGCCTGGAACGGACCCTCCCTCCCAGCCCAGACAGAGCACTGTGATCTTCCGGCCCACGGAACCGAGAGGCAGCACCTTCTGCCGTCGAAGCCGCCCCATTGGTGGTGCTTTGCGACGGCAGCCCTAGCGAACTAACAGAGCCCAGTGGTCTTTAGGTAAAAATGAGGCCCGCTGTGCAGGCTGTAACAGAGGCAACTCTCCAGAATGCTTGGCTCGTCTACTAGCCACGCCGGTGCCCTGTCACGACTGTCCCTCCTCCCGCCGAAGGCCCCTGCGTGACATAATTCAAAACAACTCAGACTCTGGGAACACGCGCGGTCGAGTTCCAATGCCTGTGCCGCAGTCGGCCCCGTGACCCTGTGCAGGCTTCTTCCTCTCCTGGAACGGAGAGGGTGGGTAACACTGTCCTGATTAAAGCTGTGCGTATCCGCTCAGCAGATGTTGCCTCCTTTCTCACTTCCCCAAGCCCCTAGACCTTCCTCCAGGCCCTCTCCCTTCCCTGAACCCCTGTTCTCTCAGGCTCTGTAGGTGGTGCAGAGATGCCAGCAGTTGCAAAGCAGGGCACTGGCAGCCTCCAGCCTGCAGAGAGAGGCTCCAGGAGGCGGAGGCCATGGTGCTGGTTCTTTCTGGAGGGGAGGGGCTGTGGCTCGCGTTGGGGGGAGGGCCTATAGGGGAAGCCCTCTGCGGTGTGCCTCCCCACAGGGTCTCTGTGGGTCTCGGTGCCCCAGCAGCCCTCTCCTCTCCTGCCAGGCAGCCTGGTTTCAGCACTAAGCACTGACCCCAGTGCCCGCTCAGCCTGTGAAGCAGCAGCCCTGCCTTGCCCCCTGCTTGCCTTTTCCAAGTTCTGGGGATTTTCTGGTTTGGAAACTCAGTTGCTGGCCTTCAAAGAGGGCTGGGGTTTGAAAACAAGCACGTTTCTCAGGAGGTCCCACAGACAAGGGCGAGCACGTGCCTGCCACTTGCTTAATGTCCCTCCTGTTGCCCCAGGCAAGTTCTGCCAGCCATTCGGGCACCCAGCTCTCCAAGTGCTAGTGTGGTGAACTTGGAGGAGGTGGGCCCTGCCGGAGGGGAAAGCACAGCCTCTGCGCCTCCTGGCAGGCTGGCTTTGTCTGAGCGCTGCTGCCTCGCCTCACCACAGGGCTTGTTTTCGGCAGGTGAGAGGCAGCAGTTCCCTTTTCTGGGCAGAGGCATTGGTGGAAAAGCATAAATGATTTGCCTGGAAATGTGGAGTTGCTCTTTCAGCAGTGTGACCCTGGGCAGGCCAGTTTTTGGGCCTCAGCTTCCTCATCTGCACAATGGGTACATGAACCAGGAGTCCCTCAGAGTCTTCAGGCTCTGGTAGACTGTGGCTCTATGAGGAGCCTCTCTTGGTCCTACTGTGAATGGCCTGTGTGACGTTGGGAACACTTCTTTTATTTTTTTTGAGACGGAGTTTTGCTCTTGTTGCCCAGGCTGGAGTGCAGTGGCGCAATCTCAACTCACTGCAACCTCTGCCTCCCGGGTTCAAACAATTCTCCTGCCTCAGCCTCCCGAGTAGCTGGGATTACAGGCGCACGCCACCATGCCCAGCTAATTTTTGTATTTTTAGTAGAGACGGGGTTTTGTCATGTTGGCTAGGCTGGTCTCGAACTCCTGACCTCAGGTGATCCGCCCACCTCGGCCTCCCAAAGTGCTGGGATTACAGGCGTGAGCCACCGCTCCCGGCCTGGGAACACTTCTTACCCTTTCTGTCCAGTAGAGCTGGAGACCTCAGCCTGCTTTAGGTCTTGTTATCAAGAGATCCTAATAAGGGTCAGTTGTGAGCTGGCAGTAAGGACTGCTCTAGGTACACGGGTACTTAGAGCTCCGTGGTGGCCCTACAACTCCAGGATGTCCATGTCTTCTCCAGTTTGATATCACAGGGCAGTGGTTCCCCTAAAGGACTGAAGAGCTCGAGCCTGCCCCACAGAACTTCATCCTCAGCTCCAGGTAGGACCAAGATGCAGGGTCATGGGTCTGAAATTAGCCGGCACTACCCAGCCAGGGCGCAGGGTGTCCGGAGAGCCTCTGGGCCTGGGTGGACTTGAAATGTCCCTGGATCACCCCAGAGGACCTGGCTGGTGTGGCTGAAGTGCTGGGCAGCTGCTGAGTGTCGCTTTTCCCTCCTGGACTCTCATCTTGGATGACTGGAAAACAAGGTCCCTTCCACGTCAAACAAGAGCTCACTGGGCCTGGCACACATGCATGGGTATAAGGGAAATCACCTTTCCCGGTTCCAGGCCTCGCTGACTGCACAGCCTCGGGCCGGGTGCTTCCTCCGGGAGGAGGCCCAGATGCTGGCCCTTCAGTGACTGCTTTCAAGGCTGAAGGACGCCCCAGAGGTACGCCTTGCGAGGCCGCGTGCTGAATCTAAGACCTCAAATGGAGCCTTCTTTGCCTAACTGCTACAGCCTGAACTTAGCCTGAGTCAGCACAGGCTTCTAGAACATTCCTGCAGAGTCTTGTGCAGACAGCCTGGGCTCAGCATTTTCCCATCCTCGCTTCGTCCCTCTTGGAGGTGGTGGTGGTGAACTCGACCTGAGGAGCTGAGAAAGGGGCAGGAGAAAAAAAATCACGAAGAGTCGGAGGCAAAAGGGCCTGTGGTTTGGAGTGGTGGGAGGAAGAGGCGGGAGGGCTGATGGCCACGTGTGTCCTTTACTGGGGAGGACGAGGCTTAGCTTCTCCAGCCCAGCTCTCTCGAGACCCCTTAGCAGAGCGGCCTTGGTTGTGATCATCAGGGAAAGACTTGAAGCGAGGAAGTAACTGTGCTTTTCCAAAGGACTTCAGATGCCCTTTTCCATAACGATGGGTTTTCTTCATGAAAACTAGTTGACTAGCTTTTAATAGCCTTTTTTATGATTATTAAGTTATATTCAATGTTAAAAATTTAGAAAATACATTTATGACTGGAAGAATGTTCTTAAAGGTTCTTAATTTTTATTTTCCCAAAGGGCCTCCTTGACTTCTGAAAAGACCCAATATTTACCAGGGACTGTCTGCGTGGGGGCTTGTTTTCCAGTTGAAATTATTTCTAAAGGGGTGAAAAAGGCTTATCCCCTCTGCCATGGGCCTCCAGGTGACTACGGAAGACAGGAACAAGACTCTCCACAGGCTGGACGGTTAGACAATCAGACCAATCCAGACAGTGCAAAGTGGCTGGGTTGTGGGCGTGGGGGGTTAGTCAGAGAAACTTCTGGATGCTCCAGGACTCAGAACCAAATACCTGCATTTATACAAAGGTTTCCTGCAGCCTCTGCACATGCCATGGGCGGTGGCCCTGAATATACATCGTCAGCCCCAGGCTCCTGTGAGGAAGGGCAGGGGTCTGGGACACTCACTGCCCTGCCTCAAAGAGGCCTCAGGTCTGAGCCCCAGGTTCCTAATGTGCCAGCAGTGCCTGCATCACCCGATCACCCTGTCCCCTGGCCTCGGCCTCTGCCACCCAAATTCAGAAATAAGATTGAAATCCAAGCGCACCTCCTTGGAACCCTAGCCCGTGGAATCTGAGGCAGTCAGATCAAAGGGACCTCAGAGATCAGAAGCCCTGCCTGCGACAAACTGAGGACCTCTGTTCCCTTTCTGCAAAAATGCAGGCAGTAATGTCCCTGGGCTGCCAGGGAGAGGGAGCCGAGTTGGAGAGTGTGAGAGGGCTTCGTGGCCCACGCTGTGCTGTTGCGTTGGGGGGATTGGCGGTACTGCCTGTTTAGGTTATTTTGCCATGAGATAGAAGTTCCTCGCATGAGCTCCAATACTGTCCACACCCCGTATCATTCCTTCTACCCCGAGGCTGATGCGATTCCTCTACGAGAACCAGCGGACACAGAGGCCAGAGAAAGCCGCCATTGCCCTAGGTGACTGCTCTGTCTTTCTGGGTTCATTTGGGGATAGTAGGGACGCCTTGAACAAGGGCCCCCTGAACATTGCTTTGAGTGGGGACAGTCATTGTTCCTTTTCAGGCTGTGTTTCTGCTCCAGCACACACATGGGGCAGCTTGTACGCCCAATTTCCTGTCCCTCCTTTCCTTCTCAGGCTGATGCCCCGACCAGTCCTTTCTGGCTATCATCAAATACCTCTTCATCCTGATTGAGTGGTGGTGCTGAGCATTGTCCCCAAAGAGCCACTTGTGCTGTGGCCTTCTCCTGGAGGCATATTCTGTCCTCTTCTCTCTGCCCCCTGAGCCCAGCGAGCTCAGTGCTGGCTCGCTGTTTGCTCCTTCTTGCTGCAGACACAGAAGATTTGGGAGCGTTCCTGCTGAGGTTGGTAAGGATACCTGGGGCTGAGGGCGGCCTCTTTGCTCCCCACTTGCTAGGGAGTAGAAGCCGTTTAAAAAGACATCTGAGCAGCCTCTCTGGGTTCCTGCTCCTCACTCAACCCCACAGTAGATCTGGCGGGGAGGTTGAGGGCTCAGTGAATCTGCAGGTGCAGCAGCGGCAGCATCATGTCCTCAGTATCCTGCCCCCTGCTTCTACCCGGTGTCAGCAGCTGCACGGTCCACCCCACGCCTGCCTTTCCATCGTTCCTCATCAGCCCTGTGATCAGCCTGTGGCCCTGCTGTGCTGGTGCCCTGTGAGGTGCTGTGGACACAAGAGACTGCATGGGCCACACCCCCAGCTGGGTGACTCCTCTCCCTCCTGGGTCCTCTGGACAGTAAAGATGGACGCGTGGGCTCCATGGAGCATGAGGTGGTCCAGGACCTCGGCGGGCACAGGTCCTGCCTCCCTGCCTCTCGTGCCCGCCCTCCCTCCCTCCCTTTGGGTCTCTGCTCCCACCCCTCGAAGGGTAAATCAAGCTCCTTGGTGGTAAAGCACCCGCTGCCCCTAGTCAGAGGGTCCCTCCTCTCTGATGTCGTGGTGCCCTGGTCCGCCTGGTAGAATTTTAGCTGCTTTATAACCTGGTCCTGAAATGAACCACTGGGAAGAAATAGGGTAAAATGAACACACAGCTGCCACATTGCATCCCAACCCTGTTTGACCCCATCGCTGCAGACTTTTGTGGCAAGACGACAGCATCTCAGTTTGCTTGAGAAGCTTATTTTTGCCAAGGCTGTTATCACCAGGCAGACACCAGAGCTCGGTTCCACTCACAGGCCAGTCACAGCAAAACACAAGCAGTGAACCTGTGGATTCCCTTGTAAGAATGTCCAAAGGGAATGCTTCCCCCTCGCCAAGATCAGACTCTCGGCAGTCTCTGTGATACGTGAGACCTTGAGGAAGGTTCCTCCGTTCCCAGAAGCGGAGCAATGTGCTGGTGCTGAGAAGTGGCCCCTCAGGGCCACCCTGGGCAGGGTCTCCGGTTTTATTCCCCTGTGCCTTCTGCTTCATCATGCAGAGCCTATCCTGGGCTTGAGTGGGGAAGTCTCTCTGTGGGGGACCGGTGGGGCAGCATCTCCAGGCCGGGAGGCAGAGTTGGTTCTGCCATGATGCATCCTCCCCGTGAGGACCCACTCCCACGCCTGTCCCTGCCACAATGGGCCTCCTGATGGTCCTCCTTCCTCAGGTCACCAGCACAATTGCTGTGGCCCCTTCTCTGTGGGTGTGGGCTTGGACGCCTCTCCCCTGTGCCTGCAGCACACACAAGGCTTTGCTATTAAAGAGGTTGGAGGACAGTGCAGTGCTTTAACCCTGGCACTCACAGGGAGGTGTCTAGGTCTTTCTTCTCCACTCCAGATGGAAGCATTTGGGTAGAGGACCTAGAAGACGCTAACACTCCCTGAACTGTGAACCTAGATTGGTTTCTAAATCTGCTGAGAGAAAAATGGAACTTGAAGTGACGTACCTTCTAAAGTAGCATCATCCTACTTGGCTCTTCCACAGCTGTCTTTCACCCTAACCCATGATGTGCCCTGGGCTGTCGCAGGCTCCCAGCCCCTACCCAGCCCTTCTGAAGTGCCAGGCTTGGGGCTCAATGAATGAGCCTTGTTTTAAAGCAGAAAACAGTTCTGTTCCAGTCAGGGTTCAGCTGCCTGCGTCTTGACTAGATCTCTGTTCAGGATTGTGTCTCCTGCTTCTCTCTCCCTTCTCCTTTTCAAGATCACAGGTGAAGACAAGGGGGTGGAAAGTTCTACCTAGATTGCTATCTTAAGAATGTGGACTTTGGAGCCAGATTGTCTGGGTTTAGTCCCTACGTCTGCTGCTTACTAGGTGTGTGACTTTGGGCAAATACCTTGACCTCTCTGTGCGTCCATTTTCTTGGCTGTGAAATGATGTATCATCTCAGAGCACTCATCCCCTGGGGTTGTGTGGGGAGTAAGTAAGCCGGTCTAGTATGGCGCCTGGTAGATCCTCAGTCAATATCAATGTTGGCTGTGGTGAGGACATAGCAGAGGATGGTTGAAAGAATCTGAGGCTTGGGGTCCAGAGCCCTGGGTTCAGGTCCCACCTCTGCCACTTGCTGGTGTAATGATGTGGATTCTGCACCCCAGAATGTCACAGTGTTTGCATGCAGGCCGGCTGTGAAGACCCAGGGCAGCAGGCCGGCAGGCTGGTTCCCCTGCACACCGGACTAACTCTGTCCTCTCTCTCCACAGGCACACGTTCTGGCAGTTCCGCCATGAGAACCCCCAGACCAGGGTTGGGGGCCCGCCCCCCGAGGGGCTGCCGGGCTTCAACAGCGGGGTGATGTTGCTGAACCTGGAGGCCATGCGCCAGTCCCCGCTCTACAGCCGCCTGCTGGAGCCGGCGCAGGTGCAGCAGCTGGCCGACAAGTACCACTTCCGCGGCCACCTCGGGGACCAGGACTTCTTCACCATGATCGGCATGGAGCACCCCAAGCTCTTCCATGTGCTGGACTGTACCTGGAACCGGCAGCTGTGCACCTGGTGGAGGGACCATGGCTACAGTGATGTCTTTGAGGCCTATTTCCGGTGTGAGGGCCACGTCAAGATCTACCACGGGAACTGCAACACTCCCATCCCAGAGGACTAGGCGCACCCCTGCCTTGCCCCCGGGGCCTCCAGATCTGGGGGAAGGACAGGGCTCCGTGGGACAGACCCAGGGGCAGTGTCTGACCCGCTAGAGAGACACCGCAGGGACGTCCTGTGATTAAGGTGCTGAGACCTCCTGCCGGGCAGGTCACTGTGCTGAGGCCACCCGCCGAGGGCTGGCCTGTGCACTGCTGGTGCTTGGGACCTTATTCCTCCAGGGAGCAGGTGACACGAAGGACACACATGGGCATCTTCCAGTGGGCTGAGAAGCAAGCACTTGAAGAGAAGGAAGGGGAGAAAGGGTCCCCCTTGCTGTCTGCCTCTGAGGAATGGAAATCCTTTAGACCCGGCCTTTTTTGGACCAATATAAATTTAACTTAAATTGACAGGCTTCCATTTTTCGAGAAAGTACAAACGGTACTGCTTTAGCACCCATCGAGCCCCAAACGGGTAAGGTAAGCCAAGGTTTTAATGACCAGCCCAGTATCTAAGTGTCCAAACGAATGCCAGCCCACTGCATACTCACCCTGGGAGGCTGCGTGCTCATTCTCCTGAGGCTCACATCATTTGGTGTAGGTTTCAGGATCGCCTCTTTGAGGAAGGACTTCAGGACCAACTGGGGCCTGCATAAGAAAACTTATCTCATTATTAGAGCACTCACAGCTTGTATCTCCCAGCTACATCCCAGAACCCCATTGTCCTTTATTCAACCAAACCAGCTCCAGGTGACTGGACTCTACTCAGAAAGCAAAAGCATCATCAAAGAACAGAGACTGGCCACCACAAGGACATGCAGGAGAACTGTCTGGACCAGGAAGACTCATTCCAAAAAGGAGCCCAGGTCGGGCGCAGCGGTCAAGCCTGTAATCCCAACACTTTGGGAGACCGAGGTGGGAGGATCGATTGAGCCTCGGAGGTCGAGATCAGCCTGGGAAACACAGTGAGGCCCCCATCGCTACAAAACATTTTAAAAAGTAGCCAGGTGTGGTGGCTTGTGCTTGTTGGCCTGGCTACTTGGGAGGCTGAAGTGGGAGGGTGGCTTGAGTCCAGGAGTTGACTGCACCGAGTTGTGATCACACCACTGCACTCCAGCCTGGACGACAGAGTAAGACGTCCATCTCAAAAAAAAAAAAAAAAAAAAAACCCAAAAAGGAATGCCGCAGTTCCCAAGTGTGACCATGTGGGCTTAGAAGACATGTCACTCGTGGGCTAGTAAGCATTCTAGTTTCTTTGTTTAAAAAATCCCCTTATCATACCACATGAGACCATAGACCTTAGCAGAAATTAAAGCGTCGTTTCTTTTGATGATGGGGCCTCCTGTACGAAGGCTGCAGACGTGAAAGCCTGAGGGGTCCATTTGTATCATCTAGCTGAGGTCCTTGGAGAAATGCTGTGGAATTTTCATCTTGTTTTGTTTCAATTTCATTTATGTTTTTCTATCTTTTTCCCATGAGTGAAGATAGCTAATAAATAATCTTTGAGAACATGGTGATTCATGTTGTTTTTCTCTGATCACAGTTTTCAGCTGCATGAAGGCTGTGAATCAAGTGTGTACTCAGTGCCATTCGACTCCCCCACCTCCTGTGATGAAGGTGAGTGCTTACAGGAGATCCTAAGGACCAAGGAGAGGGCACATCTGAGAGGGTATCAGAGAGGGCAGTATTGGCATGTTTGGTTCAAAGCAAGGAATCATTTCATTCTAGGTATTGGCAGGTCCACCTGCACTGGGGAGCAAAAGCATCCCCATTTCTTCTCATCCCTCTTACCCCAGACTTCCCAGTTACATCCTGCCCTGAAGAGGTGGAGCAGATTTCTCTCCCAGCCCTCTGCTGTGACAGAATTGGTCTGTTCTCTCACCTACTTAATTTCCTATTTATAGGTAACAATTCTTGAATGCCTGCTGTGCACCAGCCATTGTATTGGGGGATTTATTACGCTATTGATAATATTTATGAAAACTTCATGAAGGGCATTATGTCTAAAGTTGATTGTAAGAAAATGTGAGAGATGTGGACAGACCCATATACTATATGTTTATCACAACATTTTTTATAGTAGAAGAAAATTAGAAGCAACTTAAAATGTGGAAGAGGGGCCAGGTGCGGTGGCTCACACATGTAATCCCAGCACTTTTGGAGGCTGAGGCCAGCAGATCTCTTGAGCCCAGGAGTTCAAGACCAGCCTGGGCAACATGGTAAGACCCAGTCTCTACAAATATACAAAAATTAGCTGGGCATGGTGGTGCATGCCCAGCTATTCAGGAGGCTGAGCTGGGAGGATCACTTGAACCCAGGAGGCAGAGGCTGCAGTGAGCTGAGATCATGCCACTACACTCCAGCCTGGGCGACCGGGCAAGACTCCGTCTTTAAAAAAAAAGAAAAAAAAAAAGTGAAATAGGGAAGTAGATGAATAATGTATGCTTCATCCATATAACAGAATACTTTAGGCATTATTTGAAGTATATGTAATGCCTCAGGAAATGCTTATAATGTGCTACTAAAGAATGCAAAATGTAAGATCATATGTTTAATACGATCCTAATTTTATTTTTAAAATTACATATATGTGTATGTATATCAATGTACACACATATATATGCGTGTATAGATATATACCTATACACACATATGTATAAAAAGAGCGTCTATTCTGCTATATTTCAACTTCTAAAAACATAAGTGTTTCAAACACATTAAAAAAACAATTATTTCAATGGGAAAAAAGTGAGTTAAAGGCTAAAGAATTTTAGACTCACAATAATAAAGGTATTTTTCCTGCAATCATTTCCATAATTAAAATGTGTCTATAGCTATGTGTGTATTTTGTTGTTGCAAGAAAAAAACAATAAGCTGATTGGTCAAAATGGGCAATGGCCAAACAACATCCCTCATTTGCTTTTGAGTTCACCTCTCAGGAGCTTCCCCTCTGTCACCAGTGGCCTCAACCTTCCAACCCCACAGTGCACAGCAGACTATCACTGCACAGGCACCCCAGCCTGCCCACAGATCACACCCCAGCCCGCCCACAGATCACACCCCAGCCCACCCACAGATCACACCCCAGCCTGCCCAGCCTGCTGACAGATCACACCCCAGCCCGCCCACAGATCACACCCTGGCCCACCCACAGATCACACCCCAGCCCGCCCACAGATCACACCCTGGCCCACCCACAGATCACACCCCAGCCTGCCAACCCGCCGACAGATCACTGCACAGGCACCCCAGCCCACCCGCAGACCACACCCCGGCCCGCCGACAGATCACACCCCAGCCTGCCGACAGATCACAGGCACCCCGGCCTGCCAACAGATCACACCCCAGCCCGCCCACAGATCACACCCCAGCCCGCCCACAGATCACACCCCAGCCCGCCCACAGATCACTCCACAGGCACCCCGGCCCGCCGACAGATCACACGCCAGCCCACCGACAGATCACACCCCAGCCCGTCGACAGATCACTCCACAGGCACCCTGGCCCGCTGACAGATCACACCCCAGCCCACCGACAGATCACACCCCAGCCCGTCGACAGATCACTCCACAGGCACCCTGGCCCGCTGACAGATCACACCCCCGCCCGCCGACAGATCACTCCACAGGCACCCTGGCCCGCTGACAGATCACACCCCGGCCCACTGACAGTTCACACCCCAGATCACTGCACAGGCACCCCAGCCAGCCCACAGATCACTGCACAGGCACCCCAGCCTGCCCGCAGATCACACCCCAGCCTGCCGACAGATCACTCCACAGGCACCCTGGCCCACCCACAGATCACACCACAGGCGCCCCGCCTGCCCACAGATCACACCCCAGCCCGTCAACAGATCACACCCCAGCCTGCCGACAGATCACTCCACAGGCACCCTGGCCCGCCGACAGATCACACCCCGGCCCACTGACAGTTCACACCCCAGATCACTGCACAGGCACCCCAGCCAGCCCACAGATCACTGCACAGGCACCCCAGCCTGCCCGCAGATCACACCCCAGCCCCCCCATAGATCACACCCCAGCCTGCCGACAGATCACTCCACAGGCACCCTGGCCCACCCACAGATCACACCACAGGCGCCCCGCCTGCCCACAGATCACACCCCAGCCCGTCAACAGATCACACCCCAGCCTGCCGACAGATCACTCCACAGGCACCCTGGCCCGCCGACAGATCACACGCCAGCCCGCCCACAGATCACACCCCAGCCCACCCACAGATCACTCCACAGGCAACCCGGGCCCACCGACAGATCACCGCACAGGCACCCCAGCCCGTCGACAGATCACTCCACAGGCACCCCAGCCCGCCGACAGATCACCGCACAGGCACCCCAGCCCACAGACAGATCACTCCACAGGCACCCCAGCCCGCCCACAGATCACACCCCAGCCTACTGACAGAGCAGCCGGGGCTTGCTGTGCCTCGCCATTGCTGTGCTTGACGAGTCGTGGAGTGCCGGCTCCTGACTGGGGTCCTGTTATAGTCGCTGTCATGCAAGCATAGTTCCTTGTGCTGTGCTTAACTTGCTTCATGGAAACCCACTCTCGAGAATATGCCTGTACATATGAGGAAAACGGAAATCTGAAAAGATAACATGTCTGGGTACTAAGATTAAGGTGCTTTTTATCTATATTTCTGTATTTTCCACATCAAATATTAATTACCTTTATAATAAGATAATAAATGCTGTACATTTTTAACCACACTCCTTCTCCCCAGTTCCAGGTGAGTGTCAGCCTGGTCATCTTACAGCTCCCGGCTGGCCATGGCTGATGTTACCCCTAAGAACACATAATCTAGGCTGAGTTGGCTCTGGGTCTTCAACTTCCCTGTGGATGCCCAAGTTCTCCAAATAAAAGTGATCTAATAATAGCAGCTCCAGGCCCTGCTTTCATTTCTCAGATACTGTCATCTTTTGTGTATACACAAAGTCCACCCTACAAATGATAATGGCCTTTGGAAAGCACGAAGGCTTGTTGAAGAGATTTGCCCTTCTATGTGTGTCAAACCAAACAGACTGCAGCCTCTCCTTCAACAGCATTTCATCAAGTCAAAGCATGATGTGTTGGTTCACAGCCCCAACCTAGAGCACACCAGGAGTTTGTAGGTTAATGTAGTAAGTGCAGCTGTGTCTTGGCACCTGCTTTGACTAGAGGCCAAACCTCTGCTAATTTTAACACTTCCAGGCTGATCTTAATATGGGAGGCCCAGGGGCTGGGCTAAATCTGGAGGTTGGCAGGGAGCAGAGATTTCCAAGCAAGCAGGTGGTGTAGTGGAGACAGCCTCACACCCGAGACAGAGGCCTGGCTTTGAGTCCACATCCTGCCCTCGCTACCTGGCCATCTTGGACAGGCAGGGCCACCTCTTTCCCCGGTTCTAGACACTGGTAAGAGCTCCTCAAAGGAGTGTGGAAGGAGGAAAAGATATGCAAGGACTTGGTAAGCTGTGAAATAATACAGATGTAAGGGAATTCTAACCATTATTACTTAGAATATTCTTTTAAAATAATAAATTACAGCCATTTTGGAGCTCATGAAATGTGTTGGTAGCATCTCCGTAACCCCATGGATGAACAGATGCATGCTTGTAAGCTGTCCAATTTTTGTTAGCTGCGCCACTCTGCAGAAGCCAGTCGGTCAGGGGCTACCTCAGCTCACAGCGAACCCGTCAGTCAGGAGTCCACAGATAACTTGCTGGGCATGTTCAGGAGGTGGGGGCAGGGCTGCCTCAGCTCAAAGCTAACCTGTCACGAGTCCTTGGATAAACCTTTTTCCTCTCTGGGCCTGTTTCCTCATCTGCAAAAACAAGGAGCTGAGGGATTGAACCAGATCTCTGGGCAGTATCCCTGCTCCCAGCTGTTTGGGGAAACACATGTTTCAAGTGCAACCATTGGGGTTCACATGTGGGTAAAGAAGAGAGTCCAGATCAAATGCGAAACTGCCAGACCTCAACTCATCATTCACCCACTTAGGATTCACGACATGACCATGCAGAGTAAAACTCTCTCAAAATACATGATTACACACTTCCCTCCTCCCGCATTCTCCGCAGGCACAGTGAGGGGTGCAGACCAACTCTGGAGGCGCATTTAAAACCCAGAGAGAATCAGCTGTCCCCCAGGAGCTGTCACCTCTCTGCTTATGATCCATTGACAGCTATACCCGCTAACATCTTGTCCCATTCAGCTATGCGACCACCTTCCAAAGTCCCATGCCCCACTGGTCTCACCTTGGGAAGTGCCGAGTCTTCAGCCAGGGAGACAAGGTAGAGCTGCCCTGCGGGGCATGTTGAGTGGACCAACCAGCCACTCCCCAAGGAGCTTGCAAAGAACAAAACACCCAGAGTGAAGGGAAGGCCGGTTTAACTGAGGCTGGCTCAGCTCAGAGCATCTCCACTGGCACCCCCATTCTGAGGGGGAAGAGGGGTCCCACCACGCAGACACACTCAGCAGCCTCGCTGAAGGCCACTCATCCACGGAGCCTCAGAGCGGGAGGGCCTCTTCACATCTCCAAAGCCGGCTGCCCTCCTGTCTCCAGCCTCCCTTCCTGAAATGTAGGGCTTTGCTTCAGCCCGCACCTCAGCCCCCTGCCCCCTGCCACTCAGGCCTGTGCAGGAGTGCGGGAGCATGGAGCCTGCGGACCTTCCCAGCTGCCTTACGGAACAAGACAATGTTCCCCCTCACTTCAGGACCCACGCTCGCCACTGTTTTCTGTAGGGGCCTCTCGCTTCACTTTCCATTCCCTTTTATTCCCATAGTCCTCTCCCAACCCCCAAGCAGCCAACCATTCTAATGGGCTCACTGTGCACTGACGGATACCTATGGAGCCTGGGACCACACGCCCACCCCAGTAACCCTTCGTGAGCATCCCTGTCCTTGTTCCTTACAGACCCGATGAGAATTTGTGTTGCATATCGAGGAACAAAACTGCCAGATCATAAGCTATGCAGATACTTAATTTTTGACTAAGTGGTGCAAGCTACTCCCCCGAGACCTGGCCCCCACCCCTACGGTCACTGGCATGAGCCCCCACTTTCTCTCCACCACAGTGCTCGTGTTCACGTGTCTCTGCATTGACACGTTGTGATCCAAGATATACTGGAGTCCTCCAGCGCGTGTGGCTTGCGTCAGAGCTGCCTCCGCATGAGTGGCACATGCCGCTGTGGAAGGAGGCTGGACGGGGAGGCAGGGGCCCTGGCTTCTGGCCTGTCCTCACTGCATGACTGTAGCCAGCGGGCGCACTTCTGTGAGTGGGGGAGAATTTAACCAGCTCTGATCTGGCCACCCTCCCAGGACTGCTGTGAGTAGCAGGTGAGATAACTCATAGCAAAGAACTTTCGAGACCCTAGACATACCTCACTCCCCTCTCACATCCCAGCCCGACCCAGTGCTGCATGGAGATGCCAGGGCAGACAGGCCATGGCTGAGCTTCCTCGGAGCCCTGTGGTGTGCTGAAGTCCTGCCAGAGGAGTGCCATGGCCATCCGACCCCACACTCGAGCCGTCTCATGGATGGAGCCTGGCGTTCGTCCATTAAGCCTCGGCCAATCCCACTCAGAGCCCCAGAGCCAGGGTGGCCTTGCACAGAAGCCGTGGGGTGAAGCCCAGGAGTGGGACCTTCAACCCCCACTTATCCCGTCACTGGACACCTCCACCTTCTCTCGGGAAAAGCCCCTCTCCCTCACCTCAGGCAAAACCAGGAAGCTCTTCCGCCTCCCCAGCCCGGTCCTGGCACTTCCCGAGGCCCAGAATCGCTGGACGCAGGCACAGCCCGAGGCTGAGAGCGCCCGCTGGGTGTTTGTGAATTTCTGTGCTCGCAAGGCAAGGTGTCAGGGAGGCGAGTAATCCTCTTCTTTCCAGCAACAGAGAGTGACACGACCGGCTGTATCTTCCAAGGCCAGGTGAGCACACGCACGGAAAACTCTAAGTGCCTGGTTATGGTCATGGGCAGGCAGCTTCAGGGTAAGCTTAGATCCGTCTCATCCTGTCCATCCTTTTAGGAAAATTCATCTTCTCTCCAAACCAAGAAGCCACGGCAGTCTCTCCCCTTCCAGCCCTCTTTCACCAGCTCAGCCTCCTTCCCCAGGGACACCAGGATCCTCCTGCCCTACAGGCCTTGAAACTCCCCAGCTGGGGCTCCCCCTGTCTCCCTGGCACCCAGACCCCTTGTACTATAATCCCACACCACGGCTGCCTCTCCCTGCTGGGTTTCTGCTGTTCCTAGGACACAGACCGGGAGATGGAGATTCACGAGCAGGAGGCTTCCTGGGAACTGCTCTGTGGGAGAGGAGGGAACAGGATTAGGCAGGGAGATGTTGAGCTCCCAGACAGTCACGACAAAGACCTCAGCCAGTCCCACGCAGAGCTCCAGAGCCAGGGCGGCCTTGCACACAAGCCCTGGGTTGATGCCTAGCGGTGGGGCCTTCAACCCTCACCTGTCCTAGCACTGGGCATGGGTGGCCCCAGGTGAGGGCATAGCCTTGGGCAAGGCAGCTCTCTTCAGCCAGGGTTACTCCTGAGGACTCTGCTGCCTGACATCAGCACCCAACACCTGTGGGAGAAAAAGGCCTCCGTCCTGAAGCAGGGGCTGGCGGCACAGCAGCGTCCCTCTTGGAGCCCTGCCCCTGTAGGCCCGGCAGCCCACAGCATCCCCTCCTGCAGCTGCCGCCTTGGCTGCCCTCTAGTCTACTCTTGCTTCTTTCTCCTCAAAGGCTTTCAGCTCGGAACATGTCCTGCCTCCGCTCTCTCCTCTTGCAGGTTCCCTGGCATCCTTCCCTGGGTGACAGCGCAGGCCAGGCTGCCTGTGCAGGTCAGCCACCTCTCCATGGTGACACTGCCCAGACTGTCCCAGCCCAGCGTGCCCCAGTGGTGCTAGCTGGTCCCAGTGGCAACACCAGGGAGGGTCATCTGCTTTTTGATCCTATTCTTCTGTCCTTTCCCTCCACGTGTGGATCCCGACAGGCCCCAGTGGCCCACAGGGGATCTGTGAGTGGCCCTGGGCACACCGACAGGCTGTAGGGCTGCAGCTCGGCAGGAGGAGGCAGGACCTCAGCCATCTTCAAGACAGGTGATGAGCTCTCCAAAGGTGAAGAGCCCTGCAGACGCAGAGGCAGCATCTGCCCGTGCCAGGGGTGATGCCAAAGTGGTGAGCCTCCATCGGGGTGAAGCCGCTGCTTATCATGGGCAGGGGGCAGTCAGAAAAACTCCATGAAAAGAATATAGGTTTTCAGGAGGGGGCACAGGTTGACATCTATGACACTTTGTTCATTTGTACCTGTCATCACAGGTTTTTTTTTTTTTTTTTTTTTTTTTGGAGAAAGAGTCTTGCTCTATCGCTGAGGCTGGAGTGCAGTGACATGGTGACATGATCTCAGCTGACCAAGCCCCTGCATGGGCTAGATTCTGGGCTCACAGCGGTGAAGAGGGCGGGTCAGTCCTCATCCTGACAGAACTTCCCATGCAGTGAGTCTGTCTCACTGCTACAGGTCGGTGCCCAGAGAGGGGTCCCCATGGATCCACACTGAGGGTGAGGGATGCCTCCTGGAGTTCCTGCTGCGTGCCCCAGGTGAGAAAGCACGGCTGTGTGGCCTTTAGGAGCATACCTGGCCTCTCTGAGCCTTTCTGTGGCACATGCTAGAGTCCCAGCTCTACACAGGGAGCTACCAGGGAGGCTATGACCTGAGTCCTAGAGAGGAAATACGCGCTGTGTTCCATCCAGGCTCTGGGTGGACTCGGCCTCTAGGATTATTATCCTTGCCCTGCCACAGACTTGCTGTGTGACCCAGACAAGTTAGTCCCATCTCTAGCCCTCACTTGCCTCCTTTGTAGCAGAAAGGGGTTGTGCCAGAGTCTATACTTCAAGGCCTAGGTGGAGACAAAGTTTTAAAAGCAAAGCGAGCATCCTCACGTTCTAGGGAGTCGTCCCGCGTGGAAAAGGGGAGGGGTCCCGGCACAGCGCGTGGAAAAGGGGAGGGGTCCCGGCACAGCCCGTGGAAAAGGGGAGGGGTCCCGGCACGGCGCGTGGAAAAGGGGAGGGGTCCCGGCACGGCACGTGGAAAAGGGGAGGGGTCCCAGCACAGTTTGGGTGAGACAGGATGGGGCCTTCTCAGGCTGGGGCTCCTGCCCATCATCACAGGCTTTTAGACCTGCCAGGGGACTGAAGCCTTTGGTTGGAATCTCTTGGTACCAAAAGACAAGAAAGTGGGAATTATACGAAGCACAGAGAGCGCCTCCGGACTCAGGTCTGTGTGAACAAGCCGTCGTGGGAAGAGCTAACTTTGAGTCTGTCTTTTCAGCCCATCACCCATGGGGAAGAAGGAATGAATGGCCCAGGCTCTGTGCTTGTGCCCAGAGCCTCCTGTGGCCCTGCTGGAGCACCTGCCCTGCTCCTCACCGCTTTCTTCCTTCCACCTCTGCTCCTCTGTGAGGACTAAGCTCGAGGCAGAGGAAGCCTCCGGGCCCCCTCAGCTGGAGCTGGGTGTCCCTCCTGTCACCTGCGACACCTTGAGCCTCCCTCTGCAAGTTGGTGGAGAATTTTTCTTGTCCAGGGTTTCCTGTAAGAAAAAGCATCATCCTGAGCAACGAGCTGCATGTCCTGAGGTGGGTGAAGGAGGTGGGGGCAGAGGGCAGATGCTGGGGCCTCTGTCTAGGAGCAGCCTGTGTTTTCTGGCATGGCCTGCAGAAGGAAGCAGAAGTCCAGGGCCGTTTTGATAGGAGGCCGTGCGGCTGGATGATAGGGGAGAGGAGAGAGGTGCTTAGGGCCTGTTTCACAGAAAGAGTCCTGAGCAAGAGGCTGAGAGCTGGAGAGATGGTGACTCTTGTGGCCGGGGTTATGAATAGGACCCTCACTCTTTTTCAAGGCACACAGATACAGACGGACCTTTTTAATTTCACTTTGCTGGACTCCATGTTGTTGGATGCCACAAGAGGCTGATGCGGGTCCCAGGGGCCTGGCGTTTCAGCAGGTTGCACCTCTAGCTGCACAGGCACCACCGTGCTCCCACTGCCTCTTGCATCCCACCGTGCCTCTGGTTTCTGCAGCCCTGGGAGGCAGGAGCTCTGGCATCTTCGTGCTCCCTGCACCTGACTCCACTGACTCCACTGCCAGGCACAGGGTGGGCCCTCATTAACTCTCTGCTACTTGCCTGGGAATAACTGAAAACCACCCCCCTCCTCAGTACAGGAGAGAAATGGAAGCAGCGGATTCAGGGAACAGGAGGGCAGAGTGAGTGGAGACAGGCCCAGGGCTGCCCAGCCCCCAGAATCCCAGAGGGGGCCACAGGACGGAGGGATGGGAGAGTGCCAGGCACTTGGGAGGACTTGGCATCAGGCCAGACTGAGGGGTGGAGGCTCAGAAATGAACACTCCTGGCAGGAAAGGCCCCTCTGTGCCCCCACTGAATTAATATCCTGTGTTCACATCTGTCCTCTTCTCCAGCTTAATAGATTCCTGGGACATGACAGTCTCTGCGGCAATTGTTTCGCCATAAAATTCCCTTTATCTGGCTGGGCGCGGTGGCTCGTGCCTGTAATCCCAGCACTTTGGGAGGCCGAGGCAGGTGGATCATGAGGTCAGGAGTTCAAGACCAGCCTGGCCAATATAGCAAAACCCTGTCTCTACTAAAAATACAAAAACAATTAGCCAGGCGTGGTGGTGGGCGCCTATAGTCCCAGCTACTTGGGAGGCTGAGACAGGAGAATCGCTTGAACCCAGGAGGCAGAAGTTGCAGTGAGCCAAGATTGCTCCGCTGCACTCCAGCCTGGATGACAGAGTGAGACTCCATCTCAAAAAAAAAAAAAAAAAATTCCCTTTATCTGATTGGGAACACCCTCAAATGTTCTATTACCCCTGCTCTGCAGAGCCCAGCTGGATGGTCCTGAAGCGCAGGCAGACAAGGCAGGAGATGCTTAGAGAAGGAGTGAGCACCGTGTCCCTGGGGGTGTGCAAGCAGAGGCCATGCGAGCTCGCGAGAAAAGGAACAGACGAGAGCTTGGGAGGCCTGACCTGGGTATCCTGAGAGCCCTAGGATTCTAGACTTCCAAGCCCATTTCCCTCCTGGTCTCCACAACTAACTCCATTGAGAAACAGTGACTCTGCTCCTGAGCATATTCAGGTCCCAGCTTCAGAGGCTCTTCCTACTTCTAGGAAGGGGAGTACCCTCTGAACAACCACAGGACCGGGTCCTTAGGAAAATGACCCACTCATCACTCTCCCTTTTCCCCTTTCCAAATGGCAATCTCAATTTCCTATAAAAAGCACCACAGAAAGCCGCCCTGAGCATCCTAAAGGCAAACAGAGACACGGGAGAGTGGGAGGTGCCTTGGGGAAGGGGCACCCACTGCACCTGGCCTGAAGCCAATACGAAAACATGGCTCGGTGGAAACACCGGAGCCCAGGAAGAGCCCTCTTGGTTTGATTTGTGCTCTGGACAGTTTCCAGATCGAATCACACACTCATGGTTGGGCTAAAACCCTGAGAAGGGAGGGGGATTAATAAAAGGAGCCCTAGGAAGCAAAACACAATATCCTTTTTTAAAATTGCAGCCGACATTTTTAAAAAGGAAGATTGACAACCTTACCTAAATACAGAAGGAACTGTCCTGACCCAGCTAAGATAACATTGACCTGTGCCAGAACGTGCTGTGATTTTTCTAAAACAAAACAAAACAAACACACACACACACACACACACACACACACACACACACAGAGGCTGGGTGCAGTGGCTCACACCTGTAATCCTAGTACTTTTAGGATGCCAAGGTGGGCAAATAGCTTGAGGCCAGGATTTCAAGACCATCCTGGGCAAGATGGCAATACCCATCTCTACAAAAAGTAAAAAAAAAAAATTATCTGGGTGTGGTGGCATGCACCTGTAATCCCAACTACTCAAGAGGTTGAGGTGGGAGGATCCCTTGAGTCCAGGACTTTGAGGCTGTAGTGAGCTGTGATGGTGCCACTGCACTCCAGCCTGGGCAACAGAGCAAGACTCTGTCTGTAAAATAATGATTTTAAAAAGATGTCATCAATAAGCACTGCAGCCCTCTTGACTGTAGTTGAGTCAGTATAACCCGTGGAGACCTGGTTCATGGTCTGACTCCGCGTGGGTTCAGGTTGCAGAGCCTGGGCCACCTCACTGCTCAGCCAGGGCCAGTGCAGGAGCTCCCCAGCCTCAGATATGGAGTCCTTGCCTGCCGTAGAGCTGCTACTCTCCTGCTTCCTGCTGTGCAAATGGCAGTGGGACTTTCACTCTGAAATAAGATTATTAATTTCAGGTGCCCTTTCCCTGCAGCACTCCTTTCACTCCCAGGTTCCCTTGGGGTAAGTAGGGGCTCGGGGGGAAGTGGTAAAGATGGAAGCAACTCTCCTGCCCTTCATGAGTCCACAGGACCTCACGGTTCACAAATATGCACTTACGAAGGGTCTTCACTTTAGTTTCACAAGGTTCATTTCACCTTACAACAGTGTGCCCACCCACCCCAGATGGAAAGGAAAGAAACTATTATTGCCGTTGTGCATGTAGGGGAAACTGAGGCTCACAGAGGTAAAGCTACCTACGCATGCCTAGCTTGCAAGTGGTAAAGCTGGCACTAGAGCAAATGACTTCTGGCTTCCAACTAGTCTATCATTCAAGAAGTATTTATTGGGTTCCTACTGTGACTCCAATACTGTTCTAGTTGCTGGAGATACAGCAGGGATCAAGGTGGACATAGTTCCTGACCTCAGGGGGCTTATCTTCTGGTGGGAAGAGAGATGGATAACAAATAAGTAAACAAGCTTAAAAGTGAGGAGGAAGGGGCCAGGCACGGTGGCTCATGCCTGTAATCCCAGCTCTTTGGGAGGCTGAGGCGGGCAGATCACCTGAGGTCAGGAGTTCAACACCAGCTTGGCCAACATGGCAAAACTCTGTCTCTGCTAAAAATACAAAACTTAGCTCTGTGTGGTGGCGGGCGCCTGTAATCTCAGCTACTCGAGAGGTTGAGGCAAGAGAATTGCTTGAACCCAGGAGGTGGAGGTTGCAGTGTGCTGAGATCACACCATTGCACTCCAGCCTGGGTGACAGAGCAAGGCTTCGTCTCAAAAAAGAAAAAAGAAAAACAGCAAAGGAAGCAGCCATGTGAGGTCTTGGGGAAAGGATTCCAGGCAGAGGGAACAGCAAGAACAAAGGCACAAGGAAGGAACAAGTTGGACCTGTTGGAGGGACGGCCAGAAGACCGTGGTAGCCCAGGCCTAGAGAGGAGAGCAGGTACAGGAAGTGAGGTCAGAGAGAGGCAGTGGGTCACGGAGGGCCTCGTTGCCACAGGAAGGAATTGGGTCTTCTCCAAGTGTGACAGGAAGGAATTGGGTCTTCTCCAAGTGTGATAGGAAGCCAGGAAACCACTGGAGAGTTTGAAGCAGGGAAGTGACATTTGTGGTCATTGTATAGAGCAGGCTGGAGGGGGCAAGAGTGTCAGGAGAAAGCCCAGGTAGGGGGTGATAAAATCGTGTAGGCAAAAGGTGAAGGAGGTTTGGGTTGGTGACCGATTGAAGTGGACAAAATGAAGAAGCAGGAAGTGTGTGAAGGGGGAGCATCCAGGCCTTGTTGAGGGATAGGGCTGTAGGCGGACTGGGGATGAGCAAAAGAGGGGAGTCCAGGCTTCCGCCAGTAGCTTTGGCTTGAGGAATTTGGGGAATGCTTTTATTGACATAGAGATGTGGACAGAGCAATTTGGGGTGGAGGGGAAGAAATCAAGTGTCCTGTTGGTGACAAACTTCAGGTATCTATTCAACAAGCAAGTACAGACCTCAAACAGGCTGCTGGCATTCAGGGGAGGGTCCAGGAGAGGGTTGGTTGTGGGCTACACATCTGGGTGTCAGTTGTATGGTTTCAAGATGATTAAGTGAGGGACACATTGCCTTCCATTCTCTTGAACATCACCCCCAAAAGAAAAGAGAAAAAAAAATCCCTAAAATAAAACTCCAGTCTGATGAAATGGGAAGATGTTTATGACTCCAAATCACAGCAGGTGAAGACAGGAGGTAGACAGAAGAATGAGAAATGACTTGGCAAAGAGGAGAAAGCCCCCACGTAGGTGCCCGCAAGGCGCAGCGTGCCCACAGAAAGGAAGCTGAGTCACCTTACAGAAGCCAGAAAGGAAGGAGAATGGGAGGCACAAGCTGGGAAGGGTGGGAATGAGGCCTGGGAAATGGGGGCTGGAAACAGGGCAAGGGGCGGGGGGCATTGAAAATCTAAGAAGCAGTCCCCGTGAGGTCCCCACCAATGAGCACCCTCTCCCCAGTTCTGCAGGAGACTGGAACTTTATTCTCTGTTTAAAATGCACCAGGAGGCCCCGAAAATGGGGGTAGGGGGCAGTAGTGAAGCCCTGACTAAAAACAACAAGCTGAGCGAGGGTCTGCACACTGACCGAGGCCTGCCCCAGCCCCTTCCCTGTCCAGCTCTTGGACCCAGCAGCTGGGCTTCTGTCCTGGAGCAGGCAATTGAAGGAAACACCTTCTATTCTCTGGAGAAACTGAACTGCCCAGAAAATACCTGTAGCTATGACATTTCGGGGTCCTAAATGGAAATACCAACTGACCACCTGAGCACCCTGCAAGGAAGCCCACCGGTCTCCTAATGCCACCTGTACACCCAGAGTTTCCTGTTTGCATTTGGACACAAGGGCACAGATAAAGTCCATCAGACATTTGAGGAAAGCCCTCTGACACAAAAGATAGAGATCAAAGCACACAATCAGAGAAAAGGCACTCAGAGAAAAAGAAAATGTCAAAATAAATTATAATATCCTCAAAAGATGAGGAGGTGCCACATCTGTGAAACACAAAGAAGGGCTACAAAAAAAGAAACACCCAGGACTAATCAAATGTTCTTGGCAATTAAAAATGATAGATAAAATAAAAAAATCTGGCTGGGTGTGGTGGCTCACACCTGTAATCCTAGCACTCTGGGAGGCCAAGGTGGGCGGATCACGAGGTCAGGAGATGGAGACCATCCTGTTTCTACTAAAAATATAAAAAATTAGGCAGGTGTGGTGGCGGGCGCCTGTAGTCCCAGCTACTCGAGAGGCTGAGGCATGAGAATGGCATGAACCCGGGAGGCAGAGCTTGCAGTCAGCCGAGATTGTGCCACTGCATTCCAGCCTGGGCAAAAGTGCCAGACTCTGTCTCAGAAAAAAAAAAAAAAAAATCAATAACATGGTTGAACAATGAATTAGAGGAATTCTGTAAGAAAGGAGAGGGAAAAAGACAAAAGTGAAAAATAGGGGAAAAATATATTTTCAGAAATTAGAAGTTTCAACATCTGCCCAGTGTAAGTTCTAAGTAATTTGGAGGATAGTACCAAAGAAATCATGTAAGAAAAGTTGCTAGAACTGGAAGACAGAAATGTGCAGTACAAAGAAGGTAAAAAGGCTGACCTCAATGCAATCAATGTGAAATTTAAGAATATCAGACAAAAAGAAAATCCTAGAAACTCCAGTCAAGTGTGAGATAAGAATGAAGACACAGCATACAAACTCTTAGAACATTTGCCTCCCATTTATCCTTTCTCGGAAAGCTTCGGGAGGAAAGCGTCACCATTGCGAGGAAGTAAACCAAGATAAAAGAATGCACAAGGTCCAGGAAGCAGGGGACTAATGGAGCGGGGAATTGAAGGGGATGCTTGGCTGTGCAGCAGGCTGGGGGAGCGGCAGTGCAGACGGGAGTGGGAGGTGGGGGTAGGAGGTGGGAGGGGTTTGGAGGGAAATGGAACTGACAAAGCAGTGACATACCTGACCATGCGAATAACTACACTGACAGGCCTTAGAGGGTGTAGGGAGAGCTAGCCAGAGAGTAAAACAGCATTAACAACAACAACAAAAACTAAGCAAATAAAAATTACTGACTCCAGAAAAAAAGGTTTAAAGAAAGAATATGCATTTGCCGGGCCCATCAATGAAAATATTAACTTAATCCTATCAATGAAATACTACTACAGATTTTTTTTAAAACTCGAAGTGCAAGGAGGGAAAGTGATGATGTAAAATATCTAAAATCATTATTTACTATAATAAGAAGTTAACAGATAATATATTAATTGAGGCTGGGCGCAGTAGCTCACGCCTATAATCCCAGCACCTTGGGAGGCTGAGGCGGGTGGATCACTTGAGGCCAGGAGTTCTAGACCTGCCTGGCCAACATGGCAAAACCCCGTCTCTACTAAAAATACAAAAATTGGCCGGGCATGGTGGTACGCACCTGTAATCCCAGCTACTCAGGAGGCTGAGGCAGAGAATCGATTGAACCTGGGAGGCAGAGGCTGCAGTGAGCCGAGATTGTGCCACAGCACTCCAGCCTGGGCGACAGGGTGAGACTCCATCTCAAAAAAAAAAAAAATCTATATCTATAGAGAGAGATATATATCTATATAGAGTCTATATATATATAACACTATATATAGTGTTATATATATACACACATAAATATATATACACACACATAAATTTATATAAAATTGATTGTAAAAAGGCTAGCAAGATACGCATACTGTTTAGAAATATGGAGATAAATAGGTAAATCCTGGAAGGAAACAAATGAAAAGAGATTGTTTCTGAAGAGGTGTGGGGAGGATAGATAAGATACTGCTGCTTTTTAAAAATAAGCTTTTTAGCACTGTTTGGGTTTTTAAAAAATTATTTCTATGTGACACTTAGACAAAAAATAAGAAAGCACTGATACATGATATTTAGAGCCTCTGGACTAATTGAAATCCTTAAGAAGAGAGTGTAAATAGTGAGAAGAGGGCCCAGGACCAAACTCCGAACACTCCAACATTCAGACACTGAGCTGAAAAGAAGGAGGAATTAGCAAAGGAGACTGAAGTAAGAGGGGAACAAGAAAGTGAGGGGGCCAGAAGAACTGAGAGAAGAAAGTGGCTCAAGAAGAAGGTGGTGCTTAACTGAATACTGTTGACCCTGGAAAGCAAAATAGGGCTGAAATTATTCAGGGTACATGAATGCAATGGAATTAAATATGTCATGAACTGAAGATAAATCTACATGATTACCTCCATAGATGTAGAAAAGGCTTTCAGAAAAGTCAACATCCCTTCACGTCAGAAACTCACAATAAACTAGGTATTGAAGGAACATACCTCAAAATAATAAGAGCCATCTATGTGACAAACCCACAGCCAACATCATACTGAATGGGGAAAAGCTGGAAGCATTTCCCTTGAAAACCTGCAGAAGACAAGGATGCCCTTTCCCACCACTCCTATTCAACATATTGAAAGTCCTGGCCAGGGCAATCAGGCAGGAGAAAGAAATAAAGGGCATCCAAATAGGAAGAGGGGAAGTCAAACCAACCCTGTTTGCAGATGACATGATTCTACATCTAGAAAACCTTATACTCTCAGCCCAAAAGCTCATTCCACTGGTAAACAACATCAGCAAAATTTCAGGATAAAAAATGAATGTACGAAAATTACGAGCATTCCTATACACCAACAACAGCCAAGCCGACAGCCAAGTAAGAAAGGCAATCCCATTCACGATTGCCACAAAAAGAATAAAATACCTAGGAATACAGCCAACCAGAGAGGTGAAAGATCTCTACAATGAGAATTACAAAACACTGCTCAAAGAAATCAGAGATGACACAAACAAATGGAAACACATTTTGTGTTCACGAATAGGAAGAACCAATATCATTAAAATGGCCATGCTGCCCAAAGCAATTTATAGATTCAATGCTATTCTTATCCAACTACCAACAACATTCTTCACAGAACTAGAAAAAAGTATTTAATTCATATGGAACCAAAAAAAGAGCCCGAATAGCCAAGGCAAGCCTAAGCAAAAAGAACAAAGCTGGAGACATCACATTACCCAACTTCAAACTATACTACAGGGCTACAGTCACCAAAACAGCATACTACTGGCACGAAAACAGTCACAGACCAATGGAATAGAACAGAGAGCCCAGAAATAAGGCCTCACATTTACAACCATCTGATCTTCAACAAAGCTGACAAAAACAAGCAATGGGAAAAGAACTCCCTATTCAATAAATGGTACTGGGATAACTGGCTAGCCATATGCGGAAGACTGAAACTGGACCCTTCCCTTATACCATATACAAAAATCAGCTCAAGATGGACTAACAACTTAAATGTAAAACCCAAAACTATAAAAACCCTAGAAGACAACCGAGGCAATACCATCCTGGACATAGGAACGGGCAAAGATTTCATGGCAAAGATGCCAAAGGAATCACAACAAAACAAAAATTGACAAATGGGATCTAGTTAAATTTAAGAGCTTCTGCACAGCAAAAGAAACTATCAATAGAGTAAACAGTTTACAGAATGAAAGAAAATGTTCACAAACTATGCATCTGACAAAGGTCTAATATCCAGCATCTATAAGGAACTTAGACGAATTTATAAGAAAAGCACAAACAAAAAAGTGGGCAAAGGACATGAAAAGACACTTTTCAAAAGAAGGCATACACGGGGCCAAACAGCACTTGAAAAAAGCTCAACATCACTGATCATTAGAGAAATGCAAATCGTACCAGTCAGAATGGCTATTATTAAAAAGTCAAAAAAGAACAGATGCTGGCAAGGTTGTGGAGAAAAGGGGACTTTTATACACTGTTGATGGGAGTGTAAATTAATTCAACCATTGTGGAAAGCAGTGTGACGATTCCTCAAAGAGCTAAAAGCAGAACTCCCATTTGACCCAGCAATCCCATTACTGGGTATATACCCAGAGGAACAGAAATCATTCTATTATAAAGACACATGCACCTGACTGTTCATTGCAGCACTATTCACATTAGCAAAGACATAGAATCAGCCTAAATGCGCATCAATGACAGATTGGATAAAGAAAATATGGTACATACACATCATGGAATACTATGCAGCCAAAAAAAAAAACAGAAGGAGACATGTCTTTTGAGGAAACATGGATGGAGCTGGAGGCCATTATCCTTAGCAAACTAATGCAGGAACAGAAAACCAATTATCACATGTTCTCATTACAAGTGGCAGCTAAATGATGAGAACACATGGACACAAAGAAGGGAACGACAGACACTGGGGTCTACTTGAGGGTGGAGGGTGGGAGGAGGGAGAGGAGGAGAAAAGATAACTGTTCGATACTAGGCTTAGTACCTACGTGATGAAATAATCTGTACAGCAAACCCCCATGACATGAGTCTATATAACAAAACTGCACATGTTCCCTTGAACCTCAAATAAAAGTTTTTTAAAAAGAATTAAAGATCATTTTAAACTGTGTGCTTCAGACATAGCTAAGTCAGACTGGTCTCCTTCCCCAGTATAGATTTATAGGAGTTGACGGTCATTATTTCACTGTGAACTGTGATCCCCTTTCAACTCCTGCTTCCAGTAGAGAACAACTTTTTCATTTGTGTTCCAAATATACTTTGAGCTGGAGCCACCTCATACTGGGAAAGCTGATTATTAATTTTTCAAGAATTTTGTGATCCAGTTGTTCAAAACAGCCATTATTAAAAACTAAATTGGCTGGGTGCGGTGGCTCATGTGTGTAATCTCAGCACTTTGGGAGGCCGAGGTGGGCAGATCACAAGGTCAGGAGTTCGAGACTAGCCTGGCCAATATGGTGAAACCCCATCTCTACTAAAAAATACAAAAATTAGCCAGACTTGGTGGCAGGCACCTGTAGTTCCAGCTACTTGGGAGGCTGAGGCAGGAGAATCGCTTGATCCCGGGAGGTGGAGGTTGCAGTGAGCTGAGATCGTGCCACTGCACTCCAGCCTGGGCAACAGAGACTCCATCTCAAAAATGAATAAACAAATAAAAATAATTAAATTTGATAAACCATCAATTAACTAGATCCTAAAAACAAAGGCAGGCAATATTCAAGATACATCAATTCTTAATTATCATCCTACATTTTACTATAATCTATGCCCTTGAGGTTATCTGTATGTGTATGGTAGAAATACTATATAAGAATGTTCTACTATCCATCTTTTCCCAGTCCCACATTGGTAACATGATGTTGGTAACTTAAAATTGTGGGAATAGTAACACCACTGAAATTGGCAAATGGCACAAGCCAGGGCTTTTTGTTCCGGAGAGCAAGTGGTTAATCAGCATATCACTGCTGATGCAATCCTTTGCATGTTTCTCTTGAATGTACAGATGAGTGGGTGGGAAGCTGGTTGGTGTCTGGTTGGTTGATCCATCCATCTGGATGGATGGGTGATGGATTGGTTTTATGGCTGGAGGCTGCTTCCCTTTCTGACAGTCACTGGACCCTAAAGACCATGTCCCCAGTGCATGAAACAGCAGAGCAGCATGAGGATGGCCTGACTTTAGATGGTCAGCCAAAGGCCTGTTCTTAGCTGAAACGCAGTATCAGTCTGCTCACTCCTGCCTAAGTGTAGGAAATGGACAGCTTGCTTTGAGAAGTGGGGCAACATATCCACCTAAATGTTGCTGGAATAAGTAAAGCATTCCCTGCAGAGGAAAGGGACACCTTTATTCTCTTCGTGTCTGCAGGTGGCTTTGGTGCCAAGCTATCCCCTGCCTGCTTCTGTTTTCACCCCCAGCCCCAGCGCTGCAGGCTGATGGGCCTCCTCCTCCACTGATTCCCATTTCCTCATATTCATGGAGCTCTGCTGGCAGCTAGGCTGAAGGAGGAGCTGGACATACAGCTCTGGCCATACAGAAGGTGCTGGTAAGAAACAGAGGCAGAGAGCAGTGAAACAGGATGCAGAGGGACCGGCACTATCAGGAGTGAGAGAGGTGAGAATGGTGGTGGGGTGGTGTGTGCGACCTGCTCCACGGGAGCAGCAAGGCAGAGGGGCACCATGGACTCATTGGTATCTGCCACCTCTTGTCCAAGCAGCTGTTGGAAAATATCTAGCACCATTTTCTAGGACGCTTGAAAGGGAGGAGGGTTGGGTTCCAGCCCCAGCTCTGCTTCTAATACCCTGTGTAACTCTGAGTATATTAATTCACCACTCTGGGCCTCAATTTCCCATCTATAAAGTAATTATGAGCTTAGATCAGTATCCCCATGTTAAAGGATACTTACTCTGTGGTCAAAAAGTTTTTTGGGCAGATGTTTAAGAAACACTCCATTCACACTGGATCCCCTTTTTGGGGCTTCTCAATGCTCCTCAGTGCATTAAACGCTCTGATCAGTCCTACAGGGGAGGGCCATGTTTATTTTTAACCTAGCACATCCCAAATGTATTTATCCACAGAAATCTTTTGAGATAATTGCTGTTCTAGAGTATCTCATAATTGAGGTCCCTTTCAATTCTCTCATCTGTTCTGGTTTTATGGACTGTAAGAGAGAAACGTCCTCCATGTGAGGAGTGCCTTGGAGGAGAGAGATGGACCATGTAAAGATGGAGGGAATGGCCGGGCGCGGTGGCTCACACCTGTAATCCCTGCACTTTGGGAGACCAAGGTGGGTGGATCACAAGGTGGAGATTGAGACCATCCTGGCCAACATGGTGAAACCCCATCTCTACAAAAAATACAAAAATTAGCTGGGCGTGGTGGTGCGCACCTGTAATCCCAGCTACTCGGGAGGCTGAGGCAGGAGAATCGCTTGAACCCGGGAGGCAGAAGTTGCAGTGAGCCGAGATTGTGCCACTGCACTCCAGCCTGGTGACAGAGCAAGATTCCATCTCAAAAACAAAAAAAGATGGAGGGAGCATTTGGAATGGATCTTCAAGGATGGCCAAGAGCCTTCTACATGGAGGGAGGGTCCACTGAATATAACTTGCCACATTCCAGGAGGAGTGGTGGGCATTTCGTGTTAATTTCCAAGTCACTGGCCTTGAAATAAAGTGGAACAGGATGGAACAGCCATTGTGAGCCTGCTCAATTCCACGTGCTAGATATACATCATGTTATTTAAACATGAAAGGAGGGGACATTGTGCCCATTCAATAGATGAGGGACACAAGGCTTCAAGAAATTAAATGGCTTGCCCACATCCCTAGCACGTGGGAGAGCTGAGGGGTGGTCCAGAGCTCTTTGATTCCAAAGCCTCCATTCTTTCCACCCCACTGTGCCTCTCCCAGGAGGCGGGGAGGCCTTGGCTTGGCTTGGATTCATTCTCCTTTTCCAGGAATGACCTGCAGCTGTTCCTATTGCCCTGGAGCCTGGGCAATTCCTCCCCACCCAGACGGCTCCTCCACTTGGCCACCCAGGTCGGCTGCCCTTGGAGGACCATTTTGGCTCTGGCCTCCTGAGAAGCTCCAGCCATTGCTGCTCTGTGGCCTGGCTGTGGCCCCTCCCCTGCCATCCATCCCACACTACAGGTTCACCAAGAACCTGCACGTCCCTGGCTTCTTCCTGGTGCCCTGTATCTCATGTCCTGGAGGAAGTCTCCCCAGTCCTCCTGGGCCCCCTCTCCTGGCTCATCAGAGGCAGCCCTGTAGTAGGCACATACATGTGTTTTCCCCATGGGCCTGCTTGTTCCTGTAGGATAGGGGCTGCATCTCCTGCATGGCTCAGGAGCCCTGGCTGCTGGCCCTGGGGTTACCGTGGGAAGCCAGGGTCAGCTGGTACTTTCTTGAGTGTCAAAGGCATTTTCAGAACCCTGCTCCTAGTCCCCCTTTCTTTACCCCCCACCCCAACTCCAGAGGTCCGCATGAGTGTGTGGGCCTCCCTGAGATGCAGGAGGATGAGCTGGATAGAAACTTGGCTGTGACATCAGACACAGCAGCCCTGACCCTCCACCTACTATTGGGGGACATAGACAGGTCACTTAACTTCTCTGAGCCTCACCTGTAAGACGAAGCTCCCAGGGTGGTCTTGGGAATTGAACAAAACAGTGCACTTAAAATTCTCACCCCCAGGCCCTGCACAGAGTGAGTGCTTAACATGCTGTAGTGATGAAGGAGGAGGAGGAGAAAGGAGAAGGAAAATGAATGTCAGAGCCCGTCAAGGCTACTGCAGGCTGGAGTCCCCGGGAAGCAGGCTCCACAATGATTGGCGTGCAGGGCGTGTATGGAGAGAGCTCTTGGGATTGATGCCTGTGGGGGAGAAGGAAGGAAGCAGGATTGTGTCGAGGAGGAGGTTGAAGCCCCTGCTGACCCCAGGAGGTCTGGAGCTGGAGGGCCCTTCAGCACTGTCCTGGGTGGGGGTGAGGGGCCTTTAAACCTGAAGCCAATCACTCGGCTCCTGTAGGCTGCCCTGAAAGGTGTTTTCCTGCTGCCCAGGCCAACCCCCGAATGGAGTGAGGGTGGAGGGCGGTCTCCTGGCGGCACTCTGAAGCCAAGTCTGAGTGGCCCATCGCGGTCTCCACCACTGAGGCCCTCTAGTGCAGCCCAGGTCACCTGCAGGGGTGTTAAGACAGATTGCTGGCCGGGGGCAGTGGCTCACGCCTGTAATCCCAGCACATTGGGAGGCCTAGGCAGGTGGATCACCTGAGGTCAGGAGTTCAAGACTAGCTTCACCAACATAGAGAAACCCTATCTCAAGTAAATATACACAAATTAGCTGGGTGTGGTGGCACGTGCTTGTAGTCCCAGCTACTGGGGAGGCTGAGGCAGGAGAATCACTTGAATCGGGAGGCAGAGGTTGCAGTGAGCCGAGATCATGCCATTGCACTCCAGCCTGGGCAACAGAGCGAGACTCTGCCTCAAAAAAAAAAAAAAAAAAAAAAAGACAACTGGGCCCCAACTCCCAGTGTTCCTGATTCAGTGGGTCCAAGGTGTGGCCTGGGAATCTGCATCTGTAATAAGTTCCCAGGGGATGTTGATGCTGCTGGACCCAGGACCACATCCTGAGAAGGACCGTTCAGGTCTAATCCCCTCAGATTCCACAGATGGGGAAGTCAAGGCCCTCTGGAGAAGGATCTGTCCAGGTTGCACAGCAAGCCGGAAGCCAGGACAGTCTGGAGCCCAGGCCTGCTGACTTCTGGCCCCAGCAGGCAGGATGAAAAATCACCCGGAGCACTCCCTGTTGAAGGGGAGAGGGAGAGGAGAACCCGGCTGGGTGGGCAGGGGTGGGACTGTCTCTGAGGTGGCATCTTGTCAGTTGGAGCACGCACAATGGGCCAAGGTATGGAAGAGTGTGTCTCCCCAGCCTGTCTCCTTTCCCTGAGCCTTGGGAGAGGCAGGGCTTGTCCTGCTCACTGCGGTAAGGGTAGGGGAAACTGAGGCAGAAAGAGGGGGCAGCCGCCCTGTGTAAGACAAGATCTAGCAGCCGAGTGGACAGGGTGGGCTGAAGGCAGGACACCAGTGGGAGGCCTGGCTGGGCCTAAGCAGTCCTGTTCGAGGGGAGCAGGGACTGGGTGCCACCACCCTTCCCCTTGAGAGGCGTTGGGGAGTAGCTGGGTGAGGAGGGCCTTCAGAGGGGCTTCCATGTCATTCCAGGTCCCTCTCCTCCCCATCATCTGACCCACCCAGAAAGTAAAGATCTGCAGGAACTGTCAGTGCTTCTCCCACGGGGTACCTAGCCCTCCAGGGAGAGCAAGGTGGCCTGGTTTGATGTGGGTGGATAGGTGCCTTCCTGCTTGAGGCGTTCCCTGAGTTCACAGGGAGGACGAGGCAAGGGGGCCAGAAGGGATTGGCTCAGCATCACAGACCCATGGATTGACAGCCAGAGGGGACCTGGGGATGACCGTGCCGCTCCACCTTCTTCCCTCACCAGCACAGAAAACAGCAGAGAAGGGACTCACTCAGGGTCTTTCTGTGAGCCAGTGGCCAAGCCCAGCCTGGAGCCCAAGGCTCCTGACTCCCAATCCAGTGCTCTCCCTGCCAGAGCAGGCTGCTGCATCTCCAGAGGGAGTCCTCACCCCTGCATCTCCTGGGACCCAGCCCTGAACCATGCAAGCAGAAAGGGAGGGCAGGCTCCCTGGGTTGGGGAGACAGCCACTTACGCAGGTCTTCACAGGACTCTGTTAGATCATCACTCCCTTCTCTGCACATCTGTCCTTGGACATTCCATGGAGTCCCTAGATATCCTTGCCTATGTAAGAAAAATATCGATTGCATTCATATGGTGTGTCCACGCAGAGGAAGCGGTGCACATAGGAAAGAGAGCTAAGGCACAAAGGCTGGGAGCCCAATGCTGGCAGACTTGCATGGGAGGGCAGCACGTTTTCTTCTGCTAAATCCCGGGCACCAGAATTTGGGGGGAAGAGGGATGGGGATGGGAATACAGATGATTTAGGGAAGCGTTTAGGTCCCATTTCCTCTTCCTTGTCTGAGCCAGCAGCAGGGACAACGAGCAGGTCGGAGGACGTGATTGGCAGCTCTGTGGTGCCTCTGGACTTGGCTGGTCAGGCTGTGGGGGCAGGAACAGAGAGGGGCGAGGGGCTGGTCTGGCAGCCCAGCCCAGAGTCTGTGCCTGTCCTGAGGCCCTGCTCATTTCAAAGAGATGGGCAGGCTGGCCCAGACCTGTATGCGGAAAACCTTAACACTCACTCACCCTAGGTGGGCCCTTTTTCAGGTAGACAAGGCATCTCTGGAATAATAATAACAGTTGTAATCCTGAGGTCAGCAGAGAGCTGTCTTCTGCGATTTAAATGAACTGACCTGTGTCTCCTGACCCACACCGTGTGAGGTCCAGTACCCTCCCCAAGATGCCTCCGAGTCCCCGGGACGTACAGCTCCGTGAACAAGCCCCTCCCTCAAATGCCACCTCCTGGGCCGCTCTTTTTTGAATGGCCCACAGTCTGCACTCTTCAGATTAAGGAAGAACATTGATTCGGAATGAACGTTATAGGCAAAAATCCTACCTGGATGGGGGCGTCTCCTGCCCTCGCATCAGGTAGGAGGAGCGTGGGGTAGCCCCACGGCTGGCGATGCTGGGTTTTAGAACTTGGTTCCCTAACGTACAGGTGCCCTTTCCCCTTCGTAAATTGTCATTAATCTATGGGGTTTTCCTCTGAGACTGTATGAAGATCCTGCTCCCCAGGAACTTCTCACTCAGTGGTTTTCACATCTGTTGAGCTGCCTGCATCAGTATTAGTGATCTCCAGGTGATGATTTACCAATCCTGGCTCCGCCTGGACTTACTTCCTCGCCAGCATTCCACTCTAAGGTTTCCTTCTCCCGCCCTTACTCTTTAAACCCGTGGCTCTAAACCTGAGCTGCATATTTGAATTACCTGGCAGCTTTAAAAAGTTGTTCATGCCTTCCTCCCTGCACCCCACCCCCCGCCCCCCACTGCATTCTGATTTTTGGGTCTGGGTGGAGCTTGAGCATGGGTGTCTTTTTAAAGCTGCCGGGTGATGCTGTTTCATCGTGGGGGTGCTGAGCATCACTGCCCAGGGAGATGGGGAGCCACGGTGGGGGGCCGGGGTTGAAGCAGAGGAGAGAAGATCTCACTGGAACTTCGGATGGTCCCTCTGGCTGCAGGAGTGTGGGCTTCCGGGGCTTCTGAGGGGAGCAGGGCGGGGAGACAGTGGAGTGAGGAGGCTGCTTCAAGAATCCCACTGAAATATGAGGAAGGGCAATCGAAGGAATCCAGTCCCCTAGCTGCTGGAGTCCTGAGGGCTGTCTTTGAGAAAGTCATAAACATTCTTTCTCATATGCATGGAGGTGTGTTTCACGCATTTCCACATCCCTCAAAACTGACACTTACACGGGATTGGGAGGGCAGACAATGACTGAGAGGGTGGGTGGAGAAGAGGCCAGGGCCTGAGCCAGTCCTGGCCACAGTGTTTGCTCTCCAGCCTGCGTGTCCCCTTATCTGAGTCGCCAGCTGGCTGTCGCTCATCTGGAGAGTGACTTAAGGCACATGAGGGGAAAATGCTCATCTTGACTTAATGATTCTCATTAGTTTGAGGATTACTCACGCTGGGCTTTATTCTGCTCTGTATTTAAAGAACATACAGGCCGGGCACGGTGGCTCACGCCTGTAATCCCAGCACTTTGGGAGGCCGAGGCAGGCGGATCACTTGAGGTCAGGAAGTCAAGACCAGCCTGGCCAACATGGTGAAAACCTATCTCTACTAAAATACAAAAATTAGCTGGGCGTGGTGGCGGGCACCTGTAATCCCAGCTACTTGGGAGGCTGAGGCAAGAGAATCGCTTGAACTTGAGAGGCAGAGGTTGCAGTGAGCCGAGATTATGCCACTGCACTCCAGCCTGGGTGACAGAGTGAGACTCCATCTCAAAAATAAACAAATAAATAACATACGTATGTATCTGTCAAGAACAGGTGGGCAGGTGGGAACCCAGGGGACCGTGGGGTTTGGGGAGGATGTTACATGGCTCAGTGACCAGAATGTGACCAGAATGGAGTGTTGGCTGCTGGGGCTGAGCCCATGCCCCCTGGGGCAGATGCCAGGGCAGCCGCCCCAGCTGGAGCCTCTCAGGCCCTTCTGGGGATGATGGGACCTGGCTTGGCACCTCTCCTCCAGAGAATGGGGGTGGGGGGGCTTTTCTTGGGGCCCCTGAAGGGTTCCCCACTAACAGGTTTCTTAAAGGGCTGTGGCTCCAGTCACTAGAAGGCTGGCCCAGCAGCTGTTTCGTGGACCTTTGCCCTAAACTCAGGAAAACCCTTAGGCCAAGGCCTGGCCAGGAGCCACCCACTCCTCCAGCCTTCAAGACCTGCTCTCCACAGGCCACCCTCTCAGGAACTGCCACCCAAGGCCCACAGCACGTGACCACAGGCACTTGGCACCTACAGAGTCCTCTAGCCCAGCTTCTCACAGCCACAGCTAACCTCATTCCATCAGGAACTCCTTTGATGTCTGTCTCTCATACCCCCAAGAACCTGGGGGGCCTGGGCATGGGCTATGCCTGGAGATTATGCCCTGGGAAGCACCAAAGTCATGAGTCAACGATCACACGTGACTCTAGGGAGGGGGCCGTGAGAGGTGCAGGCCGGGTGACGCAGGAGTTGGAGGGGACAGGGCGGGGATGCAGGGGGAGGGTTGTCATCCTTGGGAGAAGTGGTATCTGAATAGGGTCTTGAAAAGACAGTAAGGACTTCCGGGGGCAGGGGAGGGTGCTTCGGTAGCCAAGAACAGCACTGCCTCTCCAGAGAAGCCAGGCTCCTGAGGGAGCCCCTGTCACCAGGAGGAGCAGAAGAGGGGTCAGAACTCCAGGTTCCACTTGTGCGTGGAAACGGGTGAGGGCAGACAACACCCTTTCTCACTGTTAGGCCGCTTCTTTGTCATAACAATGACAAAAGGCATTGTCTGTGTGGCCTTGGGCAAGTCCCCTCCCCTCTGGGGCCTCAGTGTCCTCACTTTCTGCAAGGTCCTTCTGGCTCTAGCAGTCCGTGGCCCTGGAGTTACTCCTGGGGCATGGATTCTCCGATGGCTGGCTCCGGCTCAGCTTGTCACTGCCGTCTCCTCCCCGCTGTGACTCCCATTCTGGGCACAGTGACAGGCAGCACGAGGGGTTTGCAGACCGGCAAGCACCTGATCAACCGTCAACCCAGGAGCTGCAGGCAGTGGGAGGGACACTGGGCTCTAGCTTTGGCACTGCGTGACCTTGGGCAAGTCACTTCCCCTCTCTGGGTTTCAGGATCCTCTTCCGTCAAAAGGGGCAATGCCCGCCTCGGTCCTTGAAGAACTGTTGTGTGGCGTGAACTCGGTGGCCTTTGAAACCAGTGCAGAGCCGCTGGGTGAATGTGGGGGTGAGGACAGCTAATTCTTTCCTGAGTTAGACTCGGCAGGTCACTCTCTCCCCACGGGGGTACTGTACATCTGGAGCAGTGGCTTTTCCTTATAGCTGGGAGGCAAGAATTCATTGTAATTCTCCTTCTTCGGTTCCCCATCCCCCATCAAAAAAAATGGCATTGCCTGCCATCCAACCTCAGGGAAATGCTGTGAGATTCAATGAAGTGACATTTGCAAAACAGCCTGGCTATGAAACCAGCTCTTCTCTTGGCCTCCTTGAAGCTCTTCATGTCTCCCCTACAACTGAGTGGGGCTGGTGGAATCCTCTGGACCTCTGAGCCCCCAGCTTCAGAGGCCCCTCCTGGCTGCAGGGTCCCTTCCACACTTACCTCCTGCGGCCACAGCTCTGGGTTCTCAGCAGTTTGTTGCAGTCTGAGGCCTCCAAAGCACTCCCTCCCACACTGCTCAGTCTCTGAGGCCTCCAGATCACTCCCTCCTACACTGCCAAGCCCTGGCTACCTGGCCCTCTGCAGGCCAAGGGTTCAGCTGAAAGGACAGCTCTTTTCTTTGCAGTTTTTCTCTTTTTAAGAGAATATCAAACCAAGAAATGCAGCTTAGAAGAAATCAATCCTTGTTGCAGTTACAGGAAATCAATTCAGCACAAATTTACATAGCACCTGCTGTGGGTGGGGCCCGCAGCCCTGAGGAATCAAAGCTGAATCAGGCCCCACTGAGCCTAAGATGAGCCCGCCCAGCTCACAGGGCAGGAAGGGAGATGGACCCGGGCATTCATCATTCAGATTCAAGCTGAAGAGTGTTCCAGACCAGAAAACCAGTCACCACTTGCACTACCATGTCGTTACTTGGCAATGTGTACTTAGCTTTTTATTATATTAATTTGGGGGGACAAGGTCTCGCTCTGTCTCCCAGGCAGTGGCACAATTGGTTCACTGCAGCCCCAACCTCTTGGGCTCAAGTGATCCTCCAATCTCAGCCTCCTGTGTAGCTGGGACTACAGATACATGCCACCACACCTGGCTAATTTTGTTTATTTTTTTGTAGAGATGAAGTCTCACTGTGTTGCCCAGGCTGGTCTCAAACTCCTGGGCTCAAGCCATCCTCTTGCCTTGACCTCCCAAAGTGCTGGGATTATGAGCGTGAGCCACCATGCCCAGCCCCTACCTTTATTATATGCTGACAATAATACCTACTTTGGATTGTTCTGAAAATGAATAAAATACTGCATGTGAAAGAACTCTGCAAGTAGAAGCACTCCAACTGTGCTTTGCTGCACCTAATGACCAACACTCTGATGGCTGTGGAGGTGTGGGAAAAATTGTATCGGCCTGGAGAGCTCTGGGCATGTTTCTTGGAGGAGGTTGGATTTGTTCCTTTAAAAATGGTGTGTTCTGCTTTGATCTTTGAAAACTGGCAAGCCACATGTAGAAAAACGAAACTGGATCCTCATCTCTCACTTTATATAAAAATCAACTCAAGATGGATTAAAGACTTAAATCTAAGGCCTGAAACCATAAAAATTCTAAAAACCTCTAATAACCTTGGATAAACTCTTCTAGACATTGGCTTAGGCGAATAATTCATGACTAAGAACCCAAAAGCAAATGCAACAAAAACAAAAGTAAATAAATAAATGGGATCTAATTAAACTAAAAAGCTTCTGCACAGCAAGATAAATAATCAGCAGAGTAAACAGACAACCCCAGAGGAGGAGAAAATGCTTGCAAACTCTGCATCCGACAAAGGTAATATCCAGGATCTACAAGGAACTCAAACAAATCAGCAAGAAAAAAAACAAACAATCCCATCCAAAAGGGTACAAAGGACATGAATAGACAATTCTCAAAAGAAGATATACAAACAGCCACCATCATATGAAAAAATGCTCAACATCACTAATCATCATCAGGGAAATGCAAATTTAAACCACTTTGAGATATCACCTTACTCCTGCAAGAATGGCCATAATTAAAAATCAAAAAGCAACAGATGTTGGCATGGATGTGGTGAAAAGGGAACACTTTTACACTGCTGGTGGGAAAGTAAACTAGTACAACCACTATGGAAAACAGATGGAGATTACCTAAAGAACTAAAAGTAGAACGATCATTAAATCCAGCAATCCCACTACTGGGTATCTATCCAGAGGAAAAGAAGTCATTATATGAAAAAGACACATGCACACACATTTGGAGCAGCACAATTCACAATTGCAAAGATATGGAACCAACCTAAGTGCCCACCAACCGAGTGGATAAGGTATTTATACACCATGGAATACTACACAGCCATAAAAAGGAGTGAAATAATGTCATTCACAGCAACCTGGATGGAGTTGAAGACCATTATTCTAAGTGAAGTAATTCAGGAATGGAAAACCAAACATCACATATTCTCACTTATAAGCGGGAGCTAAGCTGTGAGGATGCAAAGGCATGAGAATGATAAAATCGACTTTGGGGCTGGGGCAGAGGAAAGTTGAGAGGGGATGAGGGATAAAAGACTATATATTGGGTACAGTGTACACTGCTTGGGTGATGGGTCCACCAGAACCTCAGAAATCACCACTAAAGAACTTACCCATGTACCCAAAAACCACCTTTACCCCCCAAACTATTGAAATACAAATAAAAATTATTTAAAAAACTAACAAAAGTTTACTTCAAACAACAAAAAAAAGGTGTGTTATTTCATATTAAGTTTGTCCCAAATAACAAACAACTTAAACTATAAAGCTATTTTTTTTTCCATAAAACTTTCAAAATGTCGGTGGGCTAGGCCAGTGTGGCAGCTCCACGGGGTCAGGGACACACAGTATGCTTCTGTCTTGTTTCTTCTCTAAACATGGCTTAATTCCCAAGATTACTTCATGATCAAAAATGGCTGTTTCAGTTCCAGCCATTACGCCTGTATTCCAGCCACCAGGAAGGAAGGGTATGACCACTTCCTGTAAGAAAAGTCCCTAATGTTGCATTTACCTGTTGACTAGATCCTAGACATGTGGCCATATCTGCTGCAAGAGATGCTGGGAAATGTAGTCTTTATTCTGAGTATCTATGTGCTCGGCTTAATATCCTATGGAAGAGTGGGGAACAAAGATCAGGACTAACAAGCAATGGCTGCCACAGCTGGGTGGGCCTCTGGCTCCCTGCAAACTGTGTCTCCAAATTTTATTCCTTTTTGCTTTAAGGAGACTTCTCCCACCCCCGCCATCTGGTATTCAAAGAGTGGACCTGCCGGGGGGTGGCCTGGCTGGGTCTGATTTCTGACTGTCCTGGGAAAACATCAAGCTGGACCTCCAGCTGCTCCAGAGCGAGCTCTGCCAGGAGGGAAGGGGTTGTGGTTGGGGGCTGTGCACTGGGGTCTGCACAACCTAAGCAAGAATCAATTCATCTGAAGGTTTCCCCCAGCATGGAAGAGAGCCCCAGGAGTGAAGGCAGAGGATGGGGACGAGGTGCTAGGGAGGACTGTGGGTAACCCCTGCCCCTTGCTAAGTCCACCGCCCAGGGGTCTCCTGGCTCAGCCGCTTTCTAGGTTTTGTTTTCTCCTGGGATGCACGTGCCTCCTCCTGTCAGATGCTAACAGGAAGGGATCTTAGTTCTTACCTCCTGCCCATGTTTCTCATCTTGCTGAAGTGTCATTGCTCATCAGCCTGCAGGACACGGAGGGCGGTGGCCCCTCTTGCTTTAGACTTTCCCGGAGGGTGGGACAGCACCGGGCTCAGGAGCGCAGAAAGCAACCAGCCCGAACAGCAGCGCCGACTCCTTTCTCCCCTCGGTGGGCCCCCCTTTGCGACTCTCCCCGCATTCTTGGTTCCTTCTCCAGGGTGGCTGCTAGATGATACTTGGGTTCCAGACATTCTTGGGGTGACTGAACGGACCCTCAATGGGTGCTCGTAAGGCCTCGGTGCCACATCTTAGCACAGACATCCGCCCTGCCTGCCCTTACTCTGGGGACCCCCCTGTTGCATCTCTCCCCCTCACCACCTCTCTGACCTCGGGCGGCTCAGGACCCCTCGCTTGGCCTCAGTTTCCTGTTCCCTTAAAACAGGGTCAGTAATCCTGCATGGGCAGCCCTGTGCCCCCGAGAGGAAGCTCCCGAGCACCAGATGTGGAGCTGGATTCGAGGGGCTCTGCAGACAGTGCTGCGTCCCAGCTGAGGCCACGTGTTTGCTCTACCTCCTCCTTCAGGCTGTACCCCACCCACCACGCTCTTCCCTGATTGTATCGATGCTATGACCACGTCTTCAGGGCACGGCTGGTGCCAGTGGGCAATGAGGCCTCTATCAGGCCAGGATCAGCCGGCCCCAATCCTTCTCTGAATGCCCCCATCCCTGCTGCTGAAGGCGGCCTCTGTGCCTGGGTGAGGAGCCAGAAGCCCTGGCAGAATGAGGAGGCCGGCAGGAGGTGACACCAGACGAGGACAGGCAGAGTCCACCAACTTCATTTCCCCAGGCCGTTTATGGAAGAGCTGTGCTTTGCAGCGTTGGGGCGCTGTGGGGCGGGGATGCTGCCATTTGGGCCCCAGTTTCTGGCGGGGAGCGGTGGGGAAAGCACGGGAAGCAGAGTCAGGCTGGGAAGCTCGCCGACGCCTCTTGGCTGTGAAAGAAGGTCCCACGTGGCTCTGGGTCCTCAGGTGCAGGGCTCCGACAGGGACAGGAGGGGTCAGGGCTGGGCCCTGGGGAAGGAGGGAGCTGCTGTGGGGGATGTGGTGGAGGGCGAGTTGCCCTCCCTCTCCGGGCCCTCAGCTCCGTGGATGGAGGAGGGCTCAGGTTAGGCCGCCTCTGCGCTTCCTCCTGGATTGGAGTCCGGTTTGCCTGGGGGTGCCTGGGAAGAGCCAGTAGAACCTTTGCCCCTCCACGCCCTCCACCTGCAAGGGATTCAAGGTGCTTTTCTTCACCCCCACAGACGTATATGATTTAACTTAACCTTCATCATCATGAAGCAAAACAGGTGACTTCATAGCCCTTTGCAGGTGAGGCCCTGGCTGCAGGAAGCTCCATAGGCCAAGGGCAGCGTTTGGCAGGCACTTTCTCTTCAGAGCCTCGGCCTCCTGAGTGGCCTGGAGAGGTTGGGACTCCATCCCCTCTGGATCTAATCACCTGGGATTTTTCTGACCCAGGCGGGGATTTGGGCTGGCTTCTCTGAGGCCCCTGCCAGGAGGCAGTGTGAGGAGCTGCTGGAAACCCACTCTCCAGTCCTCAGCGCTGGGGAAGGAGACTCTGTGCCTCAGTTCACCTTTCCCACGGAGCCAGGCCTGCATCCCTCCACACAGAGCAGAAGGGTGGGAGCCAGGCCAGCATCCCTCCACGCACAGCAGAGGGGCGGAAGCCAGGCCTGCATCCCTCCATGCACAGCGGAGGGGCCTGGGCAGGAGCTGGGGGGGCTTCGCCTGCTGCGTCCCTCAGGTGTTCCCACCTTGACTTGGCTCGTGCCTGCCTTTCCTCCCCAGTTCCCCTTCCAAAGCCTGGGGAAAGGGAAATTGCTCACACCTATCCTCGGCCTGGGACACCCTCCCCTCCCTGCCTTTCAAATTCCAGCCCTTCCTCCCAAGTTCCTCTTCAGTTCCCTGCTTCCACCTCACTTGGATGTGGCCTCCCCACCTTGAAATCCCCTCTCCAGGCATTATCTACCTCTCCTAATAGGACCATTTTTGGTCTCGGGTGTAGGTATTTGGAACCTGTCCTGGATTCTGCCCTAAACTGAGACCTTTGAGGTATAGGAGGCATCTCTCTCTGTTTCCCTAAATAAGGACCTGGCCCCAAGCAGGCACGCAGTGGCTGTATGCTGAAGGAACACTGGTGGACACAGGGTCCCCACTCCCCAGTGTCCACCGAATGAGCAGTTCAGATCTAGAGTGTGTGCTCATGGCAACATGGTGGTAGGTCCGGAGCTTTCGGGACTTCAAGGTACAGGGATGGGTCATCGACTTCGTGGGTCAGCTGGCCACGCTCAGTGCTGTTAGGATGTTGTTTGCATGGGACACACTTTGAGTTCCAAACAGCCTAGTGTTAAATGAGCTCATGGGAACAAACTGTCTAGGGTGAACTTGGGGACTGGTTGGATCTCCAAGCCCCACGCCCAGGTGCCCGTCTGAAGACAGGCCAAGGCGGGAAGCACAGGAACGCTCCTGAAGTGGGAAGCTGCAGGTGTGAAACGGAAAGGCATCCAGCCCCTGGTCCTTGTCCTTTTAAATTAGAAAGGCCTGAAGCCGTCTCTCTGCTCCATCCCTCCCTAGCCTGCCCCAGAAGGGCAGAGGACACTAGAAATGCCGCTGTGGCTTGGACTGCAGCTGTCTATTTCACTGTGTGTCCTAAACACTCTTCTCTGAACCTTGAAGGTCAATATCACAACACTTCCTGGATCTGAAATAAAATAATCAATTGTTAGATCCACTTAGCCAAGGCCCACCTCTGAGTATGCAGTGAGGCGGCTCTCCCTTTCTCTTTCAAGCCGGAATCAATCTCTGCATAATTAACCCAGTCTGACTCAGTGTTTAATCTGCAGGTGTGTCTGCCCAAGGCCTGTGGCCTGTGGCCTGCGACCTCCTGGCTTGCTGACCACTGTCTGTCTGCTACTTCTACCCAGATGTATTTTTCTAGCTCTGCTGTTGCCAAAATGCACCAGTTAAACACTTAGCTTTAGGAGGAAAAGTCTATCAAGGAATGTTTTGATATGCTCCCAGCCCCTGCTGTCAGGAAACTCAGGATTGAAAGAGACCTGTCTCAGGAACTTTCTCTAGGACTCAAATTCTAGATTTTGCTCAGCCATTCTTTTTTAGCACCTTAACTTTTATTGATAATACTTTTGATGCCTAAGAATATATATTTGATGTTTTAGCATTGGATCATCATCTACTCTACATACAGAATTGTATATGTAAGCATACAGCTTGATGCATCTGCACAAATGGAACGCACCTGCTTAACCACTTGATCATTTTTAAAGTCCTGATTTATCAAAATAAGATTTTGTCAGGAGGGAAAGCCCTACCTGTGGGTACAGATCAGAGCCCGTGTTAGACACAAGTCCTCACACAAACTGGAAGGTAGGTTTAACTGTCTCCTGTGTACAGAAGAGGAAACGCAGGTTTAGACAGGTGGGGCCGCCTGGCAGGTAAGTCCGGGGGGCTGAGACTCGGCCCCTTCCTTTGTCTGCAGGTGTGCTTGGAGGTCCTCGTGCTGTCCAGCTAGGGATCTGGGCATGTATCTTCTTGGGGTCAGGCAGCACACACTGCCCACTTCTTTGCTGGGAACATTCTCAGTCCATTGGGAAAGCAGAGCCTACATATATCTATTCCTGGGTGACAGGTGGCACCTACCAGTCACCTGCTCTCCCTCCCTGTCACCTGCATTGGTTTGGTCTACCACTCAACATTTAACGACAGTATGGCAAGGGCGCTGGCCAATCAGAATGACACCAGGCATATACAGTCCTGGAGCAGAGGCCTACAGACCTGCTACATCAGGCACCACCCTTCAGTGGCTGGATGGTGGGGAGGAAGCCTTGGGGTAGATGTTGGGCTTGGTGGCGGGGGAGGGGAGAGAGGCTCTCTCAGGCTCAGCAACTGTACAGAAATACTTCAATATTTCAACAACTAGCCTGGGCACCCTGGTGCTTCCTGAGCCACCATCAGCTCTGATTGGAGATTCTATGTAGAACAGATCTGTTCCGTGCTCCCCAAAGAGCTTGCAGCCCAGCTGAGGAGACAGGCTACAGGATGACGATCAGAGAGAATCGCACTTGGGTGTCACCTGGTCATTTGTTTGTCTGTCCAAACATCATGTACCGCAGGCAGCCACCTGTCAGCTACCTGGATGATGAGTATCAGAGGGCCTCTGTCACTGGGAGTGCACTGTTTATAAGAAGAAAGAGGCATTTGAACAAGGAACCACAGTGTTGTCTTCTGTTTGGGTTGATATACTGGACTGGAGATCCCTTTAGAGCATGTTTGTGGGGATTACAGAGCCTTCGAGCCTTACAAAATCATCTTCTCTAATTCCCTGTGTTTCAGATGAGGAGACCCAAGTTCCCAGAAGAGCAGTTGCGCACTCGAGGTGGAGGACATGGGCAGAACCAGAGCTCCTTGCCTCCCTCCCAGCCCCCTACCCAAGTACCACGTTCCTGATCCTATCCTGGAAGCAGCTTCGAGGAAATGCCCAGACCCCTGGGGGGTGATGTGGTGGCAAGGTGACAAAGGGTCAGGTCACAACGCTGTCACAAGCTGAGATGCAAGAACTCACAGGCATGGCCCCCGGGGCTATGGGTGTAAGGGCATCTGCCCTGCCCTTTCCAGCGGGCCTAGTTTTGGTGGCCTCTGTTCCATTATTTGCTTAAAACACAAAGCTGAATGCACTGTTTTCAGGAAGTTGTATGTCTAAGTCACCTAAGTTAGTAAAATAAATAAAAACTTTGGAGTTTTGGAGTGGTCTTCAGGTGCCTGCCACATCCATTTCCTTGGAAGTCCCTGTTTCCTGTCAGTGTCTGATAAGGGATTTTTCAGGAATTGAGCAGAGCTTTTCCAGGAGATGTCACATAAGAAACTTCACCCTGGGTTCCCAAGGCCCAGTTACGTTGTAGCTAAATCACAGATTTACCAAAGTATACAGGGTCAACTTTCTTTACCTCCACCTGGACACTTTTTTGAAGGAAAATGGATTTTGGATGTAAGCGTCTCCATGATTGTTCTATGCTCCCGGTGTCATAAGACTCCTGAAAGCAGAGGTTCAGCAACCTCTAGCCAGGTTCCCCACACAGCTGGGGGGCTCTTCCCACCTTAAGGGGTGATCCACTTGCCAGGGAGTCTTGGGACTGGCTCAGCCCCTGCCCTGGCTGCCAAGGGATCCTGTCTTTTTCTGCCGAGCTTGTGCTTACGGGGAAATTCCAGGCTTCTCCGGAAACCATCTTAACTGCCTGGAATCCTCCTCTTGGACTTGTCTGGGCTGGCGCAGTCCTGGGAGGAAAGGAAAGTAAATAAATGTAAATCTGTTTGATCACAGACAGAGCATTTATCTTTCGATAGGAAGCTTCCTGAGGAAGGACAGCAAAGGGGTTTGGAATGAGTGAGCTCAAAGTATCAGCCTGCGTACGAGATGCCCCCGGGGGGAGCCTGGCTGTTGTGGTGCTGCAGTCACACTGGGCCAGGCCCCTGCTGAGGCCCAGCACTGCACAGGCACCCGGAGCCCTGCCATTCTCCCTCAGGGCACCCCAGGGCAGTACCGCCCTCTGGCCCAGCTGATGGACTGGGCCAGGCTCCCCTGGCTTCCGAAGTGGAGGAGGAGGAAATGGTCTTTGCCAGCAGGCCGGCCACCCTCGAGGAGAAGTGGGGTCTTCTTTGGGGCTGTGGAGGCAGTGCTAGGAGTGGACAGAAGGGCTCGGAAGCCAAGCTCAGGTGTTCCCTATGGCTGAGGTCCCTGACAAGGATCCTCAAACAGGGAGAATGCTGGTAGCCTTCCAGTTTGGGCCTGGGTGTCACTTACCTGGGACACTTGTCACATCCCCTTTAAATCTCTGTCCTTGTCTGGCTCTGGCCAGAAACATTGTAGGGCTTATTGATTCTGAAGAACAGTAGGGCTTCCAGGGTTCTCTCCTGAAGCTCAGGGATATCCAGTGGCTTCGGGGTAAAAGCCCATTTGCTAACCTGCTGCCCAGCTGGTGAAAAGCCATGGGTCTTTCCCTTAAACCCCACCCAGCAGATAGGTCTACTATGGAGGCCCGAAAACACCTGAAACTCATCGCACAGAAAACCAGCGCCACCCTTGGCCCCTCTTCCTTTTTCCCAACCTACAGTACCCTACCCTTTGACCCACAGTACCCCACCCTTTGACCCACAGTACCCCACCCTTCCACCCACAGTACCCCATCCTTCCTTCTACTGGATGTTGGAGGATTCAAAGTTATTCTAAATCTCTCCAATACTCTTAACATTTTAAATCCAAATCCAGGCAATAATTCAATGTTCCAGTGATATCCTTTGTGACCCATTCATTTCAGTTGATTTGGTTCTATTGATCCTTTTTTTTTGAGACAGAGTTTCGCTCTTGTTACCCAGGCTGGAGTACAATGGTGCGATCTCAGCTCACCGCAACCTCTGCGCCCGGCTTGAAGCGATTCTCCTGCCTCACCTTCCCGAGTAGCTGGGATTACAGGCACGTGCCACCACGCCCAGCTAATTTTGTATTTTTAGTAGAGATGGGGTTTCTCCGTGTTGGTCAGGCTGGTCTCAAACTCCTGACCTTCTGTGATCTACCCACCTCGGCCTCCCAAAGTGTTGGGATTACAGACATGAGCCACCGTGCCCGGCTGATCCCTTTTTTTTCATTCGTTCATTCATTCATTCATTCCAGACACATTACAGCCACACAGGTGAGGAGGGTTCAGGCCCTGCCTGCAAGGACAGTTGCACATACAGCCAGCCACACAAGGGGCAAGAAGAAGTCCGTGCTGGGCCACAGGGCAGCTCTCAGGAGGCTCTGTATTGACTTCACACCCACGCTGTGCTCCATTCATCACAAATCTGACAGTATGCAACAAAAAGCAGGCCACAAAATAATGGACGGTATTAACAGCAGAGTCAAGATGTGGGAAAATGGAATAAAATGAGCTCTCCAGGCACCACCTATTTTTTAGAAAATGGAATCCATTCATTCAGGAAGCTTGATGGATAAGTGAAGTAGGCCAGGCAGGGAGAATACAAATAGCAGCAGCTCCTGTGGGGAGCCTGCCAGCCCCTCGCTGAGTGCATGATCTGCACCATCACATCATCCACTGAACACCCTGTGAAGTCGGTCCTCTGATGATTCCCATTTTACAGGTGGAGAAACCATGACACAGGAATGATGTGGCTGGCTCACATTCACAGAGCTAGAGCCAGAACTCAAACCCGGGTCTGTCTCACTCCCAAGTTTCTGCTAACGACGGCATGGAAAAGATTCCTCATTTCCACCAGCTTCCTTTTAATCAAGGCAGATTAGACATTCATGCATTGGCTAATCTAGGCTTGGAGTGTAGCGACGTTTATTTAGTGTCTACAAAGCAAGATTAGCCACTACATGTTTTGTCGTTCTGGAAACTGACTCTTGGCAATTCCCAGCCAGGCTTTATCTCAACATACTTCCTGAAATCTCAGGCCATGTGTATTTTGCCTACAGAGTGGCTCTGAAAATAAAGTAGGCTGGAAGTCAGGTGACTGATGTCATCCTGGACTCGTAGGCGATTAACAGTACGACCTTGGAGAAGTCGCTTTCCTCTGGTTTCAGTTTCCCATTTGAAAATGAAAGAATTGCAGGAGTTCTACCACTAGGACTAGAAGAGAAGTACCTGGGCATTCAGAGGCATGCTCAATGGGAAGCCGAGGTGGGTGGATTGCCTGAGGTTAGGAGTTCGAGACCAGCCTGGCCATCGTGGTGAAACCCCGTCTCTAGGTCTCTAGTAAAAATACAAAAACTAGCTGGGCATGGTGGCGTGCGCCTGTAATCCCAGCTACTCAGGAGGCTGAGGCAGGAGAATCACTTGAACCTGGGAGGTGGAGGTTGCAGTGAGCCGAGATCGCACCACTGCACTCCAGCCTGGGTGATAGAGCAAGACTCCATCTCAAAAACAAAACAAAACAAACAAACAAAACAAAACAAAAAAACCCACAGAAGCATGCCCAAGGATGCTCATGGCAGTGCCACCTGTGAGCATGAGAAACTGGAGGCCACCTGTGAGAATGGAGAATAACCCTGGTGACCGTATGTGGCAGCAGGTCTCCAAGTCAATCCCAGCGATCTCCACCTCCTGGCATCCCCCCAGTGTAGTCGTCTTCCACACTGAACCAGGGAAGGTCTGCTTGACCAACAGCATACGGCAGAATTGTTACCAGTGGAAGGTTGGAAGGTATCTGAGTTACCAGCGATGAATCCGTGTGGGTCTGCAGCAACCTCAATTCTTGCCTCCTCAGAAGAAAGCATTTGACTGAGGGGCCTAAGTCTGAAAAAGAGAGGAAGGCAAGAGGAGGAGTGGAAGGTTTTTATAAAGCCTTTAGAACAGGAAAGAAAGTACACGTGGAAAAGATCCCAAACGGGCGACGTAAGAACAAGCACAGTGTTTAACCTTGATCTGAGGACTTTCTGGGCTGGCCCCTTTCTCGTGATTCTTGCCTTAGGGTGAGCTGTCTGCATGTGCAGTGTCCTCCTTACCCTTACACAGTGTGTGTAGGAAGTTGTACGCATACCCATCTGAGGCTTTCTTCCCTTTTCTTGTGGGGTGCTCCCAGAGGGTCATACTCTGCCATTTTGTCTCTTAACGCACCATGCCTGGGAAGTTGTGTCTCCCTGGCACCTGCATTCAGTGAACACTTTAGTGCAGCAGGTGTGGACCATCAGGAAATGGCCTCTCCCTGGCACTGGCTGCCAATTTATCACTTTTAGAGAGGCAGTGTGATCATTGCCAAACCATCACCCAACATTCCCCCAGAGCCCTCTCCTGCCCTGCTCATGCCTGTCTCACTACCTGTAACAGAAGGAATGGCATGGCACTCCCAGGCTTAGTAAAACCTAAGCCGCTTCCATCTTGGGTTTTCTCTCTCCTTCCTCTTGAATCACTTGCCCCGGGGAAGCTGCCTAGTTGTGAGCAGCCCTGTAGAGAGGCCCACGTGGAAAGGAATTGAGTCCTTTAGCCAATAGCCATGGGCGTGAGCCATCTTATCTGTGGATCCTTTAACCCCAATCAAGCTTTCAGATGACCACAGCCCTGCCAGCTCAGCTGCAACCCCACGACAGGCCCTGATCCAGAACCACCATGAGGGGCTGTTTCAGGGCTCCTGGTCTCAGAATCTGTGTGAAATAATAAATTGTTGTTGTTTTAAAGCTGCTAAATTTGGGGGGTAATTTGTTATCCAGCAATGGATAACAAATACATCCCATACTATAGGATATTATGCAGCAGTTAAAAGAGTGGAATAGGTCTATGTGTACTGATACAGAAAGATTTCTGAGATATGTGTTAAGACACCCTTAGAATGTGTTGTTAGAAAATAATAATTACAGAAAAATACACACAGCTATATGTCTTTTATGTAAAATACCACAACTCACTATACTTTTATGCATTTACATATGCAAGTAGATACGTAGCAAATTACCCATCTTGTTGTAGCAATGATGAACATCAATTTACCTCTCAGTAAGAGAGTCAGAGGAAGGTGCAAAATGGAATTTTCATTTTCTGTTCAATAGATTGTGCTCTCTCTCTCTCTCTATATATATATATATAATTTTACCATGATAATGTGTCAATCAATGTATTACTTATACTCAATTTAAAAATTCTTTAAACGAAGGCATTTGAGTACTTGATCAGAGGTCTCTTTCAACTCTGCTGTTTTATAGTTCTATTAAAATGTCATTGGAATGTAAATTAAAAGAACAGGATAACATTTATCACCTCTTTGTTGGCAAACATTAAAAATTTGATAAACCAATGTTGGCAAAGATGTGCTGGGATTTAAGGGGCGGGCAGGGCTGGCCTTGGAATCCAGTTCTCTTGACTCCCAAATCTAGGGCCCTTCCTGTTGTTTTACTTTTGTGCGTATAGTTTACATGCAGGTGTCTGTGTTAGAGGAGCTTGTCACTGGTGGATATTTATTTATTTATTTATTTATTTATTTATTTATTTATTATTTTTTTTGAGACAGGGTCTCTCTCTGTCGCCCAGGCTGGAGTGCAGTGTGGCACGATCTTGGCTCACTGCAACCTATGCCTCCTGGGTTCAAGCGATTCTCCCGCCTCAGCCTCCTGAGTAGCTGGGGTTACAGGTGTGCGCCACCATAGCCTGGCTACTTTTTGTATTTTTGTATTTTTAGTAGAGATGGGGTTTCACCATGTTGGCCAGGCTGGTCTCAAACTTCTGGCCTCAAGTGATCCGCCCGCCTCGGCCTCCCAAAGTCCTGGGATTACAGGCGTGAGCCACCGCTCCTGGTCTGGGTGAACGTTTAAATTGTGGCTCCTTGGAGCTCCCCCTATTTTTGCTGAGGAACATTTCTCATTTCCCATTACTTATAAGAGACAGGCTCTGTGAGAGGCTCCGATGTGCCAGCTGCTTCCACTTCACAGAACAAAATCAGCCTGTTGAACTCATCAGTCTAGAACTACTTCTACCTCTGAGCTCTGGGGCCTGGTCCAGCCCAGCTAACTTGACTGCCGAGGGCTTTGCTCCATCTTGGGATGGCTGGGGCCTCCCTCACCTGACCTGGGTGTTCACCTGTGATGATTGAGCTACACTGCCATGAAATTTCCCCAGAGTTGGTGCCACGCCTCCCCCTCCCTCCAGCTTGCCACACCACTCGGGCTGAAGTATCTGCCTGCCCAACCCTGAACATCTCATCTTGGGTTGGTCTGCATAAAGATGGCCTGGGGAAAAAGTGATAGCATCACAAATTATACACAGTAAAATGCCTCTGCATTGTATCGCTTGGGGAAAGAAATAACTGATACTGGCCTAAGGCTTTGAACAGGAGTTTTGTGGGGAGCTTAGAAGAGGGGTTTTCTGCCTGGCTTTGCAGGAGAATCATCTGTGCTCCCTTTCTCCATTCTGACGGAATGGTCTGGGGGCTTGGGCATGGGTATTGTTTGAAAGTGCCTCAGATGGCTTTAATAAACAGCCAGGGTTTGAGAACATCTGGATTGGAAGGAAATGGGAAAAGAACACTGAGGTCAAATGGATGGGATTAATTATGTTTGCTAAATCAGGAAACTCTCTAGAGAGGGAAGTGACTTGCCCACCGTTTTGCATACTGTTGGAAAATTAAATTAAACTTTCATTTTAACAAGGGCCATCTACACTGGGCTGGGTGTGAAGGCAAACTGGGATGTCAGGGCTGTAACCAGAAGCAAAGAGAAGGGCCTAAGTCCTAACCCATAGCTCCTGGGAGAGAAGTTGTGGGAGGCCAACATGGTGAAACCCTGTCTCTACCAAGAAACAAAAATTAGCCAGGCGTGGTGGCGGGCGCCAGTAATCCAGCTACTCAGGAGGCTGAGGCAGGAGAATTGCTTCAACCCGAGAGGTGGAAGTTGCAGGGAGGTGGAGGTTACAGGGAGGCGGAGGTTGCAGGGAGGCAGAGGTTGTGGTGAGCTGAAGTCGTGCCACTGCACTCCAGCCTGGGCAACAAGAGTGAAACTCCATCTCAAAAAAAAAAAAGACAAAAGATAAAAGTGGTGAGGGTGTGGAGAAAAGGGAACCCTTGCACACTGTTGGTGGGAATGTAAATTAGTACAGCCATTATGGGAAACAGCATGTATATTCCAAAGAACATGGAAAACAAGGCCGGGCGCGGCGGCTCATGCCTGTAATCCCAGCACTTTGGGAGGCCGAGGCGGGTGGATCACCACCGAAGGTCAGGAGTTTGAGACTAGCCTGACCAGCATGGTGAAACCCTGTCTCTACTAAAAATACAAAAATTAGGCAGGTGTGGTGGCTTACGCCTGTAATCCCAGCTACTTGGGAGGCTGAGGCAGGAGAATCGCTTGAATCTGGGAGGTAGAGGTTGCAGTGAGTCAAGATGGCACCATTGCACTCCAGCCTGGGCAACAAGAGTGAAACTCTGTTTAAAACAAAACAAACAAACAAACAAACAAAAAAGCAGCATTGCTGCATCCCTGCATGGAAGGTAGCTACTCTGGAGAGTCACTGTGACCTGCAATGGACCTTGCCTAAGTGAGGAAAAATAAACCCAACCCTTATTGTGTTCGACTTGGGACTGTTTGTTATAGCAGTGTCGCCTAGCCTATGTTAACTAAAATTGGATGAATGAGCCCAGATGCAGCCCCGGGAGAGGAACAGCAGAGTGAAGCGAGGCTATGTTTAAGTGTAGGAAAGGCCTGAACATGTTTCTAGATGAAGGAGAATGATCCAGAAGGGTTGAAGAGGATTTGCCTGGTCATTCAAATTTAACAGATGGCAGCAGGTGTGTGATCCCCAGCAAGAGAGGAAGGTTTACCTTGAGAAAAGAAGAGAGCCACTCTTTCCTCGGCACAAGAGCAAGTGAAGATGAGTGATGAGGGAGGGCAGGAGGGCAGGGAAGCTGACGGCTTTTGTCTGATGGTCTGGATTTCTTCAGTAAACAGGGAAATAGTGCTGGAGAGAGGTGGAAAGAAAGGATGGGACAGGATTTTCGACAAAGGGAAGAGCTTTGGGGCAGTCCCAAGAGGAGGACCATGGGTGGTGAAGGAGCGGAGGAGTCTGTCGCAAGGGCTCACTATGCATTTGTAGGGCACTTGGTTTTTGAAAAGCTGTGGTCTTCCCTAGGAAATCTCCACCTCTTTGTGGGGAAGGGATAGTCTCATTATATTGCCTTGGGCAGAAGCGAGCTCCCATCCCTGCAGCTATTGAAGCAGAGCGTGTATAACATACTGGCAGGGACATGGTGAAGGAGATCCCTGAATTGGATAGACAAAATGCCCTTTAAGTTCCCTTCCAACCTTGAGGTTTTATGATTCTATAATTCTATGTATTGTAAAGAACTTAACAAAATCAAATTATTTCCATCCTATTCAAGTTATAGTGACCTGCCTTTTAGCTTCCCCGAGGGAATGGACTTAAAACTGCTGTGCACTCAGAATAGATGATGTGATTCCCGCATTCTCATTCCAGGTCAGTTCTCCTAAGTATGGGAGTAATTATGATGGAGGAGATGCACCGCATGCTGACCAGAGAGTTAGTTCAGCATTCATCTCTCTAGAGCAGGCGTGATGGGCCAGCTAAAAACAGAGTGTCATTTTGACACACACTCTTCTTTTTGTTTGCTGATGACTTTTTGAATTTTTTGTTACTAAGCTCAGCATTTTCCTTGTTGACTCTGGGTTTTGTTGTCTTTAGAGAATTTTATTTAGTTCTTATGTCTTAGAAGTAGCTCACTAAAGGACATAGCAAGAGGGAGAAGAGGTGTCCTATATGATTCTGGCTCCAAAGGTACCACAGATCTCTGATTGATGGCAGGACTGGTACCCATCTCCAGAACCCAATTGATTCGTGGTTACTCCATGTGTCCTGGAATAAAACACAGGAAATAAAGGCTGTTCCAATAACATGAGGTTTGCATCTTATTGGGATGGAGCTATGGAAACCCCAGCCTGGCTCAAAAGGTAACCTTTTCAACAAGGCTCATCATAAAATTCACAAACCATTGAACATGTTGCAATTCTATTCTCGTTTTAATGACTCCTCTCTACTACTTCCATCACCATAACCTTCTATTTGATGACCAGCAGCAGATGCATTTTCAGGAGAAATGGGAGGCATCAGACACGACCATGACCTCCAGCCGCAATAAGGATATGTTTGTCCTGGAGTCTCCTTCTATCTTCTAGTTACCTCATCGCATCTTGTGACATAAATCATCTGCCCCATGCCCTGAAATATTCCCTTATGGAACAGGGCTTTACCACTCTGTGGCATAAGAAACTTTACTCAAGTCCTTCCCCAACTGTGGCATCAGCAGATTAGGGGAATATCAACAATATGTGAGTCCAACACGTCACGGGGGAGATAAAAGAAAGATGTTATAAGATCAAAGGGAGTATCACCCTGTTTAGTCCATAATAAACTCAAGTTGATAAATGGCTTGATGACACCTAATGATCGAGAACAGAAGGGCAGAAATACTCATCAAAAACTCCACTCACGGCTGGGCGCGGTGGCTCATGCCTGTAATCCCAGCACTTTGGGAGGCTGAGGCGGGTGGACCACAAGGTCAGGAGTTCAAGACCAGCCTGGCCAAGATGGTGAAACCCCGTCTCTACTAAAAATAGAAAAATTAGCCGGGTGTGGTTGTGGGCGCCTGTAATCCCAGCTACCCGGGAGACTGGGGCAGGGAATTGCTTGAACCCAGGAAGCGGAGATTGCAGTGAGCTGAGATCACGCCACTGCACTCCGGCCTGGGCGACAGAGTGAGACTCCATCTCAAAACAGACAAACAAACAAACAAACAAAAAATTCCACTTACTGACTGGAGAGTCAGAAAGAGCTCTTCATTTCTGGTTGGAGTCACCTTCACTAATGCAGCCTAAAGTATATCAGTTATACTTTCTTGACCTCGTGGCATCTGAACATACTGAGATTAAAATGAGAAACTATTGATACCATCCTTGGCTATTTCTAAATAGATATTAAATATCTCTGATACAGGATCCATAAATCTATAGGATTCTTTAGCCAGAATAGAATGAGAACCTTTAGCAAGATGGAAAGAATCCTAGTCTGAGTAGAGGTACTACGACAGCAACTGACATTTAGCCCTTGAAGAGTTTAGACTCACTGTAAGTTTCTCCACTTAGACTCACCATGAAGTTTCTAAAATATCATGATTCTTATAAGAAACAGTTACTTGTATTTACCAAACAGGTGCGGTGGTAGATAGATGGAGGGTAAATAGTGTTGATGAGAGTTACTGTAAAGACCCGGGAGAAAGTAGCCTCCAGGAAATGTTGGATAAACATAAACCCTTCTGCCACAAACACCTGGAGAAAATGTAACAAAAATTATTGTAAACAATAGCCAAGCACGCAAGCAAGAAAAGAAAATCACCAGACACTAGAAACAAAGAGGGAATAAACAGCTACAGTGGAGAGTGAATGAGTTGCTGCTCCTTACTCTTGGGGTACTTGTGGGGAGAGATTGATGGTGGCAATGGGGTGGTGGTCATGATGTCATCAGTTTCAGCAACCTAAGGGCTTGGGCCTTCATGCTCACATAAGGTGAGGAAATGAGACCTTGGAGAAGGAAGGGAGCCAGAAGGAGACTTCTGCTGACAATTGGCATTCTTGGAGGGCCACACCCTCAGGGAAAGTAGAGATTCCGGAAAAAGCCTATTCACTGGCACAGCAAGATAACAAAAAGCATGTCTGTTTCTGCTTGGGCCCAGAGTGAATATTTCTCCCCCAAGAAATCAAAACTCAGGGCTTGTGTTTCGTATAGATTTACATGTGAATTTATACTATCCAGAAGTCCAGGAAACTCCCAAACCAAAGCCTTTAATATACAGCCAGGCATGGTGGTGTGTGCCCGAAAATCACAGATACTTGGGATGCTGGGCAGGAGGACCCTTTGAGCCCAGGAGTTCGAGTTCAGCCTGGGCAACATTGCAAGACCCCACCCCTTAAAAATGGGGTCCTAGGCTGCTGATACTTTTGATTTGCCTAGAGAAATACAGCAACACTTTAGAGAAACTATTCTATAATCTAGGATGAAAGGGTTTCACAGAATACACAAGCTACACTAAAGATGAGAAAAATATCCACCAAGCACAAGAGTCTGATGACATAATTAACAGAAGGACTAAAGTTCCAGGAAATTGGGATAATAGCCAGATAAAGAATGTGAGTTTGTCTAAAATTAATAAAGAACTTGCACAAGTAAAAAAACAACCTATGTACAAGATTTCTGCAGTATTACATGTTCAATGAATATGTTTTATAGTATGTAAATTATATCTCAATAAAGCTGTTACTTAAAATGATCTGAAAATTAATGAGCTAAGCCTACAATCCAAGAAGTCAGAAAATTACAAAAGAGTAAACTTACCATCGCAAGGACAAAAAACCAAACACCGCATGTTCTCACTCATAGGTGGGAATTGAACAATGAGAACACATGGACACAGGAAGGGGAACATTACACTCTGGGGACTGTTGTGGGATAGGGGGAGCGGGGAGGGATAGCATTAGGAGATATACCTAATGCTAAATGACGAGTTCATGGGTGCAGCACACCAACATGGCACATGTATACATATGTAACAAACCTGCACATGGTGCACATGTACCCTAAAACTTAAAGTATAATAAAAAAAGAGTAAACTTAAAGAAAATAGAAGGAAGAAAATAATAAAGATAAGAGCATACATAATGAAATAGAGACACGAGTGTGATTTTTGCAAAAATTAATAAAATAGACACATCTATGGCAAGACTATTAAAGAAAACACAAGAGAAGGCTCAAATAACCCAAATCAGGAGTGATAAAGGAGCCATCAGTAGGGATGCTGCAGATATTACAAAGATAATAAGAAGGTATTATGAACAAATATGCCAATAAATTAGACGATTTAAAAGAAATAGATAAATCCACTCCTCAATTCTATTTGTTATCTGAGAGGTGATGGGCCTCCCAGGCTTTTTTACATGGATCAGTTTAACTTACAGAGAGAAGGATGCTGAGGGGATGGAAATGGAATTAACTTGGGCGTGAGAAGGCAGGGAAGAGCAGTGGTTCCTGGAGCAGGCCTGGGTAGGGCATCATGGAGGGATGTAATTGGCATTGAGGGGACACTAAGAGGGCTCTGGAGCCTGAGAGGGAGCCTCAAGAGGGAGAGTGGAGGTCTCCAGTGGCCACTTTCCAGGGTCACGGCGTGGCTTCAGCAGGACCTTCCCATCTCTTGGTCAGTGAGGTCACATCCTTCTTTTCTGCCCTGGGCTGTCATCTTTCTCTGCCACCATCTGCCCTGCGGTCTTATGAGGGTTCCTTCTCTAGATTTTTGTTTTTTTGTTTTTTGTTTTCCAGGGTCTCACTCTGTCACCCAGGCTGGAGTGCTGTGGCATGCTCACAGCTCACTGCAGCCTCAACCTCCTGGGCTCAAGCAATCCTCCCTCCTCAGCCTCCTGAGTTCCTGGGACTACAAGCGCATGCCACCACACCTGGCTAATTGTTGTATTTTTTGTCAAGATGGGGTTTTGCAAGAGATGTGGAATAGGGCATATTTGGTGATTTTGCAGTTCCTCCACAAATCCAAGGTACAGAGTAAGAGCTGAGGTAGTGGGTCCACACTGTGTTTCGTGGAACCCCAGGGTTCTAAGATGCTTGGCGGCCTCTGAGAGGTGAAATTCAGGAACTCGGCTGCAGGGCTCAGGCCTCCTGCCTTGGTGGCATCCTGTGAAACTCTGCCCACAGCTGTTTTATATCCTTGTGAAAGTTCATTTGCAAGACTCAAGTCTAAGCAATTTTCAAAATCCTTCCCCATCTAAGTTGCAGTCAGAAAGCAGGCATCAGATGGTCATTGATTGTTGATGTCTGGATTCCCTGCTGAGGCCCAGGGCCAAGGGGATGTCCACTATGAGCTGAAATGAGGGTTTCATCTCTCCACCGTGGGTTGTGCAGTTCAGGATTGGCCTGTGTTTGGTCTGTGATTGCTGCACACCCCTGAGGCTTTCAGGGCACTTCATAGATGCCTAAGATGCTGATTAATCTTCCCAACACCACTTGAAGAGCCTCAGAAGAATGTGAGCCAATCTTCAATGTGGCTGTAGGCAGAGGTTTCCGGTTTGGCTGGGTGTCTGCTATGTCTTCAACCCTGTGCTGGGTTTATGATAAGAAAGACAGTGGGAATAGGAAGTAGCGCAGGGGTGGAACTCGAACACAAAGGAAGGAAAAGCCAAGCTAGTAAGGTCCACCTGATCAGAAAACGTGGCTAAGTAATTAGAAAAGAACCAGTGGTATTTTTGGAGGGGAATTATAGAAAGAAAAGGAGCTGTGTGGCCAGGGCTGTGTAAGAGTTGCCAGACAGAAGACAGGTAGAATCATGTGGCTTCCAGAAGTAGAACCATGAGCCATGAGTGGAAGCTCCAGGGAGACACATCTTGGGCTACTGTTGTGAAGATACTCTGAACTCAAAGACCGACCTGAAGTGAAGATACTCTGAACTCAAAGACTGACCTGAGATGAAGATACTCTGAACTCAAAGACCCACCTGAGATGAAGATACTCTGAACTCAAAGACCCACCTGAGGTGAAGATATTCTGAACTCAAAGACCCACCTGAGGTGAAGATACTCTGAACTCAAAGACCCACCTGAGGTGAAGATACTCTGAACTCAAAGACCCACCTGAGGTGAAGATATTCTGAACTCAAAGACCCACCTGAGGTGAAGATACTCTGAACTCAAAGACCCACCTGAGGTGAAGATACTCTGAACTCAAAGACCCACCTGAGGTGAAGATATTCTGAACTCAAAGACCCACCTGAGGTGAAGATATTCTGAACTCAAAGACCGACCGGAGGTGAAGATACTCTGAGCTCAAAGACCGACCTGAGGTGAAGATACTCTGAACTCAAAGACCGACCTGAGATGGAATGACCTCCCTGGGGAGGCCGCGAGTGCCCCACCTCGACGGGCATTCAGAGTCTGCACAATTCTTCTTGGCAACGTTGGGGAGAGAATGGGTTATGGACCAGTGGGGTGGGCGAGGTGAGTTGTATGATCTCCATAGTGCCTTCAAGCCCTTCTGACTTCCAGTTAGGAGCTACATTTTTAGGTGCAGTCAGCTACTGTAAAAGTTTAGAGAAAGAAGCCAGCACAGCCCAGGCTGGTCAAAGGGGTCTTCCTTAGGCTCTTGCAGTCAACCTTGTAACACCAAATACAACAGTTGTGTTCCTGGCATCCCCTCCTGGAGCATTGGTGAGGAGATTACGGTACAGAAAACCGCACTGTGCTCTCAGTGAGTCTGGGTGTGAGATACCATCGGAGACGAGAAAGCACCGAGGCCTGGTGTAACCAGGCACAGGATTCCAATAACTGGAGCCAACACGTGGGCCTAGTTAGCTTGACTTGTACCTTTTAAGCAGCCTCTGAGTGAAAAGCACGTTTATGAAATACCCCTTTCATTTCCTACCCGAGATCCTATCTTAATCCTGGGCTCTTGCCTCTTGGAGAATTAGCTGTTTCTCAGAAAACATTCCCCCATCCTAAAGATGCTGAGGCTTTAGGAGGCTCCATTTGGCAAAGCAAACTCTGTGATTGTGTGTTTTCCATGTATTTTCTTAAGCATACTTTCTTCTTTGCTTGTTTAAACATCTGGTATAAAACATGGGACCAATTTGATGCTGCATCATTTCCTATCGCAGATTTTGGTTGATCTGAGAGAATACACTTAAAAACTCTGAAAATGATCTGAGTCACTGTAAATGCTGCAGCCAGCCATTGTGGAAAGCTGCTGGATCTCAATATTGCAGATGTAACGCTGTCAGACACTTTAGCCTGCTATGGCTGGGTGCGCGAGCTGAGAGAGGCTGCAAACGTCCAGGGAGGACAGAGACAGGGTACCAGGTGATGTCATGGGTTTTTGTAAGGCAACCCTGCAGGTCACCACTCATGCTCACCAGCCCCCCAAAATGGTGAGTGGTATATAGCACTGTTTTCAGATATCTATCTTACAATGACAGGAGGAGAAATAAAATCCACGGTCATTGTCAAAGGGTCGGCTAAATTGTCCCTGGCCTGGGCCTGTGGGAATTCTTCACTGTGTCCATCTGTGAAGAACTGCAATTCTCAGTGTTGAGGAGAGAATCAAGGCATGGATGTAGGAGCTTTGATGTATAAACCCTCAAGCCCCTGAGTTTTGGTGACATGAGAGGTGGCTGGCATGACCATGTGCTTAGATTTGGTTGACCACCGGCTGGGGAAGACAGATATCTCTCCCCTCCTATGGCTGTCCTGAGGCACTGCACGGGCTGGGAAGCGGCCTGGATGGTAGAGCTGGGGCAGCCAGCCCTGGGGACTGCCTGGGATGCCACGTATGAAACGGTGTGGGGTGGAGGGAAGATGAGCATCTCTGAAATGTAATTGAAAACAATGTAATTGATGAGAAGACAGGACTGAATTGTTCAGCCCTTCCCCAAAACAGTATCTCCAAGAAAACTGAGGTCAGTCTTACTTTTCTGGCTGCCCAGTTCTGCCCTGATCTCCTTTGAGCCTGAAGCTCTTCCTTGGATCCATCTCTCCCTCCTCAGAACTCCATCAGACTTCAGCTGCTCCCTCCTCCATCCTCTCCCACTGCCCGCCTTGTGTTAAAGGCAAGTGTCTGGTCCTGCCCAGACTGCAAGCTGCTTGAGGGTGGAGACAGATTGCCTTATGCACCTTCATGTTGCCCCAAGTAAGTCCGGGTGTGAGGGTGCGTGCTGAATGTCTGAGCTCTGGAGTAGGACCTGTGTTGGCTCCATCTCTGTGTTGTTGCACATAGCAGGGCCTCAGTGAGTGTTTGCTAAATAAAGGACTGACAATCAGGAGTGTAGGGGCTGGGGACCCTCTGGGATGGCCATTTGAGAATGCCACTAGATCCCCATGCATGTAGAGAGGAGACTGTTTTGTTCAGCCTGTGAAGCAGGTGACTCACCTTCCCCAGGTCATTCTCTGTGCTGTGGGGAGTCTGGCTCTTGCGTGGTGCCCTGCACCAATGCCCTTGTTTACTCTCCTAGGCTGATGGGGAGAGGCTCATGCCAGGGCTTCTGATGGCCAGATGGAGGCCTCATAGTGTTTCTCTCCCTCTGGAACAGAAATAGTGATCTAGGAGAACCAGCCAAGCATCAGGACGGTGAGGAGTCCAGATGAAGTGCCAGTGGCCATGGCCAGCAGCTGCCCGCTGTGCGCCACGGTGGAGACAGAGGCACCCATCCAGAAGGGCTGGTTCTGGGATCTGGGGGCAGGGAGCAGGCAGCTGGGCTGGGCCACCTACTGCAGACTCTCCCAGGATATTGTTTCTCCCTCCTGTCCTTGGCCACCCTGTGGGTCACTGTCACCCAGCATTTCCCTGCTCCAACCTGCTGGGCACCCTTCCGGCCCCCCATGCCTTCTTGCTCCCCTCAGCTGCCCAAAGGGCCTCAGCTCATCTGAGAGTGAGCCACAACGCTGCACTTTCTCACTTCTGGTCCCCTTTTGCCTGACTCTACACTGAATTAAAATACCTAAAACTATATTTAGCACCTCCAAAAAGCCCTTCTACCGATTGAAGGAATGTTCTCAGATATACGACTGTAGGTGGCCCGGGGAAAGAAAGGAGCTGGTAAAGGCCTTGCTTTTACAATTTGTATTGAATATCCATAAGTCCAGTATAGTGAGCAAATCCTAAGTGTACACCTTGATGAACATTGACATGTGTGTACACACATGGAGCCACCGCCCAGATCAAGACTTAGAACATTTCCAGCACCATAGAAGGCCTCCTCCAGTCAATAACCACCCCTCACCAAAGGGAACCACTGTCTTGAGTTTGTGAGTGCGTCATCTATTAGTTGACTTGTCCCTGACCTTCCTGTAAATAGACTCATCCTGTAACAGCCGTGAAACCACTGCGCAGATTCTCTGCCGAGGGGAGCATATCTGATGGAAGGCCCAGTCAGGAGTCACCCCCAGTTCTCACTGAGGCCCCTTCCCGAGGGTGCCTCCAGCCAATGCCTGAGCACACGTAATGAGCCTATTTTTGCAAGACAAGGACTCCCCCAACAGGTGACTTTGGCTCCGAGACCCCCTATTGGGACCCTGAGTCACCTCCTCCCGCTCTCCCATCTGGCCCACCCTCATCTACAGGCCATACCTGCCTTGTGGCCAAGGGCTCTCCTCACTGTCTCTGGCTCTTCCCTTTCTCCTTCACAGGCATTTTCCCAAGAAGTCTCTTGCACATCTAAACCCATCTTGGTGTCTACCTCTTAGAACACCTAAACTGACACACAAAAACTGTGTATTCAGGTGCCTGGTTTCTTTTGTGTGTGTCTGTCAGTGAGGTCCACACAAGTCACCGCATGAAGCAGGAAGGCACTGCCTTGGATGTGGCTGGTGTCCTCTTCCACGGGGTGGGAGACCTTACGACTTCCAGAACCTTCATATGTCCTCAAGACCCACATGTCACCTGGGCAGGAGCCCCTGACAGCATCCCTGCCAAGCTGTCATCTGGACTCAGCTTGAATGTCTTCAGGGAGAGGCCTCTGTCTCCTCTGTTCATCCATCAGAAGACAGTGGCGTAGAAAATTCTCCGTTATCTGGGTCAGTGCACAAGACGCCTGACTCCCTCCTCCAGTGGTGCGATTGACACAAACCATTCATTCCTCAGTTCCTTCTTTGAGGGAGTGTTACCTGTGGCCTGCCGTGTGGGGGCCTTGCGTGAGCCCTCACTTCAGACAGGGCGGGGAAGAACAGACCGGTGGTTGATGTAGGTCCAGTCCTGTACCTTTTCTCTATGCAGGGGTGGCTGGGCAGAGGTGAGTGCAGACTTCGAGGTGCGGAGGTAATGTGAGGGGAAGAGGAGCACCTCCATGAAGGTTTCTACAGCTGCAGGCTGAGTCCCCTGTCTTTCATGTTTTATGTTGCAGATAAAACATCCCCCTTGCTCTGGAGGGAGAAACAAGTTTTGTGCCTCCTGCCACATGGACCTTGGTTGAAGTCTCAGCTCTAATTCCCAGATGTTGTGTGATCTTGAGTACAACACTCACCCTCTAGGTCTCAGTTTCCTCCTATTTCAAATAGGATAATAATTCCCTACCTCTGAGACCTCTTTGAGGATTATATAATTTGATGCTTATGAAACATGCTTTGTGGATGACACCTGGGCAGCAGCCCAACTCAGCTATGAGGTGGTGGTTCTAGGTGTGAGTTTAGGGGTGTATGTGTGTAGGAGGTTACATTATGGCCCCTCAAAAGATGTGTGCATCTCCTAACTCCTGGAACCTGTCAGTGGGAACTTACTTGGAAAAGAGTCTTTAAAGATGTAATTAAATTAAGGATCTCAAAATGAGATCATGCTGGATTATCCAGGTGGGCTGTAAATTCCATAAAGTGCCCTTATAAAAAGCAGAGGAGGAGAAGATACAAAGAAGAGAAGACAGGCTACATAAAGACAGAGTCAGCTGTGCAGCCACAAGCGAAAGAATGCTTACAGCCATTGGAAATGGGAAGCAGCAAGGAAAATTATCCCTAGAGCTTTCAGAGGGAGCACAGCCCTGCAGACATCTTTACTGCAGATCTCTCCCTCTAAGGGAGGAGACCATCTCTCATATTGCCTTATGCCCAGTTTCTGCCTCTAAAGAAAGAAGAAGTAAAAACTGGAAGGCAGAAATGAAATCCACAGGCAGGCAGCTCGGCACCGCACCCTCGGTCTGGTTAAAGATCGACCCCTGACCTAATCCGTTATGTTATCTATAGATACCAGACATTGTATGGAAAAGCATTGTGAAAATCCCATCCTGTTCTGTTCTGTTCTGATTACCGGTGCCTGCAGCCCCCAGTCACGTACCCCCTGCTTGCTCAATCGATCACAATCCTCTCACGCGGACCCCGTTAGAGCTGTAAGCCCTTAAAAGGGACAGGAATTGCTCACTCGGAGAGCTTGGCTTTTGGAGACATGAGTCTTGCAGAAGCTCCCGGCCAAACAAAGCCCTTCCTTCTTTACCTTGGTGTCTGAGGGGTTTTGTCTGCCACTTGTCCTGCTACACCTCCAGAAATGTGAGAGGACATTTCTGTTGTAAGCCACTTACTTTAGAGTCATTTGTTACAGTAGCTGTAGGAAATGGATAGAGCGTGTTATGTGCCTTCTTTATTAGAATTTGATGGAAAAGACTACTTGTAATATTTAGTCCACTTCTGCTCTATACTTGCAAGTTTATTGAACCCTTTTACATATGATCATTAAGAAAAATAAGATGCTTAAATTTTTTTTTTTTTTTGCACATTATAGGTGAGGCATCTGAGGCTCAGAGAGTTAATGAAATTAAGTCCGCATAGCGAGCTGGCATCAGAACAGCAAGCTGGTGTCAGGAGTGCTCTGGCCTCACACCTCCCACTACAGAGCTCAGTCTTCAGCCCCTGTAGCCCTTCTCTACGTCCTCTGCTCTGTCCCCCTCCGTGCCAGCATCCCACCCTGAGCAGAGCAAATGCTCCAGACACAAGGACTGGCAGGGTGAGGTTCATCTTGGGCTCTGTCCAGACTCTCTCCTCTCCTGAGGCGGTGGAGCACAGGTTCCCTGAAGTCCCTAAAAAAGAATCTCACGCACCAGCTTGGGGCAAGGACCACCTGAGGCTGGTGACACAATGAGCAGCAAAAGTGAAATGCTTCTGGAGAAGCTGGAATGCATCCTGCAGGTGTGGGTTGTGTTTTGATTATCATGAGACAGCAGGCAAGCCAGAGTCTGCTCAACCCTAGAAGAAAATAGTAGCCTTCCTAAGGTAGCCCTGCTACCTGCGAGAGGAGGTGCCCATCCTCCCTGGGAATGGGAAAAATCCACAGCCCAGGGCTGAGACCAGGATGGCTTCTTCTTTTGTTAACATGGATTTTTTTTGTTTGTTTGTTTCACTTTTTTTTTATTATTATACTTTAAGTTTTAGGGTACATGTGCACAACGTGCAGGTTTGTTACATATGTATACCATACTTGTCATTTAACATTAGGTATATCTCCTAATGCTATCCCTCTCCCCTCCCCCCACCCCACAACAGGTCCCGGTGTGTGATGTTCCCCTTCCTGTGTCCAAGTGTTCTCATTGTTCAATTCCCACCTATGAGTGAGAACATGAGGTGTTTTTTAAACCAAAATGAAAAGTGAACAAATTGTCTCATGTTCTAATTCAATAAGAAAAGCTTCTGTTTCTAAGAAGCAGATTTTCATGTTCTTGTCAGCTAAAAACGTCTTTGTGGAAATCAATTTCAGGAACCCATTTCTCCAACCTTCCACACACACCAGCACTTTCTCTGCAAGGACAGTGGAAAGAGACCACCTCTTCTTACCTGTGATATCTTAGTCCAGAAGCTGAGCCCAGCCAGACCATCACCAGGTGACCCCACAGGAGGGGCTTGGGGAAGAGCAGAAGGAGCTGTGAAAGCTCTTTTAGGTTTGGGGCTGATTAAGCCACCAGCTGAAGTGGATGTGCAATCTTAATCAAGCCATCCTCCTTCCTGCCATGCAGATGGCTGGAAAGACCTGCTTGCTTTTGATATTCATGTCCTTGTAACTGGTAAGGCCACATTTTAGAAGCACAGAGAGTTGTAAAGTGAATGAAGCATTACGTAACATTATGTGTGAAGAACAAAAGAATAGGCTACGTGGAGGTTGACAGAAGTCTGAGTGTGGAGAGGGAGCCCATTCATGCCTGAAGGATCAAGAAAGTCTGCCTGTCCCCAGCCTTCCTGCTTCCTTCCTTTGAAAAATGTCTGATGAACTTCGAGTCGATTCCAGGCATTGTATTTATTAAGTGTTGAGGACCTTGCTGGGAACACGATAGGTGTGCATTTCTCCTGTCAGGGCACACTGCCTACAAGGGGAGACAGGCATTTAACGAATAATTTCAAACTCTGCAATAATGACGTGTTATGATTTGTTTTTCAAAAGTCAGTGACCATATATATCATATGTGTGATATGATATATATGTGTGTCTGTTTCTGGGGTCTCTCTTCTACCCTAGTTGATCTGAGGCCCTCCTCTCACCAATACCTCACTGTCTGCTATAGAAAGTCTTTTTTTTTTTCTTTTTTGGACAGGGTCTCTCTCTGTCACCCAGGCTGGAGTGCAGTGGCGTGATCATGGTTCACTGGGCTCACTGCAGCCTCAGCCTCTCGGGCTCAAGTACTCCTCCCACCTCAGTCTCCCACGTAGCTAGCACTGCAGGCACACGCCAACACACCCGGTTAATTTTTGTATTTTTTGTAGAGACAGGGTCTCCTTATGCTGCTGATGCTGGTCTTGAATTCCTGGGCTCAAGCAATCCTCCCGCTTCAGCCTCCCGAAGTGCTGGGATTACAGGTGTCAGCCACTGTGCCCAGCCTGTAGTGCTAGGATGACAGGTGCGAGCCACTGTGCCTGATCTGTAGGAAGTCTTGAAAGCTGAGGGTCTGCATCCTCCAACTTTGCTCTTCCTAAATAAATTTAAGAATCAGCTCTTTAGACTCAATGAACTGTGTAAGTCAAGTGTTATGCAGGAAAAGCCCATGGAACTAAGTATTTCTCATAAATGAAGTGTTTGTCATCAGTGCAGAGCTGAATGTCAGACAGACAAATGGGTGAATGAGGTATACGGTAAAAGTTAACTTCCTTTTTACTTTTTTAGGTTTTTTTTTTTTTTTCAAGGGACTCTGAGATGCTGTGATCCTTTCACAAATGATTGTGGCTGATGGTTGGATGTGGGTCAGAACTATTTACAGCTGCCCAAGCCATCCTTTGTGTATTTTTGCTTCTTTCAGTCCTTCTTGGTAACAGGCATGTAAGTGAAGCTGGAGACACGATACTGGCCTGTAAAATAGAATGATGGGGAGAGTGGGGAAGACTCACGCTGCAGGATGACAAGCTCACAGATCCCAAGCCCATCGGCACATGAGCCCATGGCCCCACTCCAGGGCTGGAATGTTCCATCCAGGGATTTAGGGGACTCCAGTTATGTCTAGAAGATTCAAAGATGAGAGAGGGTGAGGCAGCCCCAGTATGGCCAGACAGGGAGGCTACCTTTTGCCTGGGAGCCCTACTGGTCCTTGCCATGCTTGGGGCTGGCAGAAGCCTCACTGTGTTGTGATCAGCAGCATTGCTCTGGGTCCGCCCTGCTCCCTGCTGGAAGTGCATGGGTGGGTGGTGGGAGCCCGGGGCTGCCAGTCAGCGGTAGAACCAGATTTGGAGGTGGTGCTCATCACTTCCCCCAAATTCCGTGGACTAGAACTTAGTCACCCGGCCACACCTTATTACGACGGGAGGCTGGAAAGTGTAGTCTCATTGTCCACCCCAGGAGGAAGAGGCGAACACAGCAGATTCTTCCACATTAGGGTCCCTCTTCCTCCTGGGAAAGATGGACCAGAATGCAGCCTGGGCTGGCGGGAAGGTCCCCTGGAGGAGGCAGCATTGGTAGTGAGCTGGAAGGATGTAGGCTTCCTCTGAGGTGGGGTAGGTGGGCATCGTGTTCTGACACACAGAAGTGTTCCGCATACTTAAACCCTCCCCTATCCCACTTCTCCTTCCAGCTGACTCAGGATGGAGCAGGGTAATTTGGGAGGACCAAGGAGGGTAACGCACCCCAAATATCTCCAGCTGCCCAACCAGCGCCAAGTGAGCACAAATGCCCAACCTTCTCACAAGGACTTTTGGTGTCATTTTGTGAGTCAGGAAGGTGCTTTTATAGCCAACAATTACATATTCATTGAGGAAACGTAATAAAAACCATTCCTCCCCTCATTTACCTAAATGTGATTTTTCTGCAGTCCTTATGTAATTACTGGTATTTTTCAGTAACATTATTAAGGATAAACTAGCTCTGACTTCTCATCTGTCACACAAATTCAGATGGGAAAAGTTCCTTTTGAGACAGGGAGAGTGGGGAGGGAAAGGGAATATTTTCTTCGAGACCACCGATGCTGGTGGGGCTCAGGGCACATTGTCTGGTTATTTGGAACGAATGCTGGCAGGTGCCTTCAGTGCTGGGCTCACTTCTCTGCACCTGCCCTCACGGCACCGCCTGGGAACCGTCTCAGAGAATGCATCCCCTGTGCGTGGCTGATGGCAGACCCGCCCGCAGTCTGATGCCCAGAAGGCAGGGCCCCCAGAAAGGGACAAACTGAGGGCATAGTTTAGAGCTTCTCCTGCTGTGTCCTTTCCCCAGCTCTTCCCTCTCCTAGATGGCTGGGATGGAGATTGAGATTCTTTTTTCAAGAATTATAAATGGCAGGGACTGTTTCTAAATAGCAGATCTGTGACTACTTTAACTGCCCATGCCTACTACCTGCAAAGCTGTTCCTAAAGCCCTTACCTTATTCACAAGGAGCATGACACGAATGGCTGTGGGGCCTGGGGACAAGAGCCCTGCATACATCTGCTCAGGTTGTGTGCTGCACAATTCCAGGGAGGCGTCACTCACATAGGCTACAATGTATTCCACCCGCACTGTGGGTGGGTGGCCTGACTGCAGAATCCTGGACGCAGCTAAACAGTACAAGGAGGCGCCAGGAGACCCCAGACTGGTGCTGTCAGGCTTTCTCTGATCTAGGGATGTAAACATTCGCAGCACCTCTGTCAGCTGCCAACATGAAGGCAATGGCATTTGGGTGGGAGGGCCTGGGAGCGGTTATCTGGTTTCTATGGCCTGGGCAAGCCATGCCATTGTTCTGGAGACAAGAGAGAACCCCCACCCCCAACCATCCTGAGACATATGAATCTGAGGGGCTCAGGGAGACGAGAGTTTCTGAGTAGGCCTAGAGGACCAACGGGAGGAAAAACCAAAGCGTTGGGTGCAAGAACCCAGGTTTAGAGCCCGCAAACTGAGCTGGGTGCCAGACTCCCAGGCTGGACAGTCTCCAGCCAGCTAGTGATCAGATTTTATTCTTTCACTTATGATCATTTCACATCCATTGAACCCTTTCCTTGTGCCAGGCCCTGTAGCAATGCATCATACAATCTCATTTAATCCTCAGGGCACCCTTCGAAGGTTCTTTTGTCATCCTTAGTTTAGAAATGAGGAAACGGACACGGGGAGAGGGTCAGTCACTTGCCCAAGATCACACAGCATGTACACAATGGAACTGGGATCTGAACTCAGATTCTCATTTTGAACAATCGTGCTCTTCGCCTTTGCTCAGAATCATCTGAAAATAGGGAACGTTTGCTTTAGGAAAGTAAGATTAGGGGAGGTAGACATGAACTGGGTACACAGGTCTGTCCCAAACACTCTGATTGTGGCATCTTTCAACTCCCTGACATCCTTCCCTTCCCTCCTCTTCTACCTCCTCTCATGCTTTTTCATGTCATAGTCGTCCCTTCCAACCAGGCTAATCCTGAACCCCCCAGCCTCTAGCGAGGGCAGGGAGAAGGTTATTCGCAGACCCTCACTTTTATCTCTCCATCAACACTCGGTTTTCCCTTCCAGATTTGGTGCTATGTTCACAGCCTTCAAGAAGCCTGCACAGGTTCATGTCACTCATGTATTCATCCAATACCTGATGAGCACTTATTTTGTGCCAGGGACCATTCCAAACCTTGGGATGCACAAATGAATGAGCTGCGTGACATACCCTTAAAAAGCTCGCTGTCTAGCTGGGGAGACGGGGAATGGAACAGAGTAGGAGAGACCAGGTGGCCCTGCAACAGCAGCTTTCAAGCTGAAGGACCACCTGGGGATCTGATTGAAAGCTCTGGGGTGGGGCCCAGTGTCCTGCCATTCCAACAAGCTGCTGGATGCTGCTGTGGGGGCTGGGGACCACTCTATGTGTACCAGGAGCCCTGAGTATTTCAGCTGCTACCATACGAATGAATGCCTGGTGCTGGGAGGAGGGGAGCTCAGATAGGGAATAGGGGTTTGGGAAGGAGCTGAGTGAGGCCTGAGCCAAGTCCTGAACTAAGTGGAGGGGAAGTGATCTTGGTTGCCTTTTGGAAAAGAAATGCATTCAAAACCTCACCAAGGGACCTGGGCTGGCTCTGTTTCCATCCCAGAATACATACTCTATTTCTTCTGCGTTGACTTGCTTTGAACAAGTCATTTGCTTCTGGGAAATGAGGAGGTTAGGCACAGAAGTTGAGATGAGGTTCCCTCCAGCTCTAACATTTTTAGGAGGCTGTGGTTCCCACCAAAACCAGCAGATCAACTCCATTTCTTGGCACACTCCTAGAGCTTGGTAGACACAAGGGACCTAAGAAATGATGCAATTCAATCTCTTCATTTTGCAAATGAGGAAGCAGAGCTCAAGACGAGGTAATTTTCCAAGATTACATGGTGGGCCTGCGGCCAGACCCAACCCCAGACTCCCAATTGCCAGGCCTCACTCCTTCCACTGGGGCCCCAGTGCTGCACAGTCCCAGGAGGCTCCTTCCTCTTCTATTTCCTCTCCCATGTGAAACCTCTCCCACGGAGTCGTGCACGGGGGTCCTGCCTTCCGTGGTCCCAGACTGTCATTCAGAGTGAGACACATAACTTGCCTGGGAGGAATTAACTAAGCTCTTCCATGAAGGGCTGCCTACCATCAAAAGAAAGTATTCCCAGCCTGCCAGATTCTCATGGAGGGAAATTACAAGTCCTAGTAATGATCATCACAGGGAGCTGGGAGTAAACACAAAGTCTCTCTCTTTTTTAATCTCAAGTAATTGATGTGAGCAGTACAGCTTCCCTAGTGCTTTAAGGATAACAAAGAACAAATGGAAGTTGGTGTGCCGAGTGCATTTGCTGAGGGTGGCATGTCACTGGGTGTTGATCAGATGCAGATGTGGTACTCACACCCACATGAACACAAGGGCTCACACAAAACGCTCACGTGTGTAGCTCACTCATGTACACATGCACAACTGCACCTACCCACATTCATTCCTCAGTACTCAGGAGTGCTCAGGGGCAAGGCTGTATTTAGCAGAAGGTTCTGGGCACGGTGTGTGCACAACAAATGCCCATTTGGAACTCTGAAAAGCAAACCAATGCACCCTGTAAGCTGAACTGTATCCCTTTGAAAAACAAACCCCACCTCTCCCCCAGAGGATTAACTGGGTTTACCTCATCCACTGTTTTAATTAATATAGGATACAGCTGGCAGATGGAAGGCTGAAGCTTGAGTTGCATGAATGCAGAATTTCAAATATGTCAACAAGGTTTAATGGGCATTGTGATCAGAATGCTTTCGTTAAATAAACAGGTGCAGCAAGAAATGCCAATAAGCACACAGTGTGTCAGGTGCTCATCTACGGGGAGGCAACCTCCCTCCCCCTCCCGCCCTTGGCCACTGTCCAGGCCAGCCCTGCTGTGACAAAGGGATTAGAAGTCCTGCCCCAGCTCGCCCAGTCAGCAAGCCCACTACCTGCTGGCTGTCTGAGGCATCCCCCCACCGCGATGCAGCCACACCACACCCCTCCTTCCTGCAAGTGAATTCTGCAGACATTAGCAAAACTTGTGGGAATGTGGCAGGAGGGCTGAGACCCAGGAGGGCTGGGACTTGTGAGCTGGGGCTCTTGCCCTCAAGAAGCCCCCAGTCAAGCCAGGAAGACAGGTCTAAGCCCAAGAAACTAAATTCTTCTTGTGGGCTGAAGGCTTCTCTGTACTTCATCCTGCATCTTTGCTGAGTCAGCCATGCCCAGCAGAAACAAGAGTTGTGTCAATGGATGTGACATTGGCCAAGTGCTCTGGGAGGGAGGGAGATTTCGTCTGCTGGAAAAATGGGGAAGGCTTAACTTTGCTGGTCTTTGGGTTGGACCTTGGAGGATGGGAGTAAGTCAAAAGAGAAACTTGTGAGGGGAGAGAGGCAAAGGGAACTCAGGTTGGAAGATGTCTGCACAAAGGCAAATCAATGGTTTGACTCAGGGGTCAGGGCTTGACATTGGGAGGGAGGCGGAGGATAGAGAAGCATCCCTGTTGAAGCCAGAGGAGAAGGTGGTGCGGATCACACAGAGTCCTCAACAGCCTGCAGAGGAATTTGAGCCTTACTCTGTGGGGGCAATTGGGAGCTAAGAAAGGCAGCTTTACACAGACCAAGGCCGGCTAGTCTTGAGTCTGCGGTCGTCACTGAGTAGCAGGGATTGTGGCAGCATGGAGGTGCAGGGGGTAGGTGACAGGAGCATGCCCACATCACACTCATGCCCCTTTATATTGACTAACACTAAATTAGCACTGTGATGGAGATGGCCCGCTGGCCCAGGTGGCCCTTTGACAGATCCGTTTCTTTTCCTCTGCCTCTATTGAAATGTACATGAATGTGATTGAGGATAACTGCTCCGAATCAGCACTGTCTGGCTCAAGAACATCTCTGAGGAACCCCAGGAGCCCTTAGCCCCTCGGTTTGAGAAATACTGTCCTAGCTACTCTGCTATTCACCTCGGCTTACAAAGACCACCAGAGAACTCCAGATCTATATCACAGCTTTTTGGTCCAGGTCAAACTGATTTCACCACACTGCTTTTGCAGTTATGTCACTGGCCATGTTGAGGGGCCTTATAAAGAGGTTAATGTGTTCCCTGAAAAGATTCTGTTGAGAATGTGCTCTAACATGCCAGCGTTCCTTCTCTTTAAAGACCTAAGTGAGAAATGCCTCAGGCCTTAGAACCAAGAAGAGTTGATGCTTTCCTGAAAACTGGTCTTTTCTTACCATTATCTATGCTCTTGGTCTCAAAACTGATCACATTTTCCTCTTTGCATTGGCTTGTAGGAATCTCAGAAGCAAAAATGTGGCTCACCTTTAACAAAGTGTATAGGACTTAGATGCTAATTTTATTTTAGTGTCCCCACTTTACTCTTCCTTCCCATCCAATTTGTTTGCATAAGTCTTTACAATCCTATGCCAAATTTATTTTTGTGAGCCACCAAGAATCATATGAAGTGGGGCATAACAAAATCAAAATTAATCAAGAGTTATGGGCATTAAACTGGAAGAAATTTTAGAGAGAATCTAGTCTAACTCCTTAAATTACAGACAATCAATTAAGACTTTGAGAGGAGTAATGTGTCAGGGTGCCTCAGTGAGCCTGGGGTTTTGGGGAGAGCCTGGATTTCCACCTAGGTACCCTGATCTCACCTTTCCTTTCTGTTGTGCCTCCAAACCAAAAAATCTAGAAGACTTTTCTAACTCTTGCCTGCAGTCTCATGAAACCATCTCTGTTTGAAATAATCAACCCATCCTGTCACTCTAGCTTCCTCTAAGGGATTCTCCTTGCATCACCAGCCAGGTTAACATACCCCTATGCTCTCTAGCCAAAGCCAGGGGAAGGCATCATCTTCTGCATTGCAGTGGGCAGGACCTGGACATTGAAAAAACATCCTGTTTTATGTAAGATCGTTCTGATGTGTACTCTAGACCTTGAAGTGAGCTGGTTGTCAGTGGTGATTAAAACTCAATGCAGAGGATGCCCTATTTTACTATCCAGAGGAAGGGCGGTGGACAGGTATTTTATAATAAACCTTGAGAGAGAGATTGCGAGAGAGATGGGGATGACAGCTTTTCTCCTATGTTGACTCCCAGGCAGCAGTGGACCAGCCCCTCTGCCTCATTTGGAAACTGTAAACACCCAGCGGCATTATCAGAAATTCACCAGGGATGAGACGTCTAGTGAAGAAGTAATTGGGTGTGCGGGACAGTCAGCGATTTTTTTCTCTTTTTTTCCCACAGCACTCTTTTTAAAAACATGACATGGGCTCTGCCGAATGAGCTAGCTCACAGCCAGCCTTTGGTGGGGGTCTTCTGGGGCTCTGGGGTAAGTGTGTCCAGCCCAGCCCCTTGGCTGGTGAGTGGGCCTAGGCTCGTGTCTGGGGTTCCAGCTCTGGGCAGCCTTGCTGTGCTCGGCTCTCCCTGCGTACTCAGAGCTGTGCACAGAGGTTTGGGTGGGCTTGGGGAATGTGGGGATTCTGGGTGGTGCTGGAAAGCACGCCTCTGCCTCCTCCAGGTCTCAGCTGAATCCTCACATCCTCAGGAGTCCTTTCTCGCCTCCCTGACCCGTTCTCACCATTCTGTCCACCTCCCTCTCTTGGCTGTTGTGATGGTTGCAACTTTACATTAATTTGTGGAATTGCACATTTAATGTCTGTCTCTTCCAAGGAACTGTGAGCTCCAGGAGGGCCCACAAGTAATGGTCCTCACTCACCAATCTGCTGAACTCAGTGCCTGGCACATCGATGTTGTTCAATGACTATTTTTTGGTTGAATGAATAAATGATTGAATGAGTTAGTCTCTTGACCTTGTTAAGCATCTACTGTACTTGATCTCTTGACTCAGTCCCGGTGTCCCCTGGGGCTGGGTCGGGGCTGGGAAACTTGATCTCTTGAATGAGGTCCCGTGTCCTCTGGGGCTGGGGCTGGGCTGGGAAGAGCACTAACCCCATCATTAACTCTTGGCCAGAGATGATTCCCAGGCAGATGGGCTCAGGATGTCTGTAGTTATTGGAGGAGAGTGTGAGCTTCAGCGTGGGAGGTCATCCTGGGAGAGGCCTAGAGACTGAGATCAGAGCCAAAGGGCAGACCATGGAACAGGGGGATGTCTGGGCGGCTGGACATGCCATGGAGTTCTGCTCCAGGCTTTCATGTCTTAAACAGGATGATGAGACAAGTGAGTACGGCTTGAAGTGTGTATGTTTTCAAATCTGTTTTTTGTGATTGTAAAATTATTGAAAGGAGAAGAAAACTGAGTGGTTAACATGTACGTGAAACATCTTTAATAATCATGGCAATGCAAATTTAAACAACAATGAAATAGCATCTCCATCCATCATCTTGGCTAAAAGTAGTCCGGTTGACAGTGCCAGTACTGGGGAAGACGTGGAGAAGCCCTCATGATGCCATTGGTGGGAGGTAAATCGGCAAGCTGCTTCGAGAGCCATTGGGGGGTACTTGGTGGACCCTAAAACGGCAGGCCCCAGGACCTAGTGATTCAATTTCTAGCTATGTTCTCTAGTCTAAAGCAAGGGTTCTCAAACCATATGTAGTTTGCCTCTAAACTGCAGATTGCCAGGCACTGACCCCAGAGTTTCTAATTCAGTCTGGGGTGGAGCCTGAGGATTTTCACTTTTGTCAAGTTCTCAGGGGATGCTGATGCTGCTGGTCCTGGAACCACACTAGAGAACCACTGCTCTAGTGTGCACAGGAAAACACGCCCATCAATATTCATTGTATTGTGTCTTATAGCAAAAATTAGAAACAAATCAGAAGTCCATCAGAGGAGGAATAGATGAATATATGTGGCAAATTATGCAATAGACTATTATACAGAAGTTAAGTGAATGAAAGAAAATATATATTTCAAAGTGAAAGATGCAAGTTGCAAGGTGTTATACACAGTATGATGCATTTTATTGGTACATTTAAGCAATTTAAAAAAATCTGTTATACTTTTTTTTTTTTTTGAGACGGAGTTTTGCTCTTGTCGCCCAGGCTTGAGTGCAGTGGCGCAATCTTGGCTCACTGCAACCTCCACCTCCCCAGTTCAAGCGATTCTCCTGCCTCAGACTCCTGAGTAGCTGGGACTACAGGTGCGCACCACCAAGCCCAGATAATTTTTTTTTTTTTTTTTTTTTTTTTTTTTTTTTTAGTAGAGACAGGGTTTCACCATGTTGGCCAGGATGGTCTCAATCTCCTGACCTCATGATCTGCCCACCTCGGCCTCCCAAAGTGCTGGGATTACAGGCATGAGCCATTGCGCCCGGCCCAAAAATCTATTATAATTCCATATAGTCAATATAATACAAATATTAAAACATGGACTGGATATACATCTAATCTATAAAAGCTGTTGTCTCTGGAGAGGTTGGGAGGGACTAGGACTGGGGAAGAGAATAAAGAAGATTTTATCTGATCTGTTTTGTTTTATTCTTTAAAAACATGAGATTGATGTAAATAAAATAGGATCTTTCCTAATTTTAGGGAGCAGCTACATGGCTTTTATTGTATTACTCTTTGGGCTTTTCTATATTCTTTAAGTGATTTTTTTAAAAAAGCAATGTATGTTCATTGTAGAAAATTAGAAAATGCAAAACAGTATAAGGATAGAAATGAAAAGCATCCACAAATACAAAATAGTGTAAACATTTTGCTATTCTTTCCATTTTTTACTTACAAAAACAAAATAGGGATCATACATACAGTTTACATTTGTACAACCTGCTTTTGTGGCTTTCTATGATACTGTAAATAGTCTCCCATCCATTAAATTGTTTTGAGGAATATCCTTTTAATTTGCTATATAATGCCTCTTATGGCGGTACTTTTATTTAACCAATCCCCTATTGGTCTTTCGGCTTTGTTACTGTTATAAATAAGGAGGGGATGAATATCTTAGTATAAGAGCTTCGTTGAGGCGACTTCCTTCTGTGCTTGGATGTAGCAGTGTCCTTGAGTTTTGGGTCACAAAGCATGTGATCTTGTCTGTCCCACTGGGCCTGGGATGGGGTGGCTTGGGGGTATGAATCAAATAGGTCTGTGTGTCCAGTTAAGTTCCGGGAACCCGAGAAGGCCTGGGCAACGGAGCTCGTAGAGTTAGTGTGCAAGCCATCCCCCATCCTCCCTCCCTTCATTCAGGCCAGACAGGTTTTCAGAACGTTGGGCGACCCTGGGGCAGAGACGTAGGGCAGTCAGAGACGATGGGGTCTGGTCTAGATGGGAGATGCAGGAACAACCACCAATCTCGCAGGTTAGGGTATAAAATGGGAGGGAACCCCAGAGAGCTGCAGGAGTTCCGAGGAGGGCGTGATCAGCTCCATGCGTGATGGCAGCTGGGAAGAGTTTGGAGAGGAGGTTATAATAAGAATGGGTGTTTTGTTTTTGTTGTTGTTGTTTTGTTTTTATGACTAGCTTTATTGAGGTCTATTTTACAGATCATAAAATTCAGTCATTTTAAGTGTCTAATTCAATGACTTTTAGTAACTTACTGAGTGGCACAACCATCACTAGAAACCAGTTTTAGAGCATTTTCACCCGCAGTAAGATCCCTCACACCCATTTACAGTTAATCCCCATCCCTACACCCACCCCTGGGCACCCTCATCTACTTTGTGTATCTACACATTTTCAGGTTTAGGTTACATTTTGAAGGATGGAAACTGGACTTTCAATTAAGGCAGTAGCAAGGGAAGTACAAAACCAGGGGATACGGTGGTGCTGCTTTCCAGCAGAAAAGCAGTTCAAAGCCTGGACTGTGCCTTCTGGAGTGAAATTCAAATGTGGAAGCTTCAAGCTCTGCACCCCCTGGAAGCACGTGTTCTACCTTTGGTCAAGTAAAGCACTTCTTTCCTTTCACCTCTTGGGCACCTGGATTACTTTCTTCCTGCGGTTCCTAAGCTCACTCAAGTGGATGCAGCTCTGTCGTTGGCTTTGAAAGTACTTTTGGCTGTGGATTCTCTGGCCTGGCACTCATGGGAAAGCTGGGCTGGGGAGTCTCAGCAGGATCAGGGCATGAGGGCCTGGAGGCTTGGCAGAGACTGTAGAGGACGCGGTGGCAGAGTGATCTCAGTGAGAGTCTTCGCTCCCTTGGTGTCATCTGACCTGGTCCTGCTGTGAAGTCCTCATGACCTCTGCCCACCTTAGAACCAAGCATTTTTTCACCCTGAAAAGGGGTTGAGCAGACCATCTGTGTTCAGTCTGTCTGCCTTTATATAATCAGGTGCCTTTCAGATGCCTTGTACCAGATTCTTTAAAAATTACATTACAAAGTTTCCAGAAATAATGCAAGCTCAATGCAGAAAAACAGCACAATAAATAACAATTTAAAGTCAACTCTATGATCTCATCGAAGGTCACTGCTGCTGCCTTTGTGGGTCCATACTTCCTTTTATTTATGTTTTAATTTCTGTGGCATTTTGTTGGCTCCCATTAAATCCCCAGGGCGGTGGGAGAAGATGCCTTAGATCATCAGGGCACAAACCTGGCTCTTACTGGCCTGGAAGACCGGCATCCTGGGGCTCTCACGCTGCCTTAGAGATGGGCTGCTCTGGTATTTTGAACCCGTTGTTTAATGTTAAGCTTGGTTTTTCCCTTTGATGTGAGTCAAGTGCTCAGCTCTGGGGAGACAGTCCCTCTGCCTGGGGCATTATCTGCTATGTAAAGGAAAAGAGTCAACTTGAAGCTATTAGCAGCTCTAAATTCTCTAAAGACGATCTGGGCAGCAGGTTGCAACACATCTTGGGATCATTCCATTTTTGTAGAAGCCATTCACATTAATCATTTATTAATTACTCTCCCAACTGAGGCAATTAAGTAGACATAGGATTAAAAAAGAGGCCCATACTCATTTCACATCTGAGCACCCTGAAGTTCAAGGATCCTGGAAGAATGTGAAAAATGGACTCCATTCTTCTTCTTTGTACTTTGCATTTTTCTCTGGGTTTGGCTTCAACCCCAAAGGGAGGCCTAGGAGGGCAGGGGGTTGGGGGGAGGTTGTGCACTGGTGTGTGCAAGAGTGTACACACGTGTGTGACACCCAGTGGTCCAGGCTCAAAGGGGAAGGACACTGACCCTGTGAAGTCTGAGGAAGGCTTTGGGGCAGAAGCTGGGACAGGGGCTGCCTGCGAAAGGGGGAACCCAGAGAGCCAAGCCTGTCTGCTAGGATTGAGGGTTAGAGAAGGGAAATAGGGCAGCAGCTCCTTGGGCTTGTCCCAGACGGCTGGAGAGGTCCTGACTCTGAGCTGGAGAGCAAGGGACAGTGGGATGGAAAGGATGTCACAGAGCATCTCCTGACCCCAGGGAACTGTCCTGGGTACTGTACATGTGTGCTCCCATTTAATCCTCCCCCATACTCTGGGAGTCAGTTATCAACAACCACATTTTGGACTTAAATTAGGGCTCGAAGAGGTGGAGTGACTTGCTCAAAGTCACACAGTGGATGAGTGCGGGGTTGGGGTTGGAGTCCAGGTGTTCAGACCTCAGCGTCTTGGCATTTTCCCTGATTCACGCTGCCATTAACACAAGCAGCCCAGCCTGGCAAACTCCAAAAGTCTGTCTTGGAAGTAAAAAAGCCAAATAATGTTGATTTTCTGCTGTTTTGGGAATCAAGAAAGACTTCTCCCTTTTTTAAGGGATAAAATGCGCCCCCCCCCTTTTTTTTTTCAGGGAATACAGATGATGATTGAATAATTTCCAGAGAATCTAGTGGAGGTGGGAAAGTGTCCTTCTCCAGGGAGGGTCCCGAAGATGGGAGCAGATTCCTGCTCTCCAGCAGCCCCTCCTCACCACACGCCTCAGTTTCCAGGGAGAACATGTTCAGCCTTCCTCCGTGAGAGGGGCTGGGAGGCAGTGAGGGTGATGCCCCAAGGGTAAGTGTGGGGCGGTGGGGGCAGCTGGGAGGCAGCGAGGGTGATGCCCCGAGGGTAAGTGTGGGGCGGCGGGGGCAGCTGGACTGAGAGTCATTGGAACCTTCAGTGAAGAGAGATTGTGGATGCCAGCGCCCGAAGGCAGTGGTGTTCAGAGTGAGGGCTGCAAACCCCTGCAGGTGGAAGAGGTCACCTAGGGGCCCTGAGCCCTGCAGGTTTTGAGGGAATCATGCTCTGATTCTCAGCTTCCCAGGCATGACAATGATCTTTCCTAAACTCATCTCCCTGGGATGCACTTGGGTTTACGCTAATGCTTCCCCTGCCTGGAGAAAGCAAGATACCCATCGTCCTTTGAGAAACAGGGAACCCTCTGGGGCACTATACAAACGGGAGACTTTTTTTTTTTTTTTTTTTTTTTTTAGATGGAGTTTTGCTCTTGTTGCCCAGGCTAGAGTGCAATGGCTCGATCTCGGCTCACCGCCACCTCCACCTCCCAGATTCAAGCGATTCTCCTGCCTCAGCCTCCCGACTAGCTGGGTTTACAGGCCTGTGCCACCACACCCACCTAATTTTGTATTTTTAGTAGAAATGGGGTTTCTCCATGTTGGTGAGGCTGGTCTTGAACTCCTGACCTCAGGTGATTGACCCACCTTGGACTCCCAAAGTGCTGGGATTACAGGCGTGAGCCACCGTGCCTGGCCGGGGAGACCCCTTTTAAGGACTAATCAAGCCATTAAAACACCCTGGAGCACAAGACCTTTCCTGGTCTTATGCATATTTCTGTTAGAGGTGAAGTCTCACTTTAGAAATAGGGAATTGGGGCTCAGGCTGGGATATTCTCAATCCAGAATATAGTGGAGTCAGGTAGAGGGACTAATAACTATTTTTGTTTAAGAATTTTAATTCTTCTAGCCCCCAAATATAACTGTAATGTTCCCTGAGACTATCATGAAAAATATACAAATAAAACTTTTATGTGATGTCTTTCCTATTTGTGCTCATTATTTAATAAAGTAGGTAGGCCAGGCGTGGTGGCTCACACCTGTAATCCCAGCACTTTGGGAGGCCGAGGTGGGCGGATCACAAGGTCAGGAGATCGAGACCATCCTGGCTAACAAGGTGAAACCCCGTCTCCACTAAAAATACAAAAAATTAGCCAGGCGAGGTGGCGGGCGCCTGTAGTCCCAGCTACTGGGGAGGCTGAGGCAGGAGAATGGCGTGAACCCAGGAGGCGGAGCTTGCAGTGAGCCGAGATCCCACCACTGCACTCCAGCCTGGGCGACAGAGCGAGACTCCGTCTCAAAAAAATAAAAAAAAAATAAATAAATAAAGTAGGTAAAAGTTATTTTATCCAATCACATCATAAATTGTCCTAGGAGAGTTAACTTCATCTTATTTCATTTTGTAGAATGTCTTATATGTTCTACTTCCCATTTAAAATATGCTAAGTGTGGATCAATTTTTTTAGTGGAATTTATCTTTCTCTTTTATTAAATACATATTAAAATGTGCTCATTATATTCAGTGAAATTAATTGAATTATTTCTGATTCTTATTTAATTAATTCCCCAAGCAAAACACCAGAGTTCAAAGAAGTATGGCTTTTATCATATTCCTCACTTCCTAAAACACTTGCAATTTTGGCTTCACAGTACATTATTATAAACTTTATAAATTAAGTAGTCAGTAATCATATATTGAGCTATTATTTGGTTTTTAAAGCTTATAAAATAGGTTAAATATTACATTGGACAAAAATGATGTAAAGCTCGAACCATTTTTAAAACACTACCTTATGATGTTCTTTTACAAAGTTTATCTTCTACTAAGTTCTATAGTATTCCATAAAATGCCCATTAGCACGTTTCTAAAGCTGGACTTTTTCTGACATAAAGCCTGATTTGGTTGATAGATTTAATAGTAAGGACTGGTTTGATAATTAAGTTATATGACATATGTTTCATAATTTGAATTAACTAAATTTGCAGTTTTAGGTTTTCTGAAATATATTTAAAGCAAGTGATGATATAAAAGCATTTTATCAAAATGTTGTATTGTCAAAAGTTTAATTAAAGTAATAGATTTCGATTTCCTAAACTCGTCTGACAATAATGGGTTAAGTCAAGTACCTCTTAGGGAAAGAGTAATGGGTCTGATTAAGAGTCATTTCCTAAGTCTTAATAGAATTTTTTTGTATTCTTTCCAGAAGATGACAAGGATAATAACTCTTGAGACTGGTAAAAATCCTTTTGCCAAACAAATGGTTTTCAGTTTTTGGTTTTCATCAAAATTAATAGTAGTTTACTACATGATTTTCAGGCATGTAAGTCAGTAGTTCAGAGAATTAAATGACCTTTTTAGAACAAAACTCCTTCCACTCCCATCTACTGATATGACTAGAGTTTCTTAATGCCTACATCTAAAAAACCAGAAAAATAGGTATAAAATTGATGCTCAACTCCGACTCATTAAAACAGTAAGTCATATAATCATCAACTGATACACAACCTAGTTGGAAAAAAGCCAACTCCATTTATCTCCATTTTATGTCCATTTATCTCACTAAGAAGTGCATTTGTAATAAAAATTGTTTTTAAAATTTTCTAATTATTAAATTTTAATTAGGTTCCTTGCTTCCAGGTCCTATTCTCCTGCCTCAGTTTCACCTAATGGAAGTGTTTTCCACTAAAAGCGAAGATCTAAACTGCCCGAGGGAGCATCACCACTCACAGCTTTTATATATTGGATCACCTGGTGACATTGAATTTAAGGAGCAAAGGAGGGAAGAGAGAGACAGAGAAAGGGAGACGAGGAGGAGGAGGAAGAGGAGGAGGAGGAAGAGGAGGAGAAGGAGGAGGAAGAGGAGGAGGAGGAAGAGGAGGAGAAGGAGGAGGAAGAGGAGGAGGATGAGGAAGAGGAGGAGGAAGAGGACAAGGAGAAGGAAGAGGAGAAAGAGGTGGAGGAGGAGGAAGAGGAGGAGGAGGAAGAGGAGGAGGAAGAGGAGGATGAGGAAGAGGAGGAGGAGGAAGAGGAGGAGAAGCAGGAGGAAGAGGAGGAGGAGGAAGAGGAAGAGAAGCAGGAGGAAGAGGAGGAGGAGGAAGAGGAGGAGGAGGAGGAGGAGGAGGAGGAGGAAGAGGAGGAGGAGGAAGAGGAGGACCAGGAGGAAGAGGAAGAGGAGGAGGAGGAGGGGGAAGAGGAGGAGGAAGAGGAAGAGGAGGAGGAAGAGGAGGAGGAGGAAGAGGAGGAGGAAGAGGAGGAGGAAGAGGAGGAGGAGGAAGAGGAGGAGGAGGAAGAGGAGGAGGAGGAAGAGGAGGAGAAGCAGGAGGAAGAGGAGGAGGAGGAGGAAGAGGAGGAGGAAGAGGAGGACCAGGAGGAGGAGGAAGAGGAGGAGGAAGAGGAGGAGGAGGGGGAAGAGGAGGAAGAAGAGGAGGAAGAGGAGGAGGAGGAAGAGGAGGAAGAGGAGGAGGAGGAAGAGGAGGAGGAAGAGGAGGGGGAAGAGGAGGAGGAAGAGGAGGAGGAAGGGGAAGAGGAGGAGGAAGAGGAGGAAGCAGAAGAGGAGGAGGAGGAAGAGGAGGAGGAGGAAGAGGAGGAGGAGGAAGAGGAGGAGGAAGAGGAGGAGGAGGAAGAGGAGGAGAAGCAGGAGGAAGAGGAGGAGGTGGAAGAGGAGGAGGAGGAAGAGGAGGAGGTGGAAGAGGAGGAGGAGGAAGAGGAGGACCAGGAGGAGGAGGAAGAGGAGGACCAGGAGGAGGAGGAAGAGGAGGAGGAGGAGGAAGAGGAGGAGGAGGAGGAAGAGGAGGAGGAGGAGGAAGAGGAGGATCAGGAGGAGGAGGAGGAGGAGGATTGCTCTAGAGCACAGCAGGCTTCTGGATAGGGAATAATAACATGACCAAGCATGTTTGACCCTGTCTAATATGTGAATATTTAACTTCTCTGTGTCTCTCTTCTCTGGCTAAACCTGCCGTTTCCATCATCCCCATGACCTGGTCTGCAGACTGCTCTGTGCCCCTCTGTGCTGGTCACTTCCCTTTAGAGTCTTTCTAGTCGGCCAGTGTTCCCTTCCCAGGGCCGGGAGAGGAAAGGAGTTCATCGCAGTCATACTGGTTAGATCCATGACTCCTAGCACAAGACCAACCACACTCCTCTTTGTGACTGAGCACCTGTGCTGGCACAGATGGGTGCTCCAGGGGAGCCCTAGCTAACCTGAAGGATGGGCTCTAAGCTTAGCACACGAGGTTAGAACCCTGCGTAGTCCACATTACCCTTGAAAGTCCCCCAGGAAGGCATAACACTGGAGTCAGACACACTCTCTCTCTCTGTGAGTGCATCCCGGCCAGATTTTCCTCCAGCACTGGAATTGTTAGTTCTTTGATTGAACACCAGAGGAAGTCGTTGACAGGTATTTGGAGATCATGCACCATGAAAAACATGTCTCTTTAGTCATTAGGATCATCCTCTGCCCAACCAAGTGCTCATTCTCTGACAGGCATGTGGAAAATGAGACTGGGGAGGGAATAATAGATGTGTCTTCTGTATCATGTCATATGGCCACACTAAGGCATGGAGTCAATGCCTTGGGATCAAAGACACCCTTTATTTATTTGTTTATTTTTTTTGAGACAGGATCTCACCCTGTCACTAGGCCGGAGTGCAATGGCACCATCTCAGTTCACTGCAACCTCTGCCTCCCGGGTTCACGCGATTCTCCTGCCTCAGCCTCCCAAGTAGCTGGGACTACAGGCATGCACCACCATGCCTGGCTAATTTTTGTATTTTTAGTAGATACAGGGTTTCACCATCTTGGCCAGGATGGTCTCCATCTCTTGACCTCGTGATCTGCTCACCTCGGCCTCCCAAAGTGCTGGGATTACAAGCGTGAGCCACCGCGCCCAATCAAAGACACTCTTTAAATAATCTCTCTCTCCCCTCCGCCAGTGGATTCGTTGACTCCATAGGTTACAGATATGTACAATGCAGCCACACTCCTCAAATCCTGACGACCAGATAGCCATGGCGGAGGACACTGAGTGTCTGGTCTGTGTAAAATACAACCTCTTAACTTCTGAGGGTGATCCTTCTCCTCCTCCACCCCTGTGTGTAGATTGCAAATGGCCACAGATCCTTTCAAGAGGTGGAGTCTGTTTCCCTACTCCTTAAACCCGGATTTGCCTGGTGACTTGCTTTGACCAGTAGGATGTGGCAGAAGTGATGCTACGTGGTTGCCAAATCTAGGCCTTAGGAAGCCTTGTGGTGCCTTGCTCTTGCCGCCTTGGACTTCTGCTACCGTGGGAACGCGCTGCTGGAGAACTGAGACAGCCTGGCTGATGGCATGCTCAGGGCTGAACATGCGTGTGAGGTCATCCTAGGCCATGCAGGCCCAGCCGGGCTGTCCGCTAACTGGAGCTGTGTAAGTGACCCCAGATGAGACTAACAGAAAAACCACTGCTAGTTCCAGCCCATGCTATTGACTCAGAGAGTGTGAACCAGTAAGTGTCATGTGAAGCCACTAGGTCGGGAGGACTTGTTAGTTGTTGCGGAGACAAATGTGGGCTCCCCTTCCGTATGGTGGGCTTGTTGTTGGGAGGTGGCCACTCGGCCAGACACTACATCTCCCCACTCTTGCATGTCTAGTATGGCCACCATAGGGCTGGCTCTCGCCAGTGGAGTATGAATGGAAGTCATGTGCAACACCCCTGGGCTGAGGCTTAGGAGTGGATGGGCTTTCTCCACTCTCTCTTCTCAATTCTGTTGACTGGAAACAGAGGCCTTCTGGGTCCTTGGGGATGGGGAAACCACAGGAAATGATGAACCTGAGTTCCTGGTCCCCATGTGACGAATAGCCCACCCACAAGGAATGCTGGCATTGGATGTTATAGGAGTGATCAACTTCTTTTGTGTTAAGACTTTGAAGGTTTGGGGTGTTTTTTAGAGCAAGTGACTAATAGAGCTCACAATGACAAATTTCTCTGGTGGGCACTACTCCAAGCCCTTTACATTTATTAACCTCCTTCATCCTTCCAGCAGCCCCACAAAGAAGGGATTATTTTCACTTTGACAGAGGTGGAAACTGCCACTCTAAGGGATGAAGTAAATTTCCCAAGGGCACACCTAGGAAAAAGTGGGTGGGGACTTGATCTAGACAACCTGTGAGCTAGTTCCTGGTCCTGCCCTGTCTCTCCTGCTCCCTCTGGGGCAGTTTCCTCATCTGGAAGTGAGGAGGCTAAAATCACGAGCTTTCCTCTACAGCCCTGACTTCCTAGGTTTCTGTGGGACACAGGTACAGGAGAGTCAGGGGGTGAAGGGAATTCACAGTCCTGCTTCTTAAGTCCCAGGAGGTCCATCTTGGTCTCTAGACCATTCTGTAATCAGTAGGGTGGTGGGGGCAGCCGGGCTGAATTGGCAAATCCTGGGAGCTGCAGTGTCTACGACTTAGAAGACAGGAGTCAAAATGTGCGGTACCTGTACGTCGGTGTCTCTCCAGGGAAAGCCAGGCCTTGCACTCCCCATCCACAACACCTCCACAAAGTTTGTACCCGGTGATGGGTATGGTCCTATTGCTGCCTGGGGAGGCCCTGATCGGGGGGCTGGCAGAGACAGGGCTGTGCCTTGGCACGAGAGAGTTGGAGACAAAAGCTTTGGACAGTAGGTTGGGTAGGGAATTAGAATGCTCTCTCCCGCTACGTGGCACATAGGAAAGCAAAAGCCCAAAGAGGCTGAACAACTTGCCCCGGGTCGCCCAGCCAGCTGGGGCCAGGCCCCTTTTCCTGCGTCATGCTGCCTGCTGGGCCTGGGCTGGGGTCAGCACACCGACGCCTTTTGGCTGTGTTTTTTTCCGTGTGTCTGATTTAGAGAAGAATTTTGAAAATATAGTTGGGAGAAGTTTCTTCTCTTCGGAAGTCCCACACAAAAAACCTCAGAGGAGAGGACGGCCCTGCAGGCCTATTGACTTCAGGGCCTTCAGCTGCCCCTCTCCTCCCAAAGGGCCTTGCAGGGAACCCTGCTAGACTGATGTCGGAGGGTGGTAGCTGTCAGACCTCTGCCTTCTGTGCAGTTTCAGTTCAGTCAGACACTGATGTGTTGGAGAGGAGGCCTGGATTCTGCTCCCAACGTGGCGAGTCACCAACTACATGATTTGGTGGGAAGCCTCAATTTCCTTATCTGGGAGGAGGGAGGGAAGGGGAGTGGGCTGGCTGTACTAAACAGCCCTGAGGCCCCTGGGACCCTATTCCTGTGGAAATGGGAAAGATGTTCTGAGGTGTATATAGGTATCTATATGTCTAGACACACACGCACATATGCATATGTATATATCTATTTATATTCATTCTCTCTACATATGTTTATATTCATATATATTTATATTCATTTTTTTTGAGATGGAGTTTCACTCTTGTCACCTAGGCTAGAGTGCAATGGCACGATCGTGGCTCACCACAACCTCTGCCTCCTGGGTTCAAGCAATTCTCCTGACTCAGCCTCCTGAGTAGCTGGGATTACTGGTGCCTGCCACCACGACCGACGAATTTTTGTATTTTTAGTAGAGACGAGGTTTCACCATGTTGGCCAGGCTGGTCTCGAACTCTTGACCTCAGGTGATCCACTCGCCTCCGCCTCCCAAAGTGCTGGGATTACAGGCGTCAGCCATTGTGCCCAGCCTATTTATATTCATTCTGTTTATATATAACATTATATATGTCTCAGCTTTGAAGCCTGATATTTCCAAAAGAAGCCTGGCTCATTAAGGAAGCGGAATGAATATAATCGTATTGTCACACAACACTTACCGCTTACACACGTCCTCATACAAGGGGGTTGGGGAAGACCCAGGTTCAGAGTCATGCCCACGGCTCTGGGGTGGGAGGGGCCTGGATTCTTAACTCCTTCGTTGCTTAGTTCCATCTTGGATTTTGCTTCTTCAACTTGGCCCTGGTTCAGCCAGGCCTGACTGGGTGTCTAGGCCCTTGGCAAAGCCGTTGCATAAGCAGGAAGCCATGCAGCAACTGTGGCACGGCGGAGACTGTGTGGTGAGGTTGCAGAACCAGGTAGGGAGTCTGACTAGACCGGCCCTGACTCAGCTTGCTTCCAGAAGACCTAGGTGTGGGGGCGTTGCCACATCAGTCAGGACTCCCTCTGTTGAGCGTGACAGAAACCCAGCTCACACTTGCCTACACACAAAGGGAGGCTTTGGGCTCTAGAAACTGGGAAAGACAGGGGTGGAGTGGACCTCAGGCATGACTGGATGGCAGCCTCAATGCAGCCAGCTCTCTCTCTGTGAATGGTCACCATTATTTTCTACTACACACGGGATAACCTGGGATGGGGGCCGGAGGAGGGAGAGGTCCCGCTGCAGACAACCCAGTTTAAATTACCCTAGTTGGTGACTGTGGAAGAGAAAGAGCTCAGAGTATACAGGTTCCAGGGAAGGCTGTGGTCAGCTGCCTTAGGCCACAGGCCCACCTCTGGGACTGACATCATGTTCAGGTCAAGTTAGGGCAGAGGGGATTGCCATAGGCAGTGAAGTCGAATCCTAAGGGATGGGCCATGTGGAGGCGCAGTTCTATGAATGAGGACAACTGTCATCAGAGAGAGGGCCATCGGGATCCTGAGGATGAGATCAAAACGCTAGCTACCCGCTAAAGATCCAGTAGCAGTCAGCATCCAATAAGGAGGGCAGAGAGAGTTTCGTATAAAGAACTGAGGTTGAGTCCGGGCACGGTGGCTCACGCCTGTAATTCCAGCACTTTGGGAGACTGAGGTGGGCAGATCACGAGGTGAGGAGATGGAGACCATCCTGGCCAACATGGTGAAACCCCATCTCCACTAAAAATACAAAAATTAGCCAGGCACGGTGGCAGGCGCCTGTAGTCCCAGCTCCTCAGGAGGCTGAGGCAGGAGAATCGCTTGAACCCGGGAGGCGGAGGTTGCAGTGAGCCGAGATCGCGCCACTGCACTCCAGCCTGGCGACAGAGCAAGACTCCATCTCAAAAACAAACAAACAAACAAACAAAAAAAACAAAACTGAGGTTGAAACGAGGACAGGGTATGAAGGGGATTTTCAGCAGAGCAGGAGTGAAAGTCTCTGCTTTGTAAGTCCTGGGAGGTCCATCTCGGTCTCCAGACTTCTCTGCAGTCATCAGGTGACAGGGACTGCCAGGGTGAGCAGAAGCGGCAACTGCAGAAAGCAGCTGCTACTATTTCTGTGGCCGAAGGAGCAAAAGGGGACATTTAGAAACACAGCGGAGGGACCCTGCAGAGCTGACTGGAGGAGGGGTCTCTGCTCACTGGCGCTGGGGCCCTGCAGACAAGCGCCCACTTGCCTGGGACCCCGACCTCTGAGCAGGGGTCTGAGCTAGCTCTTGGGCCACAGGGTGACGGAACTGGTTCTGCCAGAGTTGGAGGAGCCGCAAGCTGCGTTCCGCTGCGGCTCCAGTTTGGCGCAGCCTGCTGTTGGCTGGGGAGGGAAATAGCTCCCAGGAACAGGAAGCCCGCAGGAAGCGGACGGGGAGCAAACAGGAAGAGCAAGTCCCGCCTCCCGCACCAGCCTAGCGGTGCCGCTCTAGCGCCCGGGCTGCAGAGCCTACCCAGAGCCGGCTGGCAGAGCGGAGCCGCGGGCAGAGTCCCAGCTCCAGCATCACCCGTTGGCGCCCAGAGGATGGACGTGGAGCATAGAGGTCATGACTGAAAAGCGGCCCCAGATGTCTCCCTGCAGGCCTTCTGGTGGGTGCAGGAGTCCGTGCGACAGCCATCTCCCTCGGGAGGCTGGGAACTTCTTGAGGTCAGGGACGTGCTGGCTTCGCTGTGCATCCTCCACGGGGCCTGGTATCCTTCCCCAGGCAGAGCAGGCCCTCGTAAGCAGGTGTTATGCTGAAATGAGCTGCATGGCAGGAGCCCTTGTCAGGCAAAGTGTCCTGGGCAGCTCCGCAGCCCTCCCTGCCCAGCCCTCAGAGTTCCTGTGTGTTTTCCCGGGGCGTGGTTCCAGGCTCTCCCTGGAGTCCTGCACGGGGCCACGGTGGGGGTGTTGAACAGTGGACCTTGAACACACTGGGGCAGGCTCTGCCCAGACCTGGCAGATGCACCCTAAACTTCCTTCTCATCCTCCTCCACTTGCAAATAAAGTCAACAGCAGGATCTTACTCCACCAGTTATAGGCTATCTGGCTTTGGGCAGGTTATTGGGCCATTCTGAGCCTCAGTTTCCCCAGAATGCTCTCTTCAGTCCCTTAATCCCTGCACCGGGAGACAGGAAGAGACTCTTGGTCCTCTTCATCCCGTCCATTCCTCTCCCCTGTCTCCTGCTCCTTACTGGAGTGTGATTTTAACACAACACATCATAATTATGCTTTGAAAGGCAGTCAGTATTAGCAAGGCAGATATCTGTTTAGCTGGAAAAAAAGGAAAGATCCAGGTCAGCTGGCACTTGCTGAGCAGAGCTCACGGACAGCTGCAGGTGAGGCAGGGGGAGCAAAGGGGGAGAGAAGGCGAGGGAGGACGGGGCTCTGCAACAACCTGAAGGAAGCAGGAGACCAGGTGGGCCCCATGCCCTGGGCTCCTGTGAATTCCAGAGCAGCTGAGCATTTAGACAGGAATCCTCAGGAGAAGGCTGGAGCCCCCCAGCCTCCAGCTGCATCAGGGCAGGACAGCAGGGCGACAGGCCTAGTGGGGTAAGGGACACAAAAGTGTTTATGGCCCATGTGGGAATGGGATAGGCCGGTGCTCAGTAGAGTAAAGGCTCCCATGAGATTTTATGGCCATATCACAGTCTGCCCTGTCCTAAAGGTTTTTGTATAAGTTTTTCTCCTTCTTCCATCTCAAGTTCTTTCAAGGCAGGGAATGGGTCTGAGTTTTCTCTGATGGTGCCCAGAGAGTATGTTGGGTGTATCTGGGGACCACAGTCAAGTCTGGGTGAGTGTTTGGAGGGGCTTCTGGCAGCGTGGCCTAGGCTACTGGAAAGCCACTGGTCTGTGAGCTAAGATAATGGTGTGAGCAGTGGCAGATGTGACAATTCCCAGCCAGGAGCCCTGGCAGGCAGGCAGAGGGGATCAAAGCATAGGGACCTCATTTTCAGCCAGAGAAATGATTAATGAAGAGCCCAGTGTCCCAAAGGGAGGCTAATTGGGTTTCGAAGAGTGATAAGTGTTCCTGGGCTCACTTGGCATGGTGCTACCCTCTGAGTCCTGTTTCCTCAAGAATTTAATTTCATGTCCCTTTGTTGAACGCAGCTGTCAGGGGAGGAGTGATTTGGGCTGTTTGGGCTGTTTTATTTTCCTCCCTCTTTCTTTTCCATCTTTCCCTCCTTTCTTCTCTTGTGGGAAGATGCCAGTGCTTGGTGAACTGGCTGGTTGGGATGACCTGACCAGCCTTCTCTGAGCAGGCCCTGAGCACAGAAAGCCCTGGGCTCCCTCCATCTGCTCAGCAGCCCAGCCATCTGCCTTGCTCAGTCCCTGTGGAGACATTTGCTGGGGTTGCCTTTCCTTGGAACTGGTGGGTGAGATCTGCCAGGTGGAGAGATACCAGAGCCCAGGCTTCTAATGCTTTTTTCTGGGATCCTGACATACAGCAGAGACTGGACATACCTCCCCTTCTTCTCTGCTTGATAACCATCCCTGCTGGGCCTCCCAACTTGAAAGGTGGGACCACGGTACTTGTAGAGAAGGATAGCTCTGGAGTTGGCCTGCCTGTGTCTGAATCCTGACTCTGTGTCACTCTGGGCAAGTCATTTAACTTCTTCAAACCTCAGTTTTTGCTCCTGTGAATTAACTACCCCAAAGAGATATTGTGAGGCTTACATGAGACAACCAGGGTGAAAGTTCAGCACAGGGCCTGGGATATGGTAAGCATGGTGTAAGGATTATAAGCTTTTATTAGTAGGAGAGCATGTTAGTTTCCCGTGGCTGTTTTAACGAATTACCATAAACGGGGTGGCTTAGCAGAAACTTATTCTCTCCGTGTTCTGGAGCTCAGAAGTTCAAAATCATAGACAGCCACGCTCCTCTGAAGGCTTTAGGGGATAATTTGTTTCTTGTTTCTTCCAGTTTCTGGTGGCTGCTGGCATTCCTTGGTTTGTGGCCTCATCACTCCAATCTTCAAGGCCAGCATCTTTGAATTTCTCCCTGATCCATCTTCACATGTCCCTCTCATCTGTGTGTGTGGTCAAATCTCCCTCTGCCTCACTCTTATAAGGATAAATGTGTGTGCATTTAGGGCCTATCCAGATAACCCTCTGTCCCAAGATCCTTAATTTAATCACATCTGCAAAGACCCCTTTGTTTTGCCATACAATGTAAAATTCATAGGTCACAGGGATTAGAATATTGATTTTTTTTGTGGGGGCAGGAGTCATTTTTCAGCCTACCAAAGATGGAACAAAGAATTGGAGTGAGGGGGAGAGACTTGAGTGCCTTTCGTCATTGTCTTAGGACAGGCTCCCTAGTAGCAGACCCTGGGATGAGGTTCACTGTGCACACAGTTTATTAGGGAAGTGCTCCCAGGAGAAACTGGCAAGACAATGGGAGATGCAGGTCAGAGAAGGGGAAGAAACTCAGCAGGGTGAGATTTGAAGTCCCAGCCTGCTCTGGTTTGAGTGTGCCCCCCAGAAATTCATGTGTTAGAAACTTCATTGCCAATGTAACAGTATTAAGACGTGGGGCCTTTAAGAGATCCTTGGATCACAAGAGTGGAGCCCTCCTGAATGGATTACTGCCATTATCATGGGAGTGAATTAGTTCTCCAAGGAGGAAGTTACTTCTCACGAGAGTGGGTTGTTATAAAATGAGCTCAGCTCACTCTTGCAGTCTTTTTCATATGTGCTTGCTTGCTCTCTCTCTGTATAATGCCTTCCTCAGTGTTATGATGAGCAAGAAAACCCTCACCAGGTGCTGACACCACGCCCTTGGACTTCCCAGCCTCCAAGACCATGAGCCAAATAACCTTTTGGTCTTTATAAATTACCCAGTATCAGTCATTCTATTAAAGCAACAGAAAATGGTCTAAAACACAGCATCATATTAATCCCACAGACAGCTTTAAAAAAGGAAATTCACTGATGAAATTGAATCCCACTTTTATCACTACTCATTCCTATTTCCCTCCTTTCCTTTCCAGAGGAAGTTATTGTCATAAATTTGGTATGTGCCTACTTGTCCACTTAAAAAATGCTGATAATATGTATTTGTGTCCCTAATCATGTAAAGTATTATCTTCTGCATTTAAAAAATTTATGTAATAAATTTATATAATAAATAATCTCTCTCTCTCTCTCTCTGTCTCTCTCTCTCTCTATATATATATATATATCTGTCACTTTGATTTTTTCACTCAGTACAGGGTTTAGAAGATCTGTTCATGTCAAGATACACAGATACAGTTCATTGCTTTTCACTGCTGCTAATTAATATGTACTTTTACTTTAGATGAAAATTTAGGTTGTTTAAAAATGTTTTCATTATTACAAGGCTGAGGTGTCTTCTTACCCTCTAAGAAGAGTTTCTCTAGAGTTGATGCCTTGGGAATTTTTTTGGTCATAAAATATGTGCATTTTTCAATGTTAATAATAACTGCAAAGCTGTTCCCCAAATGGCTGTGCTAATTTATCCCTCACTAGCAGTGTTTCTGAAACTTCCCATTTTCCTCATATTTTCACAAAGATTAGTATTTTCAGACTTTTAATTTTTTTCTAAAATATGGAGATTGACATGATATGAGACGATTTCAACTTGTTTTCTGTGAGTGCTTCCATGAGTTGAGCGTCTTTTCATGTATTCATGACCACTTGGATTTCCTCTTCTGTGAATTACCCCTTTAAACCTCTTGCTCTCTTTCTATTGGGTTGAGTGCTTTTTTCTTGTTGAGTTGTAGAAGGTCTTTATACATTCTGGAGATTACCTTTTTGGTATTTCATATTGTAAACAACTTCTAATCTGTCATTTTTTGTCGTAAAGTATTCTGATTTTGATATAGACAAATCTATGAATTTTTAAATGGTTGGTTCTCTTATATCTTGAAAGCTTTTTTTACCTGATGTCATAAAGATATTATCTTTTTTTAATAGCTTAAAAGTTATATTTTTAATATATAGGCTTTAGCCAAGCTGGAATTTATTTTTGTGCATGCTATGAGATAGGAACCTGATTTTATTCTTTTATATGGAAAGCCATTGTCCCAACACCAAGTATATCTATATATATGTAGTCTCTAAGCTCTCTGGTCTATTAATGTGGTCTATTTTTTATTGCTCTATAAATATCACCCAGTTTTATTAGTATAGCTTTATAAGAATTGTTTACATCCTGTTGGTTAAGCCATGTTCCCTAATCTCTTATTGTTCTTTAGAATTGCCTCAAATTTTCTTGATGGGATAGGTGAGATGAAACCTAGAAATCCTACAGCCAATTTTCTCCCAAAGGGAAGCCAGCCTAAAAATAAAGCTGATACTATGGAAGGGAGAGCAGAGATACGAAGATGCTGGGTCCTTAATGAGACTGTTGCTGAATCAAGCTACTCTGAAGCTGATCCTGCCTCTGCAATGTCTGTTTATGTAAACTAATAAATCTACTTTATTATTAACCAATTTAGTTGATTTTTCTGTAACCTGTAACCAAAGCTTTCTAACGGATACACCTGGTATGTCTTTTTATGCCTATTTTCAAGCTCTGTCATTATGTTTAGTGCATTTCTTATAAACTGCATAATCTGGACATTTGAAGTGTACTCTGAGTGTCTATCTTTTAATAGGAAAAATTAATCCATTTACGATTTCTGTGATTACTGTGATTATTTGGATTTTTGTCTATCTTATTTTGCATTCTTCATGTATCATTTCTTTGCCTTTCCCACTCCTTTTCTGTGGCTTTCTGTGAGATTCATTAGATTTTCTTCCCTCTTTTGCCCTCTACTGATTTGAAAATTATGCATGTGTTTCTGGTCTTTCACTATTTTCCTAAAGCTTATAATATGCATACTTCATTGTGTATTTTTTGAACAAAGCCTGAAGTTAATCAACACTTTATCCTTCTCCTGAATAAAAACAGTAATTTTATACACTCAAAATTTCTTACTTACAACGTTTCACTGCTCATATTTTTACTGTTTCTATTATTTTAATTCCTCATGTTTTTAAATCTCCCAAATTGATGATGATGACGATGAGATGATGGTGATAATGATGATTCAATACTTATTCAGATCTTACTAATTTCTTTGTACACACTTATTGTTATGGGTTGAATTGTGTTTCTTCAAAATTCATATGTTGAAGCCCCAATACCTCAGAATGTAACTGTATTGGGAGATAGGGTCTTTAAAATAAAGATGTAATTAAGTTACAGTGAGGTGTTTAGAATGGGCCTTAATCCAATATGATGGATGTCTTTATAAGAAGAAGAAATTTAACACAGACACGTGTGTGCACAGAGAGGAAAGGCTGTGTGAGGACAGAGCAACAAGACCGGCGTCTGCAAGCCAGAGAGAGAGAGTCCTCAGAAACCAGACCTGCTGACACCTTGACCCTGGGCATCCAGCCTCCAGAACTGGGAGAAAATAACTGTCTGTGGTTGAAGCCACCCACTCTGTGGTACTTTGTTACGGCAGCCCTAGCAAATTAATACACTTGCTTTTTTTTTTTTTTTTCAGTCATGCTTTTCTTCTGGGCTCACTTTCTATTTCCCCTCTGAATCGTTGACTAGTTCAAGTTCTTTCAGAGGGGATCTCTGGGCCTTAAACTATCTTGTTATATCTAAACAAATACTTAGCTCACTTCTGTCTAACTGGTCCACCTGGCATATCTTGAACGCCAGTTGACTTGAATATAGAATTCAAGGAGCAAGTCTCAGTCCCTGGGTAATGTGGACTTAGCAAGCCCCATTCCACCAGCTTCTGCCTCTCGGAGGAATGACTCTCTTCAGTCATTTCTTCAAAGGGACATGCTCAATAAACAAGAGCTCCTTCACAAGTACATTGACTATTTTTTTCTTTTTTCAGACGAAGTCCACTCTCACCCAGGCTGGAGTGCAGTGGTACGATCTTGACTCACTGCAACCTCCACCTCCTGGGTTCAAGTGATTCTCCTGCCTCAGCCTCCTGAGTAGCTGGGATTATAGGTGCCCACCACCATGCCCGGCTAATTTTTGTATTTTTAGTAGAGACAGGGTTTCACTATGTTAGCCAGGGTGGTCTTGAACTCCTGACCTTGTGATCCCACCTGCCTTGGCCTCCCAAAGTGCTGGGATTACAGGCGTGAGCCACCGCACCTGGCCCTATTGACCTCTTAAGTGTAGACATACTGGAAGAGAAGGAGAGGACCTGTTCTACACTATAATCCCCTTGGAAGACATTTTTTCTTAGCACATTGAAGATATAAATCATTGTCTTAGGATATCTATGTTGATGAAGGAAACTCTGCCGTTTATCTGATAGCCATTCTTTTGTGGGTAATCTATCTTTTCATTAAACTAGCTTTTAACATTTTTTTCCTTGTAGATGTGAATTTATGTCTATTTATCCTGCTTTGGGCTTAGTGTGCTTATTTAATGTGGGGCCATAGGTCTTTCCTAATCTCTGAAAAAATCTCTGCCATCATCTCTTTAAATATTGCCTCTTTCCCCATCTCTGTATTCTCACGCTCCTATTAGGCATGAGTCTCTCCTCCACATCTCTTAACTCCTCTCTCAGATTTCATATCTCTTTATATATCTGTGATTTCCTTTGCTCTATCATCCTACTCATTAATTCCTCTTTCAGTTGTCTAGTGATGATTTAACTTGACCATTAATTTTTAAAAACCAATTATTATATTATTCATTTCTGTAATTGTCTCCTACAATATTCTGTTTTTGCATTATCAGTCTATTCTTTCTTTCTTTCTTTTTGTTTTTTTTGATAGAGTCTCTCTCTGTCTCCCGGGCTAGAGTGCGGTGGTACAATCTTGGCTCACTGCAACCTCCGCCTCCCAGGTTCAAGCAATTCTCCTGCCTCAGCCTCCTGAGTAGCTGGGATTACAGGCATCTGCAGCCACCACCAGCTAATTTTTATATTTTTAGTAGAGACGGGGTTTCACCATGTTGGCCAGGCTGATCTTGAACTCTTGACCTCAAGTGATTCGCCTGCCTCAGCCTCCCTAAGTGCTGGGATTACAGGGGTGAGACACCGCGCCCAGCCTCTTATCAGTCTATTCTTTCTTTGAGTTCTTCAAATACTTCAAATATAGCTATTTTAAAGTCCCTTGCAGACTTCCATACAATTTTACATTTCTGACATGTTTCCTGATTGAATCTGCTGTTTACTGCTCAGAGCTTCGGATTTCTTTGCGCGCTTTGTATTTATGTGGGTGAAGCTGTCTCCTGAGGGGTCCTGCGTATGCCTGGATTGCAGAGATGTTCCTCTGGAATGACATTGTGATTGCATCTACTGCCTCTAAAGGGTAAACAGTTTCTAGACCGGTATTTATGTGAGTTTCTAGGCTCGGGACATCCACACCATGCTGGTAGCAATGAGAACACCTGTCCATAATTTTGTGTCATACAGCCTAGAGGTTCAGATATTTTATTGGTGACTGTTTCCCTCACAGTCCAAGGTAAATGACCCACTTTTGTGCCAAATATTCAGGCCAGCAAGCAGTTTTTCTAATCCCAGTTCCTAAACGGGAGAGCCCTTTCCTGACTCCTGGTTTCATTTGGGGAACTCAGTTCTAGTATTCCTGCTGTCGGCAAGGCTGTGGCCTTGGTGTCACTTCCTAGGCAAGAGCTAAAGCTGCAGCCTTTCTAAACACCGTATGACTCCATTTCTCTGGAATTCTGGAAAAAGCAGAAATAGAAGGGCAAATATAGACCAGTAGTTTCCAGGGGAGGGGGAAGAGTTGGCTACAAAGGGCAGAAGGGCATTTGCGGGTGATGGAACTGTTCCATGCCTTGACGGGGGTAGTGATTCTATAACTATATTTATTTGCCGGAACTCACAGTATTATATCCTAAAAAGGGTGAATTTTACTGTATGTAAATTATACCCTAATTTGATTTTTAAAAGACGCAGGATGATAAACTATCTCTATAGCTCAATATGATTTTTGATAACTTGAAAACTAAACCCAGCCTCTAAGGCACACACACGGTGTAGCTCAATCCTGATTACCACTGCAAGTCTCCTCTTTATTTGAGCATCCACAGATACTTTTTTAGCTTCTGAGCTTCGTTATAGGTTTTGAAATTTAATTTTCTGTACTTTACCTAGGATTTCTATGTGTTTGGAGCAGAAGACCGACATGTCAGCTCAGACCACTACCTTGACTGAGGACCAGGCCATTGGCACTGCTGGACATAAAGTCTCTGATGGGCCTCAGGACTCTGAAAATGATCATGCATTTTCCAAACAAGCAGCACACACTATTCTGGGTGGCAGGAACTGCCTTGCTTTCCTAATCTAGATGCTGGGTCTTTTATCCTTTCTCCCTCTTCCAGATGTTTCCTTTGGAAGCACCTCCCCAGCCCAGGGTTCCGCTTCTGATGTCCCTGAAGTGCATTCTGCCCCAGTGGCTGGATCCTCCCTGTGGCTGCTGAGGACTGGATTGCCCCAGAGCCTTGTGTTGATTCAGTGGATGCTGCCTCCATCCTGAGCTAAGGGCCTAAGCCAACTCCTAGGACTTGGCTTCTGGGAAGGCATCTGCTGGCATCTGCTTCCAGTGCATGCTGGTTGCCCAACAATTTGGGTACCATTGCATTTGGCTGTACCACTGGAAATAGGCCAACTCCAAGAGATTGCACTGCTTCTGCCTTAATTATTTGCATTGGCTGTTGAACTGATCTGAAGCTACTAAAACCCAAAATGGATTCATTTGAGTGAATAGTGAAGAAGTTACAAATCCTTCTGTATATTATTTTCTCAAAAACGTAAGAGCATGTTAAAAAATGTAGAGCAATACAATACAGTACTTCTGTAAAACATACCCACCCAGATATGTGTGTGTGTGTCTGTGTGTGTCAGAGAGAGAGAGAGAATGTCAGGGCGGGAAGAACTCTCTAGAGAAGGGCCCTCTGGTTTTACTGCTATGGAAACTGGGGCTTAGAAAAGGGGAGTGGCCTATTCAAGGTCATACAGGTGGTTAGTAAACAACAGAGACCAGGTGGTCCCCTGAGTCCTAGTTTAGGACTTGTCCCACTGAGCCTGCCTGCCTGTGAGTCATGTGACATCTGTCAGATCAGCTGTGCAGCTGGACTTGCTGATGGAGCCCAGTAGATAGTGGCTCTCAGGTTCCCCAAACTCGAGCCTGGAGAAAGGGAGAGCACCTGGGTCAGAGGTGAGAATGATGAAGGCATGGCAGGAGCCAGCCAGCATCTGAGCAGTGGAAGCAGAGGCTCCTTCCCTTAGCTCCGTTAGTGTAGCCAGAAAACAGAACATGAGTCCTAAGGCCCTGAAGGTCTGAAGCCTTGAGGGGCGCCCTCGTCACTGCTGTCATTATGAAGACTGCTGTCATGAAGAAGGTGGGGCCGACTGGAGGGAAGGTGGTCACTCTCCCTGCAAATGCATTCATCTCTTTCACTAGTTCCGGAGCTCTTCAGGTCGGGCTGTGGCACAAGGCGTATAGCACTGACCTTGCAGGCACATGGTGAGAAAGAAAACCAGATTGACCTTCACACTGATCTATCACTGTTTTCAGCTCTTTACAGACAATGCAGGCCATCTTTTTGGTATCTGTGGGGACGGTCCTCACTGCCACCATCCCCCTGCTTACCGCCATCCAGAAGTCCCTAAACAGAGCTCCTCCATGTGGTTGTCTGCTAACTGCGGGGCTGGGTTGCATGATCACCCTTGCATGAAGGCGCAGCTGGGAAGGCGAGTATTTTCCACTTTTCAGCCTCCACCATGGAAGGTAACAAGGGAGGTACCTGGCAAGCTGCCGTGCCTTTCAGCCATAGTCCCCCCAAAGTCAGCAAGGGGGCCCAGCTGTGGCCCCCTTGGGAGTTTTCTCAGCAATCCATGGAGACCACCAGACCCTAGCAGAGCCGGCTGTGTTGGCTGATACAGCTGTTGCCAAGGCCTGCCTTGATAGAGCCCAGGGACACAGGCACCAGGGAGGCAGATCGCACAGAAATGAGGGCATGTTTTGTGGGTGGGTGTAATTGGAAACTGAATGGTTCTGGAGAGGCCAGGGCCAGGGGCTCACTTACTCCAGTGGATAATAATCCAGAGTTAAACCTCAAAGTGTTTGCGGGAAGTCAGCATTAGCCTAAACAATCTCATCCAAAATATCAGTGACAACTGAAAAATTTCATTAGAAAAGCCGGGTGGGCGTGGTGGCTCACGCCTGCAATCCCGGTACTTTGGGAGGCCGAGGCAGGTGGATCGCCTGAAGTCAGGAGTTCCAGACCAGCCTGGCCAACATGGTGAAATCCCGTCTCTACTAAAAACACAAAAATTAGCTGAGTATGGTGGTGCATGCCTGTAAATTCCAGCTACTTGTGAAGCTGAGGCACAAGAATTGCTTGAACCCAGGAGGAGGAGGTTGCAGCGAGCTGAGATTGCGCCACTGCACTCCAGTCTGGGAGACGGAATGAGACTCCATCTCAAAAAAAAAAAAAAAAAAAAAAAAAATTGGTTGCTGCAGCTGAAATATACTTTTCTATGTATCTCATCATCAGTTACCAAAATTTAATGGTTCCCACTAGTGATGCTGAATAGCCCTGTTGAACATTCTAATAAGTAAGTTAGATAAGTTTGGCGATGTGTTTGCTTGGCAAGTTGAGCTCTGCAAATTGTCTCTTGGTGAATTGGTCTCTCAGCTTTCCATAAACTGGCATTTGCTGGACTGACCTAGACTCACCCTTCTGCATGGAGACAGGGAGAGCTGAGGTTACCTCAGGAATGAGAGGTCAGCATTGTGTCCAACGAGTCAAGGTGTAACTGGGCCTGAATTGTCCTTGCTGAGGCTCTGCCTGGCTTCTCTCCAGTGACTGTGAGTGGTGTTGGCATGGCTAAAGTGAATTTGCTGTTTAACTTGCAAAGGATCTTGGAGAAATGCACGACAGGAGACCCTTTGGCGATGCTTGTCCTTGATGCATTAGCAGCTCTGGAGGGTTCGGAAACCCAAGAGTCTCTCTTTTCTCAGGAAGAAAAGGGCTGACTGCTTGAGAATCCTGGTGAAGACTATCTGTAAATGTGTTAAGGACCTGACTCTTGGCAAGACAGCTGGGGGTACCTTGAAAAGGTCAGAGTGCCGCCGAATGCATGAGGCAGCTGTGCCCATTTGCCGAGGCTGGTCCTGGGGGAAAGGCATGAAGCTGGGCCACCTTCTGATTTGCTAAGGGCAACCCTGGGAGCACCTGTGGGTGGGGTGGGCTGGGGGAGAGGGTCCTGGAGCAGGAGTCTGGGGCAAAATCCAACATTATGGAGCATGTCCAAAGGATGCAGCCCATCCAGTCCTTGTTAGAATGAAAGACTCTCAATCCTGTATTCAAAAAATTTGTGCCATGTTTATTTATTTCGCAAAGTCACAAAGTGTTAGGTGTGTATGGGAGTAAGGTAGTTGGGGTGTGGTTGTTGACTAAAGGAGGATGTTTTTGGCAATTTTAGAGCATTGCTAAACTGGCCCATTTCTAAAGACAAATACATATTTGTTGATTGACTTAATTGTTAATTACAGTTCTGCCTGCCAATCTGCACAGCTACTTGAGTATGACATAAGACATGCTTAATCACAGTTGACATTTTTTTTTCTAAGCGTAGTGTTGGCAGAGTCTGTAAGTTTTTAAAATATTTTTTTTCTGGGTAAAGAGGCTTCTTCAGGCTGGGGATGGTGAATAATTTTCACTGTAAAGCATCTCAGAGCTTTGCACAGCACAGGCTTAAAGTACACTGTGATGGGCTTAAAGAGGATTTTATTAAATTGCGGTGTCTTAGGAATGGGAGCAGATTCAGGGCCCTTGAGAGAGAGACCCATGCTGCTGTCTGGATATCTGGGACCACTTGAGTCCCGGCCAGGCCTGCAATCCTGACCCTTGAAGCAGTTGCTTCTATATTTGGCCTTCCTCCCAGTACCCATCTCTTTTCATAGCATTCCTTTGCTCCAGCACTAACCAGGAAGCACTCTCTATACCTCCAACCCTTCTAGAAAGAGAAAAAACTCTCCAGAACATTACCAGCAACATATCTATGGGAAATGAATCCGATTTTATTTTTTAAAATGCCAGTTCTGCAGAGCAATGCACCACACTTGAAAAACAGCATTCTTAAATATACAAGTTGCTGAATGAGTAGTTTGGGAATGTTCTCATTGCCCATGCAGTGGAATTTGTTGGGTTTTCCCAAAATAGAGAGGAACTGGATGGAAGATTAGTTGGTGTATTATGTATCCATTTCTGCATAACAAATCACCCAACCTTTAGAGGCTTAAAATAACAATAAACCTTTAATAACTCTCATGGTTTTTCTGGATCCAGAAGGCAGGTGCAGCTTGAGCTGGGCAGTTCCTGCTTGGTGTCTCTCCAGAGGTTGTGATCAGATGTCAGGCAGGGCTGCAGTCCTCTACAGGCTTTTCTGATGCTGGAGGACCCATCTCCAGTGTGGCTCACTGTTATGACTGGGGACTGGGGACCGGCTGTTGGTGAGAGCCTCAGTTCCTCTCCAGCCTGCAGGGCTGCTTGAGTGTCTTCCCAGTACGGTGGCCGGCTTTCCGCATACTGCGTGAGCCATCCAAAGGCCAAAGAGGAAGCTGCAGTACCTTTTATGACCTAGCCTTGGACGCCATGCACTGTAGCTTCTGTCATTTCTATTTGGCATCCAGAGCAGCTCTGATTCAACGCGAGAAGAGAGACCACATAGGGCTTGAATGCCAGGACATTAGAATCATTAGGGGCCATCGTGGAGGCTGGCTACCACCTGAGAATCATGTGTTCTGCCTAGAACACACCCAGTCAATACCAGCATTTGGTCCAGCTGGGCCACGAAACTGGTTACTTCCTGATGCTATAAGGGCCATATTTTGGATTCATACATCAGGACTCTGTACCACCGTAGACAAGACATTCTTTTGCTTCTCTGTGTTAAAACTGTTTCTCTGTACGACAGTAAATCATTCTTACTCAGGTTGTGTCTGGGTTGGAGTGCTTTGTTGCCTGCAGGGGTTTTGCTTTGACAACTAGAATATTTGCTGGGGATCAGTTGAGCCTAGCATCTGTTTGAGCTTCTCATACTAAATACAGTCCAAAGTGGTTGTTATCTCTTTCGATTCTGAGTGTCCCATTGCATGTGGCATTTCTCAGGAAAAGGAACATCATCTTTGCCTAGTCAAGCTTCTTAATAGCAATGGTAGAAAACAATTATGCTAATTTAAAACAAAAAGCAACTTCCCAATCTTGGATGTTTTACCATATCACTGGGAAAGATGCAGGACTGAGCTTAGAAAATGGGCTGGAGCAGAAAGGCTAGCAGCACTCAGGTTTAAGCCAAACCACAGCTCAGAACCAGGCTGAGAGGATGCTGCTGTCACATCTGCTAGGAAACAGAGCCTCAGCTGGCATGGCTGCCACTCCACTGCCACCAGCACCTGTGACGCTGGGCACTCACACTGTGTCCCTGCTGCCGCCTCTCTGTACACTGTTACCATCTCAGGTCCTGCCATCCCTGCAATGTTTTTCCTGGTGACCCTCCTGCCTCCCCTCACCAGATCCTAGCACACATCTGGGGCGGGTAGGAATCTGACTGGCTGAGTCTAAGCCATGCTCTCATGTCCTAGCTGCAGGGGAGACTGGAAAAAGCACAAATCTGCCCTTCCTGGCATCCATCGTGGAGGAAGGGCTCTGCTTCCTATAAAGACTCATAAGGTAGTAAATTCACAAACACAAGAAGGGTTCCAGATGCTGGGCCATCAAAACAACAACAAGCACAAAACAAACAAATGTCTGCCACAATTAGTTGCTGCCTAGAGAACAACATTTTGGCTTGTTTTTTGTTTCTTAAAAAATACCTGGAGAGTGTGTGAGAAGTTGACCTGGGCTCTCCGATTTGTCAAAAGATCAAAAGAATGTCTAAAAAAAAAAAAGCCTGATAAAAAATAACAACATCAAAGCAAGAAGAAATATTTGCAACTCTATAATAAAATAAAAGGACAAATAGCCCAATTAAAAAGCAGGCAAAGGATCTAAGTGTTTATCCTTTTTCCAAAGGAAGTATACAAATTGCCATTGAGAACATGGAAGATACTCAATGCCATTAACCATCAAGGACATATAAACCAAAACCACAATGGGATACCACTTCATGCCCAATAGGAAGGCTATAATAAAAATGACGGATAACAATAAGAATTGGTGAGGATGTAGAGAACCCTCATAAACTATTGGGGGGAATGTAAAATTGGGGACACACTTTGGAAAACAGTCTGGCCATTCTTCAAAAGAGTAAACAGAGAGTAACCATATGACCTAGCAATTCTATTCCCTCAGGATATGACCAAGAGAAATGAAAACATTTGTCATTTTGTACAAAAACTTGTACATGAATGTTTAGAGCCGCATTATTCATAATAGCCAAAAGGTAGAAATAACCCAAATGCCTATATACTGATGAATGGATAAACAAAATATGGTACATCCATACAATGGAATATTATTTAGCCATCAAAAGGGATGAAGTGTTAATACACGCCTCAACACGGATGAACCTTGAAGGAAGTGAAAGAAGCCAGTCACCAAAGGCCACTTATTTTATGATTCCATTTATACGGAATATCCACAATAAGAAAATCTATAAAGAGACCCAGAGCTTAGTGGTTGCTCAGGGCTGAGGGGGTTGGGGGCTGAGGGTGATAGCCAAAATGTATAGGGTTTCTTTCTGAGATGATGAAAATGTTCTAAAATTGACGGTGGCAGTGGTTGCACAGACTGAATATACTGAACCATTGGATTGTATACTTTAAGAGGAAATACTTGCTCACTTTAGAAAAGTAGAAACAGAGAAAAATAAAACTACTCAGTGTTAACATTTTGGGGCATGTCCTTTCATTCCTTTTCTAGGCAAAGCTTTTTAACGTCTTTGAGGATGGCACATATTGAATTTTATGCAGCTTTTTTGTTGAAAGTGAATATTTCCTGTGTTTTTATCACACTTGGTAAGCATTGTTTTCAGTGATTGTGCAACATATCTCACCAAATGGATGTACTATAGGCTCCTTAAACATTCCCCACTGTTGGGCATTTACATTATCTTAATTTTTTTTGTTATCATAAATATGTTTTGGTGAACATCTTTGTTATGAGGTTTATTTGAGATTTTAAAGTTATTCCTTGGGATAGATTCAAATGGTGAGATTATTGGGTTAAAGAGTTTGAATACCTTCAAGACTCTTGTTACTTAGTGTCAGCTTGCTTTGCAAAGGAGATACATTCTTGCAAAGGAGATGCACCTTCTTAGATGTCATTTAAGAGAAAAAATATCCCACGTTCCCCTCCCCCCACAAAAACCCCCTATGGCCTAAACCACACTCTCTTATCCTCCGATCCCCTGCTTTTTTCTTCTCCCTCCTCATTTCTCTTGGTAGTGGATTTGCGCCGTAATATATACAGTCAATACCGGTGGTTTATTTCATCCAGGCCCCTTAGTTGATTGCTATCTGATAACATTCAAGACAACATATTGGATTTTTTCAAGGCATAAATGTACAAGGACAAATAGTACAGCAGAAGAGACAACAGCAACAAAATTTGGAAGCATGGGTGTCCTCACCATACCCAAGTCTTTTATAGCTCTTTGTAAATTTTTATGTTTTATTGATTGTTAACTAATTAAAATTAAAATGAACAATTAATGTTAATTTCTACATTGTGGTCTTATTTTCATTGTCATGTGTGAAAGGAAACTTTCTTCCACATATTCCTGAACTGCTCACTTGATATGTGTGCATGAAAGTTATTGCTTTTTAAACTTCTTATGTATTCTATTACTCCATCAAGCTCTTTCATTAATTCCAAGAATTTTCCGATGAGTCTTGGGTTTTATGGGATGATGATTATACCATCTGCAAATTATAACTGTGTCTCCTCTTTCTTTTCTATAGCTACACTTTTTATTTCTGGTTTATATGCTTTGGTCCCACATTTTAGAAGAGTGTTAATTAACAGATATTCTTGCCTGTCCTTGACTTTAATAAGCTTGTTTCTGGTAATGGCCATTAGGTGTTACGTCTGAAGTTGGTTTAGAAGAGATATTATCATATAAAGGGAGTATATTTTCCCTTTATTTCAGAAATCAATGTAAGTTTTATCAAATGTCTTAACAGTCCTTACTGAGATATGCATGGTGTTTTTTCTTTGACTTACTGATACATTCTGCCAAATACATTAAATTAATAGTATCTTGTCAGTATCCATCTTTTGAATTGATGGAGCAGGCATAGTGGCAGAATCACGAGGAGACACGGGCCTTCCGGGCATCCATCCTCAACAGGCAGCGTCCTGCAGGCTGTCTCTCCTGGGCTACTTCTGCCTCCGCTTGTAGCCCCTACATATCCCCACAGGATGGGGAGTTCATTCTAATCTCTTGCTACTCAACATGTGGCCCATAGACCAGCAGCTTCAGCACCACTAGAAGCTTATTAGAAATGCAGAATTTCAGACCTGGCCACGGGCCTGCTGAACCAGAATCTGACATTAAACGAGACCCTCCCCACCACCGAGATTCGTGTGCGTGTTAAAGACTTAGGAACGCTGTTCTAATGTAGTGGTGCAACGGCTTCTCCCCATTTTTCTTCTGCCAATGGGACTGCCCTCTAGTCCTACCCAAAAGCGGTTGAGAGAAGCTCTAGGTGGTTTTCCTGTGAGTGTGTGTGTATGTATGTAAGAGAGAGAGGAAGAGAGATAGAGACAGACAGACAGACGCAGACAGGCAGAGGTAGACAGAGACAGAGAGAGAGCAGATTTGGGATGAGCACACATTGCGTGACCCTTTTCAGGGTCCTTGGGTGATTATCACAAGTGATTAGTACCCATGTGTGAAGCAAGCTCTGTGTCTATGACTTGGGAAAGAGAGTCCCCCCTGAGTTAGCACAAGGAGGAAAGCAGACAGAGAGTAAGAGAAAGAGAGGGCAAGAGTTCTTCCTAGAAACGGTCACCTGTTGATTTGCTTTCACCAACTGCAGATGGTGATTCCTGAAGTGCCTGGATCATCAGGAAGGGGACGCTAGCTGGTTAACTATCTCCAGACCTGATGCTACCAGCTGCTGGAGACAGGATTTCCTCTCATTTTCTTGGAACACTGATCTGGTTAAGAAACTTAGGCTCATCAAAATCCTGTGTGTTTCTTCTTTGGAAAGTGTCCCAGCCTCTCTGTAGTTGCTTCCTCATTTGTAAAACAGAAACAGACATCTCTGCCTTGAACCCAAGCTTCAAGCGTGGCTTGGGGGAGTGTGGACACATTAGAAAGTACAAGAGGAAGTTCACTGTGAGCTCCATAAGAGTGAATTGGTACTGAATCAAAGGTGTCCTTAACATGAATTGCAGCTGCAGGAAGGTGTCATCTGATGTGGAATTGATTTCCATGCTTCTTCAGGGAGCTCGCAGGGAAAATGGAACCAGCAGAGCAGAGAGCATAGCTGTCTTTCCGACGGACACTCCAGATTCCTATGTGGAAGAGCTATGATGCGGAACGTCTTTTTAACTCTGGAATACAGATTGGGTTGACTTCAAAGAAGCTTGAATATCAAAAGCATTTCGATATTAAGTTTTGCAAGTGAGACCAGAAGTCATCATTGAAGACAGTGCTAGAGAGAGTGACATGATGGCACCAGGAGGGGAAAGATCAAAGAGTGTGATCAATCAGCTGCTTTACAGACAGGAGAGGAATGAAGGCATTGGAGCAATATTTCTGCTGAAGAGCCACACTCTCTTAGACCTGAAAAAGAATCTTGGAAGAAGTAGTTGAGGGAGGGAAGAATGTTGTCGAGCCTCTGGCAGCGGCAGGCACTGTGCTGAGTGCTCTGTAGCCAGTGCTCATGAATTAGTTAAGCAAGAGTTGGGATTCAAGTTCAGCTCTACCAGGCTCTGGAGGTCCCACTCAAAATACACCACACTGCTTTATAATCTCCCATAAAGCAGTGCTTGCCATCTTCAATGTGCCTACCAATCGCTGAGATCTCTTTTAAATGCAGAGTCTGATTTGGAACACTGGTCAGGGGAGGTGGCTGAGATTCTGTACGTCTAACACATTCCACAGCCATGCCGACACGGCTGGTCCATGGACCACAGTTACAAAGACAAGGCCCCATGGAGACCCTCTTCCAGGGATTCACAATCTTGAGCATGCACTAGCTTTACCTCGGGATGCCTAGGCCCAGATACTTTATAAAATTTCTCTAGTGGATTTCAATGTTCTTTCAGATCACTGATTTGGGCCACTGATTCTCAAAGTGTGTGGATGGAGATGGAGTGTTGGTAGCGGGTAGGGCATGACTTGCAACAGAACCACCTTTGGAGTTTCCTCAAACTGTGGGGGTATGTTTATCTCTTCATGGATACGTATAGTTTCCAAAGTGTACATGTGCCCCTGTTTTGAAATTCAAGTGTGTTTTCTGAACTCACGCCCTTCTGCCTACTTTCTCTTGACATTTGAGGAACACTAAAATCATAAATAAAAGCCAGCTATCCCTGGAAGAATCAGACATAATTCGAGAAACTAGTAAAAACATTTTTAAAAATTGTAAATAGTGTCCTCAGAGAGACCAAGAGGCAATTGTACTCGTAATGCAAGGGTAGTCTACTATGGCCGGGCATGGTGGCTCACGCCTGTAATCCCAGCACTTTGGAAGGCCGGGGCGGGAGGATCACAAGGTCAGGAGTTCGAGACCATCCTGGCCAACATGCTGAAACCCCGTCTCTACAAAAAATACAAAAATTAGCTGGGCGTGGTGGTGCGCGCCTGTAGTCCCAGCTACTCGGGAGGCTGAGGCAGGAGAATCGCTTGAATTTGGGAGGCGGAGGTTGCAGTGAGTCGAGATTACACCACTGCACTCCAGCCTGGAGACAGAGCAAGACTCCATCTAAAAAAAAAAAAAAGTAGTCTGCTATATGAAAAGTTGTCTAAGAACAAGAAACAAAGATCTGGAAATTCAAAGCATGACTGGTGAAATCAAAAATTCAATGGGATAAGCTAAATAATGTAACAGACAAGACTGAGAACCAAATTGGTCATTTGGAAAGGAAATTTCCAAAATATGGAGCAAAAGTACAAAGAGAGAAAATATCAGAGAAAAGTCAAGAGAAATAAAAAATAGATCAGAAGGCTCAATATCTGTTTAATAAAAGTTTTAATAGAAAATGGACATAAAACGAATAGAAGAAACATTTCCTGAACTGAAGAAGGCAGGAGTCTTCAGATTGAAACAGTCCACAGATGTCGAGGATTTATGAACTAAAGACACACTGATGGAACAACAGAATTCTAAGGATAAAGATAAAAAGCATGTAAGTTTACAGAGCAGGGAAAAATATGTTATCTTGAAAAATAACAAGATTCAGGCTGACATGAGATTTCTTTTCATCTGCTAACCTGGATGCTAGACGTCCATAGTGTAATGTCCTGAAAATTCTAAAGAAAAATGCTCTTTAGTATAGGAGATAGAATTTTATACCCTGTCAAATTGGAAATAAGAGGGCAGTGCTCAGAAAGTCATCTTCAAGTGTGTAGGAAATTACAGTGTTCCTCTATCCCTCTATCCGTTTTCTGTGGCTGCTGTAACAAATTACCAGAAACCTGGTGGCTTAAAACACCAGAAATGTATTCTCTCATCATCCTGAAGGACAGAAGTCTGAAGTTAGTATCCTTGGGCCAAAATCCAGGCATAGGCAGTGCCAGCCTCCCTCTGGAGGTTCTAGGAGAGAACCCTCCCTTCCCTGTTCCAACTCTCCTGAGAGCAAGCATTCTTTGGCTTGTGGCTGCGCCACTCTGATCTTTAAGGCCAGCATCTTCAAATCTCTCCCTGATCCGTTTTCAAATCACCTTCTCGTCTGTGTCTGTGTGAGAAACCACCATCTACCTCTTTCTTATAAAGATATTTGTGATTGTATTTAGGGCACACTTGATTAATGCAAGATCATCTCCCCATCTCAAAATCCTTAACTTAGTCACATCTGCAAAGATCCCTTTTTGCCACATAAACTAATACAGGCTCCAGGGATTAGGATGTGAATATATTTTGGGAGCCTACCACAGTTACCAGTCATGCCTCTTAAATAAAAACAGATTTCGAGAAAGTACTCTAGCAAAACTAAAAAAGAATTTTAAAGGAGGATGACATGAGAGACAACAACAACAACAACAACAAAAAACAAAACAAACAAACAAAAAACAAAAAAAACAAGCCAGGCCTACTGGCTTATACCTGTAATCCCAGCACTTTGGGAGGCCGAGGTGGATGGATCACCTGGGGTCAGGAGCTCAAAACTAGCCTGACCAACAGGGTGAAATGCCATCTCTACTGAAAATACAAAATTAGTTGGGCATGGTGGCAGGCGCCTGTAATCCTAGCTACTCAGGGAGGCTGAGGCAGGAGAATTGCTTGAACCTGGGAGGCAGAGGTTGCAGTGAGCAAAGATCATGCCATTGCACTCTAGCCTGGACGACAGAGCAAGACTCCATCTCAGAAAAACAAAAACAAAAATTGTGCAGCTGGAATTGGCCCAGAAGCAGTGAAAAAAGTGGAAAGAAAAATAAGAATTTCCATGTATTAGTCAAGGTTCTCCTGATAAACACAACCAATAGAATAGATAGATAGATAGACATAAAAGGAGATTTATTATGAAAATTGGCTCGTGTGATTATAGAGGCTGAAGAGTCTCATGAAATACCATCTCTAAGCTGGAGCACCAGGAAAGCTAGTGGTGTGACTCAGTTGTGGTCTTAAGGCCTGAGAACCAGGAGATCCGATGGTATAGACTCCCAGTCTGAGGCCATGAGGTCAAATGCCTGGTGGTGCTGCTGGTGCAAATCCTGGATTCCCAGGGCCTGAGATCCAGGAGCTGTAATATCTGAGGGCAGGAGAAGATGGACGTCCCAGCTGAAGAAAAGGGAGTCAATTACCCTTCCTCTGCCTTTTTGTTCTATTTGTGCCCTCAATGGATTAAATGATGCCCACTCACATTGCTCAGGGCCATCTTTACTTAGTCTACCGATTCAAATGCCAATCTCTTCCCTGGAAGCACCCTCACAGACACACTCAGAAATAATGTTTTACCAGCTATCTGGGTAACCCTTAGCCCAGTCAAGTGGACACATAAAATGAACCATCACACTCCACTAGACTCTTCACTCCATAGAAGAGCCTCCTTAGAATGTCACAAGGATCATGACATTGAATTACATTTTCTTTTTCTTTCTAGGTCTGATCATATTATTTGGCTCTTCAGTAAAAAAGTTCATATGTTCACAATGCTGTTCCTTGGTTTTCAAACTTTAACACTTAAATAGCCACAGAATAAACCTGGAAATTATGAAACATTATTAGATCATGAGGAGTTAGTGCGAGAGAGGTAGAAAAAAGAGGGCTTCACTGCTACCCTCACCTTTCACAGTGGGGAGTTAATGAATGCTGTGTAAAGTGAATAAATCACGGCAGATTTTTAGGTAGATTATTGAAAGTAATAGTAGTAATCACTAAAACAATTAAAAAGAGCAATATAAATAATAAAATTGGGTGGTGACATGGAGAGGCAAGAGGTATTGCGAGGGTGCTGAATTCCTAATCCTCCATAAAGGGGAGTCAAAACTTACTATCTAAAGATAAGCCAAGGCCAGGCGTGGTGGCTCATGCCTGTAATCCCAGCACTTTGGGAGGCCGAGGCGGGAGATTGCCTAAGGTCAGGAGTTCGACACCAGCCTGACCAACAAGGTGAAACTCTGTCTCTACTAAAAATACAAAAATTAGCCAGGTGTGGTGGTGCATGCCTGTAATCCCAGCTACTCAGGAGGCTGAGACAGGAGAATCACTTGAACCCGGGAAGCGGAGGCTGCAATGAGGCGAAATCGCACCATTCCACTCCAGCCTGGGTGACAAGAGCGAAAGTCTGTCTCAAAAAATAAAATAAAAATAAAAGATAAGCCAAGAAAATAAAAGCTTTTTTAAAAAAAATTATAATAGGAATTAGCACAAGAAATAAAAACAGAAACTTTCAACAGAGGTTTCTTCTGGGGAGTGGTACTGGGTTTGGAAGAGAATGAGAGGAGATGTTTACTTTTTCCTCAGATCCACCTGTGCTCTTGGAATATTTTTAACCAGGTTCATGGATGACATTTATAGTTAAAAAGTAAGTATAATAATGCAAATAAACATAGCACTGTAAAACATGAAGCAAGTGGCCTGTGAGATTCCCAAGTCTCCTGCCATAGGATCTGTTCCAGGACCCTCTCTGGAGGGCACAGACAATGATGTCTAGAGGCAACACATGAGAATAGTGAGCAGATGTGGATTTCTGTCCTCTGTGGAGCTGGGGATGCAGGGAGGCGGGGCAGCCTCCAGAAGAGCTGTGGGGAATGAGAGCCTTTGTCACACAGTGGAAGGCTGCTAGGAGGCCAGAGGACACAGATAAGGGAGTTAGAATTAGGACCAGGTGGTGGGACCTTTAGAAAGACTTTGGTTTTTTGTAAAGAGCACAGTGACAGAGTGGGTGGCCTCGGGATATAGTGAGTTCCCCATCACTGGAAGTATTCTAGACCAGTATTTAAGGAGGGTGCATAGAGAGGCAGCACAAAAAGAGAACATGAAATTTGGAATCAAATGGGTATAGAATCTGATCCTTGACAATGCTTTGTAGGGGCAGCGTGACATTGAACAAGGCAAATGCAGTAAGGTCTCTGAGTTACAGTGTCCTCATCTGAAAACAGGATGGATAACTGCTAGCTTATAACGTTACTCCAGAGGCTTAAGTGAACCATTCCATGAAAAAATCAGCCAGTAAAGTACTTGGCACTTAGGAAGTGTTGCATAGAGGGTGGATGTCATTATGGAAGCTCGGCTGGGGTGTGAGAAGCAATAGGCCAGATCACCTGTAGGGTCTCTCCATCCTGACTTTTCTATGTCTTTGGAAGCAGAGGTCAGGCCTGGGCACTGAGCTCTGAGGACTTGTTTAAAAGCTCGAGACTCTGAATGCTGAGCCCTTCTTCCATTTCTGCTATGGGGACCACAAGGCTAGAACTAGGGTGGCCTCTTTCCCTTTTTGCCAACTGGAGCCTGAGGAGGTAGGAGACTTAGGAAGTTCTGGATCACACTGTGAGTCAGGAGAAGGGGCCCATCTGCTGGGAAGATGCTAACAGGATCTGGGGCACCTCTTCAAGGAAGGTAGGAGGCTTGGAAAATAACTGTGACTTGCAACCTTTGAAGACCTTGCGCAAAAGCTGCCCCGCAGGTAGGAGACCAGTGCACGACCTTGTCTTCCCATACCTCCACCCCTGGATGGGCAGGCTTCCATTGCAGGCTGTGCTGTTCCTACCCAGCAGACAGTGTGGAGGGAACTCAGGGTGAGACGGCTCATTCTCAGCTGCAGGCATCATGGCACGGACCTGATGGATTCTCCAGACCAGACATCGGGCAGGCACCAGCCTCTTCCAGGGCCATGACCGTGAGCCATTTATAAAGTCAGCTTCCGCATAAGCATGCCCCTGTTCCTGCAAGGACATGACCTGCCTCAGAGCCAGAAACCTGCACCCCACACCCTTAGCCCCATAGAAAACATCACATCAGAAAAGAAGATGAAATTTGTTTTCCTCCTAAAACATTTGACTGGGAGTATCCATGCTCCAAAAAAGCTGTTTGTTTCAGACAGTGAAGTGATGGAGTCCTTGTCAAGGCATGACCCTTAGTGCCAGGACATGAGATGTTCAGCCAGGGCCCACCCCATCCTCAGAAACCCTGGTCTGGTCGCATCCTGTGTGGGTAGGCCCTGGGCACATCCCCACAAGAGGCTGAAGGAGACCCAGGGAGCATGACTGTCCTCTTCCAGCCCTGGGAAAGGAAAGCACCCCCTCACCTGCCGCCCCTCTCTGGGAGCCGGAGGTGGTTCAGCAGACATTGGGTGACACTGACTGCTTCAGGGAAGAGTGGAATGTAGACGTCAAGATGTGAAGAAGGTGAGGGGCTTCCTGGTGGCCTTTTCCTCGCGCTTTTTCTTGAAATGCTCTACATTTACAGAAGGTCAGACGCACTCGACATTCACATGTTCACCGCGCATGACTGAGCTAAATGGAATTTGGGGACTAACGCTCGAGGGCTTTTGCCATGGCTCCTTCTCACAAGGGCGGCATGAAGTGCCGCCCACGTGGCTTCCAACATCTCCAGCCTGCTCCTTCTCCAAGTCAAGCCCAATGGGATGGCCATGCCCAGGTGGTGGTGGTGGTGTGTGTGCACATCTTATGACCCTCACCAGATTGGGGGAAGGTCCAGGAGGGTGAAGATCTTGTCTCATCACTGGATGCCCTCCCCAATCCCCACATGAACTAAGCCAGCAGCTGGCAGGAGTTCACTAAGTTAGGGTTAAGAATTAACAAATGCGTGGACATCTTTTCAAAGCCCTGCAGAGCCGGGGGCTGGGGAAGTCCAGAGGCTTTTGGATGGCAGGCACAGAGGCAGTCCTCCCCATGCTGACACTTCTATGTTCTTTCTCTTTTCTCTCCTCTCGTCATTTTCCTAAAAATTAATAAGAACTGGTATAATGTATAGAAACAACATTGCTAAGGGCTTTCTGCTTCTCATCTCTTTTAATCCTTGCAGAGCCCTCTCAGGTAAATTCATCTATAAAATTATAGATGAGGAGGCTGGGCATGGTGGCTAACACCTGTAATCCCAGCACTTTGGAAGGCCGAGGCATGTGGATGTCCTGAGGTCAGGAGTTCAAGACCAGCCTGCCCAACGTGGTGAAACCCCATCATCTCTACTAAAAATACAAAAACTAGCCAGGTGTGGTGGTGGGTGCCTGTAATCCCAGCTACTCTGGAGGCTGAGGCAGAAGAATTGCTTGAACCTGGGAGGCGGAAGTTGCAGTGAGCCAAGATTGTGCCACTGCACTCCAGCCTGGGTGACAAGAGCGAAACTCCATCTCAAAAAGAAAAAAATATATAGATGAGGAAACTGAGGCTTAGTGTTTAATTTGACTGAGGCTGTTCCAGCTAGCACCTGGAGGCACTGGGATTTGAACCACCTCTGTCTGAACCAACAGCTCTCCCTTCCTTCTTGCCCTTGCCTTTGCTGGTCATTCTCTCATCTCCTCTGCCCATTTGGCCTTGCTCACTGCTGCTCACAGGGCTCAGGGCTGACCTGAAGGCTGGTCCTGAGTCACTCGTGGGCATTTCTCTTCATGGGGCAAGAGGATCATTTTCTAAAGCTGTCCTCTGGTCTCGTTCTCTCCCAGGGGTCATGATACTCACTGGCTTTTGCCCTCAGCCGAATTATCCGGGGACTGTGGACGCTGGCAGTGAATTGTGTCTGGCGGAAAGTACTCAGGCTCTTGAATCCAACAGGCTGGGTGCAAATCTCAATTCTTTCATTTCTTAGCTTTGGCAAGTCAACTGCCCTCTCTGGACTTCAGTTTCTCATCAGAAATGAGTTACTGTAAAGGTTCGATGCAATAACTTGCTAAAGCACTCAGCGCAAGGCCTGGTAGGTGGGAGAGGCTCGCTCATGAGAGCTAGAAAACAGCCTGCCTGTGTTTCTGAGGAACTCCTGGGAGCCTGCATCCCTTGACTAGTCAGTTGAGTTATTAATCATTTTCTAGGCTTTTCATTAGTTTGCTGAGTTTCACCTGTGTTATATGCCTCTTGAAGCTAAAATATTAATAGACTTTAAGGGTAGACTAAAGCATAGGATAAGTTAGAATTTTTTGTTGTTTATTTTTTTATTTTTTGAGACGGAGCCCTGCTCTGTCGCCCAAGCTGGAGTGCAATGGCACGATCTCAGCTCACTGCAACCTCCGCCTCCCGGGTTCAAGTGATTCTCCTGCCTTAGCCTCCTAGTAGCTGGGACTACAGGCACCTGCCATCACACCTGGCTAATTTTTGTAGTTTTAGTAGAGGCAGGGTTTCACCATATTGGCCAGGCTTGTCTCGAACTCCTGACCTCAGGTGATCCATCCGCCTCGACCTCCCAAAGTGCTGGGATTACAAGTGTGAGCCACCGTGCCCAGCCTTTTTAGTTTCTTAAAAAAAAAAAAAAAAAAATTCTCATTTTTGATACTTTTCAAAATACAGATCAAGTAAACTTAGTTTTTACATTTTCTAAAAAATATACATTTTCTAAAATACATACATTTTCTAAAATACACACACACCCATTCATAGCTTCTAAACAACTGCAGGCGTGCGAAAACGTCCCGTGCTCTGGACCCAACTCCAGAGCGGTGGCGAATGGCACAGGCTCTGGAGTCAAACAGCAAGTTTAAATATTGGCTCTATGCTTAATGACCATGTGATGCTGGCAATGATACTGAACAGCCCTGAGCCTCAGTTTCCTCATCTATAAGGTGTGTCTAGCAACAGAACAGTTCATGGAGTCACTGAGAGGGTCTGACAGGAAGCAGAGCCCTGACCATGGAGCCCGGCACCCAGTGAGTGGCAGCCAGCGTCCTGGGGCTGCGTGTGGGACTGCGTGGAGGGACCTGGAGAGATCTTTAAAATCTTTTTCTGTCATCGTTTAAGGTGACCCTGCTCCCCTGCACCGCCCCCCTCTCACCGTCTAGATGTGGTTTTCAAAATGCCTCGGTAAAGGCATTCAGAAAAATAATTACTAAAGGGCAGACGTATTTAACAAATTAACTTTCCTATTGTCATTCAAGGCACTGGCCCCTCAAAAGTGGGGTGAGGTGCTGAGGGTTGAGCTGCAACAGCTGTGAACCCTTATGGGATAAAGCTTATGACTTCCGTCAACTGCAAAGACAGGGTTTACAGCGTTCCTCTGAGTAAACAGGAGAGTGATTTAACTTCAGGGCAGTTAGCTTGGCATCCGCTTTTTGGGATGCCTCTATTTGTTTGTTTGTTTGTTTGTTTGTTTTGAAATGGAGTCTCACTCTGTTGCCCAGGCTGGAGTGCAGTGGCGTGATCTTGGCTCACTGCAACCTCCGCCTCACGGGTTCAAGAAACTCCCTTGCCTCAGCCTCCTGAGTAGCTGGGATTACAGATGCCTGCCACCACGCTCAGCTAATTTTTTGTATTTTTAGTAGAGACAGGGTTGGTCAGGCTGGTCTTGAACTCCCGACCTCGTGATTTGCCCACGTTGGCCTCCCAAAGTGCTGAGATTACAGGGGTGAGCCACCGCACCTGGCCAGGATGTCTCTATTTTATGAAGGATCTGCCCTACTGTAAAAGAGGGCAAAGAAAAGCAAATGCTAAACACAGGTCAAGTGCCCTCCCAGAATGAACTGCTGGGTTTCCACACTTGGCCCACCCTATTCTCCTTACACCCTGGTGGGCTCCCCATGCACGTGCTAAAACGACACATTCAGGCTCACAGTAACGAGAAGTGAGGGTGGACTCACTGAGCAGGTTCTGTATACGCAGCCCAGGCCTACACAGGGATGAGCTAACCTGCCACTGACCCATTTGGACTTGAGTTGGCTTGAGGCCATGAGAAGAGGGAGACTGGTCAAGACCTGGATTCTGGCTCTGCTATCTGGCTCGCCATGGGAGCCCTGGCGAGTCCCAGTATTCCTTTAACTCACTGTTTTGCGAAAAGGTAGATTCTGAGCACAGCTACGGCCCAGGCACTGTGATAAGCCACAGGGCCAGAGAAATGAAAAAAATCCCACCATGGGCCACACACGGCTGTAGGCCCATCTTCATCCCTGTCCGGCCGTGGTGGTGACAGCAGTTCAACCATGCATGGGAGCAGCTAGATTCCTTCTCCCTGGGAGGGAGTCAAAAGTGGTTCCAAAGAGGAGGTGGGGAGGCTTGCCAAGATGGGGCCCATGTGTCCTGACTCCCAGTGAGCAGCGTTTCCCAGCACCCCACTGCTCTCCCTCTCTCTGTTTCCCCAGGTTGGGGCTGGCGGCCCTCCACTACTTTCTGTTCCTTCTTCAAGGCTGACTCTTGCCTTGGACAGACTGAGCTGCCGACTGGCCCCTTCTCTCCACTCTGGCTAAAAGATGACTGAAGCCCCTCTGGGGATCTGCAAAGCCTGCCAGACGGAGGGCCTGGAGTTAAGGTCAGCACACCCGAGGAAGGCGTGTGGTCTTGGTCAACCAGATGCAGGCTCAATCGGCTGTGAGAGGAGCCAGCTGGAGCACCTGGGGCCCAGGAGAGGAATGGCGGCTGTGGTAAAGGGAGCAGCTTGCTGTCTTCCATGCAGACCTGGCCTATCAGGAGGGTCAGGTGAGGCTCTCCGCATCACCCAGTGGTAGGGACAATGACATGCCGGGTTGTTTCCAGGTGATGACAGGCAGAAGACTGGGCCATCTGAGGAAGGCTGAGGATCCTTGGGGGTTGGAATGACGGAGAAATGGCAGAAGAGGCCTGGAAGGACATCCTGGGAAGAGCAAGCTGCTCTGTGCTCCGAGGCCCTGTTCGTCTGAGCTGGGACGGGCAGGCAGAGGTACAAAGATGCAGAACACAAGGCGTGATGAAGTACTTTACTTTCCCCAGGGTTGCTGATGACGTCTATTCTCCTTTGGGAGGTGGCGAGCGATCTGTTCCTGGAAGTGCTTGAGCAGAAGACAGAGCCTTTTGTCAAGGACGTGGCAGAAGAGATTCGAACATAGATTCAAACATTCTTAGGTAGCGATTGGACCAAGCGCCCTCGACTGCCTCTTTTTAGCTTAAGATTCTCTGATTTTATGTTAAAACAGACTTCATGAAAATAGGGAGGACTCTTGAAAGTGAGACCCTCTAATTCCCTCCCTTTCTCTGGGGGGGTGACTGTGTTTAAGGCTTCCTCTTCCCACCAAACGGGTCTTTTCCTCTCCCCTTACTCCCTCCTTTAGTCCCCCCTGCCAAGGCCGGATGAGCCTAGAAGCCAGTGCGGCCCAGGACTCACTTTTGCCCGTTCCAAAGCCCTTGTCAGCTGGAGCCAGGCAATGGTGCAGCCTCTGGGCAAGTGTCTCAAACTTGGGGGCACAAACTCCGTGTTCAACCTGTTTCACTGCAGCAAGCAATGGTTCTTCTGGCACCACACACCTTTGAAACTCTCCTTGTTTTGAGATATTCCCATATTCAATTTCCTTTCTTATCTCAAAAACTAAAAACAGCAAAGTTTATTCATTGCCCATCCCAACATTTTTAATTTCAATACAATTTTTTTCTAAGAGATGGGGGTCTCACTATGTTGCCTAGGCTGGCCTCGAACCTCTAGGCTCAAGTGATCCTCCTACCTCAGCCTCCAGAGTATCTGGGACTACAGGCACATGCTACTGCACCTGGCTTTTAAATTTTCTACCTAGTTTTTTTCCTTTTTAATTTCAGTTGGAACATTCAGCACCAGTCCCCGTTCTGCCTTACAATGCCCTGCGAATTAGCACACATCTCTTTTATTGATTCAGTAATTGGCATTTCCCAATAAAGCAGAGGCTTGTATGGAAAGATGGAGTCAAGATTCTTTTTTTTCTGAGATGGAGTCTTACTCTGTCGCCCAGGCTGGAGTGCAATGGCGCAACCTCAGCTCACTGGAACCTCCGCCTCCTGGGTTCAAGCAATTCTCCTGCCTCAGCCTCCCAAATAGCTGGGATTACAGGCGTGTGCCACCACGCCCGGCTAATTTTTTTGTATTTTTAGTAGAGATGGGGTTTCACCATGTTAGCCAGGATGGTCTCGATCTCCTGACCTTGTGATCCGCCTGCCTCAGCCTCCCAAAGTGCTGGGATTACAGGCGTGAGCCACCGCGCCCGGCCAATGGAGTCAAGATTCTTAAGCCCCAAGAAAGCAATAAAAATAGGGTTTGGGCAGGCCAAGAAAGGAGACTCAGTCCCAGGATTCTGTAAAATTAATCACTTCCATCCAGGCTTCGGAAGTCGGTTTTTGTTGTTGTTGTTGTTTGTTTTTTGTTTTTGTTTCTGTTTTTGTTTTTTGAGATGGAGTCTCACTTTGTTGCCCAGGCTGGAGTGCAGTGGCACAATCTCGGCTCACTGCAACCTCCGCCTCCCAGGTTCATGCCATTCTCCTGCCTCAGCTTCCCAAGTAGCTGGGACTACAGGTGCCCACCCCGACGCCCGGCTAATTTTTTGTATTTTTAGTGGAGACGGGGTTTCACCATGTTAGCCAGGATGGTCTTGAGCTCCTGACCTCGTGATCTGCCCGCCTCGGCCTCCCAAAGTGCTGGAATTACAGGCGTCAGCCACCTCGCCCGCTCCTGAAGTAGGTTTAACGCAGTATCTGAGAGGGAGATGGGCACAGTTGGGGGACGCATCTGCAACCCAGACCTTTTTTATTAGCAACAAACTGCCACCAGGGGCCCCAAGAATGTTGTTGTTAAAATAATGAGGTCTGTAGAAAAAGGCCTGGGAGTGGCTGGTGGAAGTCAGAGCTGATAACTAACGGGGTGAGGCCTCAGAGAGAGGGAGTATGCACCAGCCCTGAGCAGAGCCCCAGAACCATTCCTGGGGTGGGGGTGGGGATGTAATCAGGAGAGTTGGGGCTTCATATCTGACTCTAGAACCGGGGCTGAAAACCATGGGCTTTGGCTACTTTGACCCATGGTGCTTCCCCAGCCACGCTGACCACTCTGCTACCACCTTATTTTAGGACGTTACCCTTTCTCCTCTAGACTGACAGCACCCTCTGTGATGGTTAATACGACTCCAAGTTCTTCAGCTTTGGGACGCGGACTGGCTCTCTTTGCTCCTCAGCTTGCAGATGGCCTATGGTGGGACCCTGTGATCATGTGAGTTAATACTTAATAAACTCTCCTTTACATATCTATTGATCCTATTAGTTCTGTCCCTCGAAAGAACCCTGACTAATACACCCTTCTAACTGGGCTCCTTGCCCCAGACTTCTTTGCAACACTCCAACTCCCCAATCACTAACCACACTCATCTGGTCTGAGCATTCCCAGACATCTATTCTTCCAATGTGTCCCATCTTCTTCCAGAAAACTCAGGAAATGTTCTTTCAATGAATGAATGAACAAATGAACAAACAAAGAAGGTGGCAAGACCATCAAAGCACATAAAAGTGAGGGACTTGGGCCTCAGGCTTTAGGGAGCCATGAGGTCCTGTAAAGCCTGTAAGGACAAGGTCATAGGTCTTCGAAGCGTGGGCTGGAGGGAGAGGAGGCGGGACATTGCTCCTGGGTGCCTGTCCCTTCCCATGGGATGAGAGGCAGAGCGCAGCCTCCGGCCTCTGGCACATCTGGTGTGTGATTCACAAGCTTCTTCCCTTGTGCAGCTCTCTGGGCTGTGCTGAGAATCATTTGGGACATCGCGTGTGATAGTGTTGTGAGAATCCAAGTCAAACAACCTTTGAGAGAGAGAAGAGAGAGAGAGAAAGAAAGAGAGAGAGAGAGGCTGAAGAGACTCCACCTGACACTCCACTTACACACACACTCACCTGGAGGCTGCACACTCCCACCAACCCTTGTGTGGCTTCTGTACGAGCAGGAAGCCTTTCTCAAACACACATGAGAGCTGGGGTCATCTGGGGTTGCTGATAACAAAGCAGACAGGATCTGCTTCTCTTCAGCAAATACCACAGGCCAACTTGCATAGAGCCCTCCTCTTTAGAGGGTCTGGGGTGGGGCTCAGCATCTGGATGGTGGCTGAATCCAGGCTGGGATGTTTTGCCAGGAGAGGCCAAGCAAGTGTCAGAGAAAAGGAAAGGCTGGGCCGTCTCACGCAGCTAGGGCCTTTCTGGGTCTTCCCCCAAAGCCCACTGAGGTCTTCTGGATAACATGCTTATTCCAGTGTCTACAGGCGACAGGATCCAGGCCGAGAGCCCCCAGAGCCAAGACAGAAGAGCCAAGGGCTTCTTGGACAGCTTTTCCTTGTTTGCGGCGAACCTATTTCTATGTCATTATCATATCATGTAAGCATAATAGTTTGTTCATCAAGATTTCCAAGGACTAACAAATACAGAACGTATCAAAAACTAGTAATCCAAAGTACACTGATTAATTATGTATACAGTTGCTATAAAATCAGTAAACATTACATATGAAAGTTAAGTGATGGTTTAGAATAATAATTAGGCTAGAAATGCAAAACTGTATTACACGCATACTCAATGTTTGTTAAACAAAGAAAATAACTCACAAGTGTTTTCGGTGGGTGGAAATGAAAGCCAAGGAAGAAGAGCAAATTTCACAGAATGGAAACTGGTTGGTGTCCAGGTGGAGCGCACACAGCAGCACTCCACCCTATTCTCAGCACGACAGTTGGGGTTGGTGTCTGGGCAGCAGGGAGAGGAACACAGGCAGGAGAACCCAGAGGACACCCAGGGGACACAGGGGTCCCGCAAACAGCTCACCAGCAACTGAAGCAATAGGGAGAGGTGGAAGTTCTTGAAGTGAGGAAGGAAAGTCGAATTTAGCAGGAGGAGGTAATAATGGCTCATCTTGATTGAGTGTTCACTACTGGCTCTGCTAACTGTTTTCTCTTTTCTTTCTTTCTTTTTCTTTTTTTCTTTCTTTCTTTCTTTCTTTGTTTCCTTCCTTCTCTCTCTTTCCTTCTTTCCTTCCTTCTCTCTTTCTCTCTTTCTTTCCTTCCTTCCTTCCTCCCTCCCTCCCTTCCTTCTCTCTTTCTCTCTTTCTTTCCTTCCTTCTCTCTTTCTTTCCTTCCTTCCTTCTTTCCTTCCTTCCTTCCTCCCTCCCTTCCGTCTTTCTCTCTTTCTTTTTTTTTTTTTTGACAGAGTCTTGCTCTGTCGCCCAGGCTGGAGTGCAGTGGTGTAATCTTGTCTCACTGCAACCTCCGCCTCCTGGGTTCAAGCAATTCTCCTGCCTCTGCCTCCTCGGTAGCTGGGATTACAGGTGCGTGCCACCACGCCCAGCTAATTTTTGCATTTTTAGTAATGTTGGTCAGGATGGTCTTGATCTCCTGACCTTGTGGTCCACCTGCCTCAGCCTCCCACAGTGCTGGGATTCAGGCGTGAGCCACTGCGCCCGGCCTGCTAAGTGTTTTCTATGCATGATTTTGTTTCATCACATACAACCCTTTGTGGGGAGTGATGTTATTATTATCACCACATCTATCTATAGATGGAGAATCTGATGCTCAGAGAACTGAAATAACTTCCCCAAGCCACAGGCAGCTGCCCAGTCGTCAGCAGAGTTTCTGGACCTGACCGCCTAATGCCAAAGCCCAGGTGACTAACCGCCATGCGACACTGCCTCTATGAGGCACCAGGCCGGCATCAAAGCCCGGACATCTCCCACAGCCTCGGTCCGGATTATGTCCTCTAGCAGGGTGTTTATTTCTGCAGGGGGTGGGGAGGCAAACGTGTGCAATGCGGGTTTATTTTTCTAATTGTGCTAAAATAGTAAAGATTTCCGTTTCTGGAAAGCACACTTGACTAGAATTGTTTGAGGAAGGTGGACTCTTGACCCCTGCAGCCAGAACCCTGGGGTGGATCTCAATTCCAGGCTGAGCACCTGGGCGGGACGGCTCTCCACAGAACCAGCCTTGGAAGCCAAGTCAATCAAGTGGCAGCAGGCTTCTGCAGACACGAGGAACTCACCATCACACACGCATTTCACAATCTCAAAAATTATCTTTTAAGATTTTTAGATATTTTTCTCTTGACACACAAGGATGCCTGTCTGGAACTGGGAACAACGTAGACTCAGAGCAATTCCTCCACAGCTAGCAGGAAGGAAGGCTGCTGTTCTTTCTTTTCTTTTCTTTTCTTTTTTTTTAGATGGAGTCTTGCTCTGTCGCCAGGCTGGAGTGCAGTGGCATGATCTCGGCTCACTGCAACCTCCGCCTCCCGGGTTTAAGTGATTCTCCTGCCTCAGCCTCCCGAGTAGCCGGGACTACTGGCGTCCACCACCACGCCTGGCTAATTTTTGTATTTTTAGTAAAGACAGGGTTTCACCGTGTTGGCCAGGATGGTTTTGATCTCTAGACTTCGTGATCCGCCCGCCTCGGCCTCCCAAAGTGCTGGGATTACAGGCATGAGCCACTGTGCGCGGCCTGTACCTTTTTTTAAAATTGTTACTTGGAGAATGTCATTAGGGAAGGTGCTTGCCAGATTTTCTCACTCAGTGTTTGAAAGTTTTTTCTTAAGCCCATACAACTCCAATCATAACTTTTATTAAAATGCAAGCCAGGTGCCCATGTGTGCGGTTCCCTGCCCTGATACACAGCAGGCCTGGCTGAGTTCTGGTGAAGACGCCCAAAATTAACCTGTCTGTGTCAGTGGGGACTTGCCAACTGCCGTGACATTCAACCCTGAAGTCTCAGGGGCTTCATTCAGTGCACGCTGCTGCCTCAGACCCTGTCCAGGGCAGGTTGTGGGAGGGCGCTGCCGTGCACACCAACTCAGGACCCAGGCTCCTTCCCTGGCGTGGCCTCCCTGTCTTCCAGAGCCTCGGAGCCTCCTCCTGGATTTTCTGCAGCAGCGCGACAGGCAGGGAAGCAGCAACCGCGAAAGGTGTCACGGGCGGTTTGAAAGCGTCCAGGCTGGAAGTGGAGTATGTGGCCTACCTAGATGTGAAGGCTGAATTTTTTCCCCTTCAATTCACATGTTAAAAATCCTAACTCTCAGTACCTCAGAATGTGGCTGCATAGAGAGCAGAGCCATTTGAAGAGGGGGTTAAGTTAGAATGAGGCTGTTAGGGTGGGCCCTTATCCAGTCTCACTGGTGTCCTTATAAGAAGAGGAAATTTGGCACACAGAGTGGCTCAATGGACTTGCACACAGAAGGTAGTCATCTACAAGCCAAGGAGGGGGGTCTCAGAAGAAACCAAACCTGCTGACATCTTGATCTTGGACTTCCAGCCTCCACAGCTGTGAGGAAATAAATGCCTGTTGTTTAAGGGATGCAGTCTGCGACGTTTTGTTATGGCAGCCCTAGAAAACTGATGCACATGGTAGCAGGATGAACCCAGGGTAGAAGCCTTCCTTAGCAGTCTCTGCCACAGCCCATCATTGGCTCTCCTCCCTGGGGAGGATAAGCAAAGTCCCATCCAGTCCCTGCATCTAGCTCCAAATTTAGGAACTTCGGGTTGTTGGGATGGTCAAAGCCCTTTAAACCCAGTCTCCTGGCTTCGTTGGCAACACAGTTCTCTCAACAACTTAGGAGGCTTCTAATCTATTTGTGTCCCATCAATTCTCACAGCTCTGGAGGCTGGAAGTCCAAGATCAAGGTCTCAGCAGGTTTGGTTTCTTTTTTGTTATTGTTGTTGTTTTTGAGACAGAGTTTCGCTGTGGTTGCCCAGGCTGGAGTGCAATAGTGCAATCTCAGCTCACTGCAACCCCCGCCTCCCAGGTTCAAGTGATTCTCCTGTCTCAGCCCCCCGAGTAGCTGGGAATACAGGTGCCTGCCACCACACCCGGCTAATTTTTGTATTTTTAGTAGAGATGGGGTTTCACCATGTTGGCCAGGCTGGTCTCGAACTCCTGACCTCAGGTGATCTGCCCAACTCAGCCTCCCAAGGTGCTGGGATTACAGGTGTGAGCCACCGTGTCCAGCCTGTTTTGGTTTCTTCTGAGATCCCCCTCCTTGGCCTGTAGATGGCTGCCTCTGTGTGCAAGTTCATTGAGCCACTCTGTGTGCCAAATTTCCTCTTCTTATAAGGATACCAGTCAGATTGAATAACATGCCATTAATTATACCCCCATTTTTTTTTCCGAGTCATAATTCTCAATGCTGCCTTCTTTCTGTTTGCTTCCTCATGCCATTCTTTCTTAACATAATGATGACTATGTTGAGGCTATCAGGCTTGGGTAGAAAGGTACAATCCATGAGTTGATGTTTGCCTCAGAGGTGATTCACTGTGTTTAGCTGAGAAGAAAGATTCATTGGGTCTTCCTTGTTCAAAACCTTTTAAAATTCAGACACTGAACAGTGTCTGAGAGAGAAACTTTCATTGTACTAAACACAGGGGATTGTTTGTTACAATAGTTAGCAGATCTCCACCAATATAGAGATTAATTTTATCTGGGGAGGTAGAAAAATAAAGCCCAAAGAGGAAAGAGTTTTCTAGAAGAGGTCATTTTTTTCCCCATTGCTGCATGTCCCGAATTTCTGATTCTCTCCATTCTATTTCATTTCTTCTTGTGAATTGAGCAGTTCTTTTCTGAGCTCATTGTTTTTCTTGTAATATCTTGCTGAATGCAGCCAACAGCAAGCAAAACATAGCATAATATTCTTGTTTACTCATTTTCTTCCTCCTCTCCTAGAGCATGTGTTTTTTACTTCCAGGTTATAACAGGCAATAGTTTTTACCAAATGTTTTGTGTGAGTATAACATGGATCTCCAGTTACCTAACCCACTACATCTCTTTCCTTTTTGCTCAGCCTTCATATTTCAGTTTTTGTCATGGAAGTGCCCCACTTCAAGAAATGAATTATTATATTAGTCAAAAAATACTAATTGCTGAAACGAACAGCTGCCAAATCTCAGTGGAACATAACAATTAATACAAAATAAACATTTTGTCCTCCTCATGTCACAGTGCAATGTTGATTGACTCGAGTGGAAGTGACAGAAGTGAGAGCTCTGCTCCATGTTGTCACTCAGGGATCCAGGCTTCTTCCATTGTGTGGCTTGGGTAGGGCACTGAACCTTTTCGCTGGATTCAGATAACTGGTTGGCAGGTGAGGAAAAACAGATCATGAAGAAGCTTGTGGAAGTTCTTAGGAAAAGCCTGCAAGGGTGTGTCCATTAACAAGAACTATTCACGCAGCCCCACTAGATGTAAGAGCTCTTGGAAAGTCAGTCTACTAGTATCCCAACAAGAAAAGGAGACACAGACATTGGTGTACAAGAGCATCCTCTGAATATCCCCTCCTTCCTCCGTGCTATGGATGCTATGGACACAGTGGTGCATCTCCCAATTCTCCCTTTAATGAAGCACTTATTGCCCCAGCTGTAGGCAGGGCTCTCTGTTGACAGCCTTCAACTGTCAGCCCCTTCAGGAATCATCTTAGCTGCAAAGAGCTACCTTGCCCAAGGCTGCATCATCCTTCCTGGAATGGCCCTCATCCAATGACTGATCAAGGTGGGAGTATAAATGTCTAGTCATTTTGACCCCAAACAGGACAAGTCTGATATGGAATATTTTAGTTCCAGGCCCTTGTAGGATTGGCCAATTCTGTTGTTGGGTTTGCTTTGCAGCTGGACTTTCCTCTCTGCCCAATCTGGCTTTCCCCTCCTCTCCAAAGATATTCCCAAGAGCACTGCCTAAGAAACATTCTACAGGCCGGGTGTGGTGGCTCATGCTTATAATCCCAGCACTTTGGAAGGCCAAGGCAGGAGAATTACTTAAGCCCAGAAGTTCAAGACCAACCTGGGCAACATAGTGAGGCCTTGTCTCTACCAAAAGAAATTAATAATAATTTTAAAAGAAATTTTAAAAAGAGAAACATCCTGTGCACTAAACCCCAATCTCAGAGCCCATTTCCTTGGAGAGCCTAACCTGCAACAATGGGTAAATACTATAAGCCCTATCATGGGTAAATACTATAAGCCCTATCAGGGTTCTGTTCTATTATTGAACTTTTCTGCTGTTCTCTGCTGTGGTCCAACACCTGTAATGATGCCTGACACACAGTATGTACTTGCTAAAATACACTTTAAGGCCGGGCTTGGTGGTTCATGCCTGTAATCCTAGCACTTTGGGAGGCTGAGGTGGAAGGATCACTTGAGCTCAGGAGTTTGAGACCAACTTGGGCAACATAGACCTTATCTCTTTAAAAAAATAAAATAAAAAATTAAATTAAATACATTTTAAGATGAATGTCTATTTAATTGTACGTGTATACTTGTCATTCTCCTTTGCCACATTCTCCTCAAGGACAAAGTCTATGAAGTCATTTTCCCTGTCACTTGCTCCCAGCTTAGCACTGACAATCATTACTCAGAAAAGAAAGATGATTTTTTTTTCAGCAGAGGCAAATACACAAATAGTGTAAATAGTCAGGGAATGGAGGGAAAGATCTTCCTAGACCAGGTGCCAGTCTCTATAGAGGAAAGAAAGACTCAGGTAGAAAGCTGGCGGTGGGGGGTGTAAGAGTCTGGTGATTGTCTCTAGCTGATATTTGCTAGTGAGTGTTCTTTTTTCTTAGTGTATTTTTATTTGGGATGGATGATGGAAGTGATTGGGTGTAAGGCCAACTCAAGCCACCCCTGGCTGCGCCACCACCCCAGCTGAAAGCATTCAGGTCAGAAGCCTTCATGGGGTGTGAGGAGGCATTAATCTCCCCACACCCATTTCCTGAGCAGCTGCAGGGCCTGGCAGGAGGCCTGAGGATAGGACTCGGTGAGGAGAAGGGGCTCTGGCGGCCATGGGCTTGTTCCTGAAGATGCTTACAGGGAAACTGAGGAGACGACAGAAATGCATGATGAAAAATTAAGCGCCACTGGGACCGTAAATGAGACAAAACAAATAGAGTCGATGCAGGCGCTGTTATAGGCGCCCTCAGAGGCCAAGGAGCTCAGCAGAAGGATCTGGTCCGAATCGAAGCAATTTGTTATCCGTTCAGTTTTGAGCACCGTGGACACACAAATCGAGATGAGTGTCAAGAGAAAAAGGGGGATAAATAAAGGCTTTAGACAGAGTTAAAATAAATGGAAGAAGTGATTGATGAGAGAAGGACTGGGAAACCGACATATGAAAAAGTGGACGAATGAGAAATTCTAGAAAGTGGGAGAGGGAGGGAGGGAGCGAAGGAGACACTTTTCAGCAGGCCCCAAGTTGGGTCCTCGCCATCCTTTCAGACCAGCCCTGGGGTTCTCATATGCATTCCCCAGCGGGTGTTCGGGGTTCCAGAAGGTGAATGTATGGTCTGGTGCGGCTCCTCTAGCTCCAGGAGCTCTCCTGCCCCTCCCAACAGCCTCAGGCCCCCTCAGGGCAGGAGATGAGGCCCCGCACAGCCCTTCAGCACCTGCTGTCTGCTTTGAAAGGGGCTGCACGGAGCGCTGGGGCTGCTCAGAGATGCCTTCCCTCCTCTCTTCTCCTTGGTTCTTCGCTTCTGCTTCCTTCCTTCACTTTTCCTGCCTACCTTAACCCCACCCTGAAACCCTGATATGCCCACTGGGGAATCAAGGGGCTGCTGTTCATCATCTTAATAATTGTAATGATTGGAAACAGATCTTCCAGGCCCTGGCCCTCCCCCAGAGGTAAAAATTAAATGGTGGAATTATAAGGCAAAGTGTATAAGGAAGTTAGAAAAAAAAAAAAAAAGAAGCTCTATAAAGATAAAGACCAACAAAATGAGACCCATTAATGGGGTCAGAATTTTGTTCCCTGGTTGCTCTCAAAATAGTGGCACACTTAAATGAGAAATGTAAAATTAAATAGGTATGCATTTATTTCTTCAGATAGAAATGAGCACAAAGGCCTAAAATAAAGTGATCAGAGACCCTGAGTCATGTTAAAACTTAATTTAATGAGAGCTTGGTAAGTGCCTTTTCTGGTGGAGTGGAAAGAGGACTGAAGTTAGGTCAGGAAATCCCATTCCACTGAGGGAGGGTCACCTTGAACAGCCCATTCCCCTCCCCAGCTACAATTTCTCAGCCTTCCAAAAGAAAGGATTGGTTAACAAGTAATTTCTAGAGTTCTTCCAGTCTTGCTGTTCTGGCCCAGAATGAAGAAACAGGATAAAGAAATGATTCCAGCCGCCAGTGGGAATCAGCATGGGTATCATTGTGCCAAGGCTACCAATCCATCAGCACAAGGGCTGCACCCAAGCCAGGAGTGTGGACACACAGGGCTGGATGAACCAAAGGGAGGTGTAGAGATAGAAATACACATAAATAGCTGGGCACGGTGGCTCACGCCTGTAATCCCAGCGCTTGGGGAGGCCGAGGCGGGCGGATCATTTCAGGCCAGGAGTTTGAGACCAGCCTGGCCAACAAAACCCCGTCTCTACAAAATGGTGAAATCCCATCTCTACAAAAAAATTACAACAATTAACTGAAGATTAACTTGTAGGGGTAGGGGAATGCAGTTAATCTTCGGTTAATTGGCGTGGTGGTGTGCACCTGTAGCCCCAGCTGCTGGGAAGGCTGAGGCAGGAGAATAGCTTGAGCCTGGGAGGCTGCAGTGAGCCAAGATCATGCCACTGCACTCCAGCCTGGGTGACAGAGCGAGACTCCGTCCCCCAAAAAAGAAAAAAAGAAATATGCATAGACTAGAGGAGGAGTCTGCTCAGGCAGAGAACTCAGTTTCCCACTAAAATCTCTCCTCTGGACAGGAAGCAGGAATTAGGGCCCCAGTGCTAGGGTTCCCATGATTTCCAGTTTCAGGACCTCTCCCTTGTGAGTATAGTTCTGTTTTCAGCATCAATTTATAAAGAACCTACATACTTACAAAAAACTACATGAAGCTCTAACACTCAAATAAATTTGTATTAAAACAGCAGTTAGATTAATCTGAAAAATAGTAGTGTATGTGTAGCTAAGAAATATTTATTCAGGGCCAGGCACGGTGGCTCATGCTTGTAATCCCATCACTTTGGGAGGCTCAGGCAGGCGGATTACCTGAGGTCAGGAGTTCTAGACCAGCCTGGCCAACACGGTGAACCCACGTCTCTACTAAAAACACAAAAATTAGCCGGGCATGGTGGCGCATGCCTGTAATCCCAGCTACTCGGGAGGCTGAGGCAGGAGAATCACTTGAACCCGGGGGGGCGGAAGTTGCAGTGAGCTGAGATGGCGCCACTGTACTCCACTCCAGCCTGATGACAGAGCGAGACTCCGTCTCAAAAAAAAAAAAGAAAAAAAATCATCATGGGATGGTGAAGCTCCTCAGGGTTAGGAGGGGCAAAGTGTGGGAGCGGTGGTCTGGGAATTCTGATAGGGCTGTAGCTGTGGCAGAGTGTGGGAGAGTGTGGGAGAATGTGGGAGAGAGTGGGAGAGGATGGGAGAATGTGGGAGAGAGTGGGAGAATGTGGGAGAGTGTGGGAGAATGTGGGAGAGAGTGGGAGAGGATGGGAGAATGTGGGAGAGTGTGGGAGAGTGTGGGAGAGTGTGGGAGTGTGGGAGAGTGGGAGAGAGTGGGAGTGTGGGAGCGTGGGAGAGTGTGGGAGAGTGTGGGAGAGTGGGAGAGAGTGGGAGTGTGGGAGAGTGGGAGAGTGTGGGAGAGTGTGGGAGCGTGGGAGAGTGTGGGAGAGTGGGAGAGAGTGGGAGTGTGGGAGAGTGGGAGAGTGTGGGAGTGTGGGAGAGTGGGAGAGAGTGGGAGAGTGTGGGAGAGTGTGGGAGTGTGGGAGAGTGTGGGAGAGAGTGGGAGAGAGTGAAACAGTGTGGGAGAGTGTGGGAGAGTGGGAGAGAGTGGGAGACTGTGGGAGTGTAGGAGAGTGTGGGAGAGAGTGTGGGAGAGAGTGTGGGAGAGAGTGTGGGAGAGTGTGGGAGAGTGTGGGAGAGAGTGTGGGAGAGTGTGGGAGAGTGTGGGAGAGTGGGAGAGTGGGAGAGAGTGGGAGAGTGTGGGAGAGTGGGAGAGAGTGGGAGTGTGGGAGAGTGGGAGAGAGTGGGAGAGTGTGGGAGAGTGTGGGACAGTGTGGGAGAGTGTGGGAATGTGGGAGAGTGTGGGAGAGTGTGGGAGAGTGTGGGAGTGTGGGAGAGAGTGGGAGACTGTGGGGGTGTAGGAGAGTGTGGGAGAGAGTGAGAGTGTGGGAGAGTGGGAGAGTGTGGGAGAGTGGGAGAGAGTGGGAGAGTGTGGGAGAGTGTGGGATTGTGGGAGAGTGTGGGATCGTGGGAGAGAGTGGGAGAGTGTGGGAGAATGTCAGTGTGGGAGAGTGGGAGAGTGTAGGAGAGTGTGGGAGAGTGTGGGAGAGAGTGGGAGAGAGTGGGACAGTGTGGGAGAGTGTGGGAGTGTGGGAGAGAGTGGGAGACTGTGGGAGTGTAGGAGAGTGTGGGAGAGTGTGGGAGAGAGTGGGACAGTGTGGGAGAGTGTGGGAGAGCGTGGGAGAGTGTGGGAGGGGTGGTCTGGGAATTCTGATAGGGCTGTAGCTGTGGGAGAGCCACTGGGTAGAAGTCCTGTCTTTGGTAGGGGATGCAGTTAATCTTCAGTAACTCGAAGGAGGAAGCTGAGAGAATTACTTCCCTACTTTCGTCCTGCCACTGACCTCCTGCTGGTCCTACCCAACGGCTTGTGTGTTTTTTTCCCACACCAGTTCTGTAATTTTCCAATTCTCTGACACCAACTGAGTGTATAATAGTTCAATTCTTTTTTTTTTGAAATGGAGCCTCCTTTGTCACCCAGGCTGGAGTGCAGTGGTGCCATCTCGGCTCACTGCAACCTCCGCCTCCCAGGTTCAAGCAATTCTCCTGCCTCAGCTTCCTCAGTAGCTGGGACTACGATGTGCTCCACCACACCCAGCTAATTTTTGTATTTTTAGTAGAGACGGGATTTCACCATGTTGGCCAGCTGGTCTTAAACTCTTGACCTCAGTTGATCTGCCCGCCTCAGCCTCCCAAAGTGCTGGGATTACAGGCATGAGCCACTGCGCCCGGCCATAGTTCAATTCAATTCTGACAGTAATTCCCAGACCCCACGGGTGAAGGGGTCTGTCTCATAAGAGGGCCCCCACTTCAGATGCGTTCCAGGTTCCCAGGCTACCCACACTTCTGTCCCCCTTGGCTACAAATTCAGGGGTTTCTCACTTAGGTTTAATCATTTGCTGGAATGACTGCCAGAACTCAGGAAGATACTTCACTTACATTTACCAGCTCCTCAGGATGGAGAGAAGACAGGGACAGGCGAATGGGAGAGATGCCCTGGGCAGTGAGCTGGTGGAGGGAGGGGTGTGGCCCAGAGCTCCCAGGCCCTGGCTGGGCACATCACCTTCCCATCAGTGTGTTCACCAACCCAGAAGCTCCCCACGTTGTTGTTAATCTCTAACCCCTCTCCCCTCCCCAAAGGTCAGGGGATGGGGCTGAAGGTGCCGTCCTCTAATTACATGTTTGATCTTTTCTGGTGACTAGTCCCCATCCTAAAGCCATCTCGGAGCTCCACCCTGAATCAGCTCATTAGCATGAACTCAGGAATGGTTGAAAGGGGCTGTGTTGAGTAACAAAAGACACTCCTGTCATGCAGGAAATGCCGAGGGTTTTAGGAGCTCTGTGCCAGGAACTGAGGACAGAGACCTAATCTAGTTTTTATTATACCACATGGCTCAACCCAATGTAACTCCAAGACAGGTCAGCCAGGCTGACACAGTCCAAGGAATGGCCTCCCAAAAACCCAGGGCTGGGTGGAGAAGGGTGGAGAGGAGGCCTGGAGGGGAGTGAAGGACACCCCGCACACCCTGGCCACATGCACCTGCTGTCCAGGGGTTCCCAACACCTCATCTTCCCACAGACCAAGGAGGGAGCAAGAAATCCACTGCAGCCCAGACGGGCAAGAATTCGGAGGGCAGTGGCGCTCTGGCTCCCCTCAGGCTCCACCAGGGACACAGCTAGCTGAGGGTAGACTCTTGCCCCCTGCTCCCCATCCCGTTCTGGCTGAGGGATGAACGATGAGCCAGAGCTGTTTCCTTAGCCAAATGCCCATGGCCTTTTTCTCCACTGCTTCTCAGCATCAGCCCTGCAGCCCTCGCCTCTGGTTTCTGCCTGGCCAACTGCCATGGCTTCCTAACTGGTCCTCCTGGGTCCAGCCTCTCTCCAGCCAGCAATGGCCCCGCACAGCCCCCTAACAACACAGCTCCTAGCCTGCCATCCAAGGCTTGTCACCCCATGTCACCTCATTTCTCAGTGTATTCATTTCCCTAAGCTCCAGACATACCAAACTCCTGCCAGTCACCAGGGGCAGCCTGTGCTTCCTGGCCCCCAAGTTCCTGAGGTCTGCTCTTCCTGCCTTATCCCATCTCTACCTGCCAGAGTCAAGCTTCTCCTCATCCGCCAGCTCCTCCAGGACAGCTTTCTACACCCTCAATCTCAGCTCTTTGAAGGCTCTCAACTTTCCATCTGCATAACTCTAGCAGTGACCTTGTCCTATATGCTTTTTCTCGTGTGTTTTCCCAACACAAATTAATGGGGTTCTTCCTATGCCAGGCGCTGTGCCAGGCACTCAACAGAGAGTGGTGAGGGAAGTGGACCCTTGTCCTGCCCTCATGGAGCTTGCATCAGCCTAGCTGGGGAGACACGCATTAATGAAAGAATCATACAGGCGACTGTCAAATGCAAGAGGGACAGTGCTGCCAAGGAGTGGGATGTGCGGCCAACCGCCGACAGAACTGGGGATTTGCTTGAGTTGTGGAAGGCTGGTAAAACTTTTCCAAGGAAATCACAGTGAGCTGAAAGCTGGGGGAAGAGTAGGGAAAGTTAATTAGGTGAAAAGATGAGGGAGGGGTAATCCAGACAGAAGAGGCGGTGTGTGCAGAAGCCTTGTGTTGTATGTGCTGTGCTCCTGTCTTCCCCCTGAACTATAAATGGTGGCCTTTTTGTGGCCACATCTGCTTCTGGATATGTCTCATCTCAGCCCAGGGCATGGTTCTTATATGCACTCAACAAATCTTTAAGCTGAATTAAATGGATCGAACTGAATTCCCACTCCCAAGCAGGCTGCTGCAGACCCCAGAACACCCTCCCCTACACACCGAGTTTGAGCCCAGGGCCCAGGGCAGTTTCAGTGACTGCTGCTGTCTGAGCCACATTCAGCTTTCAAGTGGTGCCTGCAGCCTGAGCCCCTCTGAGCCAGCAGCGGGGAATGTCTGTGGGCTGCCAGCAATATTGGCCACGGGGGCTGCAGGCGAGGCCAGGAGCAGTGACCAGAGTGACCAGCACTATCTAGATGCTGCCCTTGCAAACAGTGACTGGAGGATGCCATGTGGAGAGAAACTGCTGACCCAACATCAGAGCAGCTTCTGCTTTGAGCAGATCCTCTGACCCCTGACGGGCAAGTGCCTCACCCCAGACCCTGGGGTCAGACACAGAGCACCAGAGTCCCAGAGACGCCAGGGAGGCACTCGAGATGGCCCGGCACTGCCGCAGATCAGAACCAGCACGGTAACAGTCATTTGAACCTGGGAGTTGACAAGGCCACTCTCTGCTAAAGAGGGCTGCGTAAGCCAATCTGTCAAGTGGGGCCTCATCTACAACTGCTTCTTGCAACTCCCTTGAGTGTGGGAGAAAGGGGAAAGTTGGGGCTGGGTCTTCCGGTTCTGGCCCTCTGGGGAGCCACCCGGCACAGCTTTCCCTAAAGCCTGTGGTGCCTGGGTCAGGTCGGAGGTGGGCAGGGCCCCTCGAGGACATTGGAGGGTTGTGGAGTGGGTACGTACACTGCGGGGTCCTGGAGGCCTGATGTCCTAGCACCCAGCAACACAGGCCTGTCACGGAGACAAAGGGACACATACTTGAACTCATCAGGATGCAACAGATGGCCTGCACTCCCCAATCCAGGGCCACCCCAAGCCTTCCAGCCTCTCCCTATTCCCTCCTAGAGAAGCCTGTGGTTAGCTTGGCATTTTAGGAGTTCAGCACCACTGCACACAAACCCCCTTCAGGCTCCTTCACTCCAGCCCTGCTGGACCGTGTCTTCCTACCCAGCATGTTCCTGCCACATTGCTCATGCCACCTGGAGTCTTTCTACTCCATCCCAGCAGATTCCAGCTCTGCCCAGCCCACAATCCTTCCACCGCCTCTACACGACCATCTGAGACTTCTGCAGTCAGAAGCAATGTGTACTCCTTCTCTGAGTGGCACATCTTACTCCCTAGGTTGTCTCATAGCTACTTGTGCACTTGTCTGATCAGCCCCTTTGGCCTTACTTCTGGGAACAGGAATCCTGTCCCCAACACTCATTCCCCCTCTCCCCTCCACCTCCCCTGCACCCAGCACCCTGTACCAGCATGGTTGCCCTGCCCACACTGAACACCAGTTGACCTTGGGGTAGTCACTGGGGGCTCAGCCCTGGGACTCCAGCTGGCCCAGTGAGCCCATCAGCATTCAGGGAGCCTGCATAAGACAGTTACAGAGGTGCTGTCCCTGTAGTCTCAAAGCCCTTTTCATCTCCCAGAGGAGGTAGAGATCTTCTTGCCCAGAGAAGAGCAGAGCTGAGATGATGCACAGTGTTTTCTGGGCTGTCAGCCCTCCTGGCTGTCATTATTAATCCCTAGAAAGGCTGTGCTTAGGTCATTATTCAGGAGAAAATGTGTAACCCAGACCAAGGCTGGTTCTTGGCAGAGGCAGCAGCCAGAGGAGCCAAGAACATTTGTCAAGAGGGGAAGCATCATAGAAAGCCTTGCCCTGCTGCTCCTCCCAGGGGACCAGTGGCTCTAAAATCCCCTTCAGCTTCTCTTGCCTCCTGCTTGCTCTGGAATGGCCCCATTCTGGGCAGATGCTGAGCCTCAAACCACCCTATGAGATCTGACGGGGGAGAGGAGAGCAGCCAGTCTGGACGATGGGTGGCCCACAGGAGGGTGAGGCAGGGTTGACCTTTGAGCCACACCTCCTTTGAGGGACAGGGCGCTTTTCACTTCCCACTTACAAAGCTACTCTTTTCCCTGCCACTGCCAGGCATCTGAGTGATGTGGGCACCATGATGGTGGCAGCTACTATTCCCATGTCTGCCATGCCCAGGTACTGCTCTAAGCACTGCGCATCTTAATACTCACAACATATTGTGAAATGGTTTCTGGTTTCATCCCCACTTCATAGTTAGAGAGTCGGAGGTACAGAGAGGTTAAGTAAGTCATCTAAGATCACACAGAGAGGAAGCAGGATTTAAATCCAGGACCCTCTATTCTAAAGGCGGTAGAGTTATTTATTCTGCTGTTTCTGGTGTTCAAAATTCCACTGCTATCAGCTGAGAAAATGCATGTGCAACCTTGACCACGTCACCTCGCCATCCTGGGCCTGCTGCCTTGTCAACAGAAAGGAGATGATCTTGGGAAATACTTGCAGTGAGAATTCATTTCTTTAAGGGCATTTTTCAAAGTGCTTGGAGGCCCTGGAGGACCGAGAGCCAGAAAACATCTGCATAGAAGCAGCGTGGGCATGAACGGGTGCTAGACCCATAGGTGCTGATATCTTCCCAAGGCCATGTCGACAAAGCGAAACTAGATGGTGGCGCCATTGCCCCAGCCAGCCTTGGTGCTGGCACTTTGATCAAGGAAGCCGTGTCTTGTTCTACCTGATGACATCACCTCTGGTAATGGGTCTTCCTGCTTGTCTACCAGAACTCTGTGTTCCATTCCTTAACAGAAACTAAGCAATAACATAAGGAAGTCCACATGTCATTAACATTCTGAGGAGATGGAGTCACTCTTGTGAATGAAACACCCAGTTCCAGGTAGTTTTTGCCTGACATCTCACTGTTTCATTATTTCACTCAGCTTCTCACCACCAATGCGGGCTGCTGGCTCTTTTCCCCAAGACCCCCATCTCAGGCCTTTAATTTCTTTTGGATTCCTGGGTGAGGAATTCCAGGGTGTACCAGCCACAGGTGGTAATTCATTTTTATTTTTATTATTTTTTTTTTGAGACAGAGTTTCACTCTTGTTGCCCAGGCTGGAGTGTAATAGCACAATCTCAGCTCACTGCAACCTTCACCTGCTGGGTTCAAGTGATTCTCCTGCCTCAGCCTCCCGAGTAGCTGGGATTACAGGCATGCGCCACCACATCCCTCTAATTTTGTATTTTTAGTAGAGACGGGGTTTCTCCATGTTGGTCAGACTGTTCTAGAACTCCTGACCTCAGGTGATCCACCTGCCTTGGCCTCCCAAAGTACTGGGATTACAGACATGAGCCACCGCGCCCGGCCAGTAATTCATTTTGGAAAGCATCTGACCTGGTCCTTTCCAGGGTGTACCAGCCACAGGCAGTGATTCACTCTGGAAAGCTTCTGACCTGGTCCTTTACTGTCCTCCTGCCTGCAAGACCCAGATTCGGCTTGGGTTTGGCCACGTTACATTTGCCTGGAAGGACAAACAGCCACAGGGTGACTGACTCACAGCTTTTCTAGGTGACCGGTTCTAACGACAAAGACTGGCTCTTGGGGAGTTTAGAGCATGTGAATTATGGGAAACTTGGGTTGGAAGCAGTTCCCCACACAATCTGTAGTTTGACCCTTGTTGATGTTTGAATCTTTTCTATTATATTCCCGGCAAGTGGTTGTCAAGCATTTCCTTGCATGCCTTCATTGATGGACAGCTCACTACATCCCCAGCCAGCCCAGTGCCTTCATTAATGGACAGCTCACTACATCCCCAGCCAGCCCAGATGGAAAGGGCAGTTCTTTGGCGTTTTCACAGAAATTCCCAACCACGGAAACCAGAAGTAGGGAGCTAGGAGCACCTGCTTAACTAATCCTGCCAGAGGTTCAAACATCTCCTTAGCCACCAGCTCTGAAGGGGCCCTTGGAGATGACCTGGCCCCACGGCCTGATTTGACAGAGATGGAAGCAACTTCTCTAGGCATAAGTTATCAGCGGCAGGTCTTCCTCTAATTGCACTGACAGTTGACACTGGTTGGGCCCCTGATTACCTTCCAGGAACTTTGATCACCGCTTCATGCTGTATGATCTCATGTAATTCAAACTGCTGTTGGACACTTGTAAGATGGTTATTATTCACATAACAGATGAGGTGATCAGAGTTTAAAGAAATAAAATAATTTGCCCAAAGTCACAGCAGCTCATTAACGGCAGAGCCAGGCCTTGAACCCAGGCCTGTCTGAATCCATGTTCTCAGCCATTCTTCTCATCTAAGCATGGTGCCTGGCTTCACAGAAAGTACAAGGGTTGAATTTTCTTTTGCGGAGGAAATTGATTGGGACTTATTATTAGGAATTTTAAGATTCATAGTATTCTCTGAGTCTGTGTACAAATCTGAGGTTAGGTCTATGCAAATAAGACAGTTTGGGGAAATATATAAGCAAATGATAGAAATTTGGTTTAGCTGCTTGTCTGCACATCTAGACACTTCCTCCCACACTGGTCTGCATGTGCAGTTACAGTCCGAAGGCCCAGAGGGTACCTGTTATTCTCGTCAGGACACTAATTTGTTTCATTTCCTGACTTGTATGATCTCCAGGTGAGATCATGAGAAGCTAGGGATGCCTAGTATTTAGTTTATAAGCGCAGAGCGCCAAAGAAGATTTTTTAAAAAATTGCAGTGGAAATTGCTCATTGCTGGAAAAGAAGTTAACACGATCTTATTTAAAACAATGAAAAGAACTTTTTAGCAATTGATTTTCCCTAAGGTGAAAACTTGTGTTAAGTCAAAGCTACAGTTTGAGATTTAGCTGTGAGAATTGCTCTATTACGGAGAGACAGCCTTTGGGTACTTAAATTTTTCAATGCTGACTTAATTAAGGTTTTAGAGCATCCCAAGGCACTCGTCAAAGTTCCTATGTCTCTCGTTCCCTCCTAGCAAAAGCAAGAGGGGAAGCTGGCTGAAATTTCTGTATTTCCACTTGGTTTCTCCAACAAAACCTGCTGGTTGAAGGTAAGATTTCTTATTAGTCTGGAGGTCATTGGGCTACATAATTCTTCACATTTTCCTGAAGTCAGATTGAACTTTGTTGTTGACTTTTCTGTTGCACGATTGAAACTGTTTTTGCAAAAATTATAACTGAGACGGATTACTACAGTGAAAGAGATCTGTCCTGACTGGCTCCATCTTGTGTCTAACCTCCAGGCTGTCCTTGTTCATTCCAGGCGCATAGGCTGAACTAACTTTGGGAGGAACTTAGTTTATGGTTTAGCTTTGAAACAAAGATGGTAACAGCCCTTTCCCAAAACAAACCCCCTTTCTGCCTGGGGACTAGACTGCTTTTGCAGGGCTCACAAACTAGCCACAAGATTAGAAATTATGGTTTAGGAGTCCTGCAGCTGGAGGCTACAAGATTCTAAACCTCCCCAAATTTCTCTTGGGGATAACATCACTGTTGTAAAGCCTAAGATCAATGATTGAGATATTTTGCAGATCCTGCACTCAGTGGATCAGCTGTCACCACCGAGACTGACAAACTGGCTCATCTAGTCTTGTGGCCCGCACCCAACAACTGACTCAGCACCAGAGGATAGCTTCAGTTCCCTATGATTTCATCTCCAACCCAACTGACCAGAACTCACAACTTACTGGCCTTCCCCTACCCACCAAATTATCCTTAGAAACTCTGATCCCCAAGTGCTCGGAAGACTGATTTGAGTAATCATAAAACTCCAGTCTCCCACACAGCTGGCTCTGTGTGAATTACCCTTTCTCTGTTGCAATCTTCCTGTCTTGATAAATCGGCTCTGTCTAGGCCACAGGCAAGGTGAGCCCAGTGGGCGGTTACACTCTGATGGGGTTGCCTTTGAGAAGAAAGCATCTCCAGAACGCAGGAAACAGAATCTTTCTTTTGCCTTTTCCAGCTGTCTTGGAGGGAGACTTTTACCGAATCTCCATGTCACTTTGCACACAGTGCTGGGCTTGGGGCAGAGTGGCTCTGACCATGTATTTAGGTCAAGCTGGGGCCTTCTATTAATACCACTGGCAATTTGATAACAGACTCATCAGGTTGGTGTATGTGATGAGTAGCCATGGATATTTATATATTTATATATGCATCACTTAACAAGGGGAATATGTTCTGAGAAATACATTGTTAAGCAAGTTCATCATTGTGCAAACATCGAGTGTACTTACACAAACCAATATGGTGTAGCCTGTTAGACACCTGGACTGTCTGGTATTGTCTATTGCTTCTGCACCGCAAACCTGTACAGCATGTTACTGTACTGAATACTGCATGCAATTGTAATGCAATGGTTAAGTATTAGAGTATCTAAACATGCCTAAACATAGAAAAGGAACAGTAAAAATACAGGATTACAATCTCTTTGGACCCCTGTCATATAGACAGTCTGTTGTTGACTGAAATGTACTTATAGTTGTATGGCGCTTGACTGTATTTCCATGAAATTTTGAACTCTACCAATGTGTATTTGTTGGATAACTATGGAAGAGTGAAATGGCACTTTGGCCATTTTGATATGTGTGAAATTGCCATCTAAAAAGGCTGTACTAGTTCAAATTCACACTAAGAGTCTCTGCCTCTGAAGTCTGCTTCCCCACACTGTTGTCAACACAAAGTGATATTAGAGTTTTCCATCTTTGCTGATCAGAAAGATGAAAATGGTGTTGGCTTGTTTAGTTCGTATTTCTTTAGTTAGGAGTGAGCTTGAACATCTTTTCATGTGTTGATTGGTCATCTGTTTGGACTTCTATTCATGTCCATCGCCCGTGTTTTCTTCCATTGTTATTGAACTGTAAGAACCACTGATCTCTTCGTTTGATGTGCTAAAGTTTGATGTGTTAATGTCAACACCCTCCTCCCAGCTCCCCTCTTCACAGCACCGATGATGTCTGTGTGCCTGAAATTCAAATAGACAGGGGGAGCTCTTTAGGGTCCCTTACTCACACACTGCCTTTGAGGCTTGAAATTCTATGACCCAGAGAATTCAACATTCCCGATCATCTCTGGTTCTGCAGGAAACAGGCCAACAGGAGATTTTGCTTGTTGTTCAGTGCGTCAGCCTGACCAACAGGATGGTGACAAGGACGGGGTGTGTCCTGTTGTCCTGATTCAGCCTCAGTCTCAGGCAGGCCTTGTGTGTCTCTTGGAGGTTGGAGCTTTCTCAGTAATCCTGCCCCTCTTCCCTGTAGTGGCCAAACTGCCGTGTATTTTAGGCTGTTCTTGTGCCCAAGAGAGTTTTCTGTCCCCTCCCCACCACCCACCCAACAGAAGACCTCTAATCAGCTGGATCCAGCCAGGGTGGTCTCTGCCCCTCCTCAGAGGTTGAAGTTTTTATCTTTACTCCTTCTCCTACTTACAGCGAGTGCTCTTGGGACAGCAAGGTTTGCCCTTTCCCTACTGGCTTAAGGCCTCAGGGGAGAAGATCCTGGACAAGGCTTTATGCTTTTGCCTGCAGCATCAGTGCTCCTATCTGCAGGACTGCACCTCTCAGGGTGGCTTTCTCCTGTTCTCTCTCCTGCCCAGTCTTTCTTGAGAGCACGGGGTGGAGGTTTCTGGAGAAGTCTGTGTGTGAGAGCCCCTCTTGTGTCTGCAGTCTCAGAGTCTGCAACCCCCTGCCAGCCCACACTTCATATTTAGTGATTCTTTAAAGTTCAGGTAGAACTTTAAAGAATCTTCTGGAGTGTAGAGCTGTGGCTACAAAGCAGCTTTAGTTTCTCTGTTAGGGACTGTTTTTCCCAGCCTCCCTTGCAGCTAGGTGAAAGACTAGTTTTCACGAATAAGATAATAATAGAACCGGTGTCTTTCACTAATATGTTGTGATGATTAAGAAGTGTGCCTTTTCTATGGCCTCTTTTGTGATTCACCAGCTGAATGAGAGGACTCTGAGGTCCTAGCAGAGGGAAGAATTCCAGACAGACAAAGCCAATCACAGAAGGCTGCCCAGGAATGTCTGCCTTGGACTCTGCCATGATGGGAAATAAATGTCTATTGTGTTAGGCCACCGAAATTTTGAAGTTTTTATCATAGGAGTTAGACTACCCTGACTCACTGAAAGACTGGTTGGCAAAGAAACATCAGTCTTTGATAATGTTAGCTGTCTCTGCCACAGTCTTGGAGAGATTGGATAGACAGGGATGTTGATCACTTGGTTCCAGAAAGGATTAAGTCTTGAAAAGACTCCATGAAATACTTCACAACCATCCCATTCTCAGCGAGAGAATATTTGGAGTGTGCCCTTGGGTGATTTAGAGTGTGAGATGGGGGAGACTTGGGGTGTGAGCAAGAGGATATTGGAGTTGTGAGCTAGGGAGATTTGGGAGCGTGAGCTGACCGTTTCCTATATTTAGGCTGGGGCATAGGCTGAGGCTTATTTTGTCATATTAAATGCAAATTCTTCCATCTACCACTTAAGGGTCTTCATAATCCTGCCCCAACATACTTTCCTAGCCTTCCCTCACTGTTCCTTTGCTTGTCCCCCAGGCTGGGGGTACATAGTATCCTATCACTCTCCTTGAAGAGCAGATCAATTTCATTCACTCACTCACTCATCCATTCATTTATTACAGAGGAGCACAAAAATGAATCAGTTAAGGCCCTACCCTTAGAAGTTCCAGTGCTTATGTGCAATGACCTTTTCAGAATGTGCCTTCGCTAGGAACTTGAAATGCTGATAGCAGAAGGCCTCCTTCCTTGGGGAAATATCCCTTTACTGCCCTGCCTTTCTCTGAGTCAATACTTACTGCAGACCTCTAGGCTGGTTCTGCTGTCTACACAACACAAGAGTCCCTTCCACAGATTTTCTGGCAACAGTCACCTGGGGTACACTAAAGGTAGGCCAAGGTCAGGGGGTTCACTGCTTCCTGGGGCATCCAGCTAAAAATCTTCCTTGTATGGAACTAAATCCTATTTCCCTTTCGTTCCTACTTTGGCCCTCTGGGATTAAGGTACAAATCTGCCTCATTGTCCCCAAGGGAGATCTTCAGAGATTCATCGGGTCTTTTCTTTAGAAAGACATCCATTAGACACCACTGTCTTCCTCTGAGACCCTGCTCACCTTGGTTTTATTGAGTACATCACAGAGGTCCTCCAGGTCACGCTCCCCATTCCTGGCATCCTCACTTGCTTCTGTGTGGACTCTGCTTCTCAGGTCACTGACCACTTGCCAAGGGATGGCAAAGTGCTAAGTTAAAACACGGTCTGCTTTGACATGCTCCAGCCAACACTGTGTAGGAGGAAACTGGGAAGGCTGTCCTGGTAGACAGGCACTTTGTCCTCTCACTCTGGAAAACTTCAAGGAAGATCTTTCATACATTTGGGCATATTCAGAGATGGGCTTGCAAAAGGTTAAACTGAGTTTTTTAGAAGTTATCAATTTGCTTTTCTCCCTTTGGGCATTCTCCAAACAACACTTTTTTTGGAAAAAAAATTTAAATAGTCTGAAACTCCATGAAATACATTTAAAGTTGTAGTGGGCAATAAAAACATGGCATCTGTTTAACTGATTGCAATTTCTACTGGAAGGATCTGTGAGCAGCATTTTTAAAAGCTTTTTCTTTGCCTTTGGTTTCTCTTTGTGTCCCATTTGAGTAATTTCCTCTGACATCCTTCTGTCCCTGGGCCTAGAAGCCTGGTAAATAAGCTGGCCCCAGAGAGATCCAGAAGCCAGCAATATCCTGGAAACCTTAGGCCACAAGGTTAAGCACAAAACTGCTCTCTTTCCAGGAAGGAATGACTGAGTCAGAGTAACGACCTTGGCTTTCAATTAGTCCTTGTCCAGCTTTTCCCACTCTTTTCCTCTCTGCTGCCTGCCCACCATGCCCCAAGCTGTGGAGGAGCTGGACCTGCTCCAGCTCTCCTGACCCTGGGACGCTGCACAAGTGTATCCTGTCATTGGTGTGTGCCTCGGGACTTCATGGGCCTACAAAGCTGAGCTGAGTCAAGCTTCCTCCCCAGCTCCGAGAAGAATGCCTGTCAGGAAGCTCAAATATTTAGAGAATGTGAAATACAGGATTTTAATGGAAGCATTTTTCACCTCCTCTAGAAACAGGCTATAGAGTTAGTGGTTGGTCTGTCTGCAAATTATTCTTACTCACCCTAGTGTGCCTTCCTGATTTCAACACAACAAGCTCTTGGTGCTTTTGTCTACCACAAAGAGATTTTGGCTGCAGTGATTCTCTCCACAGGTGCAGTCCAATGGCTGTTGAAATGCAGGCACGGCTGTTAGTAAAGGGACCTGCCTCTGGATGTTCTTCTGCGATTATGGTGCCAGCCATGCTACAGGAAGACGTCAGGCAGGATGTCAAAACGTATTTCTAGATACTGTGCCTGGACTTGAGACCATGATGTTAGCAGCAGGACAGGAGAAACTCTAGTGCCTCTTTTGCTACTTGGCTCCAACACAAGTGGATAAAGTTTTCAATAATATTTTACTTTAAATTGCCATCCTTTCCACGGGAAGTGCCAAGCCCTCTCCAGTCAATGCAACAGAGATGTTGCCAAAAGTAAAATTACACGATTTTTGCTTTGTCTGGTATGGGCTGTTGGATGAGTTCTCTTCTTTGCTGAAATAGATACATACATATACATATCGTAATGAAGATGCTTGAGGCTGGGCGCACTGGCTCACACATGTATTTCCAGCAATTTGAAAGGCCGAGATGAGAGGATCACTTGAGCCCAGGAGTTCAAGACCAGCTTGGGCAACACAGTGAGGCCCTCTCTCTACAAAAAAATAAAAAAATTATCTGGGTGTGGTGGCACATGGTCATAGTCCCAGCTACTCCTCAGGCTGAGATGGGAGGATTGTTTGAGCCTGGGAGATGAAGGTCTGGGTGACAGAGTGAGACTCTGTCTCAAAAGAAAAAAAAAATGCTCAAATTAAACATTAAAATAATGAAGTTGAGAGCATAATTCACATCTCTGGGCTACTGAGCTCCAACTACTTCACTGCTTTGGAATTCAAAAAAAAAATCCTTGTGTAGCAGTATTGGCTTTTCCAGATGAAATTGGGCTATACAAACATGCTTTGAGATTGTGTGATTTCACTTAAAATGTGTGTCCTGGCTCAGAGACCTCATACAAAACCCAGTACGTTCAGAGAAACATAATCCTTACTCTTGGATCACTTTAGAAAGAGTTCAGCTTTATTTGAAGCCAGAACAAAAATTTTTTTAGAGCCAAAGCCTTCTGTGTAGTGTTTGAGCCTGACTATTACTTCGTTGAGTGGCAATAATGGCAAGGGAAGGGAGAAGTCATGTGACTAAAGCAAAGTTCACGGTGTGACCGCTAGTGGATGGATCTGAGTCACACGGCACCGAAGTATCTTTGCAGCAGCGACTCTGTACTGGCCTGCAGCAACCTCAATTCTTGCCTCCCTGGAAGAAAAAATTTGATTAAGGGACGTAAGACAGAATGAGAGACCAAGGCAAGTTTTAGAGCAGAAGTGAAAGTGCATTCAAAAGCTTTGGAGCAGGAATGAAAGGACGTACAGTACACTTGGAAGAGGTCCAGGAGGGTGACTTGAGAGATCCAGTGCACAGTTTGACCTTAGACTCGGGGTTTTATATGTTGGCACACTTCCGGGTGGTCGCAACGCATCTCCCCTGACGCTTCCCTTGGGGTGGGCTGCCCACAAACATGGCGGCTTGCCAGCACTTGGGAAGGCCGCATGCGCAGTGTTTACTGAGTACTGAGGCCGTGCGCATGCTCACTTGAGGCGTTTTTCCCTTACCAGTCTAGCATTCCTAAAGGAGGGTCATATAGCAGTTAAACTCCGCCATTGTTCCTCTTAGTGCGCATGCTTGAGCCCACTTGCCAAGCTCCTGAGATCTCACTGGGAAGCTGCTGATGGCCAGTTTCAGATGTTTCTATCCATTGGGAGACTGCCTTTCCCTAGTGCTGGCTGCGACCAATTATTATTAATATTTTAAAGAGACAGTTAACAACCGCCCAACCATCACCTGATGGTCACCTGACATTCCTGGTCGGGGTTGGGGGGCCCTTTCCTGCCCTGCTCATGTCTGACTACCTACAGTGACAAAGGTCCTTTGAGACTTGCCCCCCTGCCTCATTCTCTGGCTACCCATCAGCACTGGCTGCTGCCTCTCCACTTGGGAGGAAGGAGTGTGGAGAGACTGAGTAGGCAGGGACAAGTGGGCAGTGAGAATTTGAACATGTCTCCTTCAGTGTGAGGTGTATGATTTGCAGATGAGGAATAGATTGATTAATTTCTTTGACTTTGAAAATGCCTTTGACCCTTGCAACAGAAAAACTTGCTTTACTAGCTTGGAAGACACATATGACTACCTCTGTTTGTTATGTTCAGACTAATCACTTTAACCACCCCCACAGCCAAACTCACAGGAAGTTTGTCCCTCTTGAGATGTCCCACCTTGTTTATCTAAGAATTCTTGTGCTCTCTCAGTCTGAAGGGACTTGTTGTGGGCTGAAGAAGGGAAGAACCAAGGCTCCCCCTCAGTCTTTCTCGTTAACTGATTGGGTTGGGGAATCTACCCTTAGGGAGGGTTGAGTTTCTTTTGTTCTCTGACTCCACATCCAAACGCTGCTCCTGGCCCGTGGGGAGCTTTGGAGGAGGGTCTACTTGGACTTCTTTCCTGCCAGATCACCCCAGACTCAATCATCTCAGCCCATCAGAGAGCTTCTAATAGTGGGAATCTTCAAAAGGAAGGAGTCAGTGTTGCTTGTGAACTCTTCTCTCAGGAGGCTTCTTGACCTCTGCAAGTTCACCAGTCTCTTCCCAGAAGAGGGCAGTGAGATGGAGGAGGGACATGCTTATACTTGGTTTGGAAAATCTTCATGCTTGTGAATGAATGTAGGTTTAACCTCTTCCCACTCCCAAGGAGAATTCTGTCCACAGTAGGAGGGTCTCACAAGACACAGGAGAGCTATGATGTTTCGTTGTGTTATGCACTAGAGAGTTTGAGGCTGTGGCAAGTGCTAGAAAGGCGTAAAATTTAATCCTAAGAAGTTTACCTTGACTTCAGCTATCTGCTCCAAGTAGAGGAGATACCTGGTAGCAGTGACATTAGTTTCAGAGTCTGCTCACCTAGGCGTGTGTGACTAACTGACAGTATATAGAACCTAGTCTGTGACCAGTTTTCTTTTCCCCAAAATTTTATTTAAAAATTTTCAATCCTGCAGAAAAATCTCAAGAACAGCTCAATAATGGACACTTATGATCTGCATACTTTTCTGCATACTTCAATAAAGATTAAGAATAGTATGATAAACATTCATATATTCTTCAGCTAGATCCACCAATTTTAATGTTTTGCTACATTCGAATTCTTTTTCCTCTCTCTTCCACCCAGACACACACAGAGAGACACACACGAACACACACATATATTCATTATATATTAAAATGTGTATATATATGCATATATATTCTAATTTTATTTAACTATTTGAGAGTATGTTGCAGACATCATGATTCTTCATCCTTAAATACTATTTATTGCCTAAAAATAGGACATTCTCCTACACAAACATGATCCTAGTATTACTTTGAGAAAACATTGATACAAAACTATTATTAGGTAGTCCATGTTAAAGTTTTCCTAAGTCCATTGTATATGGATTTAAAAAATATCTAGGATACAATCAAGGATCACACATTGCATTTAGTTGCCAAGTCTCTTTAGTATCTTTTAATCTAGAATAGTCCTCCTGACTTCTTTTTTTGTTGGTTTTTTATGACACTGACATTTTTGAGAAGTCTAGAGAATTTGAATATTTCTGATTTACAGAACTTGAATATTTCTGATTGTTTCCTCAGGATGTATGTTAAACATTTTTGACAGGAATCGTACCTAGATGATATCGTTTACTTCCCATTCATTGTATTTCATGGTGGTGGGGTGGGGTAAGGGGAACCCAATGTCTTCTAGTCCCATTATAGGTGATGTTAAGGTTTGATCGTTCAATTAAGGTGACGTTGTTTGATTGTTCAGTTAAAGTGATGTCAGCCAGATTTCTCCTCTGTGACTAAAATACAACTCAACTTCCAAACGAATCTCATAAACATGGCACAAGATTGAACATTATTAAAAACACACGAAAAGGGGTTTCAAAATGAAGGAGAAAGGAGAAAACAGTTTGTGAACCTTAATAAAGATGAATAAAAACCATCCAATCTGAATATCATGGAAAAAAAAGACTAGACAAAATGAACAGAGCCTCAGTAAACTGTAGGATGATATCTAAAAAGGCCTAAGATACATGTAATTGTGGTTCCAAAAGGAGAAGACAGAGATAATGAAGCAAAAAAAAAAATTTTTTTAACAAATAGCGACTGGATTTTCTAAAATGTGGTGAAACACACAAATCCACATATTCCAGTTCAGAAAATTCCCCTTTTCCCTGCTCCCCTGCCCCATCCAAATATACAAAGAAAGCCATACCTGAGCACGTCAAAGTCAAACTGCTGAAAACTACAGGTGAAAAGCTTTTGAAAGTAGCCAGAGAAAAATGGCACGTTACATGCAAATTGCAATTGCATGACTTATCAGAAATAATGGAGGCCAGCAGATAGTGGAATGGCAACTTTAAAGTGCTGAAAGGGACTTCTGGTTTCAGCTCCAGTATGTAGAGAGCTTGGAAGTCATGATTTTCCTTTTTACAGTAAGAAAATGCTGAACAAACTGAAAATCAGCAACTTTTCGTGGGCACCTCAGACAGCTGAGGTATCAAGGCAAACACCGCCATGAGATCTGGGGAGACAGTTGCATCCAGAGTCGCAGCTGAGATGTGTTTTCCCAGAGCAGAAGCCCCTGGAGCCATAAAGTCCCTGGGTGCTTGAGTTCGCTTTGTTCAAACTGGTAGGAACACTTCAATTTTATGTAATTTTGATGGATTGCCGGATGCTGAGTGGACGAGTGTGAAAGTGGGAAACTCCTGGGGGAGGGAGTCTTTGGCCCTCCTCGCACTGTACGGGTTTTACCTCCAGGAAATCACCAGGTTCGCATGGTGAAGAAACAACAAAGAGCCAGCAAAGATACTGTCATGGCTCTGGCAGGAGGGGAAGGGTGACCATAGTGAAAAGAGCATTTTACATAACAAAGACCTACTCTCCAAGATTCCCAGAGCTTTAACCCATCTGCAAGAAAGGCATTTCTCCTACTCCAGCTCCTTGTCTCACCTGAGGTGGAAGTGGTGGTGGGAAAGCTGAGAAACACCTGCCAAAGTCACAGCCCGGGGACCCAGACCCACTAAAAGACTATGATTTGGCCGGGCGCGGTGGCTCACGCCTGTAATCCCAGCACTTTGGGAGGCTGAGGCCGGCGGATCATGAGGTCAGGAGTTCAAGACTAGCCTGACCAACATGGTGAAACCCCGTCTCTACTAAAAATACAAAAATTAGCCAGGCGTGGTGGCGTGCGCCGGTAATCCCAGCTACTTAGGAGGCCGAGGCAAGAGAATCGCTTGAATCCAGGAAGCAGAGGTTGCAGTGAGCCGAGACTGCATCACTGCACTCCAGCCTGGATGACAGAGTGAGGCTCCATCTCAAAAAAAAAAAAAAAAAAGACGATGATTTAATCATGTGATTATAGATGACTTCCTCTTCTCTACACTTTGTCACTGTAGGGAACAAAGAAAAACTTCCTCTTTGCTCTCTGAAAGTTTGCTGACAATCGACTGACGAAAGGCAGATGAATCGGAGACAAAGCCACACGAATTCATTGTACTGCGTGTAGCATGGGGGGCTTGCAGGAGAATGATCACCCAATAACCCGATGGAATCCAGATGTTTATATAACTTTCTTCATAGGGGAGGGAGCAAATGGGAAATGTAGGTAATTCTTTCTTATTTTTTTCTGAATCTAATTTGAAAAGCCATGTTATTTCTTTTGAGGATCAATAAATTATTATTAGGGAGAATGAGTGGATCAAAAGTTAATCTGTAAATGATTCTCTTTGGAATGTGAATGACCCTGAGAGACAGATATCTGATGAAAAGGTCCATCCTGGTGTGGTTACATTCCTCAGCCTTCATCTCTGTCATAGACATTGAGATTTCAGGGAGGGGATGGGAAGCAATTGTTCTCCTTGGTGGGTCCAGTTTTAATGTAGCTAAGAAAAAACCCGTTCCAGCATCTTCTGATCTCTAGGAGCCTTAATTCAAAATACTCATCATACTGGGGCAACGTATTTTGGTGTGAAATTATTCTAGTTTCCTCCACCACCATTCCAAAAGGGCTCCAGTGTAATTCAGCACAGTGTATTACAGCTGAGACAGTTGAAGACACAAATTCTTTCTAAAGAGGAGATAAAAATAAGGACAATAGGAATTTGAAGCAAGGCCCTTGGCCCCCTAAAGGCTTGCTGAAAAACATCACTGACATGAGGCAGATTGATTAATGGGAGAAAAGGCATACAGATTTATTTAATGTGTATACATGGGAGCCTTCAGAATGAAGACCCAACCTCCCAGTGAAGTACAAAAGCTTGTATACCATCTCGAGGTTACCAAAAGAATGGGGGCTTGCATCCTGATCAAACAGGCTATGGTAGCGGGCAGAAGAGGAATTCTCTTGAGAAGATTACTAGGAAGAATGAATGGATTCAGAACTCTGAGACAGTCATTGTACCTGTAACATGTCTGTTCAGGTGTGCTTAGGTTGTTGGGCTTATTTTCCACAGTAGATAGGCAGATAAAGGAACTTCAACTTCTATGGCAGAGAAAGTGATGAGGGAGGTCAGAGAGACCTTGAGGCTTCTTCAGCTCAGCATGTCAAAATGCCGTATTTTGGGGTATTGGTTTCTAAGCCCCAACATACAGAAAACATTATACATGGCCCAACTTCTAGCCAGATTAACATAAACCTCACACTAATGGGCTATTTACATCAGTTTCTATTACTCAATTACATCATGTTTGGCTTTCAAAAAATGGTATAAGCTATGCTAAAAGGCAAGAAAAAGCAAAGTCTGAAGAAATGAACAAGCACCAGAACCAGATCTGGGTATGATGCAAATGTTGGAATGATCAGACAGGGAATTTAAAATGACTATGATTAATACATGCAGGATTCTACTGCAAGGACATAGAGTTAATGTAAGCTCAGAGATGGAAACTCTAAGAAAGAATCAAAAGAAAACACTAGAAATTGGCTGGGTGCAGTGGCTCACGCCTATAATCCCAGCATGTTGGGAGGCCGAGGAGGGTGGATCACGAGGTCAGGAGATCGAGACCATCCTGGCTAACATCGTGAAACCCACAAAAAATTGGCTGGTCATGATAGAACATGCCTGTAGTCCCAGCTACTCAGGAGGCTGAGGCAGGACAATCGCTTGAACCCGGGAGGCAGAAGTTGCAGTGAGCTGGGTTGGCGCTACTGCACTCCAGCCTGGGTGACAGAGCAAGGTTCCGTCTCCAAAAAAAAAAAAAAAAAAAAAAAAAGAGAAAAGAAAACCCTAGAAATTAAATAAAAACTAACATAAATAAAGAATGCTGTCTGGGCACAGTGGATCACACCTGTAATCTCAGCATTTTGGGAGGCCGAGATGGACGGATCACTTGAGCCCAGGAGTCTGAGACCAGCCTGGGCAACATGGCAAGGCTTCATCTCTACAACAAATACAAAAATTAGCTAGGCATGGGGATATGTGCCTCTAGTCCCAGGTACTTGGAGGCTGAGGCAAGACGATTTCTTGAGCCTGGGAGGTCGAGGCTGCAGTGAGCTGTGATTGCACCACTGCACTCCAGCCTGGGCAACAGAGTGAAATTCTCTCAAAAAGTAAAAAAAATATAAATAATGCCTTTGATGGGTTTATCAGTACACTGGACATGACTGGGAAAAAATTGTACACTTGAAGATAGATCGATAGAAACATCTCAGACAAAAATGCAAAGAGAAAAAGATTTAAATAAAAAAGAAAACAGACTAAGTATGGGATTGTTACAGGAAAGGGGTCTCAATCCGGACCCCAACAGAGGGTTCTTGGATCTCCCACAAGGAAGAATTCAGGGCAGGTCCACACAGTACAGTGAAAGCAAGTTTATTAGGAAAATAAAGGAACAAAAGAATGGCTACTCCATAGACAGAGCAGCCCCAAGGGCTGCTGGTTGTCCATTTTTATGGTTATTTATTGATGATATGCGAAACAAGGGGTGGATTATTCACGCCTCCCCTTTTTAGATCATATAGGGGAACTTCCTGACGTTGCCATGGCATTTGTAAACTGTCACGGTGCTCGTGGGAATGGGAGTGTGGCAATGAGGATGACCAGAGGTCACCCTCATGGCCATCTTGGTTTTGGTGGGATTCGGCTGGCTTCTTTTTTTTCTTTGTTTTGGAGACAGAGCCTCGCTCTGTTGCCCAGGCTGGAAAACAGTGATGTGATCTCAGCTCACGGCAACCTCCGCCTCCCAGGTTCAAGCGATTTTCCTGCCTTAGCCTCCCAAGTAGCTGGGATTACAGGCATGTGCCACCAGTCCGGCTAATTTTTGTATTTTTAGTAGAGACAGAGTTTCACTGCCTTGGCCAGGCTGGTCTTGAACTCCTGACCTCGTGATCCACCCACCTCAGCCTCCCAAAGTGCTGGGATTACACACATGAGCCACCGCACCTGGCCTCGGCTGGCTTCTTTACTGCAACCTGTTTTATCAGCAAGGTCTTTATGACCTGTATCTTGTGCTGACCTTCTACCTCATTCTGTGACTTAGAATGCCTTAACCATCTTGGAACGCAGCCCAGTAGGTCTCGGCCTCATCTTATCCAGCTCCTATTCAAGATGGAGTTGCTCTGGTTCCAATGCCTCTGACAGGATAATTACAAAAGAAGTGATTTACGTGTAATTGGAATACCAGAAGGAGAAGAAAGATAGAATAGAGCTGAAGAAATATTTGAAGTAAAAGTGGCTGAGGACTTTTTCAAATTAATGACAGAACTAAACCACAATTTCAGACAGCTCAGAATACTAAAGGATAATTACCAAAAAATCTACATCTAGGCATATTATATTCAAACTGCAGAAAACTAAAGATAAAGAGACAATCTCTAAAAAAACCCCTAAGAGTTGGGGTGGGGGGGAAATCTTATCTACAGAGGAACAAGGATAAGAATTTTAGTGGACTTCTCCTTAGAAACCAAAAAAGCAAAAAGATTGTTGAGTGAAATATTTGAAGTGTTGAAAGAAAAAGCTTAGCAGCTTGAAATTCTACATCCAGTGAAATTATCCTTCAAAAGAGAAGGAAAAATAGAATTTCTCACACAAATAAAAACTAAGAGGATTTGTCACCCACAACATATTCTGAAGAAATGTTAAAAGAAGTTCTTCAGGTCAGAAACTAAGCTCTACATAAAGAAAGGACAAGTACTCGAGAAGAAATAAATGAAAGTAAAAGAACATTTTTTATTTTTCTTATTTTTAGTTGATCTAATGATGCATTGGGCAATTATACAATGTGAATATAGGAAATTAATGACAGCAATATCATAAGGGATGGGAGAGTTGGGAATATTTTATTATAAGGTATTGGCACTACATGTGAAGTGCTATAGTGTTATTTGAAGATATACTTAGATTATTTTAAAATGTATGTTGCGAACTCTAGAACAACCACTAAAAATTATAAAGAAGCATACTTGACATTCTGTGAGAAAGGAAAATAAAAATCATATAAACTGCTCATTACAACCAGAATAGGCAGGAAAAAAAAAGAGAGGGAAAATATAACAAAGAACAAAGGCAAAAAATAGAAAACAATACAGACAAATATAGTAGATATTAATCCAACTATGTAAATCATCACTTTAAATGTGAATTATCTAAATATATCAATTAAAAGAATGTCAGATTGGATTAAAAAAGCAAGATTTAACTCCATGTGTTCTATAAGAAAACTTCCCCTTTAAATATAAAGACTCAGATATGTTAAGAACAAGGGGATGAGGAAAGATACACCTTGCTAACACTAATCAATAGGAAGTTAAAATAGCTTTATTAATTTTGAACAAAAGAACAGCAAAATATGTGAGGCAAAAACTGATGTAATTCAAGGAGAAATGGACAAAATCCACTCTTGTAGTTGGAGACTTCAACACACCTCTTTCAGGACTTGATAGATGAAGCAGACAGAAAATCAGTCAGGATATAGTTACCCTGAATGGCACTATCAATCAATCAACTTGATCTCATTGACAAATTTCTAAAATACTCCATCCAAAAACGGCAGACTGCACATTCTTCTCCAGCTTAAATGTGATGTTCACGAAGATACACCATGTCCTGGACCATAAGACACACCTTAATAAATGTAAGAAAATAGAAATTATGCCAAGTATGTTCTTAGGCCACAGTGAAATCAAACTAAAAATAAATAACAAAAAGATGCTGGAAAATGTCCACATATGTAAAGATTAAACAGTACACTTCTAAATAACACATGGATCAAAAATTCTCAAGAGAAACCTTAAAATATTTTGAATTAAAAAACAAGTAAAACACAATTTATCAAAAGTTGGGGAATGCAGTGAAAGCAAGAACATTTATAGCACTGAATTCATTTATTAGAAAAGATAAAAGATCTAAAATAAGCTAAGTTTCTACCTTAGGGAACCAGAGAAAGAAGAGCAATTTTAGCTTAAAGCAGAAGAAAAGAAAGAATAGAAATTAGAGCAGAAATCAAAGAAATTGAAAACATGAAAACAATAGAGAAAATCAATGAAATTGTTTTTTAAAAAGATTAATAAAACTAATAACGATTTAGGCAGATTAATCAGAAACAAGAGAAAAGATAAATTACCAATATCAGAATAGAAGCAGGCTCATCTACTGATTCCATGGATATTAAAGGATAATAAAATAATACTATGAACAATTCTATGCTTAAATAAAATCTTTTATCTAAGTTAAATTTGATAACTTAGATGAAATGGATTGATTCTTTGAAAAACACTAATTACTAAAGCTCACAAGGAGAGACAGATAATCTGAATAGGTCTATATCTGTTAAGGAAATTGAATAAAAAAGTAACAACTTTCCAAGAAAGAAAGCACCAAGGTGATACTGTTTTACTATTGAATTCTACCGAACTTTAAAGGAAGAAATTCCTTAAAAGAAATCCCAATTCTGTATACTCTCTTCCAGAAAATAATGGTTCATTAATTTTAACAAGTGTATGATACTAATAAAAGCTGTAATAATAAGGCAAACTGGGTGTAGGGTATATGGGAACTCTATTATTATTATTATTATTATTATTATTATTATTATTATTATCATTTTGAGACAGAGTCTCACTCTATCACCCAGGCTTAAGTGCAGTGGTACAATCACAGCTCACTATGGCCTCAACCTTCTGGGCTCAAGTGATCCTCCCACCTCAGCTTGCCAAGTAGCTGGGACTATAGGCACTTGCCACTATGCCTGGCCAATTTAAAAAGTATTTTGTAGATACGAGGTCTTATTATGTTGCTTAAGGTGGTCTTGAACTCCTGGGCTCAAGTGATCCTCCTGTCTTGGCCTCCCAAACTGCTGGGATTGCAGGTGTGAGCCATCATACCCAGCCTCTATATAATAATAATAATAATTATATAGTATCTGCCAACCCAGAATTTTATATCCAGCAAAAAATAACCTTCAAGAATAAAGAACAAAAAATGAAGCCAATTTCAGATAAAGGAAAACTAGGAGAATTCATCACCAGCAAACCTGCATTCCAATAAATTCTAAAGACAGTTCTTTGAGCAAAAGGGATACAGTACCAGTGAAAATCAAATCATCAAAAAGATAAAAAGAGTATCAGAACTGGTAACTATGTAGATATATATTCTTAAAACTATCAATCCATTCTTAATTTCTTTAAAATACATCGTAAAGTTTACAGCAAAAGTTATAGCGTTGTATTGTGAGCTTTATAGAGTATGTAAATGTAACACTTGCCAGCATAAAAGATATAGGGTTAAAATTAGTGTTGATTTAGAAGGTACTCATGTTTCAAGTGAATAATATTAACTCTAAGTAGGAAAAATCTAAGGCTACACATTGAAATAGCTAGAGTAACCATTTAAAAATAACGTAAAGAGATATAACTTAAAAGCCAATAGAAAAATTAAAGTAGAATTCTAGACAATATTCAATTAACCCCAAAAAAGGTAGAAAAGAAAATATAGAAGAACAAAGACCAGATGCAAAACAAGGAACAAACAGCAAAATGCTAGGCTGAAATCTGAACATGTCAATAATTTCATTGAACAGAAATGAACTAAATACCTCAGTTAAATGGCAGAGGTTGTCAGAATGGATTTTTTTTTAAAAAAACAGGAAGACTCAGTCACATAATGTTTAGAAAAGGCAAGATTTAAATATAGTGACACAGATAGACACAAAATAGTAAGAAAATAGCATACTATGCAGATAGAATGCATTAAAAGTTGGAATGGCTATGTGAATATCAGATAAAATAAAGATAAAGAGTATTATCATAGATAAACATTTCACAATGATGAAAGGGGCCATTCTGAAGGAAGATTGAACAATTATAGATGTGCATGCACTCAATAACAGAGCTTCAAAATAGATGAAGCAAAAGTTGGCAGAATGGAAGAGAAAAACAGACAATTCCACAATCATAGTAGGAGATTTTGACACCCCTCTCAGCAAATACAATAATTAAGGCAAAATATCAATAGGAGATCTAAGCAACACTTTTTTTTTTTTTTTTTTGAGATGGAGTCTTGCTCTGTCACCAGGCTGGAGTGCAGTGGCGTGATCTCGGCTCACTGCAACCTCCACCTCCCGAGTTCAAGTGTTTCTCCTGCTTCAGCCTCCCGAGTAGCTGGGACTACAGGCATGCACCACCACGCCCAGCTAATTTTTGTATTTTTAGTAGACGTGGGGTTTCACCATGTTGGCCAGGATGGTCTTGATCTCTTGACCTTGTGATCCGCCTGCCTTGGCCTCCCAAAGTGCTGGGATTACAGGTGTGAGCCACCGCACCCAGCTGAGATATAAACAACGTTATCAACTACCTTGATCTAATTGACTTTACAAAATAACATCCAACAACAGCAGAGTGTGCACATTCTTTTCAAGTGCACATAATATGTTCACTGAGGTAGACTGTGGCCTGGGCATAAACAAACTTCATACATTTAAAAGGATCAGCGTCATACAAAGTGTACTCTTTGACCAAAATGGAGTAAAATTAAATGTCAAGAACAATAAGATTTTGAGGAAAACCCAAAATATCTGGAAAGTAAGCAACACACTTTAAATAATTAATGAGTCAGAAATAAAACACAAAGGAGAGTAGAATATTTTGAACTGGATGACAACCAAAATGTAATATACCAAAATTTGTGAGATACAAAGTGATGCTTAGAAGGGAACTCATAGTTTTATTAACTGTCCTAGTAGAAGAGAGGAAATAAATAAAATCAATCACCTAAGTCTCCACGTTAAGAAGGCAGAAAAAGAAGAGGAATGTAAACTCAAGTAAAGAGGAAGAAGAAAATACATATTTAAAAAATCAATGAAATAAAAACTACATAGACAATGGAGAAAATTAGCAAAGCAAAGAGCTGATGCTTTGAAAGATCAACAAATTTGACAAATTTCTAGCTAGACTGACCAAGGAAAAAAATATATATATATATTCCATCAAATTAGAAATAAAAAGGGGGTTATTGTTACAGACTCTACAGACATCAAAAAGCTAATAGAGTACTATAAACGAATTTATGTCAACAAATTTGAAAGTTAGACAAAATGGACAAATTTCTTTGGTTTTGTTTTCTTTTTTATTTTTGAGACAGGATCTTGCTCTGTTGCCCAGGCTGAAATGCAATGGTGCAGTCATAGATCACTGCAGCCTCAACCCCCCCAGGGCTCAAGTGATCCTCCCACCACAGCCTCCCAACTAGCTGGGACTACAGGCACATGCCCCCATGCCTGGCTAAATAAAATTTTTCTTTTTATAAAGATGTGGTCTTGCTATGTTGCCCAGGCTTGTCTCAGACTCCTAGACTCAAGAAATTCTACTGCCTCAGCCTCCCAAAGTGCTGGAATTACAGGCATGAGCCACCATACCTGGCTAAAATGGACAAATTTCTTGAAGAAAAAAAAAACTTACCCAAATTAACTCAAGAAGAAATAGAAAATCTAGTAATTAGATTTCCATTAGCAATGAAATTTGTTAATGAAAATCTTTCCACAAAGAAAACTTTGGCCTAGATGGTTCCCTGTGGAGTTCTACCCAATATTCAAGGTAGAAATAACAACAGTCTTACACAAACTTTTCAGAATATAGACGAGAAGGGATCACTGTCCAGCCCATTTGTATAAATCTAGCATATACCTAATACCAAAATCTGACACTGACATTACAAAAAATAAGAAACCCATCCCATCAAGAATATGATCCAAAAATCCTTAATACAGTAATAGCAAATGGAATCCAACAGTATATGATGTACATAATTACCAAGTAATTTTATCCCAGGAATACAAGTTTAGTTTAACGTTTGAAAACAAATCAATGTAATTAAACATATTAACAGAATAAAGGAGAAAAATCATGGGATCATTTTAATAGACACAGAAAAGACATTTGACAAAAATCAATACCCATTCGTGATTAAACAAAAAAAGTCTCAGAAACTAAGATAATACAGATGTTCCTCAAACTGATAAAGGGCATTTGTGAAAAACTAAAGCTGACATCATACTTATAATGAAGACTGAATTGTTTTCCCCTGAAACGGAGAACAAGACAAGAATTCCCATTTTCATTGCCTTTTTTCAACATTGTCCCGGAGGTTTTAATTACTATACTAAGGCAAGGAAAACAAATAAAAGGCATAAAAATTAGAGAGGAAGACATGAAACTGTCCCTATTTCAGATGATACAGTTGTTCATGTAGAAAACTTTAGAGGATCTACAGAATAACTCTGAGAACTAGCAAGTGGATTTAGCAAAGTTGCAAGATACAAAGTTAATATACAAAAAAATTATATTCTTATATATGGTATCAGCAGACAATTGGGAAATGAAAGTTTAAAACAATTCCATTTACCAGAGTGCCTCCCAAAATCATAAATCTCTAAGGTATTTATCTGACAAAATATGTTCAAGGTTTATACACCAAAAATTAAAAATTGATGAGATAAATTAAAGAAGACCTAAATAAATTTAGAGATATACCATGTTCAGGAATTGGAAGACTCAGTATTATTAAGATTGCTATTCTCCTCAAAGTGACTTATAGATTTATCATGGTCTCAATATTCTAATGATCTTTTAAAAAATATAAATTGGCAAGCTGATTCAAGAATTTATTTGGAAATGTAAAGGACTTTTAAAAAAGCAATTTTTCTAAGAAAAATTTGGAGGACTCAACACTATCTGATTTTAAGATTAATTGGTGAAAAGACAGACATAGAAATCAATGGTAAGAATAGAAAATTCTTCTGAAAATGGGAGGCGGAAAAATAGGGAAATCAGAAATAAAACAACACATATATGATTGTTTGATACTCTACAAAGGAGCTGAGGAAATTCAAGGGGGGAAATAAGTCTTTTCAACAAATATTGCTCCATAACATGGATTCTCTATGGGAAAAAAGCAGACATTAGTGTTTGTATCACACTATATAAAATAATTAACAAGTGGATCATAGACTTAAATATACAAATTTAAAATGTAAGATGCCTAGAAGAAAGCATAGGGGAAAATATTCACAAGCTTGGGAGTAGGCAAAGATTCCTTAGAACAAAGAAAGCACATTTTATGAGAAACGATATGAGTAGACTTCTTTAAAATTACAAACTTTTGCCCTTTGAAAGACACATTTAAAAAACAACAAGGTAAGCTACAGACTGGGAGAACTTTCTTTGTGCAAGTTGACTCCCTATATCCTTAGAAAGATCTGGTGGGCTGGAGAAGATCTAAGAAGGCAGGGTAGATTAACAACCCAGGAAGGTGACAAAAAGGTGAATTCTGAAATATACAGAGAAAAAATGGGTGTGAAAGGCACAGAAGCTGAGGTGTTGACCAAATCTCACAACAGCTGACTGAGTAATGTCTGTGAAAGGAGACACTGTGGAACAAATACAACGAATGCGTTCTTTACCTATGGGGGAGGAAAGTTTTTTTGTTTTTTTGTTTTTTTAATACTTTAAGTTCTGGGATACATGTGCAGAATGTGCAGGTTTGTTACATAGGTATATATGTGCCATGGTGGTTTGCTGCACCCATCAACCCATCATCTATATTAGGTATTTCTCCTAATGTTATCCCTCCCCTAGGCTCCCACTGCCCAACAGGCCCTGATGAGTGATGTTCCCCTCCCTGTGCCCATGTGTTCTCATTGTTCAACTCCCAATTATGAGTGAGAACATATGGTGTTTGGCTTTCTGTTCCTGTGTTAGTTTGCTGAGAATGATGGTTTCCAGCTTCATCCATGTCCCTGCAAAGGACGTAAACTCATCCTTTTTTATGGCTGCATAGTATTCCATGGTGTATATGTGCCACATTTTCTTTATCCAGTCTATCATTGATGGGCATTTGGGTTGGTTCCAAGTCTTTGCTATTGTGAACGGTGCTGCAATAAACATACATGAGCATGTGTCTTTATAGTAGAATGATTTATAATCCTTTAGGTATATACCCAGTAATGGGATTGCTGGGTCAAATGGTGTTTCTGGTTCTGGATCCATGAGGAATCGCCACACTGTCTTCCACAATGGTTGAACTAATTTACACTCCCATCAACAGTGTAAAAGCATTCATATTTCTCCACATCCTCTGGAGGAGGAAAGTTTTTGAGTTTGTTCCCCTGAGAGATGGCACATAGACAGGTTCAAGAAGAAGTTAATTCTACAACATGTTAAAGGAATCTGTGAATGTTTGGGAATTCCATTCCCTCCCCATTCTAAGTTTGATAACAATCCTGCCTGGTCCTCTCTGTCCCTGCCCCTCCTCCCCTCTGTCTTTCCGAACCTCTGTCTTTCCTACCTCTGCTCTCCCTACCTCTGCTTTCCCTACCTCTCCTTTCCCTACCTCTGCTTTCCCTACCTCTGCTTTCCCTACCTCTGCTTTCCCTACCTCTCCTTTCCCTACCTCTCCTTTCCCTACCTCTGCTCTCCCTACCTCTGCTCTCCCTACCTCTGCTCTCCCCACCTCTGCTCTCCCCACCTCTCCTTTCCCTACCTCTCCTTTCCCTACCTCTGCTTTCCCTACCTCTGCTTTCCCTACCTCTGCCTTCCCTACCTCTGCCTTCCCGACCTCTGCTTTCCCGACCTCTCCTTTCCCTACCTCTGCTTTCCCGGCCTCTGCTTTCCCTACCTCTGCTTTCCCTACCTCTGTCTTTCCCTACCTCTGCTTTCCCTACCTCTGTCTTTCCCTACCTCTGTCTTTCCCTACCTCTGTCTTTCCCTACCTCTGCTTTCCCTACCTCTCCTTTCCCTACCTCTCCTTTCCCTACCTCTGCTTTCCCTACCTCGGCTTTCCCTACCTCGGCTTTCCCTACCTCTGGCTTTCCCTACCTCTGGCTTTCCCTACCTCTGCTTTCCCTACCTCTGCTTTCCCTACCTCTCCTTTCCCTACCTCTGCTTTCCCTACCTCTGCTTTCCCTACCTCTGCTCTCCCTACCTCTGCTCTCCCTACCTCTGTCTTTCCGAACCTCTGCTTTCCGAACCTCTGCTTTCCGAACCTCTGCTTTCCCTACCTCTGCTTTCCTTACCTCTGCTTTCCCTACCTCTGCTTTCCCTACCTCTCCTTTCCCTACCTCTGCTTTCCCTACCTCTGCTTTCCCTACCTCTCCTTTCCCTACCTCTGCTTTCCCTACCTCTGCTTTCCCTACCTCTCCTTTCCCTACCTCTCCTTTCCCTACCTCTGCTTTCCCTACCTCTGCTTTCCCTACCTCTGTCTTTCCGAACCTCTGCTTTCCCTACCTCTGCTTTCCCTACCTCTGCTTTCCCTACCTCTGCTTTCCCTACCTCTGTCTTTCCGAACCTCTGCTTTCCGAACCTCTGCTTTCCCTACCTCTGCTTTCCCTACCTCTGTCTTTCCGAACCTCTGCTTTCCCTACCTCTGCTTTCCCTACCTCTGCTTTCCTTACCTCTGCTTTCCCTACCTCTGCTTTCCCTACCTCTCCTTTCCCTACCTCTGCTTTCCCTACCTCTGCTTTCCCTACCTCTCCTTTCCCTACCTCTGCTTTCCCTACCTCTGCTTTCCCTACCTCTCCTTTCCCTACCTCTCCTTTCCCTACCTCTCCTTTCCCTACCTCTCCTTTCCCTACCTCTGCTTTCCCTACCTCTGTCTTTCCGAACCTCTGCTTTCCCTACCTCTGCTTTCCCTACCTCTGCTTTCCCTACCTCTGTCTTTCCGAACCTCTGCTTTCCGAACCTCTGCTTTCCCTACCTCTGTCTTTCCGAACCTCTGCTTTCCCTACCTCTGCTTTCGCTTCCCACACCTTCTTCCTTTCATGTGACTTGGGGAGGATGCACCATCTCTAGTCCCAGACCACATCTTCTTGCCAGTGATTGGCCAATGGGTGGGCATAAGACCCAGTCCTGACCATTCAGTCCTCGGCGTAAGGAGCCTGGATATAATCACATGTCTTCCTGTGCAAAATAGCCTTGCTATCACTTCATTCAAGTTTAGACTTTGAACTAATTCTAATTACTGTGGCTTGAAAAGTCCAGCTAAGAGCCACGGCCCATCCCAGAAGAAGCATGGGATTTTTCTAAGGTTTTAATAGGACAGCCCAGCAATCTGGGTGCTCTGTCCTCTGAACACATCCAGCAAGCACAAATCCCATTCCGAATCCTTCAGTGGATCCTGTTTTAAGGGACACATATCTCCCCTGACCACCTTGCATGCCTTTTATTAAATAAGCTGAGTTCTATGGCTATCTTGCTTCAGACACAATTGCAGTAGGTTCTACTAACCTAGATTCCCAATCATAATTATAGAACCCCCCACTGCCTTCAATCACTTTGCCTTTTTGGTTTGTCGTTGTTGTTGTTGTTTTTGAGATAGAGTCTCGTTCTGTCACCAGGCTGGAGTGCAGTGGCATGATCTTGGCTCACTGCAACCTCTGCCTCCTGGGTTCAAGTGATTCTCCTGCCTCAGCCTCCCCGAGTAGCTGGGACTACAGGCGCCCGCCATCACACCTGGCTAATTTTTTCGTATTTTTAGTAGAGACGGGGTTTCACCATGTTGGCCAGGCTGGTCTCGATCTCCTGACCTCATGATCCACCCACCTCGGCCTCCCAAAGTGCTGGGATTACAGGCATCAGCCACTGCACCTGGGTGGTATTTTTTCTTTACTTTTTCATATCTGACCCTGTAACAATCCTGTAATAATGGGGACAACTAAGTGGGGAGCAGTGGGAAGAGCTGTTCAGGGACACTGTGTGTGGACTTTTGTCTTGATTAGCAATGATCACTGTGACCCACCGAGTGGTGCCGAGAAAGAGAACTGGGCAGCCTGAGGTGACCACAGCCACAGACTGTCCAGACTGTGTGTCATATGGGAAAAACATGGACTCTCTCTGATTCCCTCTGCTCCCCTGACCCAGGAGATGGGGAGGGCGATAGTGAGGGTCTTTAGGGCTAAGGGATTGGTTAGGAATAAGACCTAAGACCAGGGAGAACTTTCTCTGAAATAATGAGAATTCAAGTCAAAGTAGAGGTCCCTTGGCACAGCTGACAATGCTCTCAAATTCGAAAAGAGATAGCAGAGCCTCCTTTTGTTTATAGTCAAAATGATGTGCCTCTGAGACTTGTCAACCTTTTAAAGTGATGCTAAATAACCAGTTATTATGGAAATATATGCTTCTACCCTCCCATGCAATCTGTACCAGGTTTCCTGGCAGCTCCTAGGAGGGTCTGATGGGCGAACATGAGGAGCCCTGCAGTCCTGATCTGACCCTAGCGGAGCAGGTGGCTTCCCGGGGACTAAGGAGAAGGCACCTTTCCAGCTTCCAGCAGGGGAGGAGGACTGCTCCTTGGAATTTCCAATTCAGGCACAGATGGAGAAGGGAAGCACAAGTGTAAAGTTCTCACTCAGAAATTACATCCAAGCAGAAAACAAGGCAGCTGGGCAGCTGTTCTGGGAGCCACAGTCCTAGTGGTTGCCATTCAGGGAGAGCAAAAAGGAAGGAATCTACAGAAATAATCACCAGGTCTCATGTGTTCAGCAGCTCTTGGGTCTCAAACTCTTGTTGCCTCTAGGACCTCATCTGACCCTCACATCTGGGACCTCCTCTGACCCTCATATCTGGACACAGCATTGGTTTGGAAGATGGCAGATGTTGTTCTATCAAAAGCAGACTGTGGCCTGGGTCGGGCTCCTATCTATAGGGTCTAGATCACAATGCCTGCTTCACAAGCTTGTTACAGATGAGCAAACATTTGTCCAGCCATGACACAGGAGGAAGACCAAGACACAATTCCTGTCCTCCAGGAATTCCAGGCTCTGGGCTAAGGTGCTTCCCTATTCTAAGCCATTGGCACCTTTCCTCTGCCAGAGACTCTCTCCACATTCTCCTTTAGGTATCAGCTGAAGTGTCACTACCACCAGGAAGCCTTCCCTACCACTACTTGCCAATCCCCCAACCAACCAGCTGGATTAGATCCCCTGCTCAATGCTCCTGCTGCATCTCCTGTTTCTCCATCATCATAACCAGCACACCTATAATTCAATGTTGGCTTGTATTTCCCCCTTGACTGTCAGCATCAGGAAGTTGAGGACAGTCTCAAGTACTGCTGGAGACACTGAACACAGTGCCTGGAACAGAAGAGGTACTTAAGGAAGATCCATTGAACCAAATGAATTAGTTTGGGGGGAGATGATGCTATGGTTTGAATGTGTCCCCTTAAAAATTCAGATGTTGAAACTTAATGGCCAGTGTGATGGTATTAAGAAGTGAGGTCTGTAAGAGCAATTAGGTATGAGGGCTTCTGCCCTCATGAATTGTATTAAGGCCCTTATAAATAGGCTTCACAACATTTGGCTCTCTTGTCCTTCTGCCTCCTGCCATGTGAGGACACGGCATTCCCCCCTCTGTAGGATGCAGCAACAAGACGCCATCCTGGAAGCAGAGAGCAACTGTCACAGACAACTGAACCTGCCAGTAACTTGCTCTGGACATCTCAGCCTCCAGACTGTGAGAAATAAATTCCTGTTCTTTATAAATCACTCAGTCTCAGATATTTTGCTATAGCAACATGCAATGGACAGATGGATGAAATAGTTGGAACAGAAGAGTTTTAGGGAAGTGAAAACACCATATGGTGTTTACATATCATCATATACTTGTCCAAGCCCATAGAATGTACAACACCAAAAGGGAGCCCTAATGTAAACTATGAGCTTTGGGTGATGACATGGCAATGTAGGTTCATTGACTGTAACAACTATACCACTCGGTGGAGGATGTTGACAGTGGGGGAGCGATATACGTGTGGGGGCAGCAGATACATGGGAAATCTCTGTGCCTCCTGCTGTTTTGCTGTTGATACGGTTTATCTGTGTCCCCACCCAAATCTCAGGTTGAATTGTAATCCCTAGTGTTGGAGATGGGGCCTGGTTAGAGATGATTGGATCATTGGGGTGGTTTCTCATGAATGGTTTAGCACCATGCCCCTGATACTATTCTCATGATACAGTTCTCATGAGACCTGGTTGTTTAAAAGTGTGCAGCACCTCCCAGCCTCTCTGTCTTGCTCCGGCTCCAGCCATATAAAACATTCAAGACAGTACTGCTTCCTCTTCACCTTTCTCTACAATCTAAAATTTCCTGGACCCTCCCCAGAAGCTGGGCAAAAGCCTCTATGCTTCCGGTACAGCCTGTGGAAACATGAGCCAATTAGACCTCTTTTCTTTTTAAAGCACCCAGTCTCAGGGATTTCTTTATAGCAATGCGAGCACAGACTGATACAGCTATGAACCTAAAATTGCTTCAAATAAAGTCTTTAATTAAAAAAAAAGTAGCTAGGCATGATGGTATGGGCCTGTAACCCCAGCTACTCAAGAGGCTGAGGTGGGAAGATTCCCTGAGTCCAAGGTTTCGAGGCTGCAGTGAGCTGAGTCATACCACCTCACTCCAGCCTGGGTGAAAGAGCAAGACTCCATCTCATATTTTTTAAAAAAAGAAAATAAATAAATGAAGTAAAATAGCATTATCTGTATCTTTACAGACGAGAAACCAGATGTCCAAAGAAGCGACGAGGGTTACCAAGGCCACAGCAAGTTGACTGGCAAGGCTGGAACTAGTACACTGCATTCTGAACCCAGCCAATGCTCTCCTAAAAGAGGGAGCTAGCTGCTGTGTGTCTACGACCTTAGAACAGGAGGAGAAACAGGAGAAATGGAAGGAGGGTGCCTAATGGATCCAACTCCCCTAATGTTCTCCATTTTCCTCCCCGCCACCATCTTGTCAGAGTGTCCTCCCTAACACTGTGAACACTGTTTCTTAGCAAAACTCCGAAGTGTTGCAAGGTTGATGCCAGGCCATGGCACAACCCCCAGGCCCTAGCCAAAGAGCCATCTTGGCCTCTGTGAGGGCTGGGTGTTTGTCAATGAGCTCCAGGGACCACAGACAGTTCAAGGTCTTTGGAGAAGGTATGAAACTCAATGCATATTCACAGCACATTTGGTGATGACTCCTGGTTTTATGTACAATGAATACATATTACAGAATTATCACACGGTAGATTTATTGGAGGTGGGAAGTAACTGAGTTTTATTAAAAATAGTTATTGCCATCAAGTTGATATAATTACGTGCACTGGTTTGTCGGGGCTGCTATCCAATTTTATTTATAGGCATTTTTTCTGATATGGTTTAAGCTACACCCAGAGGATAATCAGTCTATTTTAATTTATTTCCGGGATGTCTCTCTGCCGCCTCTGCTGGGCCTGGAGGGGGCCGTGCTGTGCAGCCAGCTCTGGATGTTGTCAGCGGCCTGGAAGGCAGGGCTGGCCTGCGAACCCTTGCACTTCTGCTTGGAGAAGGGAGTAGATATGGATCATTATTGTCAGATTCCTGCCATGGTTGTTCTTCTCTTGAATAAATTACTGTTCTTTGAGATGCAGGGTCTAAGGGAGAAATTGATTGTAAAGATTTTGCAAGGAAACATAAGGGTAACAATAGAAAGAAAATAAGTCTTAGCATTACATAGACCTATGTTCTACTCCTGGTTCCACCCCTTATTATCTGAGTGACTTTAACTTACTGGGCCTTAGTTCCTGTTTCTGTAAAGATGGGCCCATCTAACTTGGAGAGCCACTGAGAGAATTATACAGTGTAACATACGCCCGCCAGCTCAGAGTCTGGCACCAGCTGGCATACAATCAAATGTTATTAGGATGTGGAGCATGGGGTTGGGAAAGGTTAACCTCCACAAGTGCCAGAGCTGGAGGGAGCTCTGGGGAGCAGGATGCCTGGTGTCTTACAGCCCCCAAGAGGGAGCAGCTGGGGGAGTCTTGAGCTCATAGTCGCCACATTCTGTCACATGGCCAATCCCTTCTGGACATAGCTGAGAGAGTTGTGGTGGGCACCTGACCCAAAGGCAGCTGATCTGTAGGCTGGGCAACTGTTCTATGAGATGGCTTAGCCGAAAAGGTTAAGTCCAAACCAGAAAGATGGATGTTTCCAAGCCAATCAGATTATCTCTCTCTCTCTGAATGGTCCATGAGAGACAGAAGCAAACTGGCATCCAAGGAGAAGCACACGCACACGCGCGCACACAGACACACACACACAGAAGGAACCTAGCTCCATCTATAGTAAGATGAGCACTAGAGCTAAGGACAGCAAGTCCCTGCAGCTGCCGCAGGTGTACACTGAACCCACAAAGGGCACCTTGGACTCTGAATGTCCTTCCAGGTGCAGAACTATATGTAAGTCTCTGTTTCTTGAGGCAGAAAGCTAACAGAGCACAAACGTGCCTAGAGCAATGCCCCACTCACCAGAAGATCATGCACCTAGGAAGCTGGACCTCAGAGAAGCCCAGGGTCACTCACTAAACTGGTGATATAGCTGAGGCTGGAAACCAGGCCACCTGACTCTTAGTTTTTGAGAAGAAGAGCCAAATTTGGGTTCCTCCCAGAGCTGATAGTCATGGTTTTGTAGGGAAGGGGTGAAATGCAGGGTGAGTCGAGGAGTTTCAAACACAATCATTCTTGACACGAGATCCAGTTGCTCCAAGATACCACTTTTTTTTTTTTTTTTTTTTGAGACAGAGTCTCGTTCTGTCACCCAAGCTGGAGTGCAATGGCACGATCTCGGCTCACTGCAACCTCCACCTCCTGGGTTCAAGCGATTCTCCTGCCTCAGCCTCCTGAGTAGCTGGGACTACAGGCGTGCACCACTACGCCCAGATAATTTTTGTATTTTTAGTAGAGACGGGGTTTCACCATGTTGGCCAGGCTGGTCTCAAACTCCTGACCCTCATGATCTGCCTGCCTCAGGCTCCCAAAGTGCTGGGATTATAGGCGTGAGCCACTGCACCCAGCCCAATATGCCACTTTTGCTAGAGTGTGTCTTCCTCTCCTCACCTACTGTTTGCAGTGGATTCTTTCCTGGCAGACCATCCTGGGTCACACTGACTTCACCCTTTCATGATAGCTCACACCATGGGCTGTGTGGACATCGCATAGCAGTTTGTTAGTGACACCCACACACTGTTCCAGATATGGTTTATGAGAGTGTGTGTGTGGCTGTGTTCGTGTGTGCATGCGGGTGCCCCTGGGCCTACTCAGAAAATCCATAAGGTTCTGTGGCACTGGGAGCCTGTCATGTGCTTCCTTTCTCTACTTTAGTGAGTGCTTAGACTTCAGCTAAGAACTCAGCGGTACCCACAAGACCTCCCAGGCATTCCATGCGGCAACTCTCATCCTCCCTCGGGGTAATTTCAAACCTTTGTAAGTCTCTTAGGAGCCCTGTCTGCCAGCCACTTCCTGCCTTCCTCTCAATGAATGACCCTAATTTTGTATCATTAGAGGACAGAGGCCTTTTATGGAAACAACTACACTTTCTACCCACAGCCATAGGTTTAGTCACCTTATAGTACCTAGACAAAGAGTATCTAGCTCTTTCCTTATAGTATCTAGACAAAGAGTATCTAGCTCTTTCCTTATAGTATCTAGACAAAGAGTATCTAGCTCTTTCCTTATAGTATCTAGACAAAGAGTATCTAGCTCTTTCCTTCTCTTCTATTTCCATGCGAGAAATACCCCAATGCTGTGGATCCTGTCACTTCCTTTATTCTTTCCTTCAGTGAACAGTCTTAAAGGCCTAAGATGCTAGGAACTATTTCCAAATTCTTGACAGACATTGATCTTTGGGATTTTGGCATAAAAAACAGGAATTTCTGGGAATTCTCTGGAATTACCAAAATTATAAGTCATTTAAAAAAGATTCTCCAACATTCTTCATGCTCTTTCTACATTACTATGGATATCTAAAAATTTTTATTTAACAAATAAGAAGAAATATTAAGTTTGGTAGCCTTTGTAAAATATTTGTACTTGGTAATATTTATAAAGCATTTATACTTTGGTAGTAGGTGTAAAAAGCTAAAGCTTCCTGGAAATATTCAAATGCTGGAAATCACCAGTGAACCTCACTGGGTAGTATTGACTAATGTAACATCTGATTTCCTCGCAAGGTTAACAGGGCCTCTCAGAGTCATCTGTGGAAATTGTCAATTCAAAGACTTTCTTTGTTTCCAAAACTTGTTCTTTCTGTGAATACCATTCATAGAATTTGCATAATGTTTACTATAATATAAACACAGTAATAGTTATTGTATTTGGAGGAGTGACTCACTGTTCGCAGCAGAAAATCCAGGAACACACGTTGATGACAAGACTGTAGCTACAAGCAAGACTGACCAGTGAGACTGTAGCCACTTCTCTTCTATGTGCTCCTGTCCCTGTTCCAGGAAATTTTGACCTTAGCCTTGAACTTCATGTGTCAATGTTTCTTGCTCTTGCTTTTGACATGACATCAGTGGATGCCTTTGACCGGGAATATTTCTATGTTAATTGCTGATCTTTGTTTCTCAAAGAAGAATTATAATACTTTTTTTCTATTTTCTCAATTTCTTGATTGATTTTTCTTACTATTTAAGAAACATACATTTCCTAAGAAATGCAGAGAAGGAATTCCTGCATGGAAGCACCAATAGTGGGCGAGTAATGGATGCCACAGTTCTGACTAAAGGCATAGATTTGGGGATTCTGAGTTGGAAGTCTGGTTGTACTTACTAGCTTTGTGACCTTGAGCAAATTACCTAATATCTTTGAGCCTCAATTTTCCAATCAGTAAACTTACCTCATTGTTGTTTTGTGGTTAAATGTGTGTGGTTTTGAGGTTGAGTTGTTTTGAGGTTAAATATGTTCGTGAAGCTCTTAGCACAATCTCTGGCACGGTACATGTGGTAATATATATTGTAGCTATTCAGACACAAGCCCCAGTGAAGGATGCATACTCTAGTGCTATCCAATAGAGCGGGAATATGAGATGCAGTTGTGAGTTTAAATTTTCTGGTGGCCACATTAAGAAAACAAAAATAAACAGAAGAAATTAATTTTAACAATACACTTAATTCAATATATCCAAAATATTATTATTCCAGTATGTACTCAATATAAAAAATTAATGATGAGATATTTTGCTTTTTTTGAAACAAAGTCATCAATATCCAGTGTGTATTTTATATTTAGAGCACATCTTAATTTAGACACTAAATTTTCACTGTAAATATTTGATCTGTATTTAGATTTCATAAAGTTTACAGAGACTCACATATTCAAGTTATTTCAAATATACTTAAAAGATCCCAAAATCCCATTACTGGGTATATACCTAAGAGAGTGTAAATTGTTCTATTATAAACACATATGCACACATATATTCATTGCAGCACTATTCACAATAGCAGACATGGAATCAACCTAAACGCTCATCAATTGTAGACTGGATAAAGAAAATGTGGTACATATACACCATGGAGTCCTATGCAGCCATGAAGAACAAGATCATGTTCTTTGCAGAAACATGGGTGGAGCAGGAGGCCATTATCCTTAGAAAACTAATGCAGGAACAGAAAACCAAATACCATGTGTTCTTTCTTATAAGTGAGAGCTAAATAATGAGAACACATAGACACATAGAGGGAAACAACACACACGGGGGTCTATTGGAGGGTGGATGGTGGAAGGAGGGAGAGGATCAGGAAAAATAACAATGAGTATTAGGCTTAATACATGGGTGAAAAAATAATCTGTACAACAAACCCCCAGACACAAGTTTACCTATATAACAAACCTGCACATGTAACTCTCAACTTAAAATAAAAGTTAATAAAGAAAAAAGAAAACAAACTTATCAGTAATGGAATCAAATATCAAAAATCCACTTTTCTTTAATATTTAAATTTACATTAAAAAACTGGTTCATCTTTTTTTGAAGAATTAATGTAACTTTGATGCAAAAACATATTAGTTTCAAAATTACTTCTGTCTGAGTTAAATGACTCTAACTCCTGGAACAACTTAGTATTATTAGCACAGAATTCAAATCAATATTGCATATATTGAAAAGTAACTAATTTACCTACAAAGCATGCCAACAGCCCATACTTCAAATTTTCGTGTAGCTTTTGCAGTCAATTTAAATTAAGCTATTTCTTTCAATTAAAATCTTCATGTTAGAAATATACACAATCATTATTATTGATATTTATTGTAAAAATTATCAATTTTAGCATAAATTTTTATACCTGACTAGATAACAAATAAACTTTTCATTTCCTTTCAAATTTAACTCATTCATATGCAGTGTGATAATGCTATATTTTGTCTTTGATGATTTAATGTTTAGCAAGCATTGCTTTTTGTTAAGGAAAATTTTTGAATTGGAGTTAACACAGCAAATCCTTGTAAAATTCTTCCACCATTCAACCTATAGACATTGGTAAAGAACACAAGATCATTCAATTCATTGCCTTTTAATTTTTAGTGATTTCCATAAACTGGCAATAATTCACACATTTGCACATGTGTACTGAATGGTTAGAACACCTCTATGTATGACTCTCCCCATAGACTCTTCTTTAGAAGGCTAAGGAAAAATATTTTCATAAATGAAAACATTGGCCTCTTGTTTTAGAATTCCAGTAAATCAGGATTTTTAATCCAACATAGCTGGAGCACTGTCTATCATGCTAGAAACTAAATTTTCATGCTTAGCTGAAATTCTTATTTGACAGATACAAAAGATACCTACACCATGAATTTGGTTTTGTAGGCTGTAAATTGACATTTGTTTGTAAATTTGAGAGTCTTTTCAGACAAATTGTACACAAAAAATTAATTGAGCAGTGTATTAGTCTGTTTTCATGCTGTTGATAAAAAAGTGCCCAAGACTAAGTAATTTATACAGGAAAAAGGGTTTAATGGACTTGCAGTTCCATGTGGCTGAGGAGGCCTCACAATCATGGTGGAAGGCAAGGAGGAGCAAGTCACGTCTTACGTGGATGGCAGCAGGCAAAGAAAGAGAGCTTGTGCAGGGACACTCCCGTTTTTAAAACCATCAGATCTCATGAGATCCATTCACTATCATCAGAACATCACGGGAAAGACCCGCCCCCATGATTTAATCATCCACCCAGTCCCTCCCACAACACGTGGGAATTGTGGGAGCTACAAGATGAGATTTGAGTGGGGACACAGAGCCAAACCATATCAGGCAGTATCTTCTATAGTGTAAGACTTTACAAAGCTAAAGAAAAGTACTTGGAATTTAACAAATGTTGAATCAGTTGGTTTTTGATATTATTAAAACGTCTTGTATTCTATAAGCAATTGTTTGGTGGCTTAATTGAAAATGTCTCATAATTAGTAGAATATCTTTTATGTATTCATAATTTTCTAATAAAATTTCCATAACTTAAGTAAGAGTTTCTATTTGTTTTAACGATCACTTCATCTAAAATTGTTGTGTGTATGTTTGCAAGAATCTAAACCATTTTATAATTGACCAAAGTTACTAGCTCAGATAATGTTAAAAATAGTTTAGATTTTTTTCTGGGATATTTAACTCTGATTTCAGGTGATTAACTTCATTGATTTTTTTGATTGCTGAGAGAAAACTTATCAAATTCATTATTTATTTGCTGAGAATGTCTTTAAACACGTCTACTATATTATCTTTAAAAATGTTTTACACAAAAACAGCCTTCTTGTTTTGTGCTGCAACAGCACATTGCAATAGCAATTCTCTGTCTCTGTATCCATCTCTTATTTCTGCTTCTTTTTTATGTTGATTTTCTGATTTTAGACTAAATTACTCCACTTATTAGGAAGCATGGCTGCTGGCAACTCAATTTTAGGGGGAGATTTAAAAAAAGAATTCTTCTCTACCAATTTCAGTTAGAAAAATTATAAGGAAGAACCCTGATTGGCTTGCTTGGACCGCACACCCATCTTTGCACTAATCACAGGGTAAGGGAGACTGGATGTTTTGATTATTCTAATTTGTATCATATGCCTATTCTTGAGGCCAGGTGGGTGGAGTCTTCCACTAGAAGAAGGGATGGAAGCCCTGAGGAGTGGCCCCTAATCTACCCTGGAAGGTGGAAGGAGAGTCAGGAGTGGATTCCTGGAGAATGTGATCCCTTAGTTGAGTCTTAAACAATGATTTCGAGAAAACCAGTCCAAGTAGGAAAAATGGGAAAGGATTAGGAGAAAAGCACTCCAGGGAGAGAGGAAACATGAGGAAAAGCTCAGGGGCAAGAGACAGCATGGGGCAACACCTTGAAGTCTAGAGTATAAGCACCTACTCTATAAGACACAGATCCTGCCCTCAAAAATGCTTACAGTCTAACACCTTGAATTCTAGTGTATAAGCACCTACACTAGACTTCAAGGTGTTCGACTGTAAGCATTTTTGAGGACAGGGACTGTGTCTTATCCATCCTTGTCTTCATCCATCTGCTTGGCCTATACAAGGTGCTCCCCACTTGTCTGTTGAATGAATGAATGGATGATAAATAGCAACATTCCATAAGTTCACCAGCCCCAGGCAGGGATCTGAAGTGATTCTTCCATGTCCTCTGAGGGCACAAAATGGGGCGCAGTTGAATACCAGAAAATAACTTGTTTTAATTTTCCTGGAGAAATAAAAATAATTACAAAATCTCCAGAAGGGGGGTTGGCTACCAAAGCTTTTGTCTGCTGTCATCAAGCCTTGCTATTCAACTGCACTGTGGGGGATTAAGTCAGGCAATCATTATGAGAATAAATCATGTGAGCTCCCACTTGGATGGACAGAACAGCATGTGGAGACTCACACTGTGAACATTTTCTCCAAGAACCACCACAGGAACATACCAGGAAAACCGAAAGAATTCACAGACCCTTTGAAAGAAGTGGCTTGCTGCTGCAAACTAGGCAAGACAAGTGAAAACCTGTGAGCTCCCAAAGTGTGAGTGGGGAAAGGTCTGCCTCTGGACACACATCCCCACTGGAGAACCTGAAAATCCAGATCACAGGAGAAGGATTGAACCTTACCTAGAGCTGAAACAGATCTAGGGAGTCAAACAAAATATAAAAGTAGAAGAAGCAGCAGGAAGAGCCCTGTAGGCACTCCCAGTCAGTCCCCAGCTGCAGCCCAAGGAAGCCATTACTGGCTTTATCACACTGGGGTCCTTGGAGAAGGTAGCCAGTGGAATTGGAGATAGGCCATGGGGTAAAGAATGCTTCTAACTGAACTTTGAAATAATTTTGAGTGAGCACGAATTTTCCTGAGCAGAATCTGGGGTGAAGTGTGAATGGGAAGTGCGGATGACAGCACAGAAACCACAGCTGACAGTGTGGGCAGGAAGGGTGGGACAAGTTCTGACAGTCCTGCTTCCTTACCCAGCAAGGAGGCTTATAGCCTGGGACAAGATCTCAGCCCTGCTCTCCGGCTGCTTGGATATAAACCTGGTGTTGTTGGTGCGGCATAGCCAGATTGAGGCTGGCCTTGCTGGCTGCATGGGAGCTGGGTGAGGCCTGTCACTTCCAGCTTTCCCTTGCTTCACTGGTGACCTGTATGATGCAGCAGAGGCAGCCATAATCCCCCTGGGAACATAACTCCATTGGCCTGAGAACCACTCCCAATCCCCCGGCTGCAGCAAGCCCTGCTCAAGGAGAGTCTGAGCTCAGACTTACCTAACCCTGCCCCCATCTGATGATTTTTCTCTGCCTGCCCTGGTAACTGAAGATGAAAGACATAAACTCTTGGGAGCTCTATGGCCCCTCCCACTGCCTAAGAGATCCAAGTACTTATCCTGGCCAATATAGGGCAAGCCTAAGTCCCCCTTCTACTACAGCACCTGATGATCTCTTGAAAGTGCCATCTCCTGGCTGGAGACCAACCAACTCAAGGCATTACAACAACGCATAACAGAACCACCCTTCTCCAAAAATGGAGATAACAATAGCTAATTCCACTGCTTGCAACACCCTAGCCAACCAGAGGTCCTGAGTCTGTCAATGTGACAACTTCACTGCAAGCATAACCACATTCAAGAAAACCAGTGCACTAAACAAAACTACAACCAAGTACTCACAGAGTCCACCTCACTCCTCTGCCACCTCCACCAGAGTAGATGCTGGTATGCACAGCTGGGAGACCTGAAGATGGATTGCATCACAGGACTCTTTGCAGACATTCACCAGCACCAGCCTGGAGCCCAGTAGCCCTGTTGGGTGGCTTGACCCAGTAGGGCAATAATGATCACTGCAATCTGGCTCTTAGGAAGCCCCATTTCTAAGGAAAGGAGGAGAGCACCACATCAAGGGATCACCCTGTGAGACAAAAGAATCTGAACAGCAGAACTTGAGTTTCAGATCTTTCCACTGAAACAGTCTACCCAAATGAATAAGAAGAGACCAAAAAAGTAATTCTGGTAATATGACAAAACAGGGTTCTATAACACCTCCAAAAGATCATCCTAGCTCTCCAGCAATGGATCCAAACCAAGAAGAAATCTCTGAATTGCCAGATAAAGAATTCAGAAGGTTGATTATTAAGCTATTCAAGGAGGAACCAGAGAAAGGTGAAAACCAACATAAATAAATTTTTTTAAAATACAGAATATTGATGAAAAAGTCTCCAAAGAAATAGATATCATAAAGAAAAGACAATTACAACCTCTGGAAATGAAAGACACACTTAGAGAAATGCAAAATACACTAGAAAGCTTCAACAATAGACTCGAATGAGTAGAAGAAAGAACTTCAGAGCTCAAAGACAAGGCTTTGTAATTAACCCAATCTGACAAAGACAAGTAAAAGAATGTAAAATAATGAACAAAGCCTCCAAGAAACTTAGGATTATGTTAAATGACCAAACATAAGAATAGAATAACTGGTATTCTGAGAAAGAAGAGAAATCTAAAAGTTTGGAAAACTTATTTGAGGGAGTAATCAAATGAAAGTTCCCTGGTCTTGCTAGAGATGTAGACATCCAAATACAAGAAGCTCAAAAAACACCTTGAAATTCATCATGAAATGTCATCATCTAGGCACATAGTCATCAGATTATCTAAAGTCAAGACAAAGGGAAGAATCTTAAGTGTCGTGAGGCAAAAGCATCAGGTAACCTATAAATGAAAACATATCAGATTAACAGCAGATTTCTCAGCAGGAACCCTACAAGCCAGAAGGCTTGGGGTCCTATCTGTAGCCTCCTTAAACAAAATAATTTTTGGCCAAGAATTCTGTATCCAGTGAAACTAGGCTTCATAAATGAAGGAGAGATAAAGTCTTTTTCAGACAAATAAATTTTGAGAGAATTTGCCACTACCAAGCTAGCACTACAAGAAATGCTAAATGAAGTTCTAAATTTTGAAACAAAATCTTGAAATACACCAAAATGGAACCTCCTTAAAGCATAAATCTCACAGGGCCTATAAAACAATAACACAATAATAAAAAAAAAACGAAGGTATTTAGGCAACAATTAGCATGATGAATAGAACAGTACCTCACATCTCAATACTAACATTGAATGTAAATGGCCTGAATGCTCCATTTAAAAGATACAGAATGGCAAGTAAGACTCCACCAACCAAGTATCTGCTGTCTTCAAGGGACTCACTGAACACTTAAGGACTCATGGAAACTTAAGGTCAAGGGGTGGAAAAAGACATTCCATGCAAATGGAAACCAAAAGAGAGCAGGAGTCACTATTCTAATATCAGACAAAGCAGACTTTAAAGCAACAACAGTTAAAAAAGACAAAAAGGGACATTGTATAATGATAAAAGCATTAGTCCAACAGGAAAATATCACAATCCTAAATATATATGCACCTAAACTGGAGATCCCAAATTTATAAAATGATTACTACTAGACCTAAGAAATGAGATAGATTGCAACACAATAATAGTAGGGGACTTCAATACTCCACTGACAGCACTAGACAGATTATCAAGACAGAAAGTCAACAAAGAAACAATGGACTATACCCTAGATAAAACGAACCTAACAGATATTTACAGAACATTCTACCCAAGAACTACAGAATATACATTCTTTTCATCAGCACATGGAACATTCTCCAAGATAGACCATATGATAGGCCACAAAACATCTCAATAAATTTGAAAAAATAGAAATTATATTCAGTACTCCCTCAGACCACAGTGGAATAAAATTAGAAATTAACTCCAAAAGGAACCCTCAAAACTATACAAATATATAGAAATTAAATAGTCTGCTCCTGAATGATCTTTGGGTCAACAATAAAATCAAAATGGAAATTAAAAAATTATTTGAACTGAACAATAATAGTGGCACAACCTATCAAAACCTCTGGGATACAGCAAAAGCAGTACTAAGAGGAAAGTTCATAGCATTAAATGCCTACATCAAAAAAGTCTGAAAGAGCACAAATAGACAATCTAAGCTCACACTTTAAGGAACTAGAGAAACAAGAACAAATCAAACCCAAATCCAGCAGAAGAAAAGAAATAACAAAGATCAGAGCAGGACTGAATGAAATTGAAACAAACAAAAACAATACAAAAGATAAATGAAACAAAAAGCTGGTATTTTAAAAAGATAATGCTGGTTTTTTGAAAAGATAAACAAAACCAATACACCATTAGTGAGATTAACCAATAAAAGAAGAGAGATCACCCAAATAAGGTCAGTTAGAAATGAAATGGGAGATATTACAAAAAATACTACAAAAATATAAAAGATCATTCAAGGCTACTATGAACATCTTTATGCACATAAGCTAGAAAATCTAGAGGAGATGGATAATTCCTGGAAATATACGACCCTCCTAGATTAAACCAGGAAGAAATAGAAACTCTGAACAGACCAATAACAAGTAGTGAGATTAAAACAGTAATAAAAAAAAATTTCCAACAAAAAAAGTCCAGGACAGATAGATTCACAGCTAAATTCTGTCAGACACTCAAAGAAGAATTGGTACCAATCATATTGACACTATTCCAACAGATAGAGAAAGAGGGAGTCCTCCCTAAATCCTTCTATGAAGCCAGTATTACCCTAATACCAAAACCAGGAAAGGACATAACACAAAAAAAGAAAATTACAGACCAATACCCCTGATGAATATAGAGGCAAAAATCCTCAACAAAATACTAGAATTCAGTTATTCAAAATAACTGAATCCAACAGCATATACAAAAGATAATCCACCATGATCAAGTGGGTTTCACATGAAGGATACAGAGTTGGTTTAACATACGCAAGTCAATAAATGTGATACACCACATAAACAGAATTAAAAACAAAAATTATATAATTATCTCAATAGATGTAGAAAAAGCATTTGACAAAATCCAGCATCCCTTTATGATTAAAATCCTCAATAAATTCAGCATAGAAGCGACATACCTTAAGGTAATAAAACCCATCTTTGACAAACCCACAGCTAACATTATACTGAATGGGGAAAAGTTTAAAGCATTCCCCATGAGAACTGGAACAAGACAAGGATGCCCACTTTCATCACTTCTATTCAATATAGTACTGGAAGTCCTAGCCAGAGCAATCAGATAAGAGAGAGAAATAAGGGGCATCCAAATTGGTAAAGAGGAAGTAAAACTGTCACTGTTTGCTGATGATATAATCATATACCTAGAACACCCTAAAGACTCATTCAAAAAGCTCCTAGATCTGACATATGAATTCAGTAAAGCTTCAGGATACAAAATCAGTGTACACAAATCAGTAGCACTGCTATAAAGTGACCAAGCTGAGAATCAAATCAAGAACTCAACCCCTTTTACAACAGCTGCAAAAATAAAATAAAATACTTAGGAATATACATAACCAAGGAGGTGAAAGACCTCTACACGGAAAACTACAAAACACTGCTGAAAGAAATCATAGATGACACAAACAAATGGAAACACATCCCATGCTTATGAGTGGGTAGAATCAATATTGTGAAAATGGCCATGCTGCCGAAAGCAATCTATAAATTCAATGCAATTCCCATCAAAATGCCACCATCATTCTTTGCAGAACTAGAAAAAACAATTCTAAAACTCATATGAAACAAAAAAAGAGTCTGCATGGCCAAAGCAAGACTAAGCAAAAAGAAGAAATCTGGAGGCATCACATTACCCAACTTCAAACTATACTACAAGGTTATAGTTACCAAAACAGGATGGTGCTGGTATAAAAACAGGCATGTAAACCAATGAAACAGAATAGACAACCCAGAAATAAAGCCAAATACTTACAGCCAACTGATCTTTGACGAAGCAAACAAAAACATAAAGTGGGGAAAGGACACCCTATTCAACAAATGGTGCTGGGATAATTGGCAAGCCACATGCAGAAGAATGAAACTGGATCCTCATCTCCTAGGTTATACAAAAATCAACTCAAGATGGATCAAAGACTTAAATCTAAGACCTGAAACCATACAAATTCTAGAAGATAACATCGGAAACACCCTTCTAGACATTAGCTTAGGCAAAGAGTTCATGACTAAGAACCCAAAAGCAAACGAAACAAAAACAAAGATAAATAGATGGGACTTAATTAAACTAAAAATCTCCTGCACAGCAAAAGAAATAATCAGCAGAGTTAACAGACAACCACAGAGTGGGAGAAAATCTTCACAAACTCTGCATCCAAAAAAGGGCTAATACATAGAATCTACAAGGAACTGAAACAAATCAGCAAGAAAAAAACAAATAATCCCACCAAAAAGTGGGCTAAGAGCATGAATAGACAATTCTCTAAAGAAGATATACAAATGACCAACAAACCTATGAAAAATACTCAACATCACTAATTATCAGGGAAATGCAAATCAAAACCACAATGCAATGCCACCTTACTCTTGCAAGAATGGCCATAATTAAAAAATCAAAAAAATAATAGATGTTGGCATGGATGTGGTGAAAAAGGGAGCACTTACATTTCTGGTGGGAATTTAAACTAGTACAGTCATTATGGAAAACAGTATGGAGATTCCTTCAAGAACTAAAAGCAGAACTACCATTTGATCCCGCAATCCCACTACTGGGTATCTATCCAGAGGAAAATAAGTCATTATATAAAAAGGAAACTTGCACATGCATATTTATAGCAACACAATTTGCAATTGCAAAAATATGAAACCAGGCTAAATGCCTGTCAACCAAAGAGTGGATTAAGAAACTGTGAGGGATATATATACATATATATATATATACACACACACACATATATACACACACACATGTATGTACATATATATACACACATATACACACATATATATATATACACATATATACAGACACACACACACCATTGGATACGAAATACTACTCAGCCATAAAAATGAATGAAATAATGGGATTCACAGCAATCTGGATGGAGTTGGAGATTATTGTTCTAAGTAAAGTAACTTGGGAATGGAAAACCAAACCAAACACTGTGTGTTCTCACTTACAAATTGGAGCTAAGCTATGAGGACACAAAGGCATAAGAACGATATAATGAACTCTGGGGACTTGGGGGGAAGGGTAGGAGGTCAGTGAGAGATAAAAGACTACACATTGTGTGCAGTGTACACTGCTGGGGTGATGGGTGCACCAAAATCTCAGAAATTACCACTAAAGGACTTGTCCATGTAACCAAACACCACCTGCTCCCCAAAAACTATTGAAATCATAAAACATAATTTTAAATATTTAAAAAGTTAGATGCACTTTTTTAAAAAAAGAGTCAAATAGCTCTACTTGCCATTGAAAAAAGCAGTTCCCACCCCTACCCTATTTCTCACTAGCCTAAAGCAACTATTTTCAAATCTTTCAACTGATTCCTTTGGTAATTCCTTTCACAGATGCTTATATTGTTATTTATTGATTTTGCAGCTCAGGCATCATCTACTGACTCCCCACTGTGGAAGATGAGGCTCTAGCACATTTCTCTGTTCCTTTAACACCATCATATAGGCACACATCCATGAAGATACATTTCCTGGTTTCCTGCTCTCCTGATATAGTATATAGTAGTTTGGATTAGATCCATATTCATTGTTTACATTATTCTGACTTTGTAAATGCTATTTATAGGTGAGCCATGATGAGTACTACAATTCCTTTTCTTTCTCCTCACAACTTTTTGTTTACCTTGGAGTTAATAATTGCCTTCTTTTTTCCCATTTGCTAAGGTTTCTTTATACTAAACACCAATTTAAACTCTCTTGAATGTGTACATTTTCTCTTAATATGTTCAAGCACACTAAGTATTCTGTCAATTTAATTTTCTTTAAAGAAGTGGCTCGTAGATCTGACCCAATCTGGGAGTTCTTTCACCTTTTTCTAGATTCGAATTGCCTCTGTTTTGAATCCCATATTCTTTTCTTTCTCAGCTTTCTCAATCATTTTGGTGAAACAAGTTCTTTCTCTCCTTTTCTAAGAAAGAGCACATAGAAAGTAATTTTTTTGTTCCTGTCCTGATACAGCTGAAGAAGTTTTTAGTTTATTGTCATACTTAATTGATGTGGAATTTTAGGTGGAAAAATATCATCTCTCAATTTTGAAAACACTGTGCCATCGTTATGTTGTTTCCAACTTAGTCATTGTGAAACTCAATGCATTCTGATTCTGATTCCTGTTTCTTTGAATGAAATCAGTTTTTCTCTGTATTAGTCAGGGTTCTCCAGAAAGACAGAAGCAATAAGATAGATAGATAGAGAGCTAGCTAGATAGATAGATAGATAGATAGTTAGATAGATAGATAGATAGATGATAGATAGATAGATAGATAGATAGATAGATAGATAGATAGATAGGGATTTGTTAGCAGAATTGGCTTGTATGACTACAGAGGCTGAGAAGTCTCATGACAAGCTGCTGTCTTTAAGTTGGAGAACCAGAGAGGCCAGTAACATGGCTCAGTTCAAGTCCAAAGATGTCAGAGACAGGGAAACTGATGGTGTAACTCTCAGTCCTAGGCCAGAGGCCTGAGAACCTGGGGGCTGCTGGTACAAGTCCTGGAGTCCAAAGGCTGGAGAACCTGGAGTTCTGATGTCCAACAGAAGAAGGGAGTCCCAGCTCCAAGAGAAAGCAAAATTCACCTTTTCTCTGCCTTCTTGTTGTATCTGGGCCCCCGCTGACTCGGTGGCACCTGCCTACACTGAGGATGCAACTTTCCCTCAGCCCTTCTCGTTTCCATCATTCTGAAATTTCACAATGATGTGCCTGGCATGAATCCAGTTTTGTTCATTGTACTGGGCATTTAGTAGACACTTTTGGTCTAGAAATTTATATCTTTCAATTCAAGGAAAATTTCTTAAACTCTTCCTTCTATGATTTCTTCTCCTCCATTTTCTTTCTGGAACTCCTGTTGTTTGGATATTAGATTTCCACAACTTGTCCTCTATTTTTTGAAAAATATTTTCTTCCCTATTTTCTGTCCCTTTGCTTTTTTGTTCTACTTTCTGGAAGATTTCTCCATCTTAGTTTTCTAATCCTTCTATTGAGTTTTTCATTTATGTTTTCATGTTTTTAATTTATGAAGGCTTTCACTCTTTTTACAGTATCCTATTTCTATTTCATAGATGTAATATTTTGTCTCTGTGAGGCTATTAATGATTATTTCAGCTGTTTTAGGGAAAGGCTTTATTCTCCGTGTGCGGTCTCTTGCATCCAAGTTACTTTTTCCTTTCTGTTTGTTTGTTATGGACTCTTTGACATTAGAGACTTTCCACCAATACCTGGTGATCTTTTGCTGTCTGTATATGTTTAAAAGAGCAGCCTTGACCAGGCATGATGGCTCACGCCTGTAACCCCAACACTTTGGGAAGCCAAAGTGAGAGGATCACTTGAGACCAAGAGTTCAAGAGCAGCCTGGGCAACCTAACAAGAGCCTGTCTCTACAAAAATTAAAACAAAAAAAATTAGCTGGACATGGTGGCATGTGCCTGTAGTCACAGCTACACAGGAGGCTGACGTAGGAGGAGTGCTTGAGCCTGGGAGGTCAAGGCTGTATTGAGCCATGATTGTGCCACTGCACTCCAGACTGGGTAACAAAGTGAGAAACCCTGTCTCTTAGAGAGAGAGAGGCCTTAACCACTGACTGAAAATTCAGGAAGCAGGAGGCCTTATCAACTGGTTTTCACTGCAGGATGATCTGGCTGAGGACCTCTAATATCAATATCCTTTTATCTTCTCTCTCGGGCTGTTCAGCTGACCCAGAGACTAGTCTTTCATCTCATACCTGAATGATATAACCTGGTTTCAAGTATTCAGGATGCTGGGTGGGCAAAAAAAATTGGTGATCTCAACCTATCATTTGTGAGGTTTCACTTAGTTGCCCTACGTGCTGGATGATACACCTGCCCTGGATTTCCCCTGTGTTCCTTTAATGCAGACCCTCTTTTTATTCTGGTGAGAACCAGCCTCTAGTCTTTTTCAGAGGGTAGCACCCACTATGTAGAGTAGGAGAAGGAATCAGAGGTCCAATTATTTCCTGTACAGATATTTAACCAATAGTTTAGCCCTCCACCTACACTTCCAGAGGTACCTAGTGCTACCAATTCTTGAGCCTTTATAGAGATCTTCAATATAAAATCAGGATATTTCTTGGCTTTCCTGATGACTTAGAATTCAGCTTCCTCAGGCCTTCTAAGTCAGATACTCTTCCCTCTGCTTTCCAGCTTCTGAAATTTTGTTGTTGTTGACTGCTTTCTCACTCTTTGTCATTATGGCATTATGCATTTTGTTTAATTTCTCACTACTTTTTTTTTTTTTTTTTTTTTTTTTGAGACAGGGTCTCTCTGTCACCAAGGCCTGGAGTATGGTAGTGTGATTACAGTCCATTGCAGCTTCAATCTCTCCAGCTCAAGTGATCCTCCCACTTCTGCCTCCTGAGTAGCTGGGACTACAAGCGCCACCAGGCCCAGCTAAATTTGTGTATTTTTTGTAGAGACAGGGTTTTTTCCTGTTGCCCAGGCTTGTCTCAAACTCCTGGACTCAAGCAATTCACCCACCTTGGCCTCCCAAAGTTATGGGGTTACAGGCATGAGCCACTGCGCCTGGCCAATTTCTCATTACTTCTTAAGTGACATTTAGAGATAGAGAGATTAATGCGTACATTCAAAACATCATTTTAACATGAAGCTCTCATCATTTTTTAATGAAAAAAGTTCCACCAAACAGCTCTTCTAAATAGCAAGCTGCTCTGTCTCATTAAAAATAATATTTGGGCCTGGCACGATGGCTCACGCCTGTAATCCCAGAACTTTGGGAGATTGAGGAGGGCAGATCACGAGTTCAGGAGAGTGAGACCATCCTGGCTAGCATGGTGAAAAGCCGTCTCTACTAAAAACACAAAAAATTAGCTGGGCATGGTGGCACATGCCTGTAATCCCAACTATTCAGGAGGCTGGCCGGAGAATCACTTAAACCCAGGAGGTGGAGGTTGCAATGAGCTGAAATCGCACCACTGCACTCCAGCCTGGGAGACAGAGCAAGACTCGGTCTCAAAAAAAAAAAAATTTGGCCATAGGGACAATTCATTATTAGAAGAAACAGCCTACCTACTCTTAGTATGAAATTTCAGGTTCTTATCTTATTAAAGATTTTTATTTCTGTGGATTATTAAATGTTTGATATCTGGACAAAGAAATGGCATTGGTTTCAAAAATACAACTTGGAAATGGCTAGCATCTCTCCAGTGGTGAGAGTGGCCGGCTCTTCAGCAGGAGTGGCCTGAGCCAGCGATTGCTTCAGGAACAAGCAAATGACCCAGGTTCAACAAAGGTATTGACCAGAAATCTGTTGGGAATCTTTTTTTTTGAGACAGAGTCACGCTCTGTCGCCCAGGCTGGAGTGCAATGGCGCAGTCTCGGCTCACTGCAACCTCTGCTTCCCAGGTTCAAGTAATTCTCTGCCTCAGTCCCCCGAGTAGCTGGGATTACAGGTGCCCACCACCATGCCTGGCTAATTTTTGTATTTTTAGTAGAGACGGGGTTTCACTATCTTGGCCAGCCTGGTCTTGAACTCCTGACCTCGTGATCCACCCTCCTCGACCTCCCGAAGTGCTAGGATTACAAGCATGAGCCACCACCCCTGGCCTGCTGGGAGTCTTCTGGAAGAGGTTTTCTTGCTTCTAAAAAAAAGACACAGAAAATAGACAGCATCTGTCATTCCTCTGGGTGTTGTTTCTAGATGCTACACCTGGGGCTGCCACAGACATCTGGCAGACAGCCTGAGGACTCAGACAAAACAGAGGACAGCAGAGTGGGAAAAAAAAGCCCTTGATGGCTTTATTGAGTTGCCGATTGATTCAAGCTTGGGCTTTCACCTCCTCTGGACTTCTAGCTATGGGAAATGATACGTGTTCTTACTCTGAAACCAATTTGAGCCAGGGGTCTTCTATTATTTGCAGCTGAAAGCATCCTAACTCCATACACTGCCAATATACAAGCCACATTCTTAGGCAGGAAAGCACTTATTTTTCAAAAATTATGCAGAGCTGTTGATTTACAGCCTGGTCAAATCATGGAAACGGGTTCAAGAAGAATGGGTTCAATATCTGTGTAGATATGAATAAACCTATTACATGCACTCAGGTGGGCCTGAAGGTTACTTTTTAAATCAGCTTTTTTTTCATTGTTCTGAGCCTCCCTTTCATTCAAACAAAAGTCTGTTTTCCCCCCAATTTGTTTGAGTTCTAGTGGATATAAAATACAGTAAAAACTGAATTGCAGTGAAGTAAACCTTCACAAGTAATTGGAATATTATTTTAATTGCTTCTTTGAAGAGGGCTTTTTCTGCAGATTACTACAAAAATTATTACTTGAGCTTCAAGGTTATTAATTATTCCCTGAAAGAGAAATTTTTTCATCTCTTACAACAGAATATATCTGGAGTAGGGGTGAAATAAGTTGGGGCAAAATTGGGTGAGCACATGCTTTAATATTAAACCCATGCCCTATTGCACAGTGGTTAAGTGCCAGCTTTATGATTCACTAGCTGCGTGGCTGCAGATAAGTTAATTAATATTTCTGTGCCTCCAATTCATGATCTATAAAATGAGGTTGATAATACTAAATACCTCACAGATTGATGAGAAGATTTAATGAAGAGACACATTAAAAAAAAAAAAAGAGGAAGAACTAGAACAGCACCTGTTACATTGCAAGTACTCGAAAAAAATTGCGTGTTGTTCTTATAAGGGTTATTCTATCAACATTTATTGAGCACGCAAGGGAGCATCCTGTGGAAGTCAACTTCCCGATTAGTATCAGGGCACAGGCACACAACTGGTTAAGTCAAGGAGAGCCACACAGGGAAGCTGGCTCTCAAGTCCCACTCTACGCATTCCCCTCTCTTCCCCTGCGCCTGGAGGCTTCTTCCTCCTTACTTTTCTCATCCTCTGGAGTATCCACCATGGTCATCTCCTCCTGGCCCCTAGGCCTTGCCCTGAGCCCTGAGATGGGTTTTCATTTACTTCAGCTTGGATCTGTTTGTTCTTCCTCTGCTGGAAGACATGATTTCCAGCCCAGGACTCTTTCCCTTTCTGAGGCCACCTCCACTTGTCCGAGAAACATATCTCTACTTCATTTCTATTCAAAGGTCTTTTGTTACCAAAGTCACTCAAACAATCCTAGACAAAGGAGGTCAGGAGAAAACAGGTCTTTTCTTAATATTAGGAGTTGTGGAAAGGGTTTGGGAGTCCTTGGAGAGTAAAACATGCTTAACACCCTCTGCAAGGGGTTCTTTAGGCCCTGAGCACTGGGAGGGCACAGGGAGGTGAGACACACGTCAATAACCATCATTCAGCCTAGAAATAAGGTCCTTGTGTGAGTGGAGGTAAGGCCTTTGGGAGGATGGGAGGACAGAGGAAAAAGAATTTCTGAGTTGGTGAATCAGAAAAGGCTTCCTAGTAGAGGGCATGGCTTTTTTTTCTTTCTTTCTTTTTTTTGTGACAGGTTCTCACTCCTTCACCCAGGCTGGAGTGCAGTGATGTAATCATGGTTCACCGCAGCCCGACTTCCTGGGCTCAGGTGATCCTCCTGTCTCAGCCTCCCAAGTAGCTAGGTGATATGATTTTGTTGTGTCCCCACCCAAATCTCATCTTGAATTATAGCTCCCACAATCCCCACATGTTGTTGGACCCGGTGGGAGATAACTGTATCATGGGGGCTGGTTTTGCTTGTGCTGCTCTTGTCAGAGTGAATAAGTCTCACAAGATCTGATGGTTTTATAAAGGGTAGTTGCCCTGCACACACTCTCTTGCCTGCTGCAATGTAAGATGTGGCTTTGTTCCTCCTTCACCTTCTGCCATGATTGTGAGGCCTCCCCAGCCATGTGTAACTGCATGTCCATTAGACCTCTTTTTCTTTGTAAGTTGCCAAGTCTTAGGTATGTTTTTATTAGCAGCATGAGAACAGACTAATACAGTAAGTTGGTACCAGGTAGTGGGGTGCTGCTGTAAAGATACCCAAAAATGTGGAAGTGGCTTTGGAACTGGGTAACAGGCAGAAGTTGTAACAGTTTGGAGGGCTTGGAAGACAGGAAGATGTGGGAAAGTTTGGAACTTCCTAGAGACTTGTTGAATGGCCTTGACCAAAATGCTGATATTGGTATGGACAATGTAGTCCAGGCTGAGGTGTTCTCAGATGGAGATGAGGAATTTATTGGGAACTGGAGCAAAGGTGATCCTTGCTACCCTTTAGCAAAGAGACTGGTGGCATTTTGCCCCTGCCCTAGAGATCTGTGGAACTTTGAACTGGAGAGAGATGGTTTAGGGTATCTGGCGGAAGAAATTTCTTAGTAGCAAAGCATTCAAGAAGTGACTTCGGTGCTCTTAAAAACATTCAGTTTTATTCATTCACGAGTATATGGTTTGGAGTTGGAACTTATGTTTAAAGGGGAAGCAGTGCATAAATGTTTGGAAAGTTTGCAGCCTGATGATGCCATAGAAAAGAAAAACCCATTTTCTGAGAAATTCAAGCTGACTGCAGAAATTTGCATAAGTACCAAGGAGCCAAATGTTAATTGCAAAGACAATGGGGAAAATGTCTCCAGGGCATGTCAGAGGTCTTCCTGTCAGGCCCTCCCATCACAAGCCAGAGGCCTAGGAGGAAAAAAACGGTTTTGTGGGCTGGGCCCAGGGCCTTGCTGCTTTGTGCAGTCTTGGAACTTGGTGCCCTGTATCCCAGCCATGGTTGAAAGGGGCCTTTGCTTCAGAGGGTGCAAGCCCCAAGCCTTGGTGGCTTACATATATTGGGTCTGAAGGTGCACAGAAGTCAAGAATTGAGTTTTGGGAACCTCCACCTAGATTTCAGAGGATGTATGGAAACACCTGGATGTCCAGAGAGATGTGTGCTAGAGGGGTGGAGCCCTCATGGAGAACCTCTGGTAGGGCAGTGAGGAAGGGAAATGTGGGGTAGGAGCCCCCACATAGACCCACTGGGGCGCTGTCTAGTGGAGCTGTGAGAAGAGGGCCACTGTCCTCCAGACTCCGGAAGCATAGATCCACTGACAGCTTGCACTGTGCACCTGGAAAAGCCACTGATTCTCAATTCCAGCCTATGAAAGCAGCCAGGAGGGAGGCTGCCCAAAACAACAGGAATCCACTTCTTGCATCAGCATGACCTGAATGTGAGACATGGAGTCAAAGGAGATCATTTTGGAGCTTTAAGATTTGACTGCTCTGCTGGATTCTGGACTTGCATGGGGCCTCTAACCTCTTCATTTTGGCCAATTTCTTCCATTTGGAACAGGTGTATTTACCCAATGCTCATACCCCCATTGTATCTAGGAAGTAATTAAGTTGCTTTTATTTTATAGGCTCATAGGTGGCAAGAGCTTGCCTTGTCTCAGAAGAAACTTTGGACTGTGGACTTTTGAGTTAATGTGAAATGAGTTAAGACTTTGGGGGACTGTTGGGAAGGCATGATTGGTTTTGAAATGTGAGGACATGAGATTTGGGAGGGGCCAGGGTGGAAAGACATGGTCTGGCGCTGTGTCCCCACCCAAATCTCACCTTGAATTGTAATAATCTCCATATGTCAAGGGCAGGGCCAGGTGGAGATAATTGAATCATAGGGAGGGTTGCCACCATACAGTTCTTGTGGTAGGGTATAAGTCCCATTAGATCTGATGGTTTTATAAAGGGCAGTTCCCCTGCACATACTCTCTCACCTGCTGCCATGTGGGATGTGTTTTTGCCCCTCCTTCACCTTCTGCTATGACTGTGAGACCTCCCCTGCCATGTGTAACTGTAACTCCATTAATTCTCTTTCTCTTTGTAAGTTGCCGGGTCTTGGGTATGTCTTTATTAGCAGCCTGAGAATGGACTAATACACTGGGACTACAGGCATGTGCCACCATGCCTGCTTAATTTTTATGTTTTTTGTAGAGACAGGATTTCACCGTGTTGTCCAGTCTGGTCTTGAATTCCTGGGCTCAAGCAATCCACCCACCTCCACCTTGGCCTCCCAAAGTGCTGGGACTACAGGTGTGAGCCACCGTGTCTGGCCAGGCATGACATTTGAGCCACATGGAAGGATGGGGTCTTGGACATGTAGAGAGGTGCAGGAAGGGAAGGGGAGACCATGGGCACAGCCACAGTGCTTTTTCATCCCAGAGTATAACACAGCCAATAGGTACTGTGGACATGGCAGGTATTCATTCATTTCCTCATTTACTCACCCAGGACTCTCTTTCCATGTCACAGAGCCATTCACCTCTTTCATGTAAACTGGGATTGCTGTGTTCCTGCTTCCTTTCACTTTTGCTGAATGTCCCTCTTGTGCAGCTATCCACAGTGTATAGGTTAATCACCAAAAGTGCAGGATTGGACTCTCCTGGAGTCCCAGGATCTATCAACATCCCTTCCCCTGGACAGTTCCCTGTTTCTGCCTATGGGAGGAAGAAAGGAGACATGGTCAGCTTCAAGGTCCAGCCTGAGGCCCATCTCCTATAAGAAGAAAAAGAGGAGGCAAGTCTTTATTTATTTTATTTTTATTAATTTATTTTCTTTAGAGGTGGAGTCTCTGTTGCCCAGGCTGTGGTGCAGTGACATGATCATTGCTTACTGCAGCCTAAAACTCCTGGGCTCAAGTGATCCTCCTACTTCAGCCTCCAAGTAGCTAGGACTACAGGCATCCTCCACCACCACGCCCAGCTAACATTTCCATTTTCTGTACAGATGAGGTCTTGCTATGTTGACTGGCAGAGATGAGCCTTTCTTGACTAGCTTCTCTGTGCAGGGCACTGGCTGGCCTTTCCTCCACTCTTCCTCCATCACAGCGAGGTCTTTCCATGGGCAATTGTCCTGTAAGAACTGCATGATCAGTGATGCCAACACCGGAGGTGGGTTTCTGGTCTCTCCTCTATGTCAAGTCCCGCCACTCCTGATGGTGGCAGCCACCAGAGCCTCCAGTTCACAGCCCATTTGCAGTGCTGTGACACTGCTGGGTCCTCAGTTCACTGCAGGATCTGGCCATTTCAGGAGTTCAGCCAGCTCCTTCCTGAGGATGTACTGTGGTGACTCATGGCCAGCCCCCCAGGAGAATAATTCAGAACCTACTTGCCAAAATTTAACAATAGCAGCAACATTTTAGTCGTCTCCTAGGAGTGACAGACGTCACTGCCTCCAGGGGAAGAGGAGGTGATCCACCCAGCTGCATCCTATTCACTGCCTCCCTTCCTCTCAGCTGGGTGGCAGTGTTGGCAGGATGGGGCTGAGGTGTGGGTGAAAGGTGGTGTCATTTTTTCATGATCAGAGAATGTGAAAAGATGCTGCAGTTTTAATGATCTTCTTAGCCTCAGGGCCCTTGTGTATAAACTGAGGGGATTGGACTGTGTGATCCCTATGTCTCATTGCAGCTCAGAAGTTCTGTGGTTCTGAACATTGCAAAGCCCCTGCACTACCCGGGAGGTATTTCTGCCCCTGCAGCATGAGTAGAACCTGAAACCCTAAGAAAAGGGGTGATTCTTCCAGGGTTTTTCCCCCATAAATAAGCTGCACTGAAAACAGCCCTTATGTCCTTACCCTAGCCAGCTAAACTTCTTGTATTTTCTAGTCATTTTTAATTATTGGAAACTAAGACCAGGAATTGGGATTTCTGAGAAAGGAGAAGCCAGCCAAAGCTTTATCCCCTGCAGGTCCCTTGCCTTCATACCCTGAACTTCTCATAAGACATCTGAGTTTGAAGATGATGGAATGCAAGGATGGCTGGAGAAGCCATAGTAACCTAGGGAAGGATGTTATGCAAATGGCTTTTCACCTCTTTGAAGAGGTGACACCTCTAGATCGACATTTCCAATGTCAATCTCTCTCCACAGCTCCACCAAGATACTTCATTGTCATACCCCATGCAAATTTGCTCTTCTTCCTGTACACCCAACTTTAATGCCACCAGAGAGATCACTTGCTGTCTTTTTTTTCTTCTTATTATCCGAACCCTTTTCCCATTTGGAAGAAATTCCAGTGTGTGAATCTGAAGGAGGTCAGACATTCCTACTCCTGACCCCTAGCAAATGGGGCATGTGTACATGACATAGGCATGGGCATTCAGACCATACGAATGAGATTTTCGTTCTTGAGAGTGACATGAAGTCTGGAGGTCATTCACAGCAGCAGTGGAGGTGGGCAGGTGAAGCAAGTGTCCAGTGGTGGGGATGCTTTGGCTGTGACCTGACCAGGCTGTTCTTGTGGCATGACCCTTGTCCCAACCCCACTTAGTTCCTACCTGTTTTCTGAATTTGGGTCTGTAGCCTTGCCATTGATTCAGTGAGCTCTACTGAAAATACTTCTAATACATTCTTTTCCTTCTTAGAGATCCAGAGTCAGTTTCTATTGTTTGCAACTGAGTCCTGGCTGGTACCCTCACCCTTCCTCTAGTCACTGGGTCAGGAAGCTGGGGATCCTTCTTGACTGTTCCTTTCTGGTTCACACACCACTGACACTGAGATCCACTAATCCTGCCCCATGATGTCACCTCTGTTGCCCTCTGCCACCCCTAGCCAGGTCTTCATTACATTTACCTGTTGCTGCTGCCCCCTGTCAATGGCTCCTCTGGCTGCTAGGCTCTTCTGGATGATGGCCATCTACTTCTGGTCAAACCTCAAAATCCAGGATCAGACTATGTCCTGCACAGGAGGTTTTGGCAGAGGAGAAAAAAGATAAAACTGGAGAAAAGAAAGATGTCCAGTGACTCTGAGTGGAGAAGGATGAGAAAAGTCAGGTGTACAAAACCCAGGTAGAACTCAGGTGCTACTGCATCTGCCTGAGGTCTTGAGGCTGCACAAGCTTCTCTCCCTTTATGCTACTTTTCCTTATTTTCTAAATTCATATCAATGAAAACATATTAATTACCCTTTAAATTGAAATAAATTAACTCAAGAAGATGCAGTTTTATCTTGCTTTTATAGTAGCCAAGCTCCCTGAGGATGCATTAATTGATTTTAAATCCAAATCAGCCTAATGCACTTGTGCACTTTGCTGGCTAATGGAAATTAGTGATGACTCCTGGAAAGGAAGGGCTGTGTGCCAATTCCCGTTTTTGCACATTTTTATTGCTGTGGGTGAGGTAAGTCCAGCCATGGGTGGAGAAGGCCCGGTAGCGCTCAGCTCTTTATTTATTTAGTAAATATTTTTTGAGCACCTGCTTTATGCCAAGGACTATGCAAGCCGCTGGGGAGCAAATGATGAGTGAGACAACCTTGGTCCTTACCTAATGAAGTTTACAGCTGACCACACTAAAATACCTTTTGGGAGGCTTCCTAGTTTTATTCCTGGGCTTCACTGGAGTTGGCTTTCACAGATAGCCAGGCCCATCAGAGGGCCTCGTCTGAAAGTTCGGGCGACTTGAAAGTATGGACAGCTATGAAAGGGGGCCAGCTTGGCTGGTCTTGCACCCCTCCTACTCTCCAGGCTGTTTCTCCATGAAGACACAGCTTAGTGTACAGAATTGGTTCTAGAAAGTCTGTGGAGATGATCTTGTGTTCTCTCCCTGGCACTCCCACCTAGAGTTACCAGATTTAGCAAATGAAAATACAGGACATCCAGTTAAATGTGAATTTCAGAAAAACAATGAATAAATTTTTTTAGTGTGAGTATGTTCCATGCAATACTTGGAAGACAACGACATTCAACTTGACTGGGTGTCCGTATTTTATCTGGCAACCACTATCACCCACATTCCTAACCCACCCAGTTGCCCTGTGCCCATCGTGCTGCTGAGTCCTGCCCTGAGGCAGTGCCTTCCCCAGAGCAGGAATGCAGAATCAGCCTGCTCCCTTCCAAAATACCCCTTTCATGAGGAGTATACTAAATTTGAAGTCTACTCTAAGCTAGCTGTCCCCAGGTAAGAAATTCAATTCAGCCACCTTAAGTGAGCTCTGACTCCAAGCAAGGAAAAATATATGCTAAGGAGGACACAGAGATGAGTGAGACACAGTTGCTACCCTAAGACCCTGGAGGCTAGCATGGCAAGGGGAGTAAAACTATTCAAATAGTTGTAATACAAGACAGAAAATGACAAATGACTTAGCTTCCAAGGGAATGCAGGGAGGACAGGAACACAATTATTAATACTTTGGCGGTGGGAGTCTTGAGAGTTTCCTGGGGGAGATGGCATTCACAAGCGACTAGACTCATGACAATCCTGTGAAACACCTACCTCAACGTCCCCACAACCCTAGCACACATCCCTGAGAAGTCATGTCACAGCTTGGATGTGGTCATCACAAAGCTCCCAGCAGTGCCCACAAATCAATCCCAGTCGGTACCCCAGATAAAGCCTGCACCATCCTTGACCTAGAAGGGTGCCTCATGCTGCAAAAGGGGCATTTCAGAAAGGGTGTGCCAGTTGGGGCAATCAAAACCACCCCAAATCAGGAGAAAGGGCCTGTGTGTTTGGAGAGCTCCAAGAAATCTTGGGTAGCCAGATGCAGGGGCTCCATGCTGGTTGTGTAGCTGGAAGAGTGCCCTGAGGTACATCTAGGATGGAGCAATGGAGAGTCCAGGAACCCAGGGAGCTTTCAGTTCCATTGGAAAGCCAGGCTGGGGACACCTGCTCTCCCTGGAGGTGGGCCTCCCTGCCCACGGGCCTGCCCGGGCGCCGCTTCTGTTTCTGACACTCCATGGACACTGGCTGTGCTGCTTGAGGGAATGCCAATCACATTCTTAGTAAATATTTAGCCATATGAGGTTTGTGAACAGATAACATTTCAGAGTCTGCTTTGTGCTTGTACGGCCTTTAATAAAGGAGAAGAAAGGCTTCTCATTCATTGCTTCCTCGTTAAAAGGAGTGAGCATTTTCCAGCCGGGCAAACATTTACTGCAGCAGTAGTGGGGCCCAGCCCTGATAATGCCCTGAAGGTGGCCAGAGAAGAAAGCCAAAGGCTCTGACTGCCTGTATGCCAAGGAGGAAGTAACAAAGCAAATGTTCCTCAGGGGTCTCAGGCACTCAGTATTGGAGGGATTCTTTGGTCTGTGGTGGGACCCTGGGGATGATCCTGCACACTACGCACATTGTCCCCAGGCCATTCCAGCACTGAGGTCTCTAGAGACAGAAGAGCCGCCAGCTGGTTAATTAATGCTCCCCGGCAAGCTGGGCAGACAGGCTCCAGCTGCCTCCAAGCTGGTCTATTAGCAGGGATAGGCTCCCTGTGCCGGGCGCAGCATGGAGCTGTCAGGGAATGTCTTTGAGAAATTAAAGTGGCATTGCTAAGTGAGTACACATAACAGGAGTGAGCCAGCCTGCCTCTCTCTCCTCCTTCTGCCTGACAGTGTCCCCGCTCTGATGGGTAATGCATGAGAGTGTGTTTGTCCAGAAACGTAATTAAAGCTGGCTGCCAGATGGGACCAGGGTGTGCCAAGTTTCAGGCCAGGCAGGGGCAGGCCCCTGAGCCCCTCCTGGGTCCATTGCCCTGGTGGAATCTTGCTCTTAGATGCCCCTGGACCCCAGAAGAAAAGTAGAAAAGATAGCACTGGTGAGGCCAGGCCAGAGCCTTAGGGGTCCATCCTGTTCCAACTGGCAGGAACTCTGCCCAGTGGGCTGAGCCCTCTCCTGGCCTGAGTCCTCCTTGCCTTGATTCTGATCACCCTGTATGTTTTTACCTGCCTTGGGGCTCCATTACTAGGTTTTAAAGGTCTGGACTGTGATTGACATGACCTGTTTTCACCAAACACTGGGGCCCCATGGGAAGGGCCCAACACGGGCATCCTCCCTTCTTCTCCTCCCTCCCACCAGAAGGGCTGAGCTGGAAACCACAGGAAGGGGCCGGGCTGGTTTGGCTGCTGAGGCTGAGCGTTGGAGCTGGGGAAATCAGGAAACCCAGGCCCGATTCCAGCGTGAGTTGGAAAGATCCCCAGCAGCCAGGGCATTCGATAAATAAGACTCTGAAAACCTATGATGGCAAAGGATTTGTAGATGTTCATTGAACTTTAAAACCTTTGTTTTGAAACACAGTCCTCCCCATAAGGGGCAATGTGTTTTAAAATTAATCTTTATAAATATAATGCATGCTCATGGGCAGGAATCAAAATAATGCAGAAGACTGTGAAATGAAAATAAAGGTGTCTGTGACCCACCCTGATGTCACACTCCCACTCATTGGAGGTCAACCGTCAACAGCATCAGGGCAATTCGGCTTCAAAGAAACAAAGTCAGAATTGAAACTACAAAGTTCAACTAGACTCTGAGTGGTACGTTTGGGATGGAAAAGGGAAGTGTGTGTGTGTGCACATGTGCATGTGTCTCAAACTCCTGGTCTCAAACTCCTGACCACTAGCGATCCTTCTGCCTTGGCCTCCCAAAGCGCTGGGATTACAGGTGTGAGCCACCGTGCTCAGTCAGAAACAACTTTAGTAAAGATTCTGTCTTCTTTCCTTCTCTCTTCCTTATTGAGCTTGTATGGTCTTAATCAGTTTCATTGGTCGACATTTTTTACTTTTACAAAGTGATTGTTTTTGCTGATTAAAAAAGTGATACCTGAATACTGTTGAAAATACAGATAAGCAAACAGAAAATAAAAATAAATGTCAGAGTAGAAGTGTTTTCTGCCCTCCTGGAGTTGTTTCTGAGGTTCCGACCATGACCAGCGGCACTCAACAACAGTGCAGAATCTTCAGCTGGGGCTCCCCATCAGCCCCTTCCAGCTTCTGCCTACAACCTGATACCATAAGAAACTTTCCAAGATTCACAGGATTCATGATTACAATGACTTCGATCTGCAAGTGGCGAATACAATTGGACAACAGCATGACTTAATAGTTTTTTAAGCTGCTTTTTAATTTAAAAATTCAGGTAAGAACTTTACCCTTCATGTGAAATTTGATGAAGTTTTTGGAAAAATTCATTTGGTCAGTGCACTTGAAAATGCCTCACTGCATCCGTTCTAATTCCCTTTGATATTATTATCAGTGGGCTGTTTTTATCGAGACAGCAAACTTACTTGTTGAAATTAGAGTTTCAACAGACTGTTCCCGTGCGTCACAGACTCAAAGACCAGGAGGGAGAGAGGGGTATGTAAGCCACAGTTACAATGCTGGGCATTGAGTGTCGTGATAAAGATGTGTACTGAGCGTGGTGGGAGTGCCCAGAACAGGACACCGATTTCACCCAGGTGCGGGGGGAAGGAAGTTCTGATGAAGCTTTACTGAGGAACTGGACGCTGAGCTGGACCTTGAATGAACATTAGGAGTTTGTCAGGCAGAGACCGGATGGAAGGTGGGGAAAGAGGCTTGGCAAGTAGCTTGATGTGGCCAGGGCAGAGGGGGATGCCTGGGGTTAAGAGGTGGGGAGGGGTCTGCAGAATCAAGAGATGCGGCTGAAGGAGTGGGTAGAAGCCGGACTAAGAAGGACCTTGTGTGTGCGCTGGGGAATTTGGTCTTCATAGGCTCTGCAGTAGCAATGCTCAACGCTTTCTGGCCTCTGTGCTCTACCCTAGTTCTGTTTAGGAATGACTGGGTCTGCAGCAGGCAGGTTCGAGATAGAAGGGTGCAGGCTCACAAACCCCTGGGAGGAAGTGTGCTGGGCTTCGGGTAGCGTGTAGAGGAGAAAATGGAGTAGGGTTGGCTCTGGAAGGAGAAGGAGTCTGTGTCCCTCTGGCTAGCAAGTTTACCAGTCTCCTTCAGGGTTCCTCTGGAAAGTTCTCATGATTCTTACCAAGTATCTGCCTTCAGCCAAGTCACTTATGAATATTAAAATACACACGCAGACACACGCTCACACTCATGCACACACACACGTGTGCACACACGCGCACAAAGCAAAGGGAAGCAATTAGTTTACTGGTTTCTTCCAAGAGTTTTCATATGGAACTGTAGGAAAATACTACTGAGGAGGCTAGAATGGAAAATGAACCAGTAAATAGACAAAAGCAAGGAAGTCAGATCTCGTCTCCTCAGAGGCGTGTTTCAACTTCTGGCTTCTTAGAAGATTTTTTTCTCCCCTCTGATGGAGACAACAGAAACGGAAGGGCAAATGCCGGCTGTCACTAGCCACTTGGGTTTTTCTGGGATTTGGGCCATCTGAGTTCTGTCAAGGTGAGGCACGTCTTCAGCGGCTGTGAAAGCCCTTGAATTTCCTGAGTTAGTAAGTGGGTCAGAGGGAGGCAGCTGAGCTCCACCACTTCCCACACACCCCAGCTTCCCTGCTGGGCCCCTCGCATCCCCCAAGCCCCCAGCCAGGTGGGAAGGGAGCCGGAAAGGCATGGAAACAGCTGGGTCTACTCTGCACAGTGCTCCCAGGTTGACCAGCCCTCACTCTCCCAGCTGCTGAACCTGCCCGACTACCGTGAGGCCATCAGGCTAAAGAGTGGAGGGGAGAGCTGGGGTCCTGGCAATACCAGCCCCTTTGTCTTGGCCTCCAGCATCTGTGGCTGGAAACAGAGCTCAGGAGGTGATTCAGTCCCTCCCGGCTGCCAGAGGATGTGGTCATGGGGTGCGGGAGGGGACCATGGAAAGGCACTGGGATTCCGCCCTTCAGGGGGGCTGGCCAGCAGGGGCAGGAGGCCAAGATCCTTGGCCCAGGGCAGGCCCACTTGTCTCTGGTTATTTCTGAGTTCTCATCTAAAGCCAACTTTATTCCTAGAATGTCTAAAATGAGATGCAGATAGAAGGAAGAAAACGGGTCCGGCCTGGTGTGACCAGATGCCTCCCAAATGTCCGTCCCTGAGGATTCAAAGACGAGTGAGGCACATCTGTATAAGAGCTCCAAACATTTGCGGACACAGGCTAGTCCCCTCACCACGGCCCGGGGAGGGAGGGGAGGCAGCTCTCTAACCCACGCGTGAATAGTTGAGGCTGCTCCAATCCCCGCAGCCTGACGTTCCTCATATCTCATCTGTACCCCTCCCTGAACAACCAAAGAACTGAAGATTTCCCATCTCACCGGAGTCCAAGGATAGGATCGAAGAGTTCACCATAGTGCTCAGGTTTCCCCAGCACACTCCGCTCTTCTCTCAAAAACCAGAAAGGCGCCAGACGTGAGTGTTGCACTGACACATCGCCCACACATGCCTTTGCAAGCCTTTGTTGAAGCCGCCTGCGTAGTGAGTAGATTTGTCATTGTTATGCTAGGGAGCTTTCCATTTTCTGTGCACAAGAGCTGTGTCAAGTTCCACTCTGGGTCATGGTGCCCCAGACCCAGCCAATAAATGAACAAATCCTGTGCCGTGGCAGCTCAGCCAATGAAGGAAAAAATCCTGAGCTTAAAGACCGTTGGATCTAGCATCTTTGTTGCCTTAATAAGGGTCTGAGACCGAGGAGACTGGTACTGTACCCTGCTACACGTGTGCAGTGTGGCTCAGCGTGGCACTGAAGATACGTCTGGCATCTCCCAACAGGTTCACATGTCTCAGCTTGGGGAGTGAGAGTGTTTGGGCTGGAGGCTGGGTTAGTTGCCAGCTGAAAACACCACTTAATAAGGTTGGCTTTCTACTTCTTTGAGGAGTTGAGTTTGTTGGTAACTTTCATCCCTATGCATACAAAGACAAGATTGGGCCAAGTTATAGGTCTTAGGGAGTAAGTATCATGTAGGCTTTGTCAGTGGCCAATGGTAACCAAAAAGGTAACGTGGTTAATGGTTGTATTAATGGAGATATATGGTCCACAGTGAGGGAGGCACTGCCCAATATAGGTACCATCCACTGCTCTGGACATAACCTTTTAGAGACATGGACAGAGGGGAGAGCCACAAGAGAGAAACCAGGGCCAAACAGTTCTGAATGAGGAGCTTGTCAAACGAGCAGGAGCTGAGGGATCTGGGGAGGTGGGGATTGGAAAGGACTTGGGAAGCAGGAGTAGTGGACGTGCCCTCTTCACATTTCTGATCCTTGGAAAAGTAGTTAGGTGTGTTCTACATGGTCCCAGGGATTAAAACTCAGATCTAGGAGGAAGGGACAGAGAAGTGGCATTTAGCTCCTGGAGTTTAAATTAGATAACTGTGAGGTTCTCTCTGCCCCAGATAGCCATTCGCAGGTTTCCTGGTCAGTTTCCTGGTGCTGAGTATCCTTTGGCATTTTCCTGCCCAGAGTGGGAGTTGCCAGGCAGTCTCCATCCAATGCGGCACCTTCACCTCGTGGGTCCCCAGAGCACTGCCATCTTCGCATGATGCTCCACAGTTGGCATCAGTGCTCAGCGACTGAGTTCAGTTGGAGGAGTTTCGGGATGTCCAAAAGCATGTTCCAGCCCTGTGTCCTGGGTGCCCTGCCTCATCCTCATGTGTGAGCAGAGTCATGGGGAAAGCACGCTGGAGGAGACGGCAGGAGGAGTTGTGGGTTCTGGGCCTGGTTCCCCACTGCTCATCTTGGGATCTCCAACGAGGCTCATGTTCCTCATGCACACTGTGGTCTTGAGAGGGGAGCAATTCTTGGTTTCTTGGGGCTTCCATCTCTCCCCACCGTGGCAACTGGTCTTAATCAATCAAAAAACATCAGATCCCAGGATACTTATCCCCAGCAATAGTAGACAAGAGTTTCACAATGATTTTAATGTCTTCGATTCAACCTGTTGGGTCTGTGAGAAGTTACAGAACCAGCCTCATGAAATTTGCAGTAGCGACCGCATGTCAGGGGCTGAGAGCTCCCCATCAAAATACTCTGGGGATTTCCTCTGAAAATGACAATATGATCCCCTTGAGGCCAGATGAACTTGTGCTTAGTGACACCTTCTCCTGGGGAGACTCAGTTGCAAAGCAAGGTCTAGTTCTTTGAAACCAAATGATCTCGTCAAGCCCAGCTCAGCCCACCTGAGAACCAGGAGGAGAAGAGTTTCTTCTTCCCCAGAGACGAGCCCCCAGAGAGAATTCGAGAACACTTGCTCTAGTAAACACACAGCTTCCTGCAGCAAAACCAAGCCCCAGACTTTGTTAGTCTAAGGAGCTCACTTTCCATGAAAACATGGCCTCACATACCATATAATTAGAAGCCCTCATCTCCAGGATAGTCTCTGAGATGTGTCCTCATGTTCACGCATGCCTGAGGAACCAATAAACACATTCCAGTTCTATACATACAGGTGTTTTGCAATCTGGGATGTGGTTCTTAAGAAACAATAAAACAGATGCAGGGCTTTCAAAGCCCAGATTTTCTTTTTCTTTTTCTTTTTCTTATTTATATATTTTTTGAGATGAAGTCTCACTCTGTCACCCAGGCTGGAGTGCAGTGGCGCAATCTCATCTCACTGCAACCTCCGCCTTCTAAGTTCAAGCAATTCACCTGCCTCAGCCTCCAGAGTAGCTGGGATTACAGGTGCCTGCCACCACACCTGGCTAATTTTTATATTTTTAGTAGAGACGGGGTTTCACCATGTTGGCCAGGCTGGTCTCGAACTCCTGACCTCAGGTAATCTGCCTGCCTCAGCCTCCCAAAGTGCTGGGATTACAGGCATGAGCCACCACGCCCGGCCCCAGATGTGATTTTTTTTTTTTTTTTTCTTGAGATAGGGTCTCACTCTGTTGCCCAGGCTAGAGTGAAGTGATGTAATCACAGCTCACAACAGCCTCGACCTCCTGGGCTCAAGCAATCCTTTCACCTCAGCCTCCCGAGTAGCTGGGATTACAAGCGCCCACCACCACGCCCAGATAACTTTTTGTATTTTTAGTAGAGATGGGGTTTCACCATGTTGGCCAGGCTGGTCTTGAACTCCTGACCTCAAGTGACCCACCTGCCTTGGCCTCCCAATGTGTGGGGATTGCAGGCATAAGCTACCTCGCCAGGTCAAATTTTCTTTTTAAATATCTGATTTTCATTTACCCTGCTCACTGTCCAAAAAATGACCTTCCTGATTCTCTACTCTTCCTGCTCCTCCCTCCCTCCCCACCAGCTGATTACATCACCCCAGTGTGTCCTTCTGTTGCCCCCTCCCTCGAAGATCCAATATTTGGCATAGGCTAGTCTCTTGCATAGGCAAGGAAACATAATTAAAAGTATCCTGAGGCCAGCAATGATTATCGAGATGACCTTAGACAGGCAGTGAACGTCTCAGTACCGGAGTTTCATCGTCTGGAAACTGTATGATAATAGTACCCATTTCTTGGGGGTGTAAGGAATAAACGGGACAATAGAGTAAGAAGAGAGTTCTGGCACCTAGTAAATGTTCAACAAAATGCTAACTGAGCTGTGGTTGCTGAGATTTTTCGGACCCCAAATATCTCCTGACCAGTTCATCAGCAAAGCCCATTAGAGATTCTGTCCTTGGATTTACTGAGGAATTATTCCTTATTAAATTAAATACACTAACAGCCCTTTTTAGTTTGGTTTATTCACGTTTACCAGAAAACTAATCATACAGAAACGTGGAAAGAGCTCAGAGGGATTCTGTTTTTGTGTCTGTGGAATGGGAACCTCACAGGGCTATTTCACGGATCAAATTATACGTGGCCTGTGACGGTCAGAGGTAAAAGACAGAGCAGATTTGAGGGATGCTGCTGCTTCCCTCTTGGAAGGTGAGTGCCTGCCCTCTCTTCCCTCTCAGCCTCCCCTTCCGTCTTCCCACAGGACTCCAGCAGAAGAGGCAGGGAGCCTGGTATCAGAGTCCATGGCACGGGTGCGTGGGGCCAGGATTACTGGGGAGAACATTCCGGGGTACCTCTTCTTTCTCTGCCCGAGTCATCACCAAGGACACTCAGGCATGGCTTGAGAAAGTAGAGCCCACTCTGGGCCCCACACCCTCTCCGTCTTGCTCCATCCTTTCTTTCCCTTGTTCACAGCTTGCTGCCGCTGTCTCCTGTTTGTGTCTGTCAAGCTCAGAGTGGTGATGCAGAGCACAGGGCCTGGACAATGAGAGCCCTGTGTCCTTGCTCTCTGCCGCTCCCGCTTTCGCTGCCTGCCTTCCTCCCTCCTACACACAGTCATCCCACGTAATGGACACCCACTCCCTGCCAGAAGCCAGATGGGTGCCAGTGACATGCTGATGTCCTGGACAGATGTGATTCCACCCCCACACAGTTCAATCACCCGATATGAGCTGTGTGACCTTGGGTGAGTCCATGGCTCTCTGTGTCTGCTTCCTTCTTTCCAGGCCTTTCTCTGACACTGAGACCTTCTCTGGTCTGTGATTTGTGGTTAAGCCAACGCCTAAATGCCACAGAGGCGAGGCTGCAATTTTAGCTGCAGCCCAAGGACAATCAGATTCAATGCCTGTTCCTCCCACGTGACGGTAAAACACCACTTCCCCAAGCCTAATTTATTCATTTTCTATTTTAAAAACCATAACCAAAATCAAGCCCCAAATATTTGCCTAATGGCCATGTAATTGATTGGCCAAAGCATTAAGCTGCCCACCAGTCAGCAGCGGAACCGGCTCCTCCCTCACTGTGGAAACCAGCCCCACAGCAGAGTCTGACCTGCCCAGGCCCTGCCGGCCCCGCCTGGGACTAGAACAGTGAGTAGGGTGGCCCAGGGTTTCTCCCTGGGGCAGTGTCCTCAGCAGGAGCCCAGCACTAAGCTGTCTGTCTTAGCAGAGTGAGACTGCCTTCTGTAGACGGCGTGCTCACACAGGCAGCCTCTCTGGCAGCATCTTGGCTGGCCTCCTGTGAGTCAGAACAGTTGTGATCACTCCAGGAGGCCCGTCTGGAACGGCTTAGGTGCTGGGAGGGGTCTTCTGGGCTGGTCTTGAACCTGTGTTTGCATAGCAAGCACACTGCTTTCATTTATATTGTATGTTATAAATCAATACAAATAGCAATCTTCCATAAAATGCAGGTATTCATACTTTACACAAGAATGCGAGAACAGAGTGTCCCTATGGAAGATGATTACCCTGATACTGTGTTGGGTGCCTTGGGGTGGAGATTTGGGTGGTAATTCTAAAGGTCTCCCTCCTGAATGAGCCATCAGAAGCAGCCCCTGGGAGGGACTCTGTGTGGCACCACTCTGAGCTTTAGTTTCTTTATCTGGAAAGCTGCAAAGTCCTTGTTTGCACACAACTTTTTAGAATCAAATCAAACAAGTGAACAGGTATAAAGCTTTTCATGAGGTGTGAAGTTCTCATATACGAGGAGAGTGTCTTTGTTGTTTTTATTGCAATCTGGTTACCCAAAGGGAACCAACACGGTAAAGCAGGTTTGCCACAAATTCCTCTTGGAAGCTTCTTCTAGTTTCTCCCATTCCCCACCCTCTCTTGCGGAGTCTGAGGATGGTACCTGGCAGCCTGTGTGGGTTGACTCAGCAGCACACGCCCGTTCAGTTCATGACCTCAGATGTCCCTCAGAATCTGCTGCGCTAAATCCAGTTTGTTCTAACTCCTCTTTGGACAAGAATGTGAGTTTGCACGTGTGCCATGACTTAGGTGATAAGAGGGGGCTGGGCAGGACTGAGTCTTAGTATAGCTCTGGGCTATGATTCTGGCCACAGAGTCCAAGCTTCATTGTTCCCAGGAACCTAGGGGCTCAGGACTTCAGAAATCCTCAGCAATGGCTGCAGTGTCTGCAGGGACAGCCAGTGCACATCTCTGCGTGCAGCAACATGAAACACACACAGGCCTCAGCCTCCTCAGTCCTGTTCCTGACGCCCGGCTTACCTACCTGAGACCCGGTCCACGAGTGTCTAAGGACACCCAGTGCTTCTGGGCTGGGCTGGGGCCTAAAGTGACTCCAGTCCCCCCTTTCATTTTATAGATGGAAACCAGATGCCCAGAATGAGAAGGGACTCACCTGGGTCACGGATGAGTTTGTGGTTGTGAGAATCTTAACTGCCAGGCTCAGCTGGGTTAAATGGTGTCCTCGGAATTACCCAGTACCTGTGAATGTAACCTTATTTGGACATAGGGTCTTTGCAGATGTCATTAGCCAGTCAAGGTTGTACTGGATTACGGTAGGCTCTGAATTTAATGACTGGTGTCCTTGTAAGAAGGCCATGTGAAGACAGACACACCGAAGGTAGAAGGTAGAAGGCACACAACAGAGGCAAAGACTGCAGGGATGCAGCCACAAGCCAAGGAGTACAGGGAACCCACGATCACCAGCAGAAGCGAGGGAGAGGCAACGGAGGGTTCCTCCGTAGAGCCTTCCCAGGGAGCAGGGCCCCACCACAACTCCAGACTTCTGGCCTCTAGAAGTGTGAGATTAGGAATTTCTCTTGTTTTAAGCCACACAGTTTGTGTACTTTGTTACAAGAATCCTGGGAACCGAATCCATAGGCCAAGGCCCTCTCTGCTGTTTCCTGGAGCAGCAGTGACAGGGACGCGACTCACCTCACAGAGTGTCACGCTGAGCCTGAGCTAAGCAGTTGACATACATCATCTCAAGTAATCCTCCTGAGAAGTGCAGGAAACGATTATTATTATCCTCACAGCAGCTCTATAAGGTAGGGTGCTTTTTTCAAACTGTAATTTTGAATAGTAATATAGTCATATATTTATATTTTACAAAAATATGAAAGCTCCCAAAGAGTAAGACACACAGTGAAATGTCTCTCTCACTCCACCCCATCCCCTGCTACCCGGTTCCCTCCTTTGGGGGAGCCATTGTCACCAGGGTCTTGCAGAGTCTTCCAGAGCTGTTCCATAAGCAAACCTGCAAATAAGCTAAAATATCCTCCCGCTTCCAAACACACAACTTTTGAAAACACAAATGTGATATATACTATACAGACGGTTCCTCGACTCATTTTCACTGTTGGTGTGTCTTGGAGCTTCTGTCCTCGTCTCAGCAACACTGGACTTAGATGGGCATCCTGACTTCTTGAAATGCTCCTCTCTGGAGCCACCCACTCCTTGCTTTCCTTTCACCCTATCAGTTGCTCCTCTGTAGGACCCTGTGCTGACACCCCCTCCCCTCCTCTCCCCTCCCCTCCCCTCCTCTCCCGTCCCCTCCCCTTCCCTTTCCTTCCCCTCCCTCAGTGTTGGCAAGCCCTGGGCTTACCTTGCCTTCTCCTCACCCCTCCCTGTACTCTTTCTCACACATCAGGAGGTCACAGCCATCTCCACTCACTGACTCAAACCAGACCTACACACTCCCCCATCTTCAATCTGTCCTGAGTCCTGGGGCTTCTCGCCCCACTGGGGCCATTTGACTCAACTGCCTTCTTCTCCCCATCTCCAGCGCCATCACCATGACCCACTGGGGTCCTGCAATAGGCTTCTGGCTGGTCTCATGTCCATTCTTAACCCGCACACCACCCTGCAGTCCATCTTGGCCAGCAGCCACGTGATCATCTCAACCCCTCGGTGGCTGCCCCCTGCCTGGAGGATAAATCCAGACTCCCTTGCCTGGCTTCCCAGCTCTGCAGGACGCAGCTCTTGCCTCTCCCTCCAGCCTCACCTGAGGCCATTCTCCCCTTGTGTCACTGGCCTCTCGGTGTCCTGAGTTCACCGAGCTCTGCGCCCTGCACCTGGCAAGCCCTTCCCCTGGTTATAGCTCCTCTTCCTTTGAGGCTCAGCTTAAGTGTGTCGCCTTTTGGTGAGACCACCTTCCTGACTCTCCTGTTATTTTCTATCTCCGTCTATGGTTTGTTTTCCTCAGGACACTATGGTTGTGATTGCGGTTACGTGACAGAGTGTTTGCGGTTTGACTCTACCCTTCATGTAAACTCCATGACAGCGAGGACCATGTCCACCTCAGTTGCCATTGTAACCCTAGAGCCCAGCACCCTGCCGGACACATAGTAGGTCTTTCAATAAAGGTCCATTCTGTAAACTAGTTCAACCCTTGTGGAAGTCAGTGTGGCGATTCCTCAGGGATCTAGAACTAGAAATTCCATTCGACCCAGCCATCCCATTACTGGGTATATACCCAAAGGATTATAAATCATGCTGCTATAAAGACACATGCACACGTATGTTTATTGCCGCATTATTCACAATAGCAAAGACTTGGAACCAACCCAAATGTCTAACAATGATAGACTGGATTAAGAAAATGTGGCACATATACACCATGGAATACTATGCAGCCATAAAAAATGATGAGTTCACGTCCTTTGTAGGGACATGGATGAAATTGGAAATCATCATCCTCAGTAAACTATCGCAAGGACAAAAAACCAAACACCGCATATTCTCACTCATAGGTGGGAATTGAACAATGAGAACACATGGACACAGGAAGGGGAACATCACACTTCAGGGACTGTTGTGGGTTGGGGGGAGGGGGGAGGGATAGCATTGGGAGATATACCTAATGCTAGATGACGAGTTGGTGGGTGCAGCGCACCAGCATGGCACATGTATACATATGTAACTTACCTGCACATTGGGCACATGTACCATAAAACCTAAAGTATAATAATAATAATAATAATAATAATAATTACAATAAAAGAAAAAAAAAAATAATTTGAGGATAATATCAAAAAAAAATAAAAATAAAAAAAAAAAAAATAAATAAATAAAGGTCCATTGAATGAATAAGCAAATCTCCATTTTACAGATGGAGGACCTGAGGGTGACAGTGGTCGAATCACTTACCCAAGGTCCCACGGCAAGTAGAGCCAAGACTTGACACCAGGCAGCCTGATTCTAGAGATGGAGTTTATATGAGATAAGTTGCAAGAGAGGGATGAATTGTCATTGTGTACATTTGAACTTTCCCTACCTACAGAGAAGGAACAGAATCCCATGCTCTTATTACAGTAGGAACCAGACCTCTCTGAAGGCTTATCCTCCCTCTTAGTGTATCTGATATGAATTCCAAGGAACTGGGATGTTGCCCTTGGCGTAATTTGGTGCCGGCTTAAACCTTCTGCATCTGCCATGAATAAGAGAGACTTTTTCAGGATTGTTGGTTAGGAGGCAAAAAGTTCAATTTGTCTTGCAGAAATGTTGAGCCTTTTAAATGTTCAGCTCCTTCCTTCTCACTGGATAAAGTTCAACCTTTATTAAACAGTGTGACTACAATAGGGAGCCCTCGAAGGTAAGGGAGCAGGGGCTGGGAAAACTGGGGCTGCACTTTACAGCAGTCCCTTCAGCTGCATCTACAGGAAGGGGTGAGTTGTTGCTGCCATTTCTCTGGCGGGGGTGGGGGGTGGCAGACCAGGGAGGCATTTCTCTCCAGCCCAGCTGACGGGAAGTGCATTGTGTGCTAGGAAGCACATGTTCTTCCTTCCTTTCTTCCTTGTGCTTGTGTAGAGAATTTTCATAACATTATCCTCTTTCCATTAAGATCCCAGAAGCGGGAGGGGACCAAGGAGTCGGGGAGGAGGTAGGGGAAGATAGCGGTTCCTACACCCTTTTTTGTTTCCTTTGAAAACTTTGAAATATTAAATATACACAGTAAGCCACACCTCTAATAAATGTCCTGGATTAGATTATTGCTGAGCAAATGTTTACATGGGAAGGAGCTTGAGAGGCGTGTATTTCCCCACTCCACTGATGCTGGGCTTGGTCCTGCGACTTGCCTTGGCCACTGGAATGTGGCAGCAGTCAGAGGACACCAGCTCCAAGCTGAGGCCCGAAGAGGCCTGTGTGTTTCCTTTTCCCTGTCTTGGGCTCCTGCCTTTCACCTTTGGAGACCATGCCTTGGATGGCTGCCAGTTAAAGGAGATTGAGACATGTGGAGAAGCCTGCCCTCAACACAGCCAAGCCCAACTTAGAACAGCTGAACAACTGAACACAAACTAGTTGGCAAGAAATAAATGCTTATTGTCTGCCACTGGGTTTGGGGATGGTTTGTTATGGCAACAGCTAATTGATACAGTAAATGTACAGCTCAGTAAATTGTCGTAAACAAATGCACCTTTGCAGCCAGCACACAGATCACACAGAGCATCACCAGCACCTGAGGAGACCAGCCCCCCGTACCCTGTTCCAGTTGCTACACCCTCCCTAGGTAGGCACTGACCTGACTTCTGATAGAAGAGTTCTGTCCCTTTTCCTACTTCAAATAAAGGAAACATACAGAATATCCTCGTTTGTGTTTCTTCCACTCAACATCACAGTTGTAAGATTTGTCCTGATATTATTGCTCATAGTTGTAGTTCATATATTCTCATTGCTATTGTGTTAATACACCGCAATTCATTTTCCCATCAATGGTATATTAACACAATAGCGATGAGTATATATGAACTACAACTGGGAATGGGAAATAGAATGGGAAAATTTCCCATTCTATTCTATGTCAGTGGGCACTTGAGTTGTTTTTTTTGTCAGACGTCATAAATAGCATTGCTATAATGTTCTAGTATAAGTCTTTTGGTGAACATATATATATATATATACACATACATACATATTTCTGTTGAGTTTACACTAGAAGTGACATTTTACAAAGGTATATATATATGTGTGTATATATACCTGTATATATACAGAGTTTTGGTTGCTCCACATCATCCTCACCAATACTTGCGATTTCCTATCTTTTTCGATGTAGTCATTCTGACGGGTGTGTAGTGTGATTGCGTTGTGGTCTGTGATTTGCATTTCTCTGATGACTAATAGACTTAAGCAATTCTCCATATGTTTGTTGGCGCTTTGGTTATTTCCTTTGTGAAGTATCTGATCAAATCTTTTGTCCATTTTTTGAACCTGGTTTTCTGTCTTTTTCTTATTGATTTGTAGAAGTTATTTATATATTCTTGGTATGAGTCCTGTATGATTATAAATATCTTCTTCCACTCTGTGGGTTGCCTTTCTCTGTTCTCAGTAGTATCTTTTGATGAACAGAAGTTCTTCATGGCACTATAATCCAATTTATCAATATTATGGTTAGGGACTTTCTTGTCTTGAATAAAGAAGCATTATCTACTCCAAGATATTCACCTATTTTCCTATGTTTTGCTCTAAAAACGTTTTTGATGTGTGACTCAATTGGGATTGATTTATGTGTGAGCTGTGAGATAGGGGTTAAAATACATTATTTTTCTATGATTAGCAAGTTGACCCAGACCATTTAATGGAAAAGGCCACTCTTTTCCCCACAGCAATGCAGTGTCACTGTTTTGTATTTGAAATTGACAAAAATGGTTATGAGAACATGCTTTCAGGCTAGAGTGATGAGATTCACACCCCAGCTTTCACAGCACAGCTGTGGATTTGGAGTAATTTCCTTCCATCTTCTGAGTCTCAGTTTCTTCATCTGTACTTGAGAGTAATAAAACTTGCCATTTCAGAGTTTTTAAAACATCAAATGAGAAACTGTATGCAAAGTACTTAGTACAGTGCCTGTGAATGAATGCTGTAAATGTCTGCTATTATTATTACCATGGCCGCTGCGATGTTCCTGATGTTAGCAGACCTGAAGTCAAATGGGATTTTCCTGATCTGGGGAACAATGTGTGGTCTGTGCTTAATTCTGCTTCCACGTCAGACAGATGGACCACTTCAAGCTGGTTGTGATCTTCTCCTCTGTCCCCTAGCTATCCCCGGGTACTTTCACTGTAGGACCCTACAATTTCCAGCCTTTGTTTTCCTGGCCTTTATATGACGTCAACAACCTCCTCAAATATTTACCACTTTTTCCCCAACTCGCTACAGCTCTGCTTTTGAAGTCATAGTCCCAGCTTCCCTCGTGAGCTGGCATTACTGAACATACTTTCCTGGTTTGTTTGTAATACCCAGCCAAGCTGTTGGCCTGTCCAGCAGGGAACCAGAAGATGCTTTTTTGGGACAACATCCTGTCTTTGTGAAATGGCTTTGTAGAGCAACAGCTGAGAAAGAAGACTGATTGGCCAACGTCTTTGGCAGTGAAGTTTCAGCTCAATGTGAAACATAGATAAACACCAGACATTTCACACATCAACCTGGTTAGAGATACGTGATCTTGATGATTTAGAATGTCGTTTGGCACTCCCATCAGCAAGGTGAGTTCATATTCCCGCTGAAGCTGGAGCAACTGGATTGGAAATAAGTTCCATGAGTTTTGGCTTCTGTCTATGGAAATGCCAATGGCTTATTTGTGTTTTCAGAGGGCTGCAGATGTTACCATTTGTGATCTTCAAGAGCAAGTGAAATGTCTTTCAGGAAGATGGAGCTAGAATGGTCTGATCCCCTACACCCTGCATGTGAGACCTGGTTAAACCCGGGGCCGGCCTCCCTGGCACAGCGCTCATTTATTCAGTCTCCACTCATACATGAGGCATGTGCTATACAGGGGACACAAAGACAGGTGTTCTGCCCTTCACCATCCTTTCACTTAGACTGTAACACTTAACTCCCCGTATTTTATAAAGTAGCCAGACATTTCTAGAACAAAAGCTGGTCTTGTTTTTAGGCCTTTCATATCATGCCTGTTTTTGTACTCTGATTTATCAAGACTTCTACTGCTGGGCACGGTGGCTCACGCCTCTAATCCCAGCACTTTGGGAGGGCGAGGCAGGTGGATCACAAGGTCAGGAGTTCAAGACCAGCCTGACCAACATGGTGAAACTCTGTCTCTACTAAAAATACAAAAATTAGCTGGACGTGGTGGTGCGCGCCTGTAATCCCAGCTACTCAGGAGGCTGAGGCAGGGGAATCTCTTGAACCCAGGAGGCGGAGGTTGCAGTGAGCTGAGATCGTGCCATTGCACTCCAGCCTGGGCAACAGAGTGAGGCTCCATCTCAAAAAAAAAAAAAAAAGAAACAAACAAACAAACAAAAAACTTCTATTTGGGCCTTTAGGGCTATTCACTCTGGGTGAAGATGGTGTAGCAAGCCCTGCTGAGTAGAGATCCTCAACTTGGCTTCATTACCGAGGTGTTCTACTTTGATTTCCACCAGGAAGCATCTCTTTAGTCTCTACAGGTATTTTACAGCCAAATCAGGTTGGTGTCCAAAGTCTTCTTGATCTTGTTATGCTGAAATCTGTAGCAAGATGTGAACACCTTTTCAACTGACCTTGGAGGTATTTGGAAATCATATCTCTTTCAATGGAATGGCAATTTATTGGGAACTTTTCAACAGATGTTGCAGCCAGTACCTTCTGCTCCCTTCATTTAAAAAAATTGTGTATATTTTCCAGTTATAAAGATTCTCATGCCATATATTGTCTGTGGCATTAAATCATTGGTGGACTTATAAAAGAAGGTTTTGTGTTTTCAAAACATTTTTTATTATAGCTGGTTTTCATGTTACAACATGTCTTTCTGCAACTGCTCCCTAGACCAATAGTTTCCAAGCTTTTTTGAATGGAAAATATTTTCATCAGTAAAAATTTCTGAGCATCTCTTTCCCAGCATGTTCTATTTATTTACCAATTTTGTTGTGCAACAGACAGAAAGCAGAATAAGTGCCCCCACATTTTTTCTAAAAAAGCTGCTAACATGTTCAGGCGAGCCTTATTATGACAGTGAGACTCATCCAGAGTTTGCCAAATCCCCTAGCCTAGATAAGTCAAACCCAGAAATGTCTAAGTTCATTGAAGTTGGGGAATTCATGAAAGTAGGGAAATCTTTTGCTTTCTCCTCTGCAAACCGTGGGAAAGGAAATGCGAGGTACTTACCTATTCCAAGCCCAGTGAGGGGACTCAAAAAGGTGGGGAGTTTGTGCAAGAAAGGGAGTGACAGATCTGCCCCCAGCCTGAGGCTTGCTGAGCTGCCTGAGATCACCTTGTCTCAGTGGGGTGTGGGGAGAGAAGTGTCTGGAGGGAGAGTGACAAGCATCCCAAAGTATCAGAGAGTAGATTGCATGACAACTGGAGTCTTCCACGTATCCAGAGACTGTGAAGGTGGGAGGCTTGCAGGGGCTGCCTGAGACTCAGGTCAAGAACGAGAGAAGAGGTGGGAACAGCTTGCATTGGCATGGACTGGCCGAACAAGGATGCCTGAGTCCCCATGGGCCAAGTGGATGGTCCAGAGGACTGTCAGGTGTGAGCCCTCTGGAGGGACATCTCCTAAGAGGTAGCCTGTAAAGCTGGTGAGAATCCAATGACAAAAAAACAAAACAAAACAAAAACCAGAGATGTACAGGAGCTAAGGAGGGGGTTTTACAAGACGATGCACTGTTAGTGACAGACAGTGAGTGCCACGTGTGGGTCTCCCCTGGGAGAGGAGGAGGCAGAGGGACATCATCAAATAACACACAGACATGTCCTGTGGAACAGACAGTACTTAGGGGATGCCCACCTCAGCAGAAGGCACCAGTAGCCAGATTAAAACAGCACAACCAATCATGCAAGTCTTTGCCCCCTTCCCCTCTGCCCCCAACCTAGAGGAGCTGGGGATGGGAGGGGAGAAAGATATGAAGAGTGAGCGGAGGAAGAGTGAAGACCAGCCCTCTCTCCCATTCCCTGTCACTGGTCCTCAAGCCACAGGTGGGCCTGAAGTCAGGGAGAGAAAGAGTGCTCAACTGAATGGGAGTTAGAAGTTTTGATTCAGACTGACCTAAACTGTTTAATACCTGAAGCGGAGACTGTTTCGTATAGCTGGAAGTAACCAGAAAGCTGAGGTATCTTCTAAGATGTCATCAAGGAGGGGAAAAAGATATCCAGAAAAGCAAGTCTGAAGGCAGCACTGGGAGAAAAATGAAGCTGTTTCTGGTTTGTTCCCTACCAAGGTAAGTCTACTCGATAAACAAATGACACTAGAAAATCTGGAACTAACTTTCTTTCTTCTTTCTTTCTTTCTCTTTCTTTCTTTTTCTTTCTTTTCATTCTTTCTTTCTTTCTTTCATTCTTTCTTTCTTTCTTTCTTTTTCTTTCCTTCTTCTCAGGTAAAAATAAACAAAATGGAAGTCCTAATATTATCTGCAGTAGCTCATCACATGCAGTCCCTGGGGTGAGCTGGGTGAGCTCTCAGTTTGGATGCCAGAGCTCCAACGTGGTCCATTCAACTGGAACCCAACCCAGAACTCACATGCAGACTGAGGCCTCAGAGTCCGAGGCGCTTGACCCAGCTCTGAGCAAATGCCAGCCCAGACTGCTCACCCATTCTTCAGTCAACACCCATTTCCTGCCTGTTCTCAAGACTTTGTGCTTGGAAGATCCCTAATAAATAAAGCAGACAGGATCTTTGCCCTCGAGAAGCTTACAATCTAAGACTAGAAAACACACGATAAATACACACACACAAATATATGTTTACAAATTGTAGTTAGTGTTATAACAGTGGCAGTTTAAAAAATGGGTACAGTACAGTAATAAAATATAGTGTGTGTATAGTCGGTGGAGGCGACCCACTAGCAAGACCCCTATCTAACCACTGTGGCAGCTGAAAGGTACACACACAAAATGCCCAGCAGTGATTGTGCAAGAAATTGGACATTTTATTTTAGAGGAGTGTATTCCTGAAAGGGAAATGAGAATGACGTGTGTGTGTATGTGTGTGTGTGTGTGTGTGTATGTTCTACTCTGAGTAAGGAAACATGCTGGGCAGTGCTGTGGACAGAGATTTAGTAGGTAAGTCTAAGCCAGGAGCCTCTTGGCCAGTCTATGTGTATTTAGGAATACCTGAGCATCTCTGAACCATTGAGAGTAGCAGGTAGTGAACGTGCCTATGGAACCCAGCCCTGATGCATCTGGGCTAGGGGCAGACCAGTGCGGCAGGAAGAAAGGGCCTCAGAGGATGTCACAAGGAATGATATAGATTTCTCCTTGAGACAAGCCACCACTTGGGACAAAGCTTCTGCTCTAGACTGTTGTCTTAGCTCTTTTGCTTTCCAAGTTTTGGTCCAAGGTACGAATGATAATATCACATCTCTACTATGTGCTGTACAACTTTCGAGGTGGCTTATACATGTAATGTCATTTAAACCCCACTGCAATCTCATGATGCAGGCATGAGCATCTTCATTTTGTGAAGAGGGAGCTGGGCTCACACTCATCAAGCCCTTTGGCACTTTCCGTGCAGAGCCAGGCTCCTGCTGCAGACTTTACTCTCTGGCAGTGCCCAAGCTTCTTCCTCCAGCCCACAGCGCCTCTGAACACACCCTAGACATTGAGCATCTTGAGGGCTGAGACCATGTCTCACTCATCTCTGTAGCTCCCAGAGCCCAGAATTGTGAGGAATGCATCGCTCATTTATTTATTCATCCAAAATAAATATTTATTGAGCACTAATTAAGTTCCAGGACCTGTGCTGTAGGGTCATTAAATATTTGACAAATGAAAGAGGGGAAGAAGGGAGAAAACGGGAAAACAGCACAGGGGGCAGCTGGATGTACAGTGGGGCCCCAGGGCTATGTGGGAGGTGGGCAGTGCAGTGGGGCGGGAGGAGCCCTTGGCTGGGACTCACTCCCTGGCTCTGGCATTAGCTTGCTGCATGTCTTTGCCTCTCCGGGACTCATTTTTTACAGAACTTTCCAGTGCTCCTCAGGCAATTTTTTAACAAGTGATTTTGAAAGCTCCATTGACTGAGCAAACCATGTGGCCTGTCCATGCCTTTCACTTGTGTCACCTTGCCATGGTTTGGATGAATCCTGCTGAAAAGGAATTTCTTCCTGAGGAATGAATATCTTTTGAAGATTAATTCACACATGAAGTTTGCTTTTTATTATCTTTTCATTTATTTATTTATTGTTTTGAGGCAGGATCTCACTCCTGTCGTGCAGGCTGGAGTATGGTGGTGCAATCTCTGCCCACTGCAACCTCAACTTCCCAGGGTCAGGTGATCCTCCCACCTCAGCCTCCTGAGTAGCTGGGACTACAGGTGCATGCCACCATGCCCACCTAGTTTTTGTCTTTTTTGTAGAGATGGGTTTTGCCATGTTGCCCAGGCTGGAAGCTCTTGGGTTCAAGTGATCTACCTGCCTTGGCCTCCCAAAGTGCTGGGATTACAGACGTGAGCCACCATGCCTGGCCAAAGTTTGCTTTTTACGTGGAGCACTTACTGTATGCAAGACACGAATCCATCGAAAGTTGATTGACTGATTGCTGGGAGTAGTAGAAAAGAATTGGAACTCAAAATGTAAAATTCTGGGTGCTAGTCCTCACTCAGCAATAAGTTGCTGTGTGACTCTGAGCAAGTTACTTCTTTCTCTGGGCCTTAGAAACGGTGATAATTAAATCAGCTCAGTCAATGTCTGGAAGACGGCAAGGGCTATTGGCGTTTTTAAAAAGTTTCTTGGGCGATTCAGACGTGCAACCAGGATTGAGAACCACTCATTTACATGTTTTTCTTCCCGTGTAACTGTTGAGGCTAGAAACTGGGAGTCCAAGGCTCCGAGACTCCCAGCACAAATGTCTGAACTATAGGAAATATGAGAAATGGGTTTGTTATTGTTATTATTAATAAAATAATCATACAGGAAGATAAAAAGCAAATGGAAGATGATATAGTTTGCATATTTTCATCTCCAAATCTCATGTTGAAATTTGATCCCCGTTGTTGCAGGTGGGGCCTAGCAGGAGGTGTGATGGGGTGGATCCCTCATGAAAGGCTTGGTGCCATCCTCCTGGTAATGTGTGGGTTCTTGCTCTATTCGTTTCCAAAAGGCGTTAGGAAACGCCTGGCACCTGCCTCCTATGTCTTTTTCCTCCTCTCTTGCCATATGGAGCCTGCACCCCTTTGCCTTCCCCCATGAGTGGAAGCAGCCTGAGGCCTCACTAAATGCAGATGCTGGCGCCATGCTTCTTGTACAGCCTGCAGAACCATGGTCCAAATAAACCTCTTTCTGTTGTAAATTACCTAGCCTCAGGTATTCCTTTGTAGCAATACAAATGGACTCATACAGGAGGTTTAGGAGAAGAAAGAGGAGGAAGAGAAGAAGCAGCAACCCACATAGAATATTCCAACATTGGAGGATTCATTACTATCTTCATCTAATCTCTCGACTTCAGTTTCCCAACTGTTTAAAAAAAAAATGAGAATATCTAATTCCTAGTAAACTGGCTCCATAAATAAATAAATAGCCTTGATTTGTAGCATCTGCACATTACCCTGGTGTAAATACGCCCACCGTGGTTGACTTTCACGTATGAATGGTTTAACGATGGCTCAAAAAAACCCTGGATCCTTAGCAACGGCTTTCCTAAAACTGCGCTGGCCGGCTCCAGCAGAGCAGAATAGGGGAATAAGTGAGTTAAATATATATAAGTGCTTGGGACAGTGCCTGCCTCATAGGAAGCACTCAATAAATACGAGTTGTTACCATTATCATTATGGATATTAATAATGTTATTTTCATTATGGTTATTGATAATGTCATTAATGGTTATTAGTCATGTTATTTTCTTTCATCTTATTTTGCTAATAGAACTCTTTCTCTCTAACAGGACCAGAGAAGCTGAAAGATAGGATTTTTTTTCAGTGTTTCAACTAGAAACTGGGTAGCTCCTGACATCTAGGCAGACTTCTTATACAATCTGCTTTATAACCAGGATCATTCAACAGAAAGAGATTACATTTATGATAGTTCAGAGTTTATGAAGCACTGCCATGGCTTTTTCTCCTCTTTTGATACCTGCAACAATTCAATGAGATAGGCAGGAATCCCCATGTTGCAGACAAAAAATTAAGGTTCAGAGAGATTGTAACTTATCAGCGTCACAGGGCTTCTGCCAGTGGCAGAGCTGGGTCTCAAAAAAGTCCAGTGGGGCTGGGCGCAGTGGCTCACACCTGTAATCCCAGCACTTTGGGAGGCCAAGGAGGGCGGATCACAAGGTCAGGAGATTGAGACCACCCTGGCTAACATGGTGAAACCCCATCTCTACTAAAAATACAAAAAATTAGCTGGAGATGGTGGCATGCTCCTGTAGTCCCAGCTACTTGGGAGGCTGAGGCAGGAGAATAGCTTGAACTGGGGAGGCGGAGCTTGCAGTGAGCCAAGATCGTGCCATTGCACTCCAGCCTGGTGACAGAGCAAGACTCCATCTCAAAAAAAAAAAAAACCAAAAACCAGTGCTCTCCCTTCTATTGTAACTCCAACTTAATTTCCAAGAGGCATTTATGTGGGATACACAATTTCCCCGACCAGGGACCCCACCAGACATGGACAGAGAGGCAGAGAAGAAATGAGGCAGGCGATGACCTCATTTACTCTAAACAAAAGCCCTGAACACTCACTGCATGCAGGATCTTAAAATAAATATAGTTAATTCAGCCTACATACCTTCAGTGAACATTTTCAGGGAAGGGATCTCCAGAGGGAAACTTACTAATTCATGATAAGGATAAAGTGGACCCATCTCTTGCTTTTAATGTGAGCTTGAGTTACTACGATAATTAGGTTTGGCAGTGAGGGTATTAAGCTGTGTAGTGCAAGAAGTCCTGTTATTTGTAAAACACCAAGTGCAGTTTAATGGAATGCGTATGTGTGAGTGCATATTCAGGATAGGCTGGGGAAGACTCCAGCGACACTATGGAGCTGAGAGTCTGCTAAGTTGGGTAGCTACCAGGGCTCCCCAAATGTAGTTCTTGGGCTGAAAGTCTCTCCTTACTGAAGAGGCAATGGTTCCATCTCTAAGGAATGCAACACACTCCCTCTTGTGTTCTGCGGATTAGCAAGAAGGGTGTCTGGAGAAGATGCACATGTGTTATCTTTATGATGTTTTCAATATGCCATTGATCCTGCAATGCGTCACATGCCTAGAGTGGGCTCCCTTAGATGGGAAGGGGGATGATTCTCCTACCTTTCCTTCCCAGTCCTCTGGTAACTTAGGTTGGGTGCTTGGGAGAGGACTCAGAAGGCACATGAGGCTTTTGGTGGCTGTGAACAGCCATGTGGTGTAAAGGGCCCACAACAAGAACGGGGCAGGGCCTCTCATTCCTGCCAGGCTAATCACTTGAGGGGTTACCCCAGACTTTTCTATCGAGGGAAAACCCCAACAATGTATCAACATTTATGAATGCATGTTAAGCAATACTGGGAGAGAGCTGTCTACATTAGAGGTCAATTTTGGGGTTTGGGGTTTTTTTTTCACTTTTAGAGTTAAAAAAATTATTAAATCAGTAATCACAAATGACTCGCTTCTAGACATTTGCTATTTTATCTAGCTGGCTTAGAAAAAGCCACATCAGTGCCCAGGGAAAAATGTGAGCTCCAGGAAGCCTTTGGGTACCAGGCAGCTTTGGAAGGAGCTTGGAGGACGCTGTTTCAGAGCTCCAGGGCTTTGGGTTCCAAATGCTTTCCAGGCTGAACATCTCCAGGTGATGCTTTTCGAGGAAGAGGGATTTGAGATGCTGCCCTGAGGACCTCGTGTGAACACGGTCCACTTTGGCAAGTCCCTCTGGTGTTTAGAGCTGGAGACAAGGAGATAAGCATTTGTCGAGCACTTTTTAAACCCCAGACTCTGTGCTCCTTGCTTTCTCTGCATTACCACACGTAATCATCACAACCTCCACTATGAGGCAGCTGCCATTATCCTACAAGAGAAGCAAAATACCCAGGCGGCCAGCCCAGGACCTAACTTGGCTCACCCGACTCCCCTGGGTCTCGTGGCTCAGGCATGGATGGCTCAGCTTACACCAGGACAGAACTGGCTCCTTTCTTGCTCCACATGGAATAATTCAGTCCATGGCCTATCACATTATGACACAGAATGAGGAGGACTAAAATTAAATACTCACTGTTCGCCAAGCCCTATGTCAGTCCCCTGAGAGAGGCAGCCCAGGGTAACAGAAGGAGCTCCAGCTTTGGAAAGAGAAGGCCCTGGATTCATGTCTTACTTGTTATTCATAGTTGTGCAGTTTGGGGCAACTTAACCTTTCTGAATCAGTTCTCTCAGCCATAAAATGAATATAATAATAGTACAAACTTTTCTTCAGAAAGCTGTTGTGAGGGTTAAATGAAATACTGTGAGAGCCCCATAAGTCTTCAGTGCGTTAGCATCATCATGCATTCCTCATGAACCTATGTTAAATGCTCCTAACACATTCTTTCTTTTGTGTGTGTGACAGAGTCTCACTCTGTTGCCCAGGCTGGAGCACAATAGTGTGATCTCAGCTCACTGCAACCTCCGCCTCCAGAGTTCAAGCGATTCTCCTGCCTCAGCCTCCCGAGTAGCTGGGATTACAGGTGCCCACCACCACACTCAGCTAAATTTTGTATTTTTAGTAGAGATGGAGTTTCCCCATGTTGGTCAGGCTGGTCTCGAACTCCTGACCTCAGGTGATCCACCCGACTTGGCCTCTCAAAGTTCTGGGATTACATAATGCATCCTTTTAATAATACAGTCTAAAATTTTGTCCAAAATGGACTTCAGGCTTTTATATCATTGTTTTCAGAGTGTATCTTCTCTCTCTTTTTGAAAATAGAATTGCATTTGCAATTCTGTACGTCAACTCCTTTCCCTAACTCTCTAAAAATCATCTACATTGCTTTGGTGAGCTTATTAAGTCATTCAGGAACCTGGGAATACATTTCATCCTAATTCATGAGAAGTAATAAAAGGTTCTGAGAGTGGTAGGGAGGGGAAATGTTTTATTTATTTACTTGTCCTATATCATTTCGCACATATTACATATTATATTATGTATTATTTAGCACCTACAGTGCAAGGTACTACAGAAGATACACATGTGAAAGGCAGCTTCTGTCCCCAAGGAGGGCACAATCTAGGAAGCAGCCAGACAACAAAGGCAAAGAGTGTTACGTGCCTGAAAAGTGGTGCCTCCAAGGAAATGTGTCATCCAGGGGAAGGAGAGACGTCTTCTGGCCTGGGCACCACGGAGGAAGAGAAATTTGGGCAACCGACTTAATCTTTCAGGAATTGGGAGAACTTTGCAACCTTTGGACTAGGCTTTGAAGAGTGGGTGTGGTTTGGTGGCAATCCAGGAAGAGGAAGGGCAATTAGGGGTTCAGAGGGAAATATAAGGACCTGACAGTGTCTGTCTGTCTGGTTGGAGCTAACAAATTATGTAAGAGAAAAATGAGATCATTTAGCTGAGTGCCAGAGTGTGAAAAACCTTAAACATCAGGCTGGGTTTGACTTCAGTGGGGAATCACTGAGCCAGGATTTTTAACAGAGAAGTGACATAAACCTCACCCTGAGGGGTTCTGTCAACCAGACAGGGGATGGAGACCAGAGGGAGGCATGCTAGCCAAGGTCGCTGGCCAGGTGACAGCGAAAAGGGCAAGAACTAGAAAGGCGTCCAGGACAAACAGCTCAGGGGACGATCCCTTTGAGTTCCTATCCAAGTTCCACCACAGGGGACCTTGTTTATCCTCTCTGGGCCTCAGGTGCCATAGCTGGGAAGTAAAAAGCTTGGGCCAGAAGGTGATTTCTCCAAGTCCTCCCAGCCTGGCCTCCTCTGGCTTTCTGCCTGACATTTTTGTCACTGCTCTTCAAGCTGGCCAAACGGGAGGACTAGTAGTTGTCACCCATCGTGCCAGGCCACCCTCTACCCTAAACAACCCCTGTCGCATTCTCAACAGCTGATGCTTTTTTATTGTACAGCCTTGCAAAGAAGCCCAACTAGTTAAAGCAGTTGTGTTTTGCTTTGACTTTGCAAATGTCCCTTAAACAAATGATGCCAAAACAAAGACACACATCAGTACACGCGGCCAGACAATAAAGTCCAAGAACACATAAGAATGTTCTTTTATTACAAGTTGACATAGCAAATCAGTGAAGAAAGGAGAAATTCAACCAGCAGGCCTGGGGCAAATGGTTGTTTAGGAAAAAATAATGTTCCATCTCCATCTCACTCTGTGGACCAATATTAATTCCAGGTGGTTTCAGAAGAGAAATATAAACATTTACTAGAAGAAAACATAGAGATAGTTAATGTAATCTTGAGACAAGGGAAGCCTTTCTTAGCATGACACCAGAGCAGTTATAATAAAGGCAAGGATTAACAGATTTGACTATATTAATTTTGTGTGTGTGTGTGTGAGACGGAGTCTCACTCTGTCGCAAAGGCTAGAGTGCAGTAACACAATCTTGGCTCACTGCAACCTCCGTCTCCCACGTTCAAGCGATCCTCCTGCCTCAAACCCCCAAGTAGCTGGGATTATAAGTGTGCACCACCAAGCCTGGTTAACTTTTGTATTTTTAGTAGAGACAGAGTTTCACCATGTTGGCCAGGCTGGTCTCGAACTTCTGAGCTCAAGTGATCCACCGGCCTTGACCTCCCAAAGTGCTGGGATTACAGGCACGAGCCACCGCTCCCAACCAGATTTGACCATATAAATATTTACAAGTCGACAAACCAAAGACAATAAAACGATTTCCCAATGTTGTATCAAACATCTTTTTAGGTGTTCCTGGGATGGGTGGGAAAGCCATTTCTAATTATCTCGACGTGAAAAGGGAGAACCCGTTAATGAGAGAAACGGAGAGAACTAGCTTTAGGGGGAACTTCAGGAGGGAAGAAAGCCCTCACCACAGCCACTGAGCAGGGCCAGGAGGACGCGGAGCTCCGGCTCCGCCGGCAGGGCTTCCATTTCCCCTCTGCCCTGGGGAGGAATTGGAAGGCTCCGCTGGCCTCCCCAGTCCCACTCCTCCACCCTGAGCAGAAGCAAGTGAAAGAAGTAAACGCAGACCCTGCCAGGGTTGCCTTGGTCTTTCTGCAGCTCAGAGCTGATGGGCTGTCTGTCGGATGGGCAGGGGTGGAGGCACCTCCCTCCAGGCATATGGCCCGGGGGATGTCCTTGAGCCCCCACCCAGAGCTCCAGGAGCTTGTCTTTCCTGTTCTGTCTCCATGGCCTGGGTATCACAAGGGAAGGATTTGGTGTCATACTGCCTTCCACAGCCTGTGGCTGCATGCCAGGCCCCCGTGCCCACAAGAAATACGACTCCACCTGCTCCAGGGGCCAGGCAGGCCACGCGACTCTCAGAGCTCACTGAGAAGTGGATGCAAGTCTCCAGGCATAGAGTGCCGCTCATCTGAGCCAGCAGATTCCTACCTTGCCGGGCTTCCCTTTGGGGCTGAGAAGGAGCCCCGGCGTTCCCAGCGGATTGGAAGCTCCCTCTATGGTCTGTCTCCTCAGCAACCACAGGCTGCTGGCCTCTCTGAGCAGTGGTCTGGGGCTGAGCTGCCAGGTGACTGCACTGTCCCCATCCCTGCTCGGCTACAGCAGCAAATTCACATGCGGCAATGAATGGTCCCAGCCTAAGATGGGGGATCTTAGGAATGAAGGTGGTGTGGGGGCTAACATGGCTTCTGGGAAGGAAATTCAGGTTGTATCCACAGGCAGAATTCACACATACCTGGGTTCATCTGGCAAACTAGAAAGCAATGGCCCAAGGAGGGCATCAGGGCAGGCAGGCAGAGAAGCCTCTTAGAGAGCACTCGCCCTAAGGGAAGAAGCAGCTGGAGGACACAAATGCACCGAGAGCCTCGTGGAGGAGGCGAGTGCTCCTGAGCAGTAGCTGAGACTCTGACTGGACCCCGCACGGACCCCGTTCACTTTATGTCTGAGCTCTATAGAGGGTGAACGCCTGAAGCAAGAAATGAGCTCCGGACAAGCCCAAAGCCATGCACAGAGTGCGTCAGTGACGGTTCTTCACCGAAGGCAACAAAAACTGATTCTGGCTGATAGGAGCTAAGAAGGAATGCTGTGAAAGGGTATCACGTAGCTCACAAGGCGGCTGGCCAGCAGGACTGGAAAACTAAAAGAAACAAAAGGTTCCTATGCAGCCGGAACCACAGCCACAGAACCAGCCCAGAGACAAGGCTGCTGCCTTCTCCCTGACAAAGCCCAGAGAGCTCAGCAGGTACCGCCGATATTGCCCATCTTGGATGCTGGATGTCGCTGCCACCACCATCATTGCTGCCACCACCACCACCACAGTTGCTGGGAAGAATTTGCCCCTGTCCCAGCTTCACTGCCGTCACTGGCTCCTGATTCAAAGTTGGAGGTGAGTAAGGCTGACTGGCCCACACTCTGGCCTCAAGGAACATGGGGTGAGTGAGTTGTCTGTCCCGTTTAGCTTCTAGATTTGTACATTAGGAAATTCTCCCAACACCGGAGGCTGCGGAGGGAAGGATCAGTCAGACACTGACGGCCAAGGAGGAAGAGGAAGAGGAGGAGAAGTGAGAAGAAACAAACACTCCAGCTTCAAACAGATCTTGAATAAGTCACTCCTGCTCTCCGGGCTTCAATCTCCTCTTCCATCGTGACCTTCCAAATTGCCTGGGGGTCATGGGAGGCAATGGGTGTGAGAGCCCTGTCACTGGTAGCGTGGGCAAGTGGAATCACCATCCTTCATATGGTCATCACCATCATCATCTTAAGGATTGTCCCTAACCCGGGGTTCCTCAACCTCTACAACTAACATTTGGGGCCTGTGCATTGTAGGATGTTTAGCAGCATCGTTGGTCTCTACCCACTCAGTGCCACCAGTGCCTCCTCTCCAACTGTGACAATTAACAGCATCTCTAGACATTGCTAAATACCCCTGGAGCAGAGTTGCCTCTAGCTGAGACCATTGCTCTAAACACAGCTGCCTCAGTCCTCCTGTGGCCACTCTGCAATAAAGGCCTAGACTTTCCCTCTGGAGAGGCTGGGCTCCTGCCAGGACAGGAGCACGCAGAGTCCTAGGGCGTCCTTTTGACTCCTGCTCATAGAGGCAGGGAGGAGAAAAAGGGCAGTCTTATGTCACCAAATATTTGCTATTCATTGAGCCCTGCACAACCTGCCTTTGCTCACTTAGCATGCTCTCCCTCACCCCAACCTCTCTCCACTTGTCCAAATCTGACCCCTTCCGTCTGTCTCTGAACTGGCCAGCATTTCTCCCTTTCAAGATGCTCAGTGCCCTGGCCAGACGTGGTGGCTCACACCTGTAATCCCAGCACTTTGGGAGGCCAAGGCGGGTGGATCCCTTGAGGTCAGGAGTTCAAGACCAGCCTGGTCAACATAGCGAAACCCCATCTCTACTAAAAATACAAAAATTAGCTGGGTGTGGTGGCACTTGCCTGCAGAGTCCCAGCTACTCGGGAGGCTGAGGTGGGAGAATCTCTTGAACACAGGAGGTGAAGGCTGCAGTGAGCCGAGACTGCACCATTGCACTCCAGCCTGGGTGACAGAGTGAGACTCCGTCTCAAAAAAAAAAAAAAAAAAAGCCGGGCATGGTGGCACACACCTGACATTCCAGCTGCTCAGGGGGCTGAGGCAGGAGAACCACTTGAACCCAAACCCAGGAGGCAGAAGTTGCAGTGAGCTAAGATCATGCCACTGCACTCCATCCTGGGCAACAGAGCAAAACTCTGTCTCAAAAATAAATAAATAAATAAATAAATAAATAAATAATGCTCAGTGCCCTAATCCGATACCACATTTTACTCTGTGCTCTACCCCTGCAGTGGGGTGGGGAGGGAGCAAGCCATACACCTACACTGAGAGGCATCATAAGACATCGCCCTGTGAGGACCCTTGTGGAGAGATGTTAGGGGGACATGGCTCATTTCATCACGCAGCGCTCTCTCAATTAGGACCCTTGGGAGAGATGCCCAAACCACTCCTGAGCAACTGGTCAGTTTTTGTTTTATGGACACCAGGAACTGGGCCTTTTCCCAGGCTTTCCTGTCCTGGAAGGTGTTAGAAAGCTCGGAGCCAAATTTGGGGTTCACCCTCATTATATTTATGGTTCTCGTAGTTTAGTCTCATTCCTGGCCCCTTTTTTATGCCCTTACCCTTATTTTTTCCTTTTATTCCTTTTTTTAAATTATGTTCCCTTGTTATGTTTTATGTATTAACACTTTCTGGCACAAAGTGCAGTCTAAATAAGAAGATAGATGTAGATAAAGTAGCTCTGTCTCTCTCATATGAGAGCGATGTATTTTTATGTCTTGTCTGGCTTTAAATTAATGTGAATTTACTGAAAGCAGTAGTTGGATAGGATCCATTTCCTCCCTACTATCCCCACTCCTTCACTCCCTCCCTTGGAATTCAGCCCATTGCCCATTACATATGGACACTCAGTCAGTATTTGTTGCTCTGTTGATGACTGGTTCTCTTAGATGCAACAAATTCCTTCCCTCCCTCCTTTCTCCCTTCCTACCGTCTTTTCTCTCCTCCTTCTTTTCTTCTCTATCTCTTCCTTTTTTTCTTCCCGAAAAATAGACAAAAAAAGAGGAAACAGATACACTTTGGAAAGAACTCCCAATGAGGTCCTTCACTATATTCACACCTTAGAGGAGCTGACACTTCAATTCCCTTCTAAAACCTACAACAACAGTCTATCAAGTTCATGCTGAAGAGTGGCTTCAGCCAGAAGAAGGAAAGCATGGACCCCTGGGCAGAACCCCAAGGCCTTCTTGGTGACACTGGTCTTGTCTGGGGAAGTAACATTCCAGCCTCGTCAGCTCATTATCTTTTCTCTGAAATCACCCTGCCTTTTCATCTGGATCCAGCATTCCTCAAACTTTGCCTTCTCCTGGTGAGGCATGTGTTACATGGAGAAAGTAAAATGCTACCCTCAGAGAATATTTGTTGAATGAGTGAATCCTATTGAGGCAGGAAAATAGGGTCTGGAGGCAGGAAACATAAGATACCCTCTCCACAGGGCATACAACGAGTAAATGACTTTGTGACTTTACTTCACCCTCTTCATTTACATAGGGCGTACTCCAAGTAGAGGGTATTTAAACTCACAAAAACTCTGTAACAGGGCCTTTGAACCCCTGCACTCAGGCCCGCTCCCACACTGTGGAGTGTGCTTTCATTTTCAATGAAACCCTTCATTCTTTCCTTTGTGAGTTTTGTCTAATTCTTTGTTCAAGATGCCAAGAACCTGGACACCCTCCACAGTTAACATTATTTGAACCTCCCAACACTGTGAGTTAGACAGAGCAGCGATGATGATCACTATCACCTGTATAGATGAGGAAGATGAGATGAGACTCAGACATGCGATTCACAGTATCATCAGGACCAGAGCGGTTGCATAAAGCTCAAGAAAACTGCTGGGGGTGCAGAGCGGGTCTCCATTAAATGTGCATCACCCTAAAACAGAGCCTAGGCCTCAGGCCCTGCAGATGTGCCAAAGACCCCATCGTTGCTGTAGAATATCATTCGTTAGTTTGTTCTTGCATTTATGGGCAACACCCATTTATTGAACATGGCATGGTGCTAAGCACAGTGAAGGACATAAAGATGAATGTGTCCACTCTTGAGCAGCTCAAAGTCTAGCCAGGAAAACAGACCTATGGACAAAAGACCATGAAGCAAATCATCAGCACTCTCATGGCGCCACTCCTCACCAGCACTCCCAAAACCATGCATGCAACTCCACGGTGGCAATTTTCGTATGGATTGCAATTGTTTCATGCCTCTTTCACCACCAGAATATGACCTCCTTGAGGGAAAGGACAGTTTTTGTTTTTTTATTTTATTTTATTTTTTAATTAATTTATTTTTATGTTTTTTTTTTGAGATGGAGTCTTGCTCTGTTGCCCAGGTTGGAGTGCAATGGCATAATCTCCGCTCACCGCAACCTACGCCTCCTGGGTTCAAGCGATTCTCCTGCCTTAGCCTCTGGAGTACCTGGGATCACAGACGCATGCAACCATGCCCGGCTAATTTTTTGTATTTTTAGTAAAGACAGAGTTTCACCATGTTGGCCAGGCTGGTCTGGAACTCCTGACCTCGTGATCCGCCCACCTTGGCCTCCCAAAGTGCTGGGATTACAGGTGTGAGCCACCGCACCAGGCCTGACAATTTTTATTTTAACCTTATTTTTCCCCACAGCATTTAGCCCGGTCACTGGTATTCAGCTTCTACTCAGTCAACACATGCTGAAGGGATGACAACAGAGGCCTCTGGGGGCTACAAGAGGAGGACATTTCTACAGGAGCCATGGAACACATCACAAAAGGGAGATTTTGCTTGGAGTCTGAAAGCTGAGGAAGAGTTTGCTGGGAGACAGGGGCAAGGGTTCCAGGCCAGGGGAACTCCATAAACAGGACTAGGGGTCTTGCATCTATGACAGTGTTCTCAAACCCCGTGAAAAAAATTACATTCTAGCAGCAAAGGTTGATGAAATGCAGATACTGGCAAACAGTCGTTTCAATGAAAAACCAAAAGGCCCATGGCTGGCTTCTTTCTTGAGTAGTTTCTATGGTTTTCACAGATATTTCTGCAATCAGATTGCATCCATTCATCCTCCCCATTCCCACTGTCATAATCCAGGTCTGACATCTTCCCGCTGTAGTGTCACAGTCTCCTAACTCATCTCCCTGCCACCAGCGTTTCCCTTTTTCAGCCACTCTTCGCATCATGCCCAGAGAGATCTCTCTAGAATGCATATTTGATCGTGTCACTCTCCTGCCTAAAAATCCTGTAGTGTCTGTTCCCTGTTGCATTTGAAATAAAACCTGAACTTCTTTGTACAACTCATAAAGTCACTCATGATCTAGTACATGCCTACCTTTCCGGCTTTTCATTTCAATTTCTCCATAATCCCGCACACTCCATGCCAAAGCCAGACAGAATGACTCATGATTTTCCAAACATCCTGAGCCGTCTTATGGCCCTGAGGCCTGGGTTCTAGAGGGTTCTAGAGGGTTCTCTGGAACATCCTTCCCACCGCCTTCCGCTTTCTTCTCTCAGCTAAGTCCTACTGTTTTTTTGTTGTTGTTGTTTGTTTGTTGAGACAGAGTCTTGCTCTGTCGCCAAGCTGGAGTGAAATGGTGTGATCTCGGCTCACTGTAGCCTCCACCTCCCGGGTTCAAGCAATTCTCCTGCCTCAGCCTCCTGAGTAGTTGGGACTTCAGGCGCGCGCCATCATGCCCAGCTAATTTTTGTATTTTTGGTAGACTGGGTTTCACCATGTTGGCCAGGATGGTCTTGATCTCTTGACCTCGTGATCCGCCCACCTGGGCCTCCCAAAGTGCTGGGATTACGGGCATGAGCCACTATGCCCACCAGCCCCACTGGTTTTTAAAGAAGCTTCCTTGAAGCCTCACTCCAGGTTAAGCATATTGTTCTTTCCTCCCACAGCACCTCAGGCATTGACCTCAGTCACTACTCTTACCACACTGTGTTATGATCATCCCTTTGTCTACCCTAGACTGAGACCTTTTTAACACCACTCCAGCATCTAGCCCATAGCCTGACATGTTATTGGTGCTTACTATGGTTTACAATAAAAAAGAGTCAAAATAATGCCCGAAATATGTTCATTTCTGCCCTATTGACTTCTAGCAAAATGGGCAACTGAGGTAGGTAGTTTGCACAGACACCAAGAAAATAAATCTTTGTCTTAGTGGCACCTAATTTCCCGTGTCAATAAAATCTCATGGAAAAATATCAAGTGCCTGCTGAATGACCAGCACAATGGTGGATAAGCAAAAAATAAGACATGGTCAAATGAAATATTCATTCTTCCTCTTTGCTTCTACTGCAAGAGGTGTTCCTTGGCTGAATCCCTTCATTTCCCATCAACTGCTGTCCCCCCGGTATGTGGCTTTTCCTCCGCTACACTCAAAGCAGCTGGAGAGCATGGTCATGCGGTATGGTCCCTCCATGGCCCGCCTTACCTGGGACACGTGCTCAGGAATGTTGTCCAATTCCGAATTATGATGAGCTAAGATTTGGTGACACATTCTGAAATGTTTTCTTTGGAACCCAAAATTAAGACTTTCACTTCTGATGAAGTTGTCTCAAATCCTTTCTGGAATAAAGCAAGCTATGAAAAAATGAATAGAGGAGAGTGAAAATACATAAAAATGAATAAATAAGGACATGAAAAATATTTGGTGAAACCCACTATCTCTCACCTATCCGTTTATTTGATCATTTGTTCACCAAACCATCCTGTCATCCAACCAACCATCCTTCATTTAACAAATATGGATGTGCCTGGGGCTGGGCTCAGAGTGATAAATGAGACAAATAGTCCTTGCACTCATGGGCTAATGTTCTAATGGGAAACAGACATTCGACAAAGAATTTCAAGTGTAACTGGGAATGAAAAGGGTGGTGTGGAGGTGCCCCCAAGACAGGCGATGGTACTTGCTCATTCATTCACTCACCACTCACTCGCCCACTCATTCATTCCCGGGTCCTCACACAAAGCCTGGATTCGCAGCACCACTCAGTGTTTATTGAAGGAATGGATGAGGCCTGATGTCGGCACAATGTGTCATTAACAAAGGAGAATTTCCCTGGAAGGTTGACTTCAGGAGCTCCAGATTTAAACTTACATGATTTTTTAAAGCTTCTGGTTTTCTCAAATCTCTGCAGTAAGGCACATGGGCATGTATAATGTCAGAATTAAGACCTAATGATGAGACACCAGAGGTGTGAGTGCCCTACCGCACAGTAGCAGGGTCACCCCAGGGCTTAGCCAAAGGCAATTTAACTTCCAATAACAAAGAAACGACATTTCCATCACCCACTTCCCCGAGGCAGAAAAAAGATGAAAGATATCACAGTGCCATCATTTAAACAGTGAATAGAATTCACCTTGTGCAGCAAATGCCCCATTGCACCTACGTTACCAGTGTTCTGTGTTTCCTCGGTGACAGGCCTCTGTAGGGTCTCTTCTATCCAGTGAGTCCCAGCAACTCTAGCCAGAGCCAAGAGAGCCCGGAGGGATACTTGCCTGTTTGATTTCACGAAACGACTGGCTTTTGCCTTTTCTGGCTAAACATGAGATGGAGAGAGACAGTGAGGGCGGGCTTTAGGATGTCACTGTGCCTTTGGCCCGGGCTCATTCTGCTGCCAGGATGAGTCATCTCAAAGATAAGAGTCTCAGTCATTTGTGAGCTGGGTGTTACCATACTTGGCAGAACTTGGATGCTATTGTGTCCGGAATTGTTGGGTTCTTGGTCTTGCTGACTTCAAGAATAAAGCCACAGACCCTCGAGGTGAGTGTTACAGTTCTTAAAGATGGTGTGTGCGGAGTTTCTTCCTTCTGGTGGGTTCGTGGTCTTGCTGACTTTAGGAGTGAAGCCACAGACCTTCAGAGTCAATGTTACAGCTCTTAACGGTACTGCAGACCCAAAGCGTGAACAGCAGCAAGATTTACTACCAAGAGCGAAAACACACAGCTTCTCGAGTGTGGAAGGGGACCTGAGATGATCGCCGATGCTGGCTGAGGCGGCCTGCGTTTATTCCCTTATTTGGCCCCACCCACATCCTGCTAATTGGTCCATTTTACAGAGAGCTGATTGGTCCATTTTACAGAGTGCTGATTGGTCCGTTTTACAGAGTGCTGATTGGTGTGTTTTTACAGAGTGCTGATTGGTGTATTTACAATCCTTTAGCTAGACAGAAAAGTTCTCTAGGTCCCCACCCGATTAGCTAGACACAGAGTGCTGAGGGCATTTTTACAGAGTGCTGATTGGTGTGTTTACAAACCTTTAGCTAGACACAGAGCGCTGATTGGTGCATTTACAATCCTTTAGCTAGACAGAAAAGTTCTCCAAGTCCCCACCCGACCCAGAAGCCCAGCCGGCTTCACCTCTCACTATGGCGGGAGCGACAAGCTGTCACTCCCCATTCCTGCTTAGGTCTGGATCTGTAAAAGCATCAGCAGGTCCAGACAAGGGAGGCTCTGTGAAAGAGTCCTATGTGCTTCTCCTGCTTCCCAGCTTAAGAACTAACGGGTGTCCAAGTGCTGAAGAAAGGACCCAGGGAAGAGAGTGGGAGACCTGCTTCTAGTCCCAGACCTGCTACTGATGCTCTGTGTAGCTTTGGACAAGCTGCTTTTCCCTCTGGGCTCCACTTTCCTCGTCTGTAAAATGCTCATAGTCAGTCTAGTCCAGAAGCTCTAACTTTTGGGCCCTAGTCTACCAGAAATCCTCAAAGATAGCAATGGTTTCTGTGATTCCAAATAGCCTGGTAGAAATGTACATGTCACAACGAAGAGGCTGAGTTGACTAAAGAGCCCAACTCCATTGCTTTTGACTAGCATTGTGTAGATGCCATAAATTGGGACTCTCGTGTTCATTAGAAACCCCTATCAACAGCCGTATATTTCTTTTTTCCTGTTTTTTGTTTTTTGTTTTTTTTTTGAGACTGAGTCTCGCTGTGTCACCCAGGCTGGAGTGCAGTGGCGCAATTTCTGCTCACTGCAAGCTCTGCCTTCCAGGTTCACACCATTCTCCTGCCTCAGCCTCCCAAGTAACTGGGACTACAGGCACCTGCCACCACACCTGGCTAATTTTTTGTAATTTTAGTAGAGACGGGGTTTCACCATGTTAGCCAGGTTGGTCTCGATCTCCTGACCTTGTGATCCATGCCTCGGCCTCCCAAAGTGCTGGGATTACAGGCGTGAGCCACCATGCCCAGCCCATATATTTCTTTAATAAATCACAGGAAAAGAAATTTTTAACATATTTAGTTTTCTTCATACAAAATTGTTCTAAATGTGGGCCAGCATGAAGTATGGCTTTTGAAAGGTTTCTGGTGGTAAGCACATTGGAGGTCCCTTGAAACCCAGTGATCCCTCCAGCTCTAAGATTCTAAGACTGGCGAAGGAGCCCGCCTCACTCCCTTCCTCCTGCTCCATTGCTCCACAGCAAACAGCAGCCGTCTGCACCTAGGACCAGGCTGCAAGCTCACTTCAGACAAGGGCACTGGCCCCTCTGTGTATTCAGAAAAGGTCTGAGAAGTTGGTGATTAGGGATTATGATCCCTGAAGCCCAGAGTATCTCTCAGTAACCATTATCAACTTACTTTATCATTGCCCCAGTTTCCTTTTCTGCGAAATAGTATTCTATCTAAGATAGGCATAAGTGGACATTATTTTGAATAGTAACAGTTAGACTAACCTTTGGACTATTGGATAGTCTATGGAGAGAGGCAAGTGGCAGGCAGAATATAGACTCTCAGAACCAGAATTGCAATTCATGAAAGTTTACCCACCATATGTGTAAACACACACACACACACACACACAAAGTCATACTCTCCTACAAGATAGAGGTGTGACCTACCTAGCCCTCTCTTTGAGTCCTTTCTTTCTGGCTTGAATAAGAGTAGATAGGTAGCTGGGGTGTTAAAAGAATTTTCTAGGTTTTAGCACCTGATACCTTGCAAAGACTTAAGGTCACCAGCTGCTCCCTTCTTCCAGGTGAAACCAGAGAGAGCTTGACCTCGATGTGGGTACCGACGCTCTAATTCCCTGATGCTTAGAGGAGGACATGTAAGAGGGACTGCTGGACTCTGCAGAGGGAGAAGGATGCGCTGAGACATTCCATTCCAACTCTCTTACAAAGCTACACATGAATCCCTCAGAGCCAGGATGAGAACCCAGGGATGAATGAAGTGGGTACAGTTAGGCCGTTAAAACCAGGAATTCATCTCTTCGTATGACATTTATAGGAGTTGCACATAAAAAGTAACTCAGCCACCATTACCATCATTGCCATCGTCACCATTATCCTGAGAGAGGAGCATCTGTTCAATGTGCTGTAATGTACAAAAACAGCTTTCACAGCCGTTATCTTATTTGATCTTCATAATCACCCCGTAAGGTAGGCGCAGCAGGGCTTATTCCCTGCTCCCCTTCCCTTTTGAGGATGAGAAAACTGCAACGCCAGGAGAAGTGACTTGCCCACGGCCAGCCAGCAGGTAGTAGCAGATACAGGACTAGGACCCAGGCCTTCTCACTTCGGCCCAGTGTCTTTCAATGACGGCTCGGAAGGCTGTTGCCTTACCAAGAGCACCGTGGGGAATGGGTGCACTGGGAAGGTGCTCTGCTAGGTGGAGACTACCTTAGTTCAGGCTGAGGACAGAGGAGCAGAGATCCGTTTCCCCGATGAAGGCCTGCCAACGTTCTGATGCCTTTGGGGTTGCTGATGCTCCTCATTGCACCAAGAGGAGCAACTGATTTTCTGGTTGGCTTACCCTGTTGATTGCAATTGAGCTGAATCTTTAAATTGAGCTTGCCAGAAAAACTGGTACCAATTAAAGATGAGCCTTCTACTCTCCATGGCTGGCTGGGGTTTAGAGGCCTCAGGGCAGCCAGCCCAAAAGAGGCTCTGTCCCTGTGAGGTCAGCCCTTATCCTCCCATCCCCGAGGCTCCTGCTCTGTAATCGGAGCAGAGAGCCCTCACTATGGACATCTCTTTTTTCCTCAGCAAAATCTGGTTGTGCATTTCTTCCTCCTACCCATCTCCTTGAAATCAGCCCAGTCTAGTCTCAGAAACATGCGCGGAAACACCCAGAAGTCCAACTGCAAACCCGGAAGCGCCAGCACCATAGGAGCCCAGGCCTTCAGCTGACTTCTCAGGCATGCCCCTCCTGCATGCCCTCCCTGCCACCCCAGCCCTCCCCCAACCACCTACACGCGGGACCAGCTCCCACTCCACGGATTCCCAGGCCCCCTGCCCTGGCAAGGCGTGCTCCCATCTTTCTGGTTTGTACCCTTCTCCCTGCTCTACATCCCACTGGAGGAAACCACCTCCAGTCCTCTGGCTTTTAACCATTTTCTGTCTCATACTTCCATGTATCCATGCAAGCAATCTCTGTTTTCACAGTTTTGAACAACCGTCCCAGCTAACTTATGCTGGCTTGTAAGCACAGATTCTACAGGCCCCTGTGTGATCCTTCCCTTTCGCAGAATCCTGCAAGAGGTGGAAGGGGCCTTGCGTAATTCCATTTTACAATGAGACACACCGAGGTCCTGAGAGGAAATGCAATCTGTCCGGGGTGGAGACGACTTTAGTTTGTACTGAAGACAGAGGACCAGTGGCCTGTGCCCTAACGGAGGCTGGCAAAGCTTGGCCTCCATGTGGATCCTGAAGCTCCAATTCCCTGATGCTTACGGGAGTGCATGCAGGAGGTACTGCTGGACCCAGCAAGAAAACGATGCGCTGCACAGCTACTGGCCTGGACTCCAGCCTTCACCTTCTGGCTTCGGCGCTTAGCATTTCTTCATGATTCCCTTCTCCTGGTCTTTCCACTATTTGAGTCAATCCCAGAATCCCTTAGTCCAGGTCTGGTGCTGATGCTACTGGTACCCAATACATTGGTGAATGAAAACAGAGGCCTATCACCAAGCAGACTGAGGACTTCTTGTTTGCCAAATAATCATGTCTGTTTTCTGCCAGCTTGGATTCACAACTTCGAAAATATGCTTGTGCAGATTTCAACTCTGTCCTATATCCCTCCAACTGCTCTGTTGTCCTATCAGTTCAGGCCCTCAATATGTCCTCCCTAGCTATCTGCTCTAGCTCCATGTGCTAGCCTGATCACTCTTCCAAAGACCCAGCTCTGAGCATGTCCCCTTCTCTAAAACCTTAACCTTTAGTGGCTCCCCATTATCTACTGATCTCCTTCAGCTGGTATTATCCCTCTCTGCACCGGCTGCAAATGTCTTTCTAGCTGTGCCTTATCTGGCAACTCCCTCCACTGGGCATCTTATACCCACCATGCAGCCAGCCTGTCTCTGCTCCCTCCACACACCTTAAGCTTCCCTGATGCATTGTGTTTGCCTGGACTGTCTCCTTGGCTTAGAGTGGCCTCCTCTCTCTCCCAAGCCTGCAGAAATGCTACCGACTTCTCAGGACCTATCACAAATGCCATCTTTCCATGAAGCCTTCTTAGTCAACCCACGTGGTGCCTCAGACTTCTTTGTTTTCTCTCTCTCGTCTCACTCACCTAACTCTGCTTTGCTTTACAACTATTGAGACCCATGACTCCACTGGGCTGTAAGTTGGAGGGCAGGGACTTGGCCTTTTCCAACTTGATATTTGCTGCTGCCTGTAGGAGAGGCTGCATGGTGAGCATTTGTTAAACGAATGAATTCTTTACAGTGCTGTCGTTGCAAGGGTGTCTCTGGGTTGTCAAGGTTAATATGAATAATTAAGGCTATAATAATCCATCTCTGGATTATTAAAATGAGCCCAGTCTCTGACAGCCTGCCTTCCACAGAGCCTTCCTCTAACAACTCTTTATCCCAGGCAGACTTTCCTTCTGGGAGCTTGAGGCTTTGATTATAGAAAAGCACCCTGGGAGGCAAGACCTAGAAACATGTTTATCAGTCTCTCACATTTGCAGTTTGCCTGAAGACAGCTCTGAAAGTGGGTTGCGTGGGGGTTAAGAGTTGGAGGTAGGGGCCGGGAGACAGACCCCCTCCAAACTAGCCTGAGTGCTTGCAGATGTTAAAAGCAGCCAGCATTTCATAAGTGAGCATGGTGTCCATTCCCATCAAGCCCTTCTTTCTCCTGGGCTCTGTGAGTCTGGAATAACCAACCAGGCTGCCACAGATTCCTGTGATGCTTCCTGGAAGTGAATGCTGCTGATTCTCACATTTTAGACATTATTCTATTTTTATCGTTATTTTTATTTTTTGAGACAGAGTCTCATTCTGTCGTCCAGGCTGTAGTGCAGCAGCGCCATCGTGGCTCACCGCAACCTCCACCTCCTGGGTTCAAGCGATTCTCATACCTCAACCTCCCAAGTAGCTGGGATTACCGACATCCACCACCACGCCCAGCTAATTTTTGTAGTTTTAGTAGGGATGGGGTTTCTCCGTGTTGGCCAGGCTGGCCTCAAATTCTTAACCTCAGGTAATCTACCCACCTCGGCCTCCTGAAGTGCTGGGATTACAGGCGTGAGCCACTGCACCTGGCCACATTTTAGACTTTAAAAAATGATATCCACCAGTCCTTTCACTACCCTGCAGAACTTTTTATCCTTTCCACCACCAGTGGTGCACAGGGCCAGATCATGCTGGATTTTTCCACCTGAGTCAATAAAGGCTCTTTGAGCTTCCACTGGTGTGGACCTTGTGGAGGGTGCCAATACATGATTCACATCTGCCCAGAGCACGCAGACTCAGAAGGCCAGACCGTAGGAGCAAAAAGGACCCTGAAGGGCACCAGTCCCTACCGCTTCATTCGCAGACCTGGAAACTGGCTGGCATAAGATGTGGAACCGTCAGGCACCTCTGCAGGACTGCTTGTGAGCAGGGGGTGGATGGGCAATCACTGTTGGTTTTCGATGAGGAATTGCAGGGGCAGGCCCCTGGAGCCAGATCCTTTTCCCTTCTGGCCCGGGAGGCACACAGGTATGCAGCGCGTGCCATTCGTGAGGGCATCTGGCTGAATGGAGCAAGTAGGAACTGAAATCCAGTTCACGCTCCCCTTTTTTTTTTTTTTTTTTTTTTTTGAGACAAAGTCTTGCTCTGTCTCCAGGCTGGAGTGCAGTGGCATGATCTCTGCTTACTGCAACCTCCACCTTCCAGGTTCAAGCAATTCTCCTGCCTCAGCCTCCTGAGTAGCTGGGACTACAGGTGCACACCACCATGTCCAGCTAATTTTTTGTATTTTTAGTAGAGACAGGGTTTCACCATGTTGGTCACGATGGTCTAGATCTCTTGACCTCGTGATCCGCCTGCCTTGGCCTCCCAGAGTGCTGGGATTACAGGCAGCAGCCACCGTACCCGGCCCCATGCTCCTTTTACCAAGCCCTATTCCATGGCCTGGCACGAAACCTCTCCCTCCACAGGAAGAGGTAACTTTCTCTATTTTGCAGAAAGCCACCTTCTACTTGACAACTCTAATGCCAGTCTGGCTGCATCTACCCAAAGGCATGACTTTTTCTAATCGGTCCACTCAGGGGAGTCCCCATTATCTAAGTCATGCAGAGATATGCTATAGGCCAGTGGAGGTCCAGGTGACCTTTCCCTACCTCTTCAACTGCCTCCCACCTATCCCTTGTACGCATCCTCCATTCAACCCAGGCTTATCGTACGGGAATGTGTAGATCATTTCCTTTTCCACAGTCTTAAGGCCTCGAGCACATTCTTGCCCGTGCGTGACACGTGTATTATGCTGTTTGTGTACTTCTCTACATACCAGTGAGCTTCCTGAGTACAGAAATTCTGCTTATTGATCTTTGTTTCTACAGCCCCTGGGAATTGCCTTAAACGTATGACTGAAGGAAGGACTCAGTTAGACACTGCCGTATAAATTCTACCTCCAGTATCTCTCTGCCATGCCACTGCTCCCACTCCCACCCGCCCCTCTTGCTGACTTTCCAAGCCTTACTCTTCTTTACAACTCCCCTTGGGTTCTGCTTTTTGTGAGACTTTCCCCAAAAAATGGTTCACAAATGTTCCCTTCCCGGTGGCTTGTGCCACACAAAGTGTGATGGTGATTCTAACAGCCAAACTTACTGAGGCCCTGGTATGTGTCTCCCATGCCAGGGGCTTCATAAGAAGAATCTCACCTAATTCTCCCAACACCTGTGAAGCTGTATTACTATTGCTGTGTTACAAATTACCGCAAACACGACAACACACACTCATTATCTCACAGTTCCTGTGAGTCAGGAGTCCAGGCACGGCTTAGCTGCGTCCTCAGCTCGGAGTTTCACAGGGCTGTAGTCAAGGCGTTGGCCAGGTGGCATGTTCTTCTGGAGGCCCTACTGGGGAAGAATCCACTTCCAAGCTCACTCAGGTGGGCAGAATTGATTCCCTTGTGTTTTGTAGGAGTGAGCTTCCTGAATTCTTGCTGGCTATCCACAGCCTCTGCCCTTAGCCTAAGCTGCCTTATCCCATTAGCCACTTCTGAGGGTCAGTCCAGCTTCACTCCCTGATTCATGGATGCCAATCAATTGCTGGGTGAGCCTTTTTACACAGTCGCTCTGGAGGGCTGTGTGTAGCTGCTGTTACACTGGCGCTCACGCACCTGTGCATTCCCTACATCTGACAGAGTCCAAACTCATCAGTGTTGATGATGATGATGACGATGATGATGATGATGATGATGATGATGATGATGATGATGATGTCGGAGGAGGGAGGCCTTCTAGCCAAAGAGGAGAGAGAGAGAAGCCCAGCCTGTGAGGAGAGCTCCCTGGCTGGGCGATCCAATGTAGGGTAGGAGGGGAGAAAAGGGTGAGAGGATGAGGGTGGGGAGAGGGGTGCAGAAAGCATGGGAGCCCCTCAGCTCCTTCTGGGACTCCAGTGACCAAAGGGGTCTCAGTTCTGCCCACCCTGGTGCCAATCAAGGCAGTAGGGCCAGTTGTGGACTGGCAGTGACCTTGGTGCCTTTGACTCATATACCCATTGTCCTTCCACCCGCTACCTTTCACCCTGAGACAACGGCCTGTCATCTGGTCAGATTTCACCTTTCCCTTTTGCCACCTGAACTCCTGGTTGGGCCACTGAACCCTTTTGGAGCCCAGGCTCTGCTGCCCTTCCTCTTAACTCATTCAAATACCACAGAGGCTTTTGTCTCTGAGATTATCTTTCCATTTTCCTCCCTGTTATGATTTTTTTCTGGTTTGTTTGCCCACTGTGGAAATTTATGTTCTTCGCCTAGCTAATCGTATCTTCTTCCATTACTTGGGCTCCCAAATTTGATCATGCAATGATCTTTTCCCCACGATTTCTGGTAGGCAGGAAATCCTAGTTCAAAATAACAACCCATCTCATTTCTTATTCAATCATTATTCACTCAGTACATGGTTTCTTTTCCTGAGGCAGGAGCAATTGCTTAATTTTATTTTATCAGTCCAGTAAACAGAAAGGCAGCGCAATAACCTCAGCAAACTCCAGTGAGTGGGAAAACCTCAGGTCTTGTTTAACCTTTCCTCATCTGTGGCAGAGGGTGATAGGGTGAGCATTACTCAGTGAATTCTTGGTGAAATTATCTTATTCCTCTTTTTCTCCAAAGTTTAGGTCATGACAGTTTTCTTCATGATGTAAACAAATAGTTTTCCAAATTTGAAACGTAGGAGTCACTTTTGATCTTTCTCTCCTCCTAATCCCCACATCTAGCAGCCCCGAGTCCTATCCATTCTGTGTTAGAACACTTCTCCAGGGCCCTTGCCTGCAACCCCACTTCCCCCACCCTCTCCACTCTGAGCCGCCGCAACTGTCGCTCTGTTCTCACTCCCTCCACTCTTGCCTCATCCAATCCATACCTCACAGAGCATCCAAACTGCTTAAAAACCTAAGCCCCCGTCCTGGCTAACACAGTGAAACCCCGTCTCTACTAAAAATACAAAAAATTAGCCGGATGTGGTGGCGGGCACCTGTGGTCCCAGCTACTTGGGAGGCTGAGGCAGGAGAATGGTGTGAACCCGGGAGGCAGAGCTTGCAGTGAGCTGAGATCGCGCCACTGCACTCCAGCCTGGGCAACAGCCAGACTCCGTCTCAAAACAAACAAACAAACAAACAAAAAACAACAAACAAACAAAAAAACCTAAGCCCCGATTCAAACCCACCAGCAACTTCCCATTGGCCTCAAAATGAAACTCAAGCTCCTCTCTGTGTTCTGAGACCTACAAGGCCCTACAGAATCTGGCCCCTCCTATGTCCCCTCTTTCATTTCCTGCGTCTCTGCCTTCCACCCTCTAGACACACTGTCCTCTCCTTTCCATTTCTCCCAGAGCCAAGTTCCTCGCTGCCTTAGGCCCTTGCAGATGCAGCTCCCTTTACCCGGCATGCCCTTCTCCAAGCTCTTCACAGGACGGAATCCTGCTCATTTTTCAGCCTTCCGCTTAAATGTCACCTTCCCTAGTCCAAAGTGGGCCTCCCCTGTTATGCTTGCTTCTGCTTGTTCTTTTTCTTCACAGCACTTGCAGTCTTAGTCAGTGGCAGCCTCTCCTCTCCACTAGACTATAAGCTCCATGAGGGCAAGGGCCATACATGTGTTGTCTCTGGCTGTATGACCAGCTCCCAGCTCAGTACCTGCCACATGGCAGGCACCAAAGTCTATTAAATGGAGTTTTTTAAAGGATTAATAAATAATGAATGAATGAGGCTTCCTTGAATTCTTTCCGCCCACCTGTGCCCTTCCAACCAAGATTAGATGTCTTTCAAATATGATACGGACTCCCTCCCTCTTTCCTTGACTCCATTCCCTCCATCTGTTCTTATTTCTTGAGCAATGTCTATGTGCTCACATTGTTTCCCCACCACAGTGACATCTTGTTTATCTGAAGGACATTGTCTCACACGCTCTTCTACTCAGAATGCAGCCGAGAAGCCAGAAAGAAGCAAAAAGTCCTCTGCAATGAGCTCCAAACTGGGAGATTCTGGCCCTTGGGCTCCCACTCAGAGCAATGTTTTCTATTTTCCCACACTTTTAATAGAAATGAACATCTGCTCCCCAAACCTACAGGTGATTAATTTATTTTGTTGTTGGGAAAGGGTGCTGCCAAACTCCATTAAATGATGACCACCTTTTTCAACAAAAGACCTCAAGAAGGATATTTAAATAAAACTTCTAATAGACATAGAATCCTTATTTTTGGTATATTCATTCATCACAGTCTAAACCCTGCAGATGCATGTGCACACATACACACACACACACACACACACACACCCCCTGCTGCCTCTTGCTCCCTCACTCACAGCCACAGTCAGACGCGATGGAGCTCCTTCCAGGGAGGTATGTAGTACACGTTGCCCGGTGTCCTGCTGGAACCCTGACGGATGCCCAGAGGGGCCCTTTTCAGCTCATCTTCCTTACAGGATCCAGGAATGCAGGGGTCTTGGGATTTCTCTCAGGTCGTCTTGGACTGGTTGGCCTGAACTGCAGCCCTCTGGAAGCTTGGAAGAGTTCCCAGGAGATCATGGATGCATTCCTTCAGCACTAAGGGCACTGTCCAGCATACCTGGCCCTGTCAGAACACATACCTATGCCCTCTCCTCCAAGAACTCTTCCACAACTTCCATATGGTCAAAGCCAAGAAATGGAGTATTTACAATCGATTGATTCATTATTCATTCATCTGCATTTCATGTCCCCTGTGTGCCTGGCAGGCAACATGCCGGGAAGACAGACGTCAGCAGGATGGTCTCTGCCCTCGGGGGACTGCCTTACTCCAGTGCTGGCTGCACCAGGGATTTCCCGTTTCTAAGACAATGCTTTCTTTCTTAAATAGCCTATCAGGTGGGTTCCCTTAAGGGTCTGGGTTACCTTAGGGGTCCTTAACCTTGGCTCTGACTTCTTGTTGTCTGTTTACAATTTGTTCAGCTATCTCAGAAGAACTTCTGCCCTGATTCATAGAGAGCTTGCTACATTGCTGGTTTCTGCTGGCTCAGCTGGAACTGCCTGCCAGGTTCCTTGTTCTCTGTCTCTGTGTCCCGCATCTGATGCAGTGTCGAAGTGCGGATTTAGCTTCAGATTTGTCCTAGAAGCTGCCGCAGCAGGTTTTTTGTTTTTTGTTTTTTGTTTTTTGAGACGGAGTCTTGCTCTGTCACCCAGGCTGGAGTGCAGTGGCAAGATCTCGGCTCACTGCAAGCTCTGCCTCCCGGGTTCATGCCATTCTCCTGCCTCAGCCTCCCAAGTAGCTAGGACTACAGGCACCCGCCACCACACCCGGCTAATTTTTTGTATTTTTAGTAGAGATGGGGTTTCACCATGTTACCCACAATGGTCTCGATCTCCTGACCTTGTGATCCATCCGCCTCACCCTCCCAAAGTGCTGGGATTACAGGCGTGAGCCACTGCGCCCCGCCCCGCAGCAGTTTTTTAGGATTGGAGGCAGATCGCTGTTAGTCACTGATTCTGTAGGGATTGTCCTATGAAAGGAGATATATGTATTTCCCTGCAGAAGCTCCCCCAATCCACTGCAATCTCACTACAAGTTATTTCCATAAAGAATTCCTGATGGGTGCCCAGGGAGCAGAACTGGTTACATAGATGTTCAGGCATTCAAGGCCCTAAGGGGCCAAGGCCCGAAGGGAATGGGACAAAGCCCGCAGGTGTGAACAGAACCACGGCAGTGAGATGGCTTATCCATTTTTCTGTGTTAGGTTTCCAGGTGAACCAATATCTCACTCATTGAAGAACATTAAACTTCATGGACAAGGAATTATGAGACTTCTCTCATAAGCATGGACTTCCAGTAACTCACAAAGGCCTTTGACTCAATTTCCTCCAAAGGTTCTCTTAACTGCAACCACTTCTCTCCAGCCCTCTGCCACCTCTGCCCTTGCCTGGACACTGCACAATGTTGTAACCGGAACTCCTGACTCACCTCTCAGTCCCCTCTAATTCGGTCTCCACACAGCATCCAGAGCCATCTTTTAAGCCACAAATCCGACCAGGTTTCTGTTGCCCCTCAATGGCCTCCTTAGACCTTAGAATAATATCTAAGCCTCTTTGCTCTGGTTCACAGAATCCTTCCAGCTTGGTCTCCGTTGACCTCTGCTACGTCCTTATTCCTCAGCACTCGTTCTCTTGCACGAATGCTCTGATCACACACACCCCATGTTTGCTCTTGCTTCCAGGTCTTCAAACACGGCATGCATCATCCTGGATCTCCCTGCCCTCCCTCCCCTAACTCCTAGTCAACCCTGAAGACGGTTTAGACACCATCTAAGGGTACCAGGGGAGGAGGACACTGGCCCAGAGCACTCAGCGCCCTCCATCACCACCTCCTTTCCCAGCAGCTGGATTAGGAGGCCCTGTAACACTGTTGAGACATTACCTTAATATGCGCTAATTACCTGCTTAGTTGTCTGTTTCCCTTACTAGGACGTAAGACCTTGAGACCTAGATTCTTTCCTGTTCATTATTGTATCTCCAGTGGCTAGCACAGTTCCCAGGATATAGCAGGGAAAACTCAATAAATGGCCATTGAATTCATTCATTCATGAATAGAATTGCTGCAATAGGATAAATCCTTGGTGTCAGAGACAATCTTGAAAAAGCAGGTTAGCACAATAAGAAAAGCCCCAGGCAGGAAAGTCATGAGATCTGAGTTCCTCATAAACTCAGACAAGTCAAATCTCCTCTCGCTCGGAACTTCAGTTTTCCCACATATAAATTCCAAAATCTAAATCTCAAAGGTCCTTTTCAGCCTCTGTGGTTTATGGTGGTGAATCATACATGTTTTCTCAAAGAATTATCCCTATTCTTTTGAGTTGCCTGTGAGGGACATCAGAAGCCCATCATGTTCAGAGGAGTGCTCTTAAATTCCGTAAATACCACCAAGGACATAATTAGAAAAAAGAGATGCTTTGGTCCCAACAGGACTTAGTCCTCAAAACCTAATTGTCAATACCTCCTACTGCCTTCTTTCTGGGATGGAGGAGTCCCTGTCTGTATTTTCTCCTAATTGGCATCTTGGGACTTCTCTATGATGGCCTCACCATCATTTCCCTACAGAGCTAGTAAGTTAGCTGAATTCCAAAGATTGGGGGTAAAAGTATCAATCAGAATCAGGACCTGAGAAGAACTGGAAAATGTGTCAAATTATATGAATGACCATAAAGCATCTAGAAATTTATTATAGGCCTCCAGAATCTAAGGCCTAATCCTGGGCTGGAATGTAGGGCAGCAGGTAAAAGGGCTCAAATTTATTGCTAGGGGTCCACAGATTCCTTATGAATCCAGCACTGTTTCTAGACTAAATGAATATGAAGTCTTGCAACTATACCTTGTTTCTCAAATGTACAACAGAGCTGCCATTGTAACTAACAACATAGAAATTCATTTAAAAGTAGCACTGAATTCATACCAAGCATCATGCACTTTCCTTGCTCAATGGATATAATAATGGGTACAACAACAGGTACTACAACAGATACTACCACAAATGCTACCACGCATACTATAATGGGCAGTGCAAGGACTCTCAGTTACTAGAATGCCAGCTCTGGAAAAGACGAAACCACAGCTGTCTTATTGGTGCTATACTCCTAGGACCTCGTTCAAGGCTGGCCATGTGCTAGAGGCTAATCAGATATTTGTCAGGCATCAGAGAAAACTTTTTACTTTAGAAAGACAAATGCAGCCGGGCATGGTGGCTCACCCCTGTAACCCCAGCACTTTGGGAGGCCGAGGCGGGCAGATCACCTGAGGTCAGGAGTTCGAGACCAGCCTGGCCAACATGGCTAAACCCTGTCTCTACTAAAAATACAAAGAAAATAGCCAGAAGTGGTGATGGATGTTTATAATCCCAGTTACTCAGGAGGCTGAGTAGGAGAATCAGTTGAATCCAGGAGGCGGAGGTTGCAGTGAGCCGAAATCACACCATTGCACTCCAGCCTACGCAACAAGAGCAAAACTCCATCTCAAAAAACAAACAAACAAACAAACAAATAAACAACAAAATAGAATAAAAAATAAAAAGAGCCATATTTGAAAACATTGAGAACCACCAGGTGGTCAAAATAATTAACAAAACGACAGCTTCATGTTTTATTGCCTGTTGCAATTAAAAAACATTTGATTTCACATGCGTGACTGCATCTGACTCTCAAAAAATGATCTTGCAAGGAAAGCAGAGCTCAAAGTCCAACAGGCTGCCTGGGGCGGCACCATAAGCACCAGTAGTGGAACCTGGTCTTACCACGCGATGACATTCGCTTGCAGGAGAATGTAGCTCTCCTCTCCCCTCTGCTAGGTGGGATGGCTCGGAGAAGTGACATCCAGGTAAGACAAGGCCCTAAAATAAGACTGGAGCTTCGTCAAGCCGGGTGACTTATTGCTAAGAGTTGCAAAAATAGTACAGAGCTTCTTGCATTTAACAAAGTAAAGCAGCTGGGGAGGTTGCCTGAGCTGTGGCAAGTGAGGCTCTCCTTTTGTGTCTCCATCATCTCCCTTTTTTCTGTCATTAAATAGAAATAAAACGGTAGGGGCAAAATGAAGGTGAGTCTCTGTTAAGTAATTTAAGATGCATATTTTTGTGTATCTTGATTGAGGCCCAAGATTTAAGGATTGTGAAAGATGGTTGAAATGCAAAACCCAATGCAAATTGCAATCAGAAGCCTACTGATTAAATAAAGTAAGGTACATTCATACAATGGAATCGGATGTAGTTAAAATGATATAGATTTATGTTTGTTGATATACCATTGACTAAAGTAAGTAAAAGATAGCATATACTGTACAGTGTTTTCCTATTTACCTACTTGTTATCCCTCTTGCAAGTGCAAAGACAGATGCCTGGAGTGACAGTCACCCAACATTAACTAGTTCTGCACAGGAGGATTTCATGTGACTTTTACTTTCATACTTTTACGTTGTTATGAGTGTGCAAACGGTATGTTCTCTGAGCCCACCTGCACGGCTCATTCCAGAGTATAACGCATTCCCATAGGGCAGTGGTCTTTATTAACGAGTCCTCACTCATCATCCAAAGCTACTGGACACTTTCAGTCCTTTGATCACTAAGAAGACTGAGCCTTGACTGGCCATGTGACCAGCCACCACCGCAGGGCTCAAGTCACAGTGCTCACCGCTGCCAGCAAGGATCTCCCAGGAGTCACAGAGACACCCAGGCAGGGTATGAGTCCATCACCCACCTTGCCTGCTCACTCTGGGCATCTTCCTTGTCCTCCAGGAGGCAGTGGTGAGGGAGGACACATGGACACCCTTGTCCCCTCCCAACAAGCCAGGTACCAGTGTGGGTGCCTATAGTCTTCTCCCCAGAGGCCATTGGTCAACCATCTCAGCCACCGTGGGGACTGACCCTGGCCAGGTGCTCAAGGAATTTGGAGTCACTTTGTTTTTCTGAGCCTCAGTTTCTTCACTGGTAAAATTGGGAGTAAACACTGCCTCTTGTGAGGATCGAATCAGATACAGTTTATTACAGTGCTTTGTAGACTTTAAAATGGTTTTGTGGTTGAAAAATCGGCAAGACAGCAGAGGCTTTGGAGTTAAACGTGGATCTGAATGTGGTCCTGTCACAAACTGACTATGTGACTTGGGGAAGTTAAACATCCTCTCAAGGCCTCGGTTTCTGGCCTTTAGTACGGGGTTCTCCTTTGTCCTACCACCAGCCCAAAACCCTTCAGGAGGAACTGTGATTTGTTAAGCTCCAGAGAACCAAGGCTCAAACGAAACCTTCTTAGGAGTAATTATGCAGATGTTGTGGGGGTGGGGGATGCCTCGTGGCTAGAACCCAACTTCCCCCACTTTGTTTTTATTTTTACACCCCTGAAGTCCAAAACCAGCTGTCTGAATCACTTGCAAACAGAGCCAAAACTATGTTCATGCGTCATAGGAGGCCGCAGGCTCCTGCCACACCTCAGGATGGTGCACTAAAAATATCCTCCCAGCGCTATTTTTAAGGCCCTGCAGACTGCTGACCCCAGGTCACGGGAGCGGAGCCCTCATCACAGGCACGCAGAGGCACCAAGTTAGGGCCTGATGCCTAGCGGGCCCTTAGGTCAGTGAGGTGCTGCGCGTAAACCCCACACTCTCCTCCCTGCCCACAGGGATCGCCCGCTGTGCAAAGTCCTCTGTCGCAGGTGTGGGTTCATCCCTCTCTGGATGCCTGCCAGGCACCACGAAGCCCACTGCGATGGGACGACTGTGATGAGCTGTGCACTCCACTTCCACACTGGACATTCTCAGAATCAACAGCACACAGCATCTGCCCAGCAGGGACACTGGGTACTCACCCTTCACGTGTGAACGGTCATTTATCATTTCCAAAGCACGTTCACAGCCGTGACCTTCTCTGACCCCACTACACTTCTGCCAAATTGATATTATTATCCCCAAGTTATAGATTAGGAAATGAAAGTGATATGTGTGCATTTCTAGTAGCACTGTTATGCAATACAATGTGAATGAACGTCTCTGGTGTGACGGAAGGTAGGATGACCTCTGATTAGCCGACAATGGCTCAGAATTTCTTCCTGGTGTCCTACATATCTGGCCACACCCACCTTCCCTTGTAGTCAAACCAGTCACCATTCATGCATTCATTTGACAAGCATTGCCCCAGCATGCACTCTGGGCCAGGCCTTCTCAGAGATAAATCACATCTTCCCTGCCCTGGGGAGGTCATGGTGCCGGGACAGATCTCCGGGGCATGATGGGCACAGGGTAGCGGGAGAAGGTAAGAAAGGCTCCAGGAAGGAAGTCATCCCTTTGGGCGTCTGAGGGCTGAGCAGGAAACAGAAATGCTGTCCAGACAGGAGCAGCTTAGGCAGGAGAGCAGGGAGCACGTAGGAGCCGAAAGCGGGTCAGAGTGGGAGTGGGCAGGAGGCAGGGACCCAGGGGCTGGACCAGAGCAGGGCAGAGCGGGAGGTACAGGGCTGCTTGGAGGGCATGGGGAGCCACTGGGGGGCTCCAGCAGTGGCTAATGTGATGATTGGTCGGTGTTGGAGCCGTCCCTGTGGTAGCTGTGGGGAGGATGGAGAGAAACAAGGCTGCAGAGAAGAAGGCCAGATGCAGATCTTACAATAGTTCAGGTGAGACAGGATGGGGCTGAGGCAGGTGGAGTGAGAGAGGATGAAAAAGAAGGATCCAGTTCTAGAAGTCCTTAGAAGTGACTAAAAGGTAGGTTGAAAACGAGCAACAGGGCTTAGACCAGTGGGATGCACAGGGCAGGAGAAAAGAGTCCAGGGTAAGCCCAGGGTTGGGTCTGGGTGACTGGGAACAGATGAATGCCATCCACGGAGTGAGGGCGCACGGGGCAGGAGCAGGTGCAGGCAAGGGCAGGCTTGCTTTGCATCTGTCATAGTGGGGGCAGGGCACGTGGCTATCTAAGCAGCACTGATAAGCAGGAAGTCAGGTATACAGTTGGGCTCGGGAAGAAATCAGGCTTGCATCAAAGCTTTTGGAAGGTGGTAAGGCGTTGAAGAAGCCTCTAGAACAATGGGTCTCAACCTTCTCTCATCAAAATCAACTGGGCAGCTTTAAAAAAAATACTGATATCTGGGTCCCATCCCCAGACATTCTGATGTGATTACTGTATTTCTGTATAATGGGCCCTGGCATTGGCATATTTTTAGTGATCCCAGGTGCTGCTTCTGGTGTGCAGCCAGGGATGGAAACGCTGCCACGGAGACGCGATGATGGAGCAGAGATGGGGCAGGCCTGTGGTGCACACCAACATGGAAGGGCCAGGGAGGGAAGAGAGCCCAAATCAGTCTGGCCTTCAGGGCGGAGGGCACCAAGAGAGAGCATTATCCTGGAGCAGCAGGAGCGGGATGTCAGGAAAGCGGTCCTGTGAGCAGCATCGGATGCTGCAGGAAGAACCAGGCGATGGGAAGACTCAGGAGTGCCTCTGGCGTTTAGCATCTAGGAGTCTGTCAAGGTGACCTGGACCAGGACAGGTTCCAGGTTGGGGGAAGGCAGCTGATGAGGGTTGCAGACTAGACCAGACTTCAAGGAGAGCGGAAGGGGAGTAAGTGAAGACACCAAATGAGAAGCACTCTTTTAGGAAACTTGGCTGTGAATAGAAGCGGAGGAAAGAAGAGGAAAAGGAGGTATGATTGGACAGATTTGAGGACGCTTCTGTTCCAAGCATGAAGAAGCAAGAGGGGTAGGTGGACAAGACCTTCAATGATGGGCAAAGTGAAGTTCACAGAGGGTGGTCCTGAGGAAGCTGAGAGGCCTGAGTTTCAGGACTCAGTGCAGAGATCACCCCTAGCAGGTGGGCTGCTTTCCCCCAAGGGGGCTAGGACCTGAGATCGTGTCACCTGCCCTCCGTACAGCCCTGCACCTGCATCTGTGCCGTGGAGTGTGTTGATGGGTGGGCAGGCGCTGCTCTTTCCCCTGCCATCCAGCCCCACAGCTAGCCCTCTTTCTCATGCCTGCCTTCCATGTCCTGGCCCTGCTGCTGGAGCTGCACACGCCAGGCTCTGCCTCAATGCAGATGACTCCACCACCTTTTGCTCCACTCCTCACCCCCAGAACTGTTGTTGTTGTTTACCAACTATGAAGGACCCACCATAGGTAGAGAACCAAGTACTTTGCACACTTGGAGCCCCTGCTTTCAAGACCTCCACAGTCTACTTATCTAATATTTATTGCATGAATTCATACTTGTGTACATGTATAAACATGAAAGCAATGGCGAAAATGCATTTCCAATCATACATATGCCTAATTGTGCATGCTCACCACAGGGTAGACCCAAACGCCTCCAATGGGCACACGTATGTCACCAAGACCTCCCCGCAGGACCCTGCTTGGCTACTCTGCGAGCGGCTCTCATGACCTGGAAAGAAGCCCTCATTGACACAGGCCCGAGACCACCCCCCTTTCCCGACACATTCACTCGAGTTTAGGAAAGGCCACAACTCACCTCCAGTTACTGAACCCCGAGCCTTTCTGACATGTGGTCAAAGGGAAAGAAATTTGCCTCTGCATTTTGGAATTTATGCATCATGGAGCTCAGTTTTTGTTTTCCCAGTAAATGGCTTCTAGAAGATAACAGGAGGAGGTGTCTTTCCAATGCTCACCCTCTTTCCCAGTTTTGCTCCAGAAACATCTGGCACCATCAGTGACTCAGTTTCAACTTGCAGTTTTAATTTCTTCATTTACAAGAGCTATAAAAGAATAGCCAGCAAAGCAGTCACTCCAGTATTTTTAAACTTACACCACTGATGCTTTTGTCTACTAACGAGTGTTATTGAGTATTTGCAAAAAAAAAAAAAATCCAAACTCAGTACCTATTTCAATACATTCTTAACTCAGTACATTTCAATACATTCTTAACTCAGTACAATTCAATACATTCTTAACTCAGTACATTTCAATACATTCTTAACTCAGTACATTCCAATACGTTCTTAACTCAATACATTTCAATACCTTCTTAAGGAAAAATTTCTGACATGTGAATCGCTCTCTTTAAGTAAAAAAGGTTCTTAATTCTGAATTCTAGGTAAAAGTATGAGGATGACAGTAATAGGCTATCCTGAGATAAAGCTTTTTTTTTCCCACCCCATGTGAGGCCTTGGTTGAGAAAGAGATACTGTCCCTCCTGTCTTTGAGGGACAGTGAGAAGGAGCCATGTTCATGCCATCAATAGCAAAGCACCCACTCACACGCAGAGACAGCGTGCCATGGTGTATTAAAACGGTAAACTTGAGCCATCTTAGCTCGAGACCAGATTTCTTAGAGAGTGAGGGCCCCTGGACCCTGTATGCATCAGCCCTACAAAGGCCATTTGAGTCCCCCACCCCACCCCACCCTCTGCTTCCCTCAACCACAGACACCATCCCTGACCCTGGCAAGCCCCCTGCAGTATAGACTGTTCCAGGCCTCCAGGCTGCCTTTTTTTCTTCTTCTGTGACTCTTCTGACCCTGATTGTTTGGACAATGTGGGGAGGATTCTCTCCCTTAGGATAAAGAATGGGAGCCCAGTGGGGTTACCACTTCCTATCTTAGAAGGGCATCTGGAAACAGATATTTCTAGAACTGTGGAATCTTCTTGGGGGGCAGGTTTACCTCTTGAGAGCCCAGAGGGAGAGAAGATAGCAGGTCTTAACTCATCACTAGCAAGAATAGTACTTACAGGTGCCTTGGAAGGTGGTGAGTTCCCCGTGCTGGGGAGACTCAAGCAGAAGCTGTAGGGCTGTTTGTCAGGGACATCCCGCAGGGACTGCTCTTCATCAGGCCATTCCTGCATGGGGTGAGGTGAAGCCCGGTCCAGCCTCCCCACTCTCCGTGGTTCTCCTTTGCATTGCACAGACAGGACTCACTCAAGACTCCCCAAAACTCTCAACACTCAGCAACCTTAGCTGTCCTCCTCCTCCCTGTCTAGCCTGGGACCACAGCTCACCAAAAGTGACTGGAGCCCTCACCGGTGCTGAGTTACAAACTGATGTCCTGGCTTTGAGCACATGAAAGGGGTATGAATAGCTTTATTTTACTAACGAGGAAGCAGAGTTTACAGAGGTGATGTAGCTAGCTGGTCCGTGGAAGTTTGGCCCAGGCTCCTGACCACTAGGCCACAGTGATTTTTTAAATGCATTCTTAGGTAAAGCAAAGAGCAATGTATATAATGACTCCACCTAATGTAACCTGTTTGTAAACCAATTTTTTCTTTTCTTTTTTTGAGACATTGTCTCACTGTCACCCATGCTAGAGTGCAGTGGTGCAACCACAGGTCACTGCATGAGTCTTCCCCCAGCCCGGGCTCAAGCGATTCTCCCACCTCAGCCTTCTGAGTAGCTGGGACTACAGCGCGTGCCACCATGCCCATACCCCACTAATTTTTATGGTTTTTGTAGAGATGGGGTTTTGCTGTGTTGCCCAGGCTGGCCTCCAACTCCCGGGCTTAAGCAATCTGCCTGCCTCAGCCTCCCAAAGTGCTGGGATTACAGGCGTGAGCCACCACACCCGGCCTTTACAGTCGTGAGCCACCGCGCCCAGCCTAAACCAAAGTTTTGAGCACATTTCCCTAAAATGCTATTTCATGACATGGTTTTATCCCCATTTCCCGTCCACAGGATTTTTGGTTTCTTGCATTCTTTACTTCCATTATAGGACATGTCGACGAGGGATTACCAGACTTCTGGGAGCTGTACTACCCGAGAGCTGCCTGTTGGATTTGTAATCCGTCCTCCCACCCCTTCCTGGGGGCATTCTGAGGAGGACTGCGAGGCCCACATGTACACCTGCATGCTGAGCAGATTAAAACTCGTCCTGTTTCCACACATCGCATGAGATCTGAGGGGAACAAGAAACATTCTGGGTGGTTTTGGATCTTACGTCTCAGGTCAGGGATCTAGAAGTAATCCAGATTGGACAGGCGGGAGCTGTCAGATCCAGATTGGACAGGTGGGAGCTGTCAGGAGAGGCTGTGTCTCATTAGCTCTCAGGCGTCAGCGCTCCCAGAACCAGTCCAGAACAGAACAGAACAGCGAAACCCAAAAGATCTGGCATGGGAGAGGCAGAACCACCTGCAGGGAAATCTTATTTGTTTTATTTTTATTTTTATTTATTTTTATTTATTTATTTTTTTTTGAGACAGAGTCTCACTCTGTCACCCAGGCTAGAGTGCAGTGGTACTATCTCGGCTCACTGCAGCCTCCACTTCCTGGGTTCGAGCAAATCTCCTGCCTCAGCCTCCCGAGTAGCTGGGATTACAGGCACCCGCCACCACGCCAGGCTAATTTTTGTATTTTTAGTAGAGACAGGGTTTCACCATGTTGGCTAGGCTGGTCTCGAACTACTGACCTCAGATGATCCACCCACCTCGGCCTCCCAAAGTGCTGGGATTACAGGCATAAGCCACGGCGCCTGGCCGGGAAATCTTAACTCAAGGGACATGGAATGCCCCAAAAATATCCCTTGGTGATAATGAGCTTACTGTTGAAAAAAACCAGACAACTAGGCAAGGAAATGAACCTCAGTCTTAGAGCATCAGCAGCCACAACACAGAAAGGATAACCTGGAAGAGGCTTTACATGAGTAAGCTTAGGAGAGTGAACTTTGCATAAGTAAGATTAGGAGAGTGAATGGGGGTGAGAAAAGGGGCCTGGCAAGTGCAGCCAATGTTGTCGGGAAGTTTTACTGTGAAGAGGACAGAGCCAGGCAGAAGCTGGTCCGAGATGGGAAAGGATGGGGAACTGTGCGTTACAGGAATGACCAAGACCAGAGACAGGGAGAGAGTGGAGCTGAAACCCAGAGTGGGTGAGAAGGAGAGGGGAGAGGGCTTTGAGTGGGAGGTGAGGGGGTCTCTGTGGGCAGGGGGAAGGTTGCTTGTCCATCAGAGCCCGAGGGAAGAAGCTGGTGCAGATGGAGGGATGGTTCCAGGATTGGGAGAAGGACGACCAGGCTGTTTTTCCCTGATGGCTGCTATTAAAGACATGAGACAAGGTTACCTGGTGAAAGTGACAGAGTTTAAGGAGAAAGGGTAAAGCATGCAATTATTCCCTTGCAGAGGGGGACAGCAAGCTTTCCAGAAGAACTCTGAAGGGTCTCTGGACAGCACGGAGGTGTGTGATTGTGAGTGCAATGGAGGAAGCTCGGCAAGAGAATTGAGAGCATTTTCAGGCAAGCAGTGATGACACCAGCTTATTGCATGGTGAATGCCCAGAAAACAAGCTAGGCACTTCTTCAGAGGACCCCCAGATGCCAGTCGCTCCAGGTCCGTTCTTGTCATCTGTGCAGTTTCTCTAGAGAGGCAGAGCCCAGTCTCCCGGAGGGCACGTGCCTGGCTGTAGGTGCTCGTCGGCAGGGCAGGGAGAGGGACAGAGTCTTACCGTCCGTTATGTAGATTTCACTGAATCCTCTTGTTTGCAGCCTGTGTGGCACCCCACTACCCTCCATGATCCTAGTGGCCCTAAAGTCAAAGTCCCTTCTGTTAAACTTATTTAGAAAATGAATCTCCATTCTCCTGCTGGCTCTGGTGGGAAAGGGCTGGGGAGAGAAGGAGTGTGAGTCTCTGTGTGAGGCGGGGTAAGGAGCATGCACGATCGACCCACAGTCAGACTTGAAGACTGTACCCCTCTTCTCCTGTCTGAGGCACATCCTGACCTCTGCAGGTTGGGCAAGAGGCTAGTTCAGGCCCTCGAGGTGGCTCCCAGCCATTTGATCCAGAAACTCTGTCATCCCATGTGTCTGTGTCACGGTCTGGAAGGGGCTGCAGGTACTGCTGCTAGCACGGCCCCTGACCCCGTGGATTTCCCCACCTGGAGCTGGAGTAAGGCCTACACTGGGGCCATCTGAAGTGCAGGGCTGAGGCAGAGACTTGGACTGCCCGGCTGTATGGGAGATTCTGCACCTAACGTTCAGCTGACTGGAAGACTAGGAACAACTCACTTTCCGTGTTTATTCTGCGCTTATAAAACGGGAACTACTCATTCAGACAGGGAACAGGGATGCAGCTTTGTCCCCTAATCCAGATCACAAAACAGATTAAAACAGTCCTGGAGAGTTCCACCTTCACCAGTATTTGCTAGACTCATAACCCGTTAAGAGTAGTGTGCTAAGAGGTTCTTTGCCTTTCCTGGCTGAAAGTTTTATGTCCCAGTAGGTGGAAGAGACAAGTGCCTTTAGCTCACTGCTGGTTATAAAAGTCAAGCCGATAATGTAAAGAATTCTTACGCTGGATTCTTTGCTCGGCTTCTGACCCCAGTCCCAGGTTCCCACTGGCAATTATATCTAAGTTGCCTTCTCCTACACATAAAATAACACCTGTCTAGGTTAATACCTATCCCTGCAATGTATAACCAAATATACTCGTACACCCAAACTTACACAAACTTTTACACATACTAAATCTTCACCACCTATGTATAAACTATAAACTAGAATACTAACTTAACACAGTCTAATAAAACCTCTCTAAAATCTACCCCCCAGGCGATAGTCCTCAATAAAACGTTCAAATAAAACTAACTATAATTCTTTAAAAGCTTATTTCTTTCTTTAGTCAACAAAACGTAATGGAGCCAAGTGATGGCGTATCCGGACAGATGGAGCAGCAGGAAGAGGCAGAGATGCCCACTCAGACCTTTACCCCAGGGGGAAGCAGCAGGCCAGGAGTCAGAATGCTCAGGGTTTGCAGTCAGTTTTCCCTCTTACCAGCTAGTGACCGCAGGCATATCAAAATCCGTAAAGCGGGGCAGCTTTGGAGTAGTCTAACCTTGGGTTTGAATCCCGGTTCTGCCACTCACTCTATGTGTGACCCTAGACCTTGGAGAGATAAGCTGTCTAACCCTCGCTTTACCTATTATTAAAATGAGGAATGATAGCACCCTTCAGTTACTGGGTGGCTGTGAGGATCAGAGGATCTCATGCTTGTAAGGGACTTAGCACCCTGTATGGCACTTAGGAAATACTCCAGTAAGGGTTCTGATGACGATGAACGTGATCCTAATGAATAGAACAGACACTGAGAGCTCAAAAGAACATCATTTTGCCTTGACTCAGTTTGCTTACCTATAAAATGGCAATACAGCTTTAATCCCTACCAGTTTTCCTCACATTGTTGTTTTGGGGATCAAATGAACTGAAGCAATGGGTCCCAAGTACAGATCTTCGGAGAGTTGTCAGCATATGACACAGTTCTCACCAATCTGAATAATAGGGAAATGGAAAAAATAACAATGTAGTAAATGGTGTTTTGTTTTGTTTTGTTTTGTTTTGTTTTGGAGATGGAGTCTCACTCTGTCGCCCAGGCTGGAGTGCAATGGCATGATCTAGGCTCACCACAACCTCCATCTCCCGGGTTCAAGCAATTCTCCTGCCTCAGTCTCCCGAGTAGCTGGGATCACAGGCACCTGCCACCAGGCCCAGCTAATTTCTTTGTATTTTTAGTAGATAGGGGGTTTCACCATGTTGGCCAGGCTGGTTTTGAACTCCTGACCTCAGGTAATCCACCTGCCTTGGCCTCCCAAAGTGCTGGGATTACAGACGTGAGCCACTGCGCCTGGCCTGTAGTACATGTTTTACAAACTGAATTGTTCCCAACTTTAAAAGGCTACATTATCCTGATATTATGTCATTTCTAATCTGAGTGTGTGCGTGTGCATGTGTGTGTATGTGTGTGTATGTGTGTGAAGTTATCCCTTTTTAATGAAAGTATGGTGCTAATGAATGATAGTTTGTTTTAATGGACTTGCTCAGAAAAATAAAAATTGTCAACCCTGTACTGATCCCTTGTTTTCTGGAAATCTTACTAGTCTGTGGAAAAAACAAAAAACAAACAAACAAAAAACCTCTATAAGGAAATCTCCAAGATAATAAGTTTGAGCTTTCCCATCATAAGATTCTGTATGGAGATAACAAAAAGAACAGCACCTCATACTGTGTGAGTCCCTACCACATGTCAAGGATGGCTGGGGATGGCTACACATTTCCCGTAATCCTCACAACAGCCTGGCAGGCTTGGTGTGGCTTAGCCCATTCGACAGACGGAGAAACTGAGATATAGAGAGGATAAGCAGCTGAACTCTTCCTCCAAGGGGAGTTCAATACCGAGTCCTCCTGACTCCTCGCTTCACAGTTTTTCCTGGATTGTGCTAAAGGATTGCTGTGGAGGAGGCCCTGACAGGGCCATGGGGACTTCATCACCATAAAAAGTAACCACACCACAGGCTTATGGGAAAGTCACTTAACCTCTCTCGGCTTCTAGCATCCAACTGGGAAATTAGGCAGAAATCGGGGTCATGCTGAAAACAGATGGAAAGGCAAGCTGGGCTAGGAAATAAAATTAGCACAAAGAAGCCATTCTTTATGATTCTCGATGATTCAGTGCCCTTTGACTATTTACGAAATTGGGAAGCATCCCAGCCCGGGTAATTGACAGAATGCTGCCTGGATACAGGGACATCATCAGATGGCCTCTTTCTCTCTTTGGCCAACCAGATTCAATCCCTCTGCCTTCTCACAGTTGGCCAGGCCCTCCCTTCCTGCTACCTTAGGTGGTTTTCTGGGTCCCAGAGGCCTCCCAGAGCTGGGTTGGTAGAAGACCCCTCCTGCCCTGTTCACTCTCCCTCCCACCCTTCACACTGCGGGTGGGCATGGCGCTATGCGTTGTTCATTTGTTCTTATATGCCCTCTCAGCAACTCTGGGAGGAGGTTTTATTAACATTATTTTACACATGGGGAAACTGAGGCTCACTGAAGCTAAGAAATTGGCTTGGGGTGACACAGCCTACAAAGGGCAGAAGAAGAATCTCCACCCAGCCAGAGCTGCCTGACATGAGTCTGTGCCCCTCATTTTATCACTAAAGCCCCGTGAAGACTGAGGGAAGAAGATTCTAAAACTCTAACAGCTCCCAGGCTCCCTTTACATAAACTGTGCCTTCTCTGGATGCCAAGGTAGTCACTGTGTACTCACCATGTATTGGGCCATTCACTCAGAGCCAGGGTCAGCCCAACAACTCCTTCCTGACTTACACCCTAGGAATGGACTTACAGCAACATTTATCTGAGATGTGGTAATTCTGGTGACAGTAACATTTCAATTCTAAACCTACCCTTTCTTTTTTAATTTAAAGGAAGTGCTTCATAGTTGTCTCTTCAGCCCTTTTTAATTTATGTGTTCTTATTGAAGACAGCTAGTAACAAACTCCCATGATCATTCAATTTTCGTTGAATTTTTGTTGAAAGAGGTTACAACATCTTTAAGCAAAGGAGGGGAATAGCCTTTAATAGGGAGGAGTGAGACCCTTCTCCAGGCCCAGAGGGCTCATGATCCTCAAGTGTATTGGCCCAGATGTCCCTATCCCATTTCAAGGTCTTATTTCTTCCCAACTGTGACAATGGTGGCATTGCAGACTTGCTGTGGTCTAGAACTGAACCTTCTCTGGAGCTCAGCTACCCTTATGATTCAGTCTTGTGCCTGATCCTGAGCTTTTTCTGTCCTCCAGGTGCAGGAGATGAAAATTCTTTCTGTGCTGTCAAGGGGACCCTCAAACTTTCACACTTTATCTTAAACGTGATTAGTCACTCTCGGCCTTTTATTGTCTTGCTCCAATGAGTATGTGGCCATTCAGGACAGTCATCTGATTGCATAATCCTTATAATCACAACTTAACCCGACTCCTTAAACACCTAAGATATTGCGCCTGCTACTGCGTCCCTTCCACCAGTATTCCATTCCAACTCACCACCAGGAAAAGTCTTAGCAATTGAACTACCACAGCACACCAGGTGCCACCCAAACTCTACCCACCAGCCAGCCAGTGAGGGACCAAGCTCCACATCCCCATTGTAGAGGCAGCTTCTGCAGTCAACTTCTGGTGCTAGCTGTCTTATGTTGAGATCCCCAGAAAACAAACTCTGAGATGGAGAGTTGTGAGTAGGTTTATTGAGGTGTGCTCTTAGCAAGAGCACTATGGGGAAGTGAGGAAAGCAGGTTGGACAGAGGGGGAGGTTGAACTACAGCCTAGCTATAACAAAGGCCTCAGCCAAGCTCATGGTGAGCTCTGGAGCTAAAGTGGTCTTTCAAAGTTGTCCCAAATCGAGGTAAAGTGGCCAGGTCTTTGTGATCCTACATCAACCAGTCTTCAGATGGGTGTTGTCCTTGAGGAGGTGACATAGCCTTGGGTGAAGCAGCTTCTCTTGGCTGAAAGCAATGCTGGAGTCATGAGCAGTGGGGAAATGAGAGCCTGGTCCTCATGGGAGGAATCTGGGTGGCATACCACAGCATCCACTACAGCCCCAAACAGCCTCCACTTAACCCTGTTGTCCTGGAATAATTATGAGTAATGTGCCTTCTCTGTTCAAAGTGTACCAGTGCGGATGATAAGTTTTGCTGCCATTCTGTTCATGAGCCACCACCATGCTGCCCACTGCTCTGTGCATGAAGGGCACTGCACAAATAGCTCCTCCTTCCCTTCCTGTTGCTTGCTGCAATCAGCTCCTTCACTTCCCCATGGGAGCATCTTTAAAGAGCCCACATGGTCACTGGTGCCACTGGGCCATGCTGGCTGCATGCTAGGACCCGTCATCACCTTGGGTGGGTCAGGAAACTTGGAAAGAAGAAGGAGACACAAGGTTCTGAAGTCATTGCTCCTGTGACCCTGAATGTGAACCAACGGTAGCTCCTGGCTGAGAGGGGCCCTGCCCCAGCTTACCCCTGGTCATCTCCTAAGTTATCAACAACCTACTTCATACAGTGTCCATGCCTTGTTGCTGTTCAGCAACCTCTAGTGCTCCATCAGTGAAGCTGAAGAGGTGGAAGAGTGTTCAGCGATCAGCAAACACAGCATCCTGCTCCCAGCTGCTTGCAGCTCCCAGCCTCACCTCCCCTCCAGACTACCCATCCTTTGAGAGCAGATTGATCCCTCCCTCCTCACCAAGGCTGTGGCTTGGTGGCTGATATGGTGGCTGTGTCCCCACCCGAATCTCATCTTGAGTCGTACTTCCATAATTCCTACATGTTGTGGGAAGGCCCCAGTGGGAGATAATTTGAATCATGGGGGTGCTTTCCCCCATACTGTTCTCGTTGTAATGAATGTCTCACAAGATCTGATAGTTTTATCAGCACTTCCGCTTTTGCACCTTCCTCATTTTCTCTCGCCAGCACCACGTAAGAAGTGCCTTTCACCTCCCGCCATGATTCTGAGGCCTCCCCACCTATGTGGAACTGTAAGTCCAATTAAACCTCTTTTTCTTCCCAGTCTTGGGTATGTCTTTATCAGAAGCATGAAAACAGACTAATCCAGTGGCCCTCAGCCTTGCCCTGAACTGACCTGCGGTGGTCACCAGGAGGTTCACCAGGATAATCATGGGGAACCCAGCACATCAAGAGTGTCCCAGAGGCTTATGCAGGAAGCAGCCCTTCCCTGGGCTTTGATGCTTCTGAATCCAGGGAGCCCCCCTTCATCTGTGAGGATCCTGCTGCAATTCTCATGCACACCCCACAGGCAATCAATGCTGTTGAGAAAACATTTCTGTGAGCCATTGTCACCCTCATCCCCAAGGGTGGGCCCAGCTTTCTGGCTGAGTCTTGGAGCCTTTGGTGCCTCGAAGCTGGGCTCTGAGGACTGATGTTCGCTCTACCACACTGATGAATCATGGAGGACACTCAGAGAGCCTGTGGCCCATCCTCTGCCCTTACTGAACTGCCTCTGTGGACCTTCCTTTCCTTTCCAGATGATGGAAAGAGGTTGGCAGACTGTCTAGAGATTTTTCTCAGGGGTCTTACTGTGGCTTACATTTTTTTCCAAGGACAAGCAGAGACTCCATTTCTTTGTCACTTCTTGGGCACTATGTATTTTTAATGGCCGCTTGTAAAACCAGAGGGATATTGGCCCCAGCAGAATGGAGGGGCAGCCAGCCCCTTTCTGCCCTACTTGCCAATGTCCTGAGACTGACTTGAAGGTTTAGTTGATCTATTTGGTTCTTACATTTCAAACCCTTGCATAAGTAAAAAGCGTCATAATTAGTTTCATTTTTAAATAAAAATGGAAAGTTAGCACTCACATCTTGATGACATCTTGGTTAGTGATTCTCTCAATACTCGAGGAGAGAGAAGGTGCTGAGCGCTTTCATGCATGATCCTATCTGCAACTCTATGGAAGATGCTGGGTGTATCCCATCGTTCTCAATTTTCAGATAAAGTTTGGTACAAGGAGGGATTATGGCACTTTGGGGGCAGAGGCTGTTCGCACATCTTGGTATCTTCCATGGCATCTAATGGGATCCCTTGCACAGAATGAGGGCCCTCGATGTTTGTTGAAAGGGTGAAATTGCCAAGATCACAGAGCTTGCTAGGTCTCTGAGATCCTAATCAAATGTTCTCTCCACTAATCTGAGCTCCCTTTGTCCGAGTGAGCCAAAGGCTTTGAAAATCATAAATAAACATCGTTTGGCAAGTTCAAAACTGCAAAGAAAAACAAGCCAGAAGCACGAAAGAGAGCAAATTTTAAACCAAAATGAGCAGGTTCCAGGCATCTGTGATACTGCTCATTCTCTGATTACCTTCACCACTGCATCTTAAATGGAACAGAAGGGCCATGACAGAGCCAACTAAGTGAAGGGAAGGTCCATTTTTACAGAAAAACCCTCTTGCCGCGTGGCGCTCCAGCCCCAAGTGAACTGCGTAATCACGGTGGCAGCAGGACAGCCCGTGTCCCCAGCCCTTCCTGTCACCCTGCATCTTTCCTCATGATCTCCTCCCTGGCCTGAAATGTGTCTGGGGAGAGGCATCCCCATGTCAGTGCAGGCCCGTCCACCGTGGGAAGTGAATTGAGTCCACGCATCACGCTTCATGCGTGGGAGCTAATGCAATAAAGGCCCAACCCAGAGCCTCCGTGGCATATTATGCACATCAATCACCTACTCCCACGGACTGAACAGCCTCCTTCCAAGTCCCTGGGTGAACGCTGGAGGTGCTTCGGGGACTGATAAATGTTCGCTGAGTTTTAGCAACTCTATGTCTCTCCTGCTACAAGATTTGGGCTATTTAAATAGGCTGGTGTCTGTTGCCTTTTCAGCCCTTCGAAGTAATGAAACTGCTTGGAGTCTACCACTAAAGTATAACGGTGGAGACTTTCAGTTCTTGAGGGTGGGCCTTCCTTTTCTCCTCTCCTCTGTTCTCCTGCAGAGGCTGAGCTCAGGCCACCCTTCCACCTACCACTGTCCAGCATTTCCTAAGGAGTGGGGCCCTGAGGAGTGGGCTACAGGCTACAGAGGAAGAGTAACTCATCACTCCCTCACTGAGCAAATGGCACCCCGACGGATTGCATGCTTGCCCCAAGGCTCAGTGTCCCTACCGCAAAATCGCCTGTAATCACCCCATAGCGGCATCCAGTGCATTACATTAACAAAGCCCTGTGGCCTTCACTATATATTCATATACTCAATATCTATGCCAGTCTTTTGAGAGTGTACGCTTATGTTCATGTACTCAATTAATCTCCTTTTTATGGTGTGCTTACCGTGTTCTATGTACTGTTTTAGGCACTGCCATTCAACGCATCATTTTATCATCATATCACCCCCAAGAAGGGGGTTTTATTGGCCTCATTTTACAAATAAGGAAACTAAACCTCCCAGATGCCGAGTAACTTGGTCAAGGTAAACGGCTTTGAGTCCACAGCCTGTGCGACCTTTCTGCTACATCTTAGAGCGATTGCACAGGCTCCGAGGAAAGCCAGAGCTCAAACCGTAGGGGTCATTATCTGTTATCCTGATTTGCCTTTTAAGGGTGCAAATTGTGGGGAAGATTTTTTCATGATATCAAAAGATCAGAAGGGCCTTTCAGACAACAGAAGCCCTCGCCCTCCATAGACTCTCCAGCAAAAGCTCTCAGGTGCATTTCATGCCTGTGGGGCCCATCCTGGGCTGAGTGACACACCCCAGCAGCACAGGCTCCTGCACAGAAGCCAGCCTGGCTTCTGGAAAGGAGAAGGTCTGGAGGCAGGGACACAAGCTTTGAAGGCTGGCAGGTCTGATTTTGAATCCTGGCTTCAGTCCTGAGCTGAAGTCACTTATCCTTTTGGGGTCTTAGTTTCCCCATCTTAGAGTAAAGGAAATAATAACTATTTGGCAAGATTCTTGGAGCTGATGGGGGTGGCAGCAACGATTATTAATCCTCCTCCTAGGGCCCCAGTTCATTTCCCCTTACATTGTTCTAACTAAAGAAAAAAATCAGATGGAGATTATCTGAAGAACTAAAAAATTACAATGGCAACAGATTGCCCTTTGCAGTGAAATAATTCTAATTGCTCCCCTAGGTTTGGAGGCTAAGCCCCACTATTACAAATATCATGATCGTTAACATTTCGTATAACAAAAATACTTCAAATGTAAATGATGACCCTTCCCTCAATTTAAGCCAAACAGGAAACCCACATGTGTGGGGTACACTATGGGTTGAAGAGGCAGGTCCCTTCCCTTGTCCTGAGGTCAGTACACATGGTTTAGATACCCCAGAGACTGGGTGGCAGCAGCAGGTGGAACCCATCTCAAATTTTCAAAATCAAGAAATTCAAATCACACAATCTGATTTGTCTCCTGTGCTCAGTGCAACTAAATCTGGAAACCCCCTCCCCGCCACCCGCAATTGTATTGTAACAAAACTGGACATATCCCCTCTCTTTCCCCACTCAGAACAAATAATTCAGGAGTCTCACAAAACCTTTATCCTATTTCTTATTGCTTTAGCTTGTTTGTCCTTTTGACCTCTCAGTTCCATGTGTGTTCAACTAAAATCTAAATTGACCCACTTTGTACCCGGCACTGGGCAGAGCAGAGTGGCAGCTGACCTCCTTTAGCACCCATCACCTTCTGACTCTGTGCTACGTGCCTCGCACAGCTTCTCCCTCATGACCTCATTCCCTGCCCTCAAGGGACTTAACAAGCAAATGGGAGAGACACAACTGTGCACAACCACAACATGGTGCACAGTTTCTATGTCACAAGAAGGGAATGTGCAGGCAGAGGGGTGCTCAATTCCAACTGGAGAAACAAGGAGGTTCCAAAGAGGAGGCAGTATATAATGTGCCTTTTAATGATGGAAATTTCAGAGGAAGGTTTTTCATGATATCAGAAGATCATAACAGTCTTTCAGCTAGGAGAAGCCCCAACCCTCCCATAAACTCCATAAAAAAAAAGGAGCAGAATTTCAAGACGGGAAGTTGGGAAGAGGAATCTGGTCATTGTAAACAGACTATGTTGCAAAACTTCAAAGACTCCTTAGAGATCAAGTAAACTCATGTAGCTGGGTCTTATTTACTGAAAGGGAGAAGCATCAGAGTGGAGGGAATAGTTCCCTACATTTGCAGTCCCCACAATGACTATGGATCAGGTAAATGACTAGTAATGCAGTTCTAACTTCTTGAGTGGATAATCTTCCTATTACTGACAAATTGAGATGTGCTGCTATAAGAAGCTCGAGCGCCCAGACCTGGGAGCGGAAACCTGGTGCAAACATCCTAGACTGTTTGGAGCTGTCCAGGTTGTGTTGGTGTAGCCCTAACTGTGCAGCCAGACCAAGCCTAGGAGAGGAGCACAGAGCTGGCTCTCTTGCCTATAATCTGATGCATTAGAGAGTGCCTGGAAAATTATGTGTCCATTAGCTAAATGACCCTGGGGCTTTATGACTTGCTCTTTTTGTAAATCAAAAATAATAACAATAACAGCTCACCATCTTCTCATGCTGTTGGAGAGAGTGAGTATTTCATCTACCATTAAACAATGACAGCTGCTCCCCAAGACAACTCCATTGTAAACCCCAGGATACAGAAGCTGACGGAAAGTCTGTGCTCCCATCCTGACCCACCTAGCCAGGACCCCATCATAATGAGCAATTTAGCCCCTTTCTTATCAAAGGGGCTGGCAACCAAGCCAGTCCAGAAGGGAAGGTGATTGTTTTAGTGCAGGAACCTTTCGGGGAGGGACCAGACATCCCTGTCTTGAAGCCAAGGTAGCCCCACCTAGAAGAGGTCTCTGTTAATTCCACCTGATGACAGGCATCCCCATTCCAATCTGCTATGCCCTTTTATCCATCATATCCTTCCTGGGCCTGGGGGTGTTGCCAGCTGGCTGGAACAGCAGAGAGGTGATGTGGAGGTGAGTGTGTCTTTTGCAGGGCAAGAACAGGGCTTCTCTCTGGGCAGTTCGCCCAGTTCTAGGTAGCCTCACGCTGAACCCCAGACACTAGTGTGTGGCTGTTTGGTGCTGATTCACCCCAACCGATGGGTGCCTCATTCCAAGGCAAGGTAAAAATTTCCAGACAATGTTTTTCCCCAAAGGATGAAACACATAAAATGGGAAGAAATCAATTATTCCCAGGCCTTCAGGATGACAGACTCTGACATCATCTATACCCAAGAGAACTGCTGTGGCAAAAGGTCCATGTTGTTTGTTCTGACAAAGCCACCCAGGCTTCTTGCAGGGGACGCTGCGCTGAACAGGTCAACATCCTCCGTAAGTCTCCTGATCCAAACTTGGGAGGTTGAGAATCCTGACTTCCCTTTAGTCAGAAACCTGGTTCCTAGGGCTGAAATCTCATTTCATATTCCTTGGCCTTTGTTTCTGTTTTCTTTTTCTTGTATAGGCCTTAGGTCCTGACACACTCTCATGAATGACCCTCTTTTCATTGATTAATTGACTGATTCATTAATTAATTGATTTTCTTCTAATTATGATATACTTAACATCAATGAACTACTCCAAAGAACCAGGGCATTGGCAATGACATGTCTCTGCGTGTGTGTTTCTTCCTCATCAGACTTCTCTGCTTCTCCCACCGGAGCCAACCACTTACTTAGCATTACCTTGGTTGTTTTAAAGTTTTATTTTACATATGGTTTTATTTAGATTTAGTTGTTTACTAAATAGTAAACAATAGTAAACAATATTCTTCTTCTGGATCTTAATTTTCACTCAGTATTTTATGCATGTGTATATAGGATTGTGTTATATATGTTACATAGTCTCTGTATATACTATATTGAATATCATGTAGCTATAGCCCATTCATTTGTACTGTACAAATGAATATTTGCTCTCTTAACTCAGAAACAAAGTGGAGAAGACTTGCTCTACCCGCAGAGAGGCAGGGAGAGCTCCTTCTGCTCCCAGGTCCCCTGCCCCAGCCCTCTGGATACAGGGTAAGCAACTGTGACTGTGATGAAGAGCGAGGGGCAATAGGATGGTCCAGTCACTAATCCAGTGACCTAGGAACAGGGGGGAAGAAGTCCTCAGGACTCTGAGAGCCCTGCTGAAGGCAGAGCCCACGCTGGGAGCCAGGGGTCCTCTTGCTCCTGCTCCACCCTCTGAATGGCTCTAAGAGTCCTCTCCCTTTTCTGGGCCTCAGTTTCCGAGTCTTGAGGATGACTTAATGAGAAAAGGTGACCCTTAACTGTCATGAGTATTGCCTCTCTCTACCCCTCCCCCCATCTCAAGGGTCCCTCTGGTAAAAATTAAGAGGTGCCACCTCTCGGCCATCTCTCTCAAAGGGCTAGCTGGCTCTGGCGTCACAGTGCTGGCTCTAGTCACGATCCAACAGCCCTGATAAAATGATTCTCCCCCAAAATGTTCCTGTGATAAGTAATTTCCACGCTTGTGTGAAGCATATTTGTTCTTCTGCTGCAGGAAGGAAACATTTAGTGAATTACTTCTTTCTCTAGCCACTTGGTGCCCTGGAAGAGTTCATTCATTTCACAGAGGCAAGTAATTTACTCCTATAAGTTCACCATGAGCCCTGCCAGGCCTCTAAAGCTTTGGAAAATTACCCAAACCTTCTCCCCCACAACCCCCTCCAACAGCTGAAGTTGCTCAGCACATGAGCAGAGTCCTTCAAGGTTCTTTGGATGTTAGGTCTCTGCTGAGCACTTATGAAACACCTTCTGGATATGAAACTCTGCATGAGGCAGCTGGGAGATACGGAAGACAGATGTGCCAATCTCCAGTGACTCACAATAAAACTGGGAGACAAAACAAGTCCCAGATTCGGGGTCATGAGATCTTCCCTGAGGCCCTGGGCCAGCCCAGTTATTCTCAGTTTCCTCGGCTGAAAGATGAGGGGACTTTGTTCTTCATCTCTAAAAATCCTGCACTTCAGTTTTCTAAAAGGCTACACAAAGTGCAATGAGCAATTCCAACCCACGAAGGAGAAGAAAGAGGGTCTGCCTGGCTCCCCCAAAGCCAGTGCCTCATCACCCCTCAATACCAACCATGAGTGTTTTTCCTGCTGTGCCTCTGCTCCCTGCACCTGCAATGGCCCGGACTTCCCCTCTGCTGCTCTGAAGCCCTCCTCCCCGATGTTTTCCTTGACTCTTCTGTGGCTATTCAGTTTGGCAAGATCTCAAGTCTTTGAGCCTTTCAGTTCTGATTAGAGCTTTGTGTCTTCAGAGTCTCTTTATTTGCAGACTGCAAGTAGGGTGGGATTAGTTCATAGATGACAGAGCATCAAAGTAGGATGACCCTTAGCAACTGGTTCCACCTCCTTTGTTTTACAGATGAGGATGCTGAAGAGAGGACGCGTGATCTACCCAGGGAGATTCAGGGAGCACGGGGAGAGGGGATGAGACTGGAATCCAGTCTGCTGTCCACCAGCTTGTGGCTGTTTCTAATTCTTGTGTGTAATTATTTTATTAATATATGCATTCAACAAATACTTACTAGGTCCTCTGTGCCAGACCCTGAACTAGGCACCAGACATAGAAAGATGAAAAGGGGCCTTCGAAGAGTTTACACTTGGACAGGAGAGACAGACCTGCATGTGCATTGTTCCAGGCGGGGTACTCAGTGGTACAGGTTAGAAGCTACCCAGAGCATCATGGGAGCTCAGAGGAGGGGCGACTGCTCCTGGCTTGGGGAAAGATCCAGAGAGGAGGTGACATGTGACACTGGCCTTAAAAAATGTGTCCTCATCCATTGCTAAGAAGCTGTGAGGAAGCTCATCCCAGAGAGAAAGGCTGCAAGTTGGGCATGATCAGGAGAGCACCTGAGGTCAGCTCAAGCTCTGTGCTGGCAACGGGAGAGCAGAGTACACTGTGGCTCAGGCATCGATGGGAGCCAAGTTCTGGGCCACAGCCCACACACTGCAACCTAAGTGAACGCTACTTTCCTCAAGATTATGTCAGCACTCCTGTTTTCCCCTGACAATTGCATGTATTTCTGTAGCCTTTCTAGGTGGCTCTCGTGAGAGCTGTGAGTCTGTCCATACAGGCAGCTTTGAGAAGTTAGAAGCCTCATTAGATGGTGAGCTCTTGCCCTCTCCCAGCTAGAGGACTGAGATGGTCAGGGCTGTCCCTGTCAGAACTCCAGCTCCCAAGGGGCAGGTGGGATGGACTGCAAGGACAGGGGCCTACAGGCAGGGCCAGTCCATGGGGCATGGTGGGTCATCTGGGGTGGTCCTAGCAGAAGATGGCACAAGAAACTGTGAACAAGCATCCGGCCTCAGGGGGCCAGGGGCAGTCCATATGCAGACACCCAAGCCATCAATTTCAGGGGTGATTCAGACAGAGGCCAGCTCTGACCAAGGATTCCAAAACCCAGATCTCTCACCCAGACATTGCCTTTGATCCTTAGACACACAGTCTGCCCAAGCATCTTGCATTTCTCACAGACTCCTCAAACTGTCATGTCCAAACAGAATTTATTATCTTTCCCCCAAATCTGGTGGTTCTTCCTCTGGATCTGCCTGAGAGAAGAGCTTCTAGAGGTCACTCTGACCTTGTCCACAGCCTATGAAGACTGCCTGTAAAATGTCTGTCTCCTTCACCGTGTCCCTACCACATTCTCCTCTGCATGTCTGCCTCTTCTCTCGTGTGGACCACCACAGCAGATCCTAACTGGGTTCACAACATATAATGTCTTTCCCTTCCATCGATTCTGATTTGGAGTCAGATTTCCAAATTGCAAACCAAGTCACTTAAGCTACTCACTCCTCAGTGCCCCTAGAGTAAACTCCAAATGTCTGAACTTGACCAGTAAGGTCCTCCATGGTCTGGCCTCTGCAGAGCTCAGAATAGCAGAAGCCCAGGTGTCAGACATCCTCCCTGTTCCCCTTTTGGTCTGCTAAGCTTCAAGGACCACATCGATGTAGCGACGCCCTAAGTCTGGACTCTGGCTCCTGGACCTCCAACTCAGGCCACTTGCCCCAGGGATGCTGAGTGGTCTGCACCCCAGGCAGCCTTTAGGCACTGCAGGGAGCAGAGTGCTTGCTCTCAGGTCAGACTAGTCATGCTCAGGAGGAGAAGGGTTCACCCAGACCTGGCACAGACCCTGCTCCTCCTCAGTTGAAGGGCAAATTGCTGGTCTGGCCTTTGTTTGACCAGCAGAGCAGCATGCTAGGAGGAAGTCACACATCCACAGTCCCTGGAATTAGCTTAGCATCCCTAGATGGGAATACCTCACCTGGACTGGGGAGGGAGATAGACTAAATGAAAATCTGTAAGCTCTCTTTCTTTCTCAGGCTTCAAAGTGTCTGGGAAATATCAGCCATTCTCTTGGCTTCAACCAAGCCATCATTATACTATCACTGCTTGAAATAGCCATTTTATTCCACCTCCCGTGTCTACATTCTGTTTTTTTCTCATCACTTCTGAGAATATCTAGAAAATAGGACAAGCATACGTACCAGAGTTATATTAAGAAACTCAGTCCATAGGGAGAAAACTCTCTGTAATATATACATTGGATATTATGAGTGTATACTTCTTTAGTCATCAGAGTTCTGGGTTTCGAGCAACAGGAATGGACTCCAGAAACAGACAAGAAGTTCATTCAAAGAGTACTGGAATTGCCCAGAAGGCTGCAGTAGCAAGCAGAAAAGGAGTAGGGGAGAAGGAAAGAAGAAAAAGAAGAGGGAGAGGGGGATGGAGGAGGATGAGGAAGAGGAGGAGAAGGAGGAGGAGGAAGAGGAGGAGAAGCAGCAGCAGCCAGAACCAAACTAAAGCCATGCTACAGAACTAGCCTGGGGGAAGGTACTGCTGTCCTGCCACTGAACACCAGGCATAACAGCTGCTCCACCAGGTCTCACCGCAACAGGACATTGTACATGGCACACTTGATGCAACCACCTCCAGAGCCACCAGAGAGAATTCTCCCCAGGTCCCGCTCTTTATATCACTTTAGAAGGGCACATCCACCGTGCCACCCAAGGTATCTAATGGCCATGACCTGAAAGTCATCGTTGAATTCTTCTTCTCCCTCTCCCCGTCCCTGTCTCTCATGCCTCACATCCACTTTGACACCAATTCCAGCTAACTTTGCTTTCTTCAATTGCTCAAGTTTCTGAAATCTGTCTCCTCTCTCCCTCCCTGGAGAGTTTAAGCTCTCATTGTTTCTTGCCTAAACTATCCTAACAGACTTCCTCTGTATTGTCTCCCGAGCTATATGCCTAAGACAGAGATATGACTTCTGCTTCCAGCTATGGCAGACTAGCTTGTATTAGACCAACCCTTCTACCAATAATAACTACAAAATTGAATACTGTATTTTAAAAATCCATTTGAAGTCATTGGGAAGTGACAAATATCAAAGATGTGAAGGGCCAAGATCATGGAAGGAAGGTAAATACAAAGAGGTAAGTCCAACATTTAGCTGCTCTTGAGGCATTTGCCCGTTCATAAGCAGCAGTCTAGAGTTCGAGAAACTGAACAAACCATTTGACGGCCTTATGGGACTAAAGAGACAAAAGTGGGACTGCAGGGTCTATCAATCTAAAAGAGTTAAAATCTAATTGTTGGTCAAAAATGAGTTTCCTCTCTGGAGAAAGGTAACATCATCCTCAGCCTCAAATAATCTCTACAGCAGAAATATCAATTTTCAGCAGTGATGGGAATGGTCTGTAACCTGCACTGGCCAAAACAGTCAGCACTAGCCTTATGTGGCTGTTGAACACTTCAAATGTGGCTAGTGCAACTAAGGAACTGAATTTTATATTTTATTTCATTTTAATTCAAATAGCTACGCGTGACTTGTGACTACTATGTTTGATGATGCAGATGTACACAATGCCTGGCTTTCAATTAAAAATTGCTAGGAAAAGGCCGGGAGCGGTAATCCCAGCACTTTGGGAGGCTGAGGCGGGTGGATCATGAGGTCAGGAGATCAAGACCATCCTGGCTAACACGGTGAAACGCTGTCTCTACTAAAAATACAAAAAATTAGCCGGGCGTGGTGGTGGGTGCCTGTAGTCTCAGCTACTTGGGAGGCTGAAGCAGGAGAATGGCATGAACCCAGGAGGCGGAGCTTGCAGTGAGCCGAGATCACACCACTGCACTCTAGCCTGAGCGACAGAGCGAGACTCCATCTCAAAAAAAAAAAGAAAAAAATTACCAGGAAAATAAGAAGGTAAGATCAAATGACTGAAAACCAAGAGGAAAAAAAATGGCACATACAGATCCAAAGGAGATTCAGAATATTGGAGTTATTAGACATGGTATTTACATCAGAGAGGCAATGACTCCCTGTATTCATTAAGTTTGGCTGAATATTACAAATCCCCAAGTGACAATAATTTAAATAACCTGTTTATTTCTCACACAAAATAAAAGATGACACACAGGGTTAGTGCCTCCTCTTTCTACTCTGCCATTTTTAATTGTGGCTTTCATCCTCAAAGTGACTTTGTAGTACAAAAGAACTGCTGAAACTCCAAGCATGATGTCCAAGTTGCAAACCAAAACAAGAGGAAGTAAGAATGACACAGGGGTTTCTCCTTTATAACTCATCTCCCTTTAAGCATCTTCTTAGGAGTTCCACGCAACACTCTGCTTATTTCCCTTTGGTCAAGACTTATTCACTCATATATATCTTACTCATGTGGCTAACTAAATGCATGGGAAGCTGAGGAATGTAGTCTTTTGTTCCAGAAATTAGTAGGTCTAACTAAACAGCAGAGTTCTGTAAGTAAGAAGGGAAGAGATAATAAATCTTAGAGTAGATAGCCAGCCATCTCTGTTACACTTTCATATTTAGAGACCTACAACAACTACCCATTGCTAGGCACATAAGGTCCTTCCTGGTTTGCCCCTACCCCTCATTCCATCTCTGTCTCCTATGCCTCCCCCAGATATTCTACACACCAGCCACCTCTTGTCACTGACTGCTTCTAAAACCCCAGATACAAGCCTCCATAGCTCAATCCCTGCTCTTTCTGTAGCCTGGAATGCCCTTTTTCTGGCAAGTCTGGCTCATTTTCAAAGCATGATCCAAAGGTCATCCCTTTTGTGTTATCTTTTCCAGCTTTCGTAGTCATACTCAAAGCGGCTCTCCTGGTTCTCACAGCACTTTGTGCATACCTACTTGTATTGTGTTTGTACAGAATTGGGATAATTGGTTTGGCTTTCATATCATCTCCCTTTCTAAATTGTAAGCCTCTCCAAAGCAGAAATACAACTTACTCTTCATCTTTATTTCCCTGGAGTTTACTAAGGTCTGGCACATGGTAGGTACTCCATCAAGGTTTGTTGAAAGGATAAGAGAGTAAGGAATAAATTTAGTCCAAGAGGGAAAATGCTTTTTCTTTCTAATTCATAAAACTCTAACTCTAGACAAGGTAGCCTTTACACACAAGGTAGATAATTTTGCAAATTCTTTTTTATACCAGAATTTTATTGTATCACACATTGCACAAAATAAGCGTTCTGAGCTGAAAAATTATTTTGCTATTTATATACATATTATTTGATACGATGGCATAAAACCAACTTTAGAGCAACACAATTACAATTAGCAGTCAAAGGAATTAAATTTAATTCAGCAGGGTCAACCAAGCATCACCTTTGTGCTCAGCAGCATGAAAAACGCTGCATAAAATCCCCACCACCCTCCCTCCCCACACACGCTCCAGTCTCTGCCTTCTAGGAGCAGGAGTCTCCTGGCATGGAGCCCCAGAACAGTTAGGTTACAGGAAGTATCATAATAATTGGTACTTTTTACTATAAAATGGTACCTGTTACTATAAATATTTACTATAGCGTTACTATTATACCTGTTACTATACTGTTACTATTATACCTGTTACTATACTGTTACTATTATACCTGTTACTATCAGTATTTTCTGCAATGATGGGAATGGTCTGTAACCTGCACTGGCCAAGACAGTCAGCACTAGCCTTATGTGGCTATTGAACACTTCAAATGTGGCTAATGCAACTAAGGAACTGAATTTTATATTTTATTGTATTTTAATTCAAATAGCTACACGTGACTTGTAACTACTATGTTTGATGATGCAGATGTATACAATGCCTGGCTTTCAATTAAAAATTACCAGGAAAAGGCTGGAAGCGGGGGTTAGAGAAAGAAGAAAAAGATATAGGCAGAAGTAGTAAGAAAAGACTCCGAAGACTTTTGGAGGCAGTAGAATCTTTTAGCTGGTCTTTAAAAACAAGTCAGGATTTGGCAGAACTGTGGTTATCAAAGCATGAGATACGGGCCACAGGAGGCAGGAGAAATGATGTGAGGTAGATACAGACACGACGTTGAATAGCATTAAATCACAGAGTAAGAAGATTTTTGCCCTTTTCAATTCTCTTTGGTTCCTTTAGTTTACATTAAAAAGAAAGTCTCATTGGTACATCTTGAACAGATGGTGATATTCCATTCAGTAAACACAGGGCAGGTCTCAAGCCTGGATCTTTGGAAGACAACGATATTGAGCTAAAATGATAGTATTTTGTTTTTATTGTATTCCGTTACTCAGGCATCGTCTATTTATAGCAAGTGATTCTGGTTTTCATCATTTCGTTTCACTTGTAAAATCAATTAATATAAAGAAAGAGTTACTCTAAAGAAAACTAATAAGCAAATAACAGTACATGTGGTATGCGGATATGAAAAACAATGGTAAATGGTACTTAAAGGTCTGGTGCTTGGCAAACACGGCAGCGAGTGTGCAGAAGAGAGGCTTTCCCAGCCCGAGTGAAAGCTGCGCAAGCCAAGGGCTCCCGGGGAGCAGCGGAGGATCTGGGTGAGGATGGAGGGTCAGGGAGGGCAGGCTAGGGACCCCCAGGAGCTGGATGTGAGGCCTGTGCCCACCAGGCTAATGTTTCGTCCTGTGGGCAGAGGTGAGCTTGTGTCCCTCAACATGACCCACGCTGTTTCCTGATCCCCTGGCTCTGAAGACAGGGCTGTGCTTGTGGACGGCAGACACCAAGGAGAGGCCTGGGGGAGGGAAAGAGAGAAGAGAGACCCAGAGGCCAGGCTGGTGATCAGCACTTTTCCATACTTACACCCAGGAGCAGAGCTGCCATCATGAGTCAGAGCTGCAGCCCCTCACGCCTAGAATCCTGTCCCTGAACATCCTGCGAAGGGACATGCCACAGAAGAGCAGGGGCTGCCTGGGTCTGCCCTGGCGCCTCCAGAGAGCCCTGCGTGCATGGAGAGGGAGCCATCGGTGCCTGGTGGCTCCTGCGTCTCCACTCAGAGACATGGCCCTCCACCCTCCTCTTGCCTCCCACCCCCATCCGTGACTCTAATTACATGTGACTGTATCCTCCTTTTTCCATCCCTTTTGCTGTGAGGACAGAAAATCTAAAGCAGCCCCCGTGACTAGAGAGGCAGACTAGAAAAGCAATAAAAGTGAGGAGAAAATGGAGGGGAATGTGTCCTGCATAGGCTATCAGCGGGTCATCTCCCAGCCCTGCTGTATTTCTGGCTGATCCAACCCAAGGTACCAATTGAAGCGATGCGAGGTGGAGGCTCCACTTCTCAGCATCCAATGCCATCAATCTAGACCCTGCTGCCAGCACTGACTTCCCTTGAAAAACATTTTAAAAGAAAAGGTCAGAACCATTTGTTTCTCCATGTGAATGAGTTCACAAAACCCTGGCTGCTGGTCCCCAGAAGCCTCAGCATGAGCCCAGACAGCTGCTTCAAACCTCCCAGAGCAAGCTCTCTGGGCAAAATAAAACTTGCTGAGGCAAATCCCCCAGATCTGAGTCTGTCCATCAGCGGTTTAGTCCCCCGGGTCACCTGCCTTCAGTCACAGTACAGAGCACCGCATAATGGCATAAGGTCTAAGGTTAGGTTGTTGGGGTTTAAATCCTGGCCTTTCCACTCACTTGCTGTGTAAACTTGACTTTATTACTTAACGTCTCTGAGCCTTTCCTATGTGTAAAGCAGGTGTAATTAGCAATGACAGGTGCTGTCTCATAGAATTCTTGGGAAAAATCCAATAGAGTAATAAATGTAGAATGCTTAGTATGGTGTCTGATATGTAATAAGTGGACAAGAATATAGGTCATAAAGACTATTATAGACAAAATGGTCCTGAAACCCAATTGCTTCACTTGGGTTTCTCTGTATCACTGTGAAACAAACCACTTCAAAACCCAGTCACTTAAAACACAAATTTATTATTACTTCTCATTGTTCTAAGGATTGACTGGGCTCAGCTGGGCAGGTCTTTCTGGGTGCCTCTTCTGGTTGCAGTTAGATGGCAGCTGAGGCTGGTGTCATCTGAGGACTGGAGGGGGTGGGAACATCCAACCTGGCTTCCTCACTCACGTGTTTATGCCTTGGCTCGGGGATGGCTGAGCATCTCTCTCTCTGTCTCTCTCCTCTCTCTCTCTCTCTCTCCATGTAGCCTCTGCATGTGGCAGTCTTGGCCTCTTCACAGCATGGTGGTCTCAGAGACATCTGATTTCTTACATGGCAGCTGGCTTCTTTCAGAGCAAGCATTCTGAGAATCAAGAAGCTGCAAGGCTTCTTATGACCTGGCTTCAGAAGTCACACAGCATCACTTCAGCCACATTTATCTGGCAACACGGGGTCAGCTCAGATCCAATGTGAGAGGCAACGGTACAAGGGTGTGAACACTAAAACCAGTTCATTGGGGCCATCTTGGAGACTAGTTACCACACCAACCAGCAGCCTCTTCTAATGCATTATTGAAAAGAGCTCTGGATTCTGAACTGGACACTTGGGTTCAAGCCTTTAGGGAAGTCACTACCACCCTCAGGGTCCCTGAGAGTGACACGCGCCTTGCGGGTTGTGGTGGAGAGCAAATGTTATTGAGTATAAAAAGCTGGCACACAAGGGCGCACACAGAAGTTCCCCTCCCCATTCAGAGCAGGGCGAGATCTTTACCTCAACACTCTTAGTCCTCCTCCTTGAAGGAGGCACTTTGAGATGAGGCTGCCATCACTCTGCTGTTCCTGAGTTCTGCGTGTGTGTGCCAGCAAGTTTAGTTTAGCTCATCACCTGCCGGGCTCGTGGCTGGCACTGAATAAATAATGTACTATTCAGAAGCAGAGTTGTCAACTCACGCTGCTTCGCCAGAATCCTTCCAAATGGGATCTCTGCTAAATCTGGAGTGAGTTATTTAAAAATCTTTTTTAAAAGGTTAAGCCACCTGATCTAAGAAATCCCGGAAAGGCTTTTATTTTCTTTTGACCTCTATTCTTTGAATCCTGCCAGGAACCAGCACACATACTCATTTGGGACTTAACATGAATTACCAAACAGCTGGAAAGAAATCAAGGTGACAAATTACTGACAATGGTTCTTAATGCCTGGTTCTTAATACTGTGTTCAGGACACCAGAGAAAGCCACTTAGCCCTTCAGTGGATAGCTCTATCCCCTCTTTGTGATTCTGGGCCTGCCTGGGTGGGAAGGGGGTCAGAGAAATCTGGAGACACTTTGCCTGGCCTGGAGTCCCTGGAATGGTGGGAGATTGAGGTGCCAGCCATGTCTGTACCCGCTTTGTCCAAGCCCTCTCATCAACTCCAAGGAATCATTTTACCAAGACCAGAAAACATCAGACTCACTGCTCCAAAGAACCCATGCTCATCAGTGTCAGCAGGGAGGGACAACGTCATATCTACCAATATACACAATGCTAGTCAAAGAAGGAAATGACTGTGAAAACTGGGGACATAAACCTTCTCTGGGAATTGGTCTATGATCCTTGTTATCTTCCCTTGGGCATATGGTTTAGTGGAAAGAGCAAGCATGGCCCGGGAATCAACTCAGACTCTGCTTTACCTGGCTGTGAACTCGCCCCTGCAAATCCTCCTTCCCACAGGTTCAGCTTCCAGAACATGTTGGCGAAATGCTACATCTCCTGCTCCGTCCTGTGCGCTGAGCTTCAGGCCCTACAACTCACTACCTACCAGCCTCCTCTGGACGTCCCATAACACATCCAAAGCTCCTTGCTCACCCCTCTGAAATGCCCACCACTTCCTTGCTCACCACCTCTTATACTTTCCCGGTCCTGGTTAGCAATAGCCATTCAGCCAGCAACCAAAACAGAAGCCCCAAACTCCACCCTTCCTCCGACTCACACATGTAACCAGTCACTATACCCCATCGATTCTGTCTCACAATTATCTTTGGATACAGTGTTTAACCTTCATCCTCCCCATCCATCCAACAACTGCCTGAGCCCAGACACCATCACATCTCACTGGACTATGGGAGTGGCTCCCATACAGCCTTCCTCTCCACTCATCCTGTGCCTCAGCCAGCCCCAGGTGCCTCCTACCCCTGGAACCAAAGTTCAGATAAAAGAGGAAAACATGAAAAGAGCAAGTGTTTAGCTCTGTTTCCTGAGGCACATTCTTTCCATACTGTGGGCTCCGTGTGCCTTCATCCGCCATGAAGAAATTGGATAAAATTAAGTCTTCTGGAAGCTTCTTCCTGCTCCAAGATTCTGTGATTCTTCTGAGAAAACTTCTGCAGAGATTTTTTTAAAGCTGGCATCTTTTTCTGACCAAAAGCCTCAGGCAGCCTTGTCATAGCTGAAGGAGGAAAATCACCAACTTCTTCTCAGTGCAAATTAATGTCATCGATCTCCTCAATCTGGTCTGCTCAACAGAAGGCAATCAATGTGGAGGAAAAGAGTGTGCTGGAAATAAAAGGCTGGAAGGGTTGCTTTCAGGAACAGCTGACCTTTCAGAGACAGGGACAGTGAGCACCCAGAGGCCTCGGCCTACGTCAGAGTTCATCTCCTCAGCATTTGGGCAGTGTGAGTGTGGAGCTAGCAATCACCCTGAGACGAGAGAGCAGGGACCTGGTCAAAAGCCCTAGGCTACAGGGTTGGCTCTGCTGTGTGACCTGGGGTAAGTGAGGCCCCATCTCTGGGCCTGCTTCCTCATCTCTAGTTGCACTCACTGATAGCTAAGCTGGCACTAAGTTATCTAAAAGGAGGTAGGTGAGCCTTACAGGGTCCTAGGGTCTGTTCGGAGCCCATGGGAAGCTAAAGCTGTTTCTGTTTCTCGCAAAACCTCAGTTTGAATCCATAAGATTTAACAAAGAAGGAGGGGCCTCAAGATGGCTGACTGAGGACATCTGATACCTGCCTACTCTACAGAGAGGAACCAAAACAGCAAGTAGATAATCATGCTTCTAATAAATCGTCTAAGACAGAACACAGGAATCCAACAAGAAGTGACAGAAAACACCTGAGGCGAGGAAGGAGAGGGAAGGAGGATCAGCTGGAAGCTAGGAGAGGATCCGCAGTGTGGGGAAAGGGTGAGTGAGGGACCCCCAGTGGTCTGCATTCCCACGCAAGCTGGGAGAGGATCCTCAATGTGGGGAAAGGGTGAGTGAGGGACCCCGGTGTCTGCATTCCCACGGAAGCTGGGAGAGGATCCTCAATGTGGGGAAAGGGTGAGTGAGGGACCCCGGTGTCTGCATTTCCACGGAAGCTGGGAGAGGATCCGCAGTGTGGGGAAAGGGTGAGTGAGGGACCCCGGTGTCTGCATTCCCACGGAAGCTGGGAGAAGATCCGCAGTGTGGGGAAAGGGTGAGTGAGGGACCCCGGTGTCTGCATTCCCACGGAAGCTGGGAGAGGATCCGCAGTGTGGGGAAAGGGTGAGTGAGGGACCCCGGTGTCTGCATTCCCACCTTCGACTCTTGCAACCTTAGCTACAGGAGAGGCTCTCAACTCCTGCTGGCCCCAAGACTAACTGAAATGGGCTGCCTGGAGACTGCACAATGATATTGCTCCAGAAAGGGAGCTCACACTGGATCCCACACCCCCTTAGCTGTCCTAAACAGCTGCAGCATGGCACGATTTGGAGCACCCAGCTCCCACCAGACTGCATGTGCCCAGAAGCCCAACAGCCCCTGCATCACCACATCCCTGGAGTCTCACTGATATCCCCCACCTGCAGCCTCCACTGCTGCCAGCTGCTGCTGCCAGGGCTAAAACATGAGCCACTGGCAGCGACCCCACTGCCTTCAGCAGTGGGGCTGCCTATGGCTGCTGCTACCAAAAGCAACCTCACTCTTGCCAGCAACAGGACCTCAGTGCAGCCACTGTCATTCCCACTTAAGCATTCTTCCAGAAGCCCAAAGATCATCCCACCTCTGCCTACCACAGCCAGTGCCTGCACATACCCTTTGAGGGCCTGAGGACCGGCCCAGACAGTCTGATTCCACCTGCCCCCCAGGGCCTGAGCATGCCGTCCAGGAGCCTGGGAATTTCCCAGCTTCATCCACCACTGTTGTCACCTGAGCACTCCTACCAGGGGTCCAAAGTTGGGCCCACCCAACCTGCCACTACCACCACAGCTGGCATCCACCCACACAAGCCACCTACAGGCCTGAGGACTGGCTTGACCACCCAATTTTAGCCACTGCTAACACCAGCATGAAATGCTGAGGATCCAGGGCTGTCTCCACTGTTACTGCCACTGCCCATGCACACCTGCTACCCAGGGGCCCAAGGGCCCACCTACCTGCTGAGCTCACCACTGCCACTGCCAGCAACCAAGCAAGGCACCTAGAGGCCCAAGAATTGGCTAGATCCCCTAACACTGGTGTCAGCATACACCACCCTGGGGTCCAAGAACAGGCATGCTTGGCCCACCACTGCCACAACTGGGGCCCAAGGACTAGCCCACTTGGTGTCCCTGTGTGCAGCAAAACTTCAACACAGCCTGCACTAATAAACTCACCATAAGCCACTGAGGAAATCACAGACAACACTAATGCTGTTTATAGCTGAAGAAATTACCTGGAAACTACACTACTGCATACACACAGAATAAAAGCCAAAGTGGCCTACCCAATCAACACCATAGATACGTTTTTAGGAAAAAGTCTTCCACTACAAAAGCAAACCTAGAAAACTGGAAGAAATAATTGTTACATCAAATGTGTAGATATCAGTGTAAGAACACAAGAAACATGAAAAAGAAAGAAGATATGACATCTCCCAAGTAACATAATAATTCTCCAGCAACAGAGTCCAGTGAAAAAAAATCTTTGAAATAATGGGAAAAGAATTCAAAATAATGATGCTAAAGAAGCTCAGCGAGATACCAGAGAACACATAAATAATACAAATAAATCAGAAAAAAATAATTCAGGAGATAAATGAGAAATGTACTAAAGAGATAGAAATATATTTTTTTTAAAAAAAGAACCAGACAGAAACCCTAGAACTGAAGAATTCATTGAATGAATAAGTATATTCAAAAGCTTCAACAATAGACTAGGTCAAGCAGAAGAAAGAATTTCAGAACTTGAAGGCAAGTCTTTTGAAATAACCCAGTCAAACAAAAATAAAGAAAAAAGAATTTAAAAGAATTAACAAAGCCTATGTGACATATGGGACACCGTAAAATGATCAACTACTTGTCTTCTTTGACCAACTCTTTGTTTGCTGAGACACTGAAAATTCAGTGTCTCAGAAGAAACTCTATTTAGAAAAATAATAGCTGAAATTTTTTGAAGTGTAGCAAGAGATTTTAAACATCCTGTTACAGGAAGCTCAGAGATCCCCACATAGATAAAATTCAAAAAGGTCTTCTCCATGGCACATTATAGTCAAACTGTCAAAAGTCAAAGACAAAGAGAGAATTCTAAAAACAGCCAGAGAAAAGCATCTAGTCCCTTAAAAGGGAACCCCCATCAGACTAACAATGTATGTCTCAGCAGAAACCTTATAAGCCAGGAGATACTGTAATGATATATTCAGAGTGCTGGGGGAAAAAAAATCCTGTCAGGCAGAGATACTGTACCCAGCAAAGTTATCCTTCATAAATGAAGGAGAAATAAAGTATTTCCCAGACAGGCAAAATCTCAGAGGATTCATCACCACTGGACAGACCCTATAAGAAATGCTTAAGGAAGTCCTACACCTGGAAGTAAAAGAATGATACCTACCATATGAAAACACACAAAAGAGGCTGGGAACAGTGGCTTACACCTGTAATCCCAGCACTTTGGGAGGCTGAGGCAGGCGGATCACAAGGTCAGGAGATCAAGACCATCCTGGCTAACACAATGAAACCCTGTCTCTACTAAAAATCAAAAAATTAGCCAGGCGTGATGGTGGGCGCCTGTAGTCCCAGCTACTCAGGAGGTTGAGGCAGGAGAATGGCGTGAACCCGGTAGGTGGAGCTTGCAGTGAGCCAAGATCGCGCCACTGCACTCCAGCCTGGGCGACAGAGCAAGACTCGGTCTCAAAAAAAAAAAAAAAAGGAAAACACACAAAAGTATAAAACCATTGGTAGAGCAAACACACATATAAGGAGAAGACTAAAATGTTACCCCAAAAAAAGTACAATGACAAGCAATAAGAGACAAAGGGAAGAACAAAGGATATATGCAAAAAGCTGAAATCAATTAATAAAATGACAGGTATAAGCCCTCACACATCACTATAACTTTGAATGTAAACAAGTTAAACTTTCCACTTAAAAGATACAGACTGGTCCAGACACAGTGGCTCACACCTGTAATCCCAGCATTTTGGGAGGCTGAGGCAGGTGGATCATGAGGTCAGGAGATTGGGACCATCCTGGCTAACACAGTGAAACCCCATCTCTACTAAAAAAATACAAAAAATTAGCCAAGTGTGGTGATGGGGGCCTTTAGTCCCAGCTACTCAGGAGGCTGAGGCAGAAGAATGGTGTGAACCTGGGACATGGAGCTTGCAGTGGGCTGAGATTGTGCCATTGCACTCCAGCCTGGGTGACAGAGCAAGACTCCATCTCAAAAAAAAAAGATACAGACTGACTAAATGGGTAAAAAAAAATGACCCAACTATATGCTTCCTACAAGGAACTTATCTGCCCTGTAAAGACACATATAGAGTGAAAGTAAAAGTATACAAGAAGATATCTACTCAAACAGAAACCAAGCAGAATTAGCTATACTTATATCAGATAAAACAGTCTTAAAGTCCAAAACAGTAAAGAGACAAAGAATGTCAGTATATAATGATAAAGGAATCAATTCAATAAGAGGATATAATAATTCTAAATGGATGTGTACCAAACACCAGAGCACCCAGCTATATAAAGCAAATATTATTAGATCTAAAGAAAGACATATGCTCCAATACAATAATAACTGGAGACTTTAATACTCAATTCTCCATGTTAGACAGATTATCTAGACAGAACATTTTTTTAAAAAAAAATTGGATTTAAACTGCACTTTAAACCAAATGAAACCAAAGACATTTACAGAATATTTAATACAGAAGCCACAGAATACACATTCTTCTCATCAGCTCATGGAACATTCTCCAAGGCAGACCATATGTTAGGACACAAAACAAGTCTCAAATAGATATAGATATAGATATATATAGATATATATATATATATATATATATTTTTTTTTTTTTTTTTTTTTTTTTTTTGTTAAGACAGAGTCTTGCTCTGTCGCCCAGGCTGGAATGCAGTGGCACAATCTTGGCTCACTGCAAGCTCCGCCTCCTGGGTTCACGCCATTCTCCTGTCTCAGCCTCCCAAGTAGCTGGGACTACAGGTGCCCGCCACCACGCCCGACTAATTTTTTGTACTTTTTGTAGAGACGGGGTTTCACTGTGTTAGCCAGGATGGTCTCGATCTCCTGACCTTTTGATCCTCCTGCCTCCGCCTCCCAAAGTGCTGGGATTACAGGTGTGAGCCACTGTGACTGGCCCAAAAAATTTTTAAAAATCAAAATTATACCAAGCATTTTCTCAGATCACAATGGAATAAAACTAGAAACCAATAATGATGGGAACTTTAGAAACTGTACAAACACATGAAAATTAAACAGCATACTCCTGAATGATCATTGGATCAAGGACGAACTTAAGGAGGAAATTCAAATTTTCTTGAAACAAATTAATGTTAAAACACAACATACCAAAACCTATGGAATATAGCAAAGGCAGTGTTAAGAGAGAAGTTTATAGCAAAAAACTCCTACATCAAAAAAGTAGAAAGATTTCAAATAAATAATCTAACAATGTACCCCAAAGAACTAGAAAAGCAAGAACAACCCAAACCCAAAATTAGTAGAAGAAAAAAAATAAAGATCAGAGAAAAAACTAAATTAAATAGAGACTAATAAAATAATACAAAGGATCAATAAAACAAAAAATTGCTTCTCTAAAAAGATAAACAAAATTGATAAACTGCTAGCTAGATTAACCAAGAAAAAAAGAAAGAAGGCCTAAATTAATAAAATCACAAATGAAAATGGAGCCATTGCAACAGATACCATTAAAATACAAAAGATCATCAGAAACTATCATGAACAACTATACATTGACAAACTAGAAAACCTAGGAGAAATTTATAAATTTCTGGACACATACAACCCAACAAGATTGAATCAGAAAGGAATAGAAAATCTGAACAGACCAATAACAAGGAATGAGATTGAATCAGTAATGAAAAATGTACGAAAAATAATAGCCCAGGACCAGATGGCTTCACTGCTGAATTCTACCAAACTTACAAAGAAGAACTAATACCAATTTTTCTCAAATTATTCCCAAAAAATTGAAAAGGAGAGATTTCTTCTTAACTCATGCTACAAGGCCAGCATTACCCTCATACCAAAACCAGGAAAGGATGCAACACAAAAAGAGAACTACAAGCCAATATCCCTGATGAACATAATGCAAAAATCCTCAGGAAAATATTAGCAAACTGAATCTAACAGCACATCAAAAGATGATACACTCTGATCAAGTAGGATTTCTCCCAGGGGTGGAAGTATGGTTCAACATTCACAAATCAATAAATGTGATACATCACATCAACAGAATGAGGAACACAAACCATATGATCATCTCAACAGATGCAGAGAAAACATTTGATAAAATCCAACGTCACTTCATGAAAAAAACTCTCAACAATGTAGGCATAGAAGGAGTATACCTCAACATAATAAAGGCCATATATGACAAACCCACAGCTAACATCATGCTGAATGGGGAGAACATAAAAGCCTTTCCTCTAAGAACCGGAACAAGACAAGGATGCCCACTTTCACCATGCCTATTCAACATAGTACTGAAAGTCCTAGCCAAAGAAGTCAGTCAAGAGAAAGAAATAAAATGCATCTAAATTGAAAATGAGAAAGTCAAATTGTCCCTCTTTGCGGATGACATTATCTTATATCTAGAAAAACCTAAAAACTCCACAAAAAAACCCTTAGATCTGATGAATAAATTCAGTAAAGTTGCAAGATACAAAATCGACATACAAAACTCAATAGCATTTCTATATACCAATAATAAACTGCTGACACAAAATCAAGATGGCAATCCCATTTACAATGCTACCAAAAAATAGCTACAAAAAAATAGACCAGCGTGGGCCGGGCGTGGTGGCTTATGCCTGTAATCCTGGCACTTTGGGAGGCCAAGGCAGGTAGATCACTTGAACCTAGGAGCTCCAGACCAGCCTGGGCAACATAACAAGACCTAATCTCTACAAAAAAATTTAAAATATTAGTTGGATGTGGTGGCAAGCACCTGTAGTCCCAGCTACTCGGGAGGCTGAGGTGGGATGACCCCTTGAGCCCAGGAGGCAGAGGTTGCAGTGAACTGAGATCATGCGACTGCACTCCAGCCTGGGTGACAGAGCAACACTCTACCTCAATAAATAAACAAGCAAACAAACAAATATAAAATAGCTAGGAATAAATTTACCAAGGAAGTGAAAGACTTGTACAAGAAAACCTACAAAACACTGAAGAATGAAAACACTGAAGAAAGAAATTGAAGAAACACTGAAGAAAGAAATTGAAGAGGACACAAACACGTGGAAAGACATCCCATGCTCATGGACCAGCAAAATTAATATCGTTAAAATGACCATACTACCCGGCCGGGCGCGGCGGCTCACGCCTGTAGTCCCAGCACTTTGGGAGGCCGAGGCGGGCGGATCACAAGGTCAGGAGATCGAGACCATCCTGGCTAACACAGTGAAACCCCATCTCTACTAAAAATACAAAAAATTAGCCAGGCGTGGTGGCGGGCGCCTGTAGTCCCAGCTACTCGGGAGGCTGAGGCAGGAGAATGGCGTGAAACCGGGAGGTGGAGGTTGCAGTAAACTGAGATCGTGCCACTGCACTCCAGCCCAGAGGACAGAGTGAGACTCTGTCTCAAAAAATAAATAAATAAATAATTTTTTAAAAATGACCATACTACCCAAAGCAATCTACAGATTCAATGCAATCTCTACCAAAATACAATGTCATTTTTCACAGAAATAGACAAAACAATCTTAAAATTCATACGGAATTAAATAAAAAAGCCTGAATAGCAAAAATAATCCTGAGCAAAAAGAACAAAGCTGGGGCCGGGCATGGTGGCTCATGCCTGTAATCCCAGCATTTTGAGAGGCCAAGGTGGGCAGATCACTCGAGGTCAGGAATTCGAGACCAGCCTGGCCAACCTGGTGAAACTCTCTCTCTACTAAAAATACAAAAATTAGCTGGGCATGGTGGTGTGTGACAGCTACTCAGGAAGTTGAGGCACAAGAATTGCTTGAACCTAGGAAGCAGAGGTTGCAGTAAGCCAAGATCGTGCCACTGAACTCTAGTCTGGGCGACAGAGTGAGACTCTGTCTCAAAAAAAAGAACAAAGCTGGAGGCATCACACTATCTGACTTCAAAATATATTACAAGGCTATAGTAACTAAATCAGCATAGTATTGATATAAAAACAGACATATGGGCCAACGGAACAGAATAGAGAACCCAGAAATAGATTCACATATTTACAGCCAACTGATTTTTGACAAAGGCACCAAAAACGTACACTTGGGAAAGGATAACCTCTTCAATAAGTGGTGCTGGGAAAATTGGATATCCATATGCAGAAGATTAAAACTGGGCCTCTATTTCTTACCATATACAGAAATCAACTCAAGATGGATTAAAGACTTAAATGTAAGACCTGAAATCATAAAAGTCATGAAGAAAACATAGGAGAAACGCTTCAGGACATTGATCCAGGCAAAGATTTTATGGCTAAGACCTCAAAAGCACAGGCGACAAAAAGCAAAATAGACAAATGGGACTAAGTTAAACTAAAAAGCTTCCACACAGCAGTGGCAACAGAATGAAGAGATAATCTGTTGAATGGGAGAAAATATTTGCAAACTATTCATCTGACAAGGGACTAAAATTCAGAATATACAAGGAACTGAAACAACTCAACAGTAAAACAAACAAATAATCCCATTAGAAAGTGGGCATGTGATCTGAATAGACATTTCTCAAAAGAAGACATACAAATGGCCAACAGGTATATGAAAAAATGCTCAGCACCACTAATCATTAGAGAAATGCAAATCAAAACCACAATGAGATATCATCTCATCCCAGTTAGAATGGCTATTACTAAAAATATAAAAAGTAACAGATACTGGCAAGGATGTGGAGAAAAGGGAACTCATACACCGTGGGTGGGAATGTAAATTAGTACAGCCACTATGGAAAACAATATGGAGATTTCTCAAAAACTAAAAAATAGAACTACCATACAATCCAGAAATCACACTACTAGGTGTTTATCCAAAGGAAAAGAAATCAATGTATGAAAGGGATACCTGCACCTCATGTTTATTGCACCACTACTCACAATGGCAAATACATGAAATCAACCAAAATGTCCATCAAATGGATGACAGGATAGAGAAAATGTGGTATACATAAATACACACGGTGGAATCCTATTAGGCCATAAAAAAAGGATGAAATTCTGTCATTCGCAGCAACATGGATGGAACTGATGGCCATTATGTTAAGTGAAATGAGCCAGGCACAAAAAGACAAATATCATATGTTCCCACTCACATGTAGGAGCTAAAAAGATTGATCTCACGAATATAAGAGAGTAGAATGATAGATCCCAGAGGCTGGGAAAGGTATGTGCATTGGGGAGGGTGGGAATGAAGAAAGATTGGCTAATGGATATAAGCATAGGGTTAGATAGAAGGGATAAGTTCCACTCTTCAGTAGCAGAGTAGGGTGACTATAGTTAGCATCAATGTATTGTATATTTCAAAATAGCTAGAAGAGAGGATCTGAAATGTTCCAACACATAGAAATGATAAATACTTGAGGTGATGGAGATATCCTAAATACCCTGACTTGACCATTACACATAGTATGCACGTAACAAAATTGCCTGCATACCCCACAAATAGATACAAATACCATGCATCAACTTCAGTTTTTTTAATTAAAGAAAAGAAGTGCAAGGAAGATGTAATAGCTAATTTTATGTGTCAATTTGGCTGGGCCATAGTGCCCGGATATTTGGTCAAATATTATTCTGGGTGTTTCTGTGAAGGTGTTTTTGTGATGAGATTAACATTTAAATCAGTGGACCTTGGGTAAATTACCCTCCATAACATGAGTGGGCCTCATCTAATCAGTTGGAGGTTTGAATAGAACAAAAACTAACCTCCCTTGAGCAAGAAGGAATTCTACCAGCAGACTGCCTTTGGACTCAGACTCTTTCCTGGATCTCCAGCCTGCCAGCCTACCCCACCTTTCTCTCTCTCTTTCTCTCTCTTTCTCTCTCTCAGATGTATATAAACACACCCTGTTGGTTCTGTTTCCCTAGAGAACCCTGGCTAATATCCCTTCCACCTACAGGAGGGAAAGGCCTTAGAATCGTAAAAGCACCACTGGCTTTGTCGAGGCTACCAGAAGATTCTTACCTCTCCAACAACTTTCAGACTGCTCCCTACAGGGACCATGAGATGGGACAAAAACCCTTTCTGGATTCCAGGAAACTCCTGTGCTAAAGGAGCCTCCTTTCCATGGGTAAATGTCGCAGGTGGGAGTCAGAAGAGGCCTGCAATGAGGGAAGAGCCGTCTGGAGCACCTACTTTGATAACTAACAATGACTGTTGGGCATTGTTCTATGTGCTTTCCTTCCATGATGTGTTTAATCATCAAACTCTGGGAAGTAGCTACTATTAACATCCACATTTCACAGCTGAGGACCCTGAGGCCCCATGAGCTTAAGTCACTCCTTAACCTGGAGCCTACACGATGCTATTCTGCCTGCTGTGCACTGGAAGTTCTACATAGTAGGTCTCTTGCTGGTGACAACCTGTGAGCTAGATGGCACTATCTATGTTGTTCAGATGAAGAAATAAGACACAGAGACATTAAGTAGTTTCATAAGGTCACACAGCTCATGGTGGCAGAGTCAAGATTCAATTCCGAGTCCTTCTGACCACCGCCCAAGCTCTCTCTAGCCAGTTGCGCTGTTTCCCACCCGTATTTGTTGCATAGGGAAGACAGTTGCTATGGGGATCTCAGCTATCCCTGCTACTTACAAGCTTACTGGCCCTTCGGGTGACATTTCATGAAAACTGTTGTCATTACTCGCCATCATCTCAATGATAAGTATACCTGTGTGTGCAGGTTGCCAAGGACTTCCGCATACTTCTCTCTCTTGGTCCCCAAGGTGAGCCAGGGCAATTCATAATATCCTTTATTCCACAGGGGCTGGTGGAGGCCAAGCATGAAGGATGGGTGCTAACATTTACTGAGTCCATGCTGTGCTTCAAGGGCTTGGGGTTACGATTCAATTCTCACCACAGTCCTGTGAGATGACATTGCTGCCTCCATTTTACAGGTGAGGAAACAGCACAGAGAATATCCAGTGCCAGGTGAGATCACAGAAAAAATAGATTTTCCTAGGTGGTTGTTCAAATTCTTTGCACTGTCCCACTCCCTGTCACTCCTGGTATCTCCCATCCACTTCACCTTCCCTTCATTTTAAGGAAGTGCCCTGAAGTCTCCCCTTTCAAATTCCAATTCCTAATTTTGGTTATCTCAATTCATTCTTGAGAAGAAAACGTTCAGAATGAATTAATCCTCAGGATGAGCAGAGAGACTGCTAGCCTCTCCCTGGGGCTTTGTAGAGAGGAGGTGCTTTCAACCTGAAGCGCTTCCAATTTTGGAATCAGGGCCATGGGACTGTGCAACCTGGAGCTGTGACTAGGGCAGCATCTCTGTGCCACTACTCCCCACCCTCACCCCATCCCCACCTCCCATCTTAACATCCTTTGAGACCCCCAAGCCATAACCCAAAGGTCAATCATCACCCCTCCCTCTCCATTCCCACAGGGTCCAATCCAGGACCAGTTCTGGCAGGGTATACCTGTCAGACTCTTCCAGAAGCTGCAGCCCTGCCCTAGGGCCACCATGCCTCCCTAGGATTGCCCCACAACCTTCCCAAGGCCACCTCATACTGTTTACACCTCGCAAGCACCTACTCCCTCTGCCCTCTTGCTTGCGGTACTGGTCACTCTCTGACCCTGCCCTAGAGCCCCACCCTCTCTACTGCCACCCTTCTGCCTGGCCTTTCACCTTGGAATTAATTCAGCATCAATCTCCTCCACTAGACTGGAGCCTTCATAAGAGCAGGAGACACAGCTGTTTTATTTACCATTATATCCCCAGGGCCTAGCACAGTGCCTGGCATATAGACAGGGCTTAATAAACATTTGTTGGGTAGACGAATGAATGACTGAATAACTGAATGAATGAGTTAGCAGTATTATGGCACATTCTGTTAACATCTTGTACTTTTTGCCCCCGCTTCTTTTTTTTTTTTTTTTTTTTTTTTTGAGATGGAGTCTTGCTCTGTCACCAGGCTGGAGTGCAATGGTGCCATCGCGGCTCACTGCAACCTCCGTCTCCCAGGTTCAAGCGATTCTCCTGCCTCAGCCTCCTGAGTAACTGGGACTACAGGCACGTGCTACCATGCCCAGCTAATTTTTGTATTTTTAGTAGAGAGGGGGGTTTCATCATGTTGGCCAGGCTGGTCTCGATCTCTTGACTTTGTGATCCGCCCACCTCGGCCTCCCAAAGTGTTAGGATTACAGGCGTGAGCCATGGCACCTGGCCTTGCCCCCTGCTTCTTTAACCCCAATGAGCTTCTCCAGGCCCTTCAAGGATCCAGGCAGGGGCTGGCTGTGTGGCTTGGCCTGCTCTCCATCATGGGCCAGGTTCAGCCAACTGTCACTCCATCAGTTTTCCTATCTAACCCTCAGAATGCCCCATCAGACTTCTACTCTCTTCCTTCCCTCTGCTTTCTGGTGGGGAGAAACAGTTTAATACATCCCCCTTCCTTGAATACGACTCTCCCCACCCGACCCCTTCCTCAGCACTGAGCCTCACCTCACACCCACATCTGCATGGCCCTGCCCAAATTTCCTGGGGCCACACTGGATTCTATTTACTCTTCCTGCCTCGGGTCTGACCCTCATTGAGGCAGCTATGAGCTGTAATCTAAGGGATTAAGCATGTGGCTGAGAACTGCGGTGGCCAGTTCCCTTGATCTATGTCTCCCTAATGGGCTGCTTCCCCAGAATGGCAGGTAATAAAAGTGCTTTTCATTGTTGTTCTCCAACACTTGGTATTTTCTCAGTTCTCTGCTACAGAGTCCAACTACAATTGATTAAAATTTTAGACACACATAACAAGGTAATGTTCATGTTTGTGGGAAGACTAAAGTGCTGAGATCGATATTGTTGTGCTAGGACCTAATCTCTGGACCTGCATGTCCAGCCCATGGCTCTGTGGGACAGTCAGCACCCTGGTCACAGGCCCTCCTGAAGACATGCACCTCACAAATCTCAGTCTTGGGCTAAGGCCAGGATTATGTGTCCTATTTTCTGACAAAGACATAAGCGTGGTCACAGGCAGCAGAGCTTTGCAACCCTTAAACAACACAAAAAACTTCTGCAATTTTCCTCCAGAGGAAAGGGAAACCATAAGAACACAAACAGTTGCTTCTCAAAACAGCCCTTAGTTATCTCAGTGAATTGGAAGTC